>NC_136714.1:24480145-25207645 GCF_936440315.1 Barbus barbus
AATCAGCAATTTGCACAGTTTTCGTTTGTCTCTTATTATTTGATATAAATTGTTCTCAAGCTGGATTTAAACTTATAAGACCCAGATGTAAGTTTTGAGCATATATACAGTATCTGCGGTATATAGCAGCATGTGCGTTTATGAATTTGAAAGATGAAAAATATTCAAAAGTGTGGGGTCTGTAAGATTTTTTAATGTTTTCAAAAGTCTTATGCTCAGCAAAAACATATGACTTACAGTGCATATTATTTACAGTCTTTACTCACTGTCATTTTTCAGAAATCATTCTAATATGCTGCTCCAAAAACATTTATCATCAATGTTTTAAAAAGCTCCTTAATATTTGCGAAAATGTGATTTTTTTAAAAATTCAGAATTATTTGATGGAAAGTAGAAATAGTAATATATTTTGTAACATTCTAAATGTCTTTAATGTCACTTTTGATCAAAGTAATGCATCCTTGTTGAATAAATGTATTCATTTCTACTAACTGAGCCCCAAACTTTTGAATGACAATATGTATATACGGACTATCATGCTAAAAATAATGCCAAAAAAGTTCTACTATTACACTATTAAATAAAGAGCGATATTTAAGTAAAAAGATTTGAGAGGTACAAAGGGGTTAGATTTGCGACTTTAGTTTTGTGTGATCAATATGCCATCACTTTTGTGTGTTTGTACGTTTTGTATGTGTAAATTTTGAGTTTAAAACAACATAAGGGCGAGTAAACAATGACTGCAGTTTCATTTCTGAATGAACTAACCCTTTTAAAACCTTAAAACTTAAATCAGTGTACTAAAGGAAATACCAGAAACATCTGTGCTCTGCATAAAGCTTAAAAATTAAAGTGTACCTCTGATTCGTAGAAAGACAAACCTAGTGTGTATATGTGTGCAGTCTTTCATATTTAACATCTGACAAGCACAGAATGAAAGATACTGGGGTCAAAACCATTTCGGCCTTTGGTAAGAGCATGTGTTATTTGTGAGCTGCGTTGGACCGCTAGACTTGATTAAGACTAAAACGAGCGGAGAAACACGGCGGCCATGCAGGACATTAGCCGGAGACGGCGTGAATAAACCTTGTCGAATGGTAACATGCACATAAAAGCAGCACACCGCTGCTCCTTAACAAGCTTCTTCAGGGAAACACAGCAGACAATACGCCTTAATGCGTCCAAACTGGACTTAATGAAAATGTTGTGTTTCACTTAAAAAACACAGAAGGACTGGGTGCTTTTCTTTCTGAAAGGCACAAACTGCGGCCCACTTCAGTTTGGCTTTCAAACGTCGCGAATGTGAGAGTGCACAGTGATACGCAAACACACACACATACGCACGCGCTCTCTCGTTTAGGGGGCAAGGTTTTGAGAGTGCTCATTTAAAGTCTTAAATCTGTCCATTAGGCTCTATTGTGGAGAAAATGTGGAGTAAATGAATATAGCGCAGCTTATGCTAAAAGCCTTTGCCACAGCAACCAATTAAGAATAAATGATTGGCTATAAAAAGCGCCTTACTTCCTGTTCCTCGTCTGTAAATAGTGAGGCGGGAAGCACTCTCTTCGCTCATTAAAATGTGTGCGCACGCGTGTCGTCCTGAGTGGAGGTATAGGCGGCTCTCTAAAAAGACAAGGCAGGAATCCATTGAGCGTAAATGAAAAATCAAACCCGCCGTTTCTTTCGAAGAGCGTCTGCTTCATTATGTTGGCCTAATGTTGGGCCGTAAAGCAGAGAAAGGTATTTGAACAGCCCAGGTGTGTGTGTGTGTGTGCGCGCATTCCCGAAAGGCATCTGAACAAGCCAGATGCACACTAAACCAAGCTTTTCTCTTCTTGGCTTCCATTTCTTTGGTTTTCTCGTGCTTGTGTTTGGTTTTATCAGCTGAAACGGTTTGTTGCGCCAAGGAAGGAGGAACAAATTTGATCAGGAGAAGTTTAAAGGTGAAGTGTGTGTCACTAACGTAACTGCACAAATGAAAAAACACACAGGTTTCCATGGTCACAAAAATTGATAGCCCTACCCCAAATTGATAAAACTGGTTAAGACATTGGCTGTATTCAAAATCAAATACTTACCTAATACACACACAAAAAAAGATTAAATGTATTAAAAATGTATTTAAAAAATGTAAAAAGAAACAATTTTCAATCAAAACTGCATACTCCAATAACATAACAGGAAAGCATGACTATTATTATTTTTTTTATATATATTTTTTTAATATTTTAATAAAGGTTTCCTGTACCCAGTCTGTCATTGGTCAGACAGATAGTCCTGTCCACATGGGATTTCATTCAAACTACATGCATACATACAAGTATTATTTTAGTATCACTGAGATAAAATAATATTTGGAACTACAACTTATTTTGATATTTTCCATTTTCACTTTAATATTAAAGTTTTAGTCATTTTGTTGTATACTTTTATACATTATCTTTTTTTTTATGATTATATAGTTTTTTTTTTTATTACATTTTATTCCAGTAAAATTTTTTTATTTTAGTTACATTTTTTATTTTTATTTTAGTACATTAAACTAAATAATAAGAAATGCTGCCATGGTTTTTCTTAACACTAATTTAATTTATTTAGTGCTGTCAAACGATTAATTGTTATTAATTGCATCCAAAATAAAAGCTTTTGTTTACATAATATATGTGTACTGTATATATTTACTATGTACATATAAATACACACACTTGCATGCATTTCAGAAAAATATGATATATTAAATGTATTTATAATATAAATTATATGAATATAAATATAGACATGTAAATATTTTCTAAATATATACTGTATGTGTGTGTATTTATATATACTAGGGCTGTCGATCGATTAAAATATTTAATCGCGATTAATCGCATGATTGTCATGAGTTAACTAGTGATTAATCACAACTTAATAGCACTTTTTTTTTCTAAATGTATCTTGAATACTTTTCAAGTTTTTAATACTCAAACATGTGCATGGACAAATATGGATGCTTAATGCAAATATATGTTTATTATTATTGAAACCATAGTCAGCATAGAGCATAAAAACTAGATGTTTCAAAGATCATAGATGTTTTTCAAAGAACTTGTTCATGTCTATTAGAAACATGAAAAAAGAAATACCAGGTTCCCATTGCTTCTCTTTCTTTGCACTGAGCTATTTATTGACACAAGCCTGTTTTCATTTTTGCAGACAGGGCAGCTCACTTCTTCTGAAAATGCAAAATGTACATATATTATTTATTATTAGATTTGTTTGCCTCTCTGTGCCCACATACTGTATTTTGATGCAGCTAAATTCTCAATAAAATGTTTTCATTGATAAATTTTACTGTTTCTGTTGTCCGAACGTTCAAAGTGGTGAAACAAGAGGTGAATTTATGAACTGATCATATGCAGTTTTTCTAGGTTAGCTGGGCAATACATTGAATTTTAATTATATATTTGCAATAGCAGAAAATTAACATCACAATTTCAAAATACCCCCCCCATCAAGTCTTCTAAAGACCGTCATTAAACTAGTTAGTCTATGATCATCTTTTGAGTTTGTAAGTTCAATAAATTCAAGTGAATCAAACTGCCTGATTCAGTGAATCGTTTCAAAAATTTGTATCAGATCACAACTTGGACACTTTTTAATGCACTGCTGCATGCATAAAAAAAAAATAGGTATCATTCCTCTTTGTGCTCAATGACTAAATACTGTTATCTAGATTTTGAGTTTTTTTTATTTTGTGCATTCAACATTTTTTCATTCAGTTTAGAGGGAAAATGACTTTTTCAGAACATAGGCTTAAAATATAGGCTTTCAAATAAAATCACCCAATCCTGTGTAAAATGTCCTTGAGGTTTTTGAGAGGGGTTTGTCCTGTAGATGTTTTTGAAGATGAGACAGTGCTGTATTTTTGAGGTGTTTAAGTGTTATTTCTTTGTGTTTACAGCATCAGTATTGTGTTGTGTAAGTGCTAAGAGGTGTTTGTATTACCCTGCTCTTTGGTGAAGTCTGCTTCACTCATGATGATGGGCAGCAGCAGCTCTCCTACCGCAGGCTGGATGGACACACTGAATTCATCTTCTTTAGTACTGAAAGAAGAGAGAACAGCACAATAAGGTCACCACACACCTGCCCATCTTTTTCTGTGTTTCCCTTCTAAATATTCACTACTAGTCAAAAGTTTGTGCGCTTAGCAAGAGAGTTGAGAAAATAAATTAATACCTTTTTTCATTATGAATGCATTAAACTGATCAAAAGTGACAGTGAACACTAACAGTTACAAAAAATGTCTATTTAATTTACTTTTGAATTTTCTGCTCATAAAAGAATCCTTAATTACCATGTTTTCTCACAAAAATATGAAGCAGAATTGTTTTCAACACTGACAATAACCTAATTATTCAATTTCTTGAGCAGCAAATCAGCATATTAGAATGAATTCTGAAGGATCACGTGACTCTGAAGACTGGAGTAATGATGCTGAAAATTCAGCTTTTCATAACAAAAATAAAATACATTTTAAAATATATTAAAGTAGAAAAAAATTATTTTAAACTGCAATAATATTTCACAATTTTTAATCAAATATAATTTTTAATCAAATATATGCAGTCTTGGTGAATGTAAGAGACTTCTGAAAACATTTAAAAATCTAACCCGGAAAAAAGACCAGGAATATGTACAAAGAAAGTATATTGGATCAATTCTGATGTCACGTTAACTAACAAATTGATGTGATAAAGCCGTAAAACATTTCAGGGAAGTTGTGATAGTGTTTCACACTTTTTAAACAAGTAAAAACATTTTACATTCACCAGAGATGCTGCAACACAATCTATTTTGTTTTAAGACCCTCCTCTCATCCCAAAAGATTAAAATAATAAAGTTATTGATTGTCAGGTTTGCCAGTTTACTTTGTAAGTAGCCAATTAGCTGAGAAACAGAACTGTTATTACCATCCCACCGGATCAATCATCACTGATCCACAGACGAAAGACAGAAAGAAAGAGGGAGAGAGAAGGATGAAAGTCATTTCTATTTTCATATTCGTATTGATTAGCATCATCACTGTTTGTGGCCTGCCATAGGAAAGAATACTATCAGGTACTCCGATAAAGACTGAAATCTGACATTAAATTCCCATCATGAAGAGTGGCAGTCTGGGAAATAGGAAGCCAATAAGGAGTGAATCCTGGAGTGGGAGAACAGGGGCACTACGGAGATCAGGTGATGAGGGGAAACAGGCTTGAAAAAGATTCAGAGACCAAATAAGCGGGCTAGGGATCAACGTGCAAAGTAAATCCAGGTATTACTGTCTAATACGGCATAATCTCTTGACGCAGCCCTGATAGAGAGGGGCCGAATCCCTCCTTAAACCGCTCGGCTTTGGTCCAGGGCCACAGACACGCGTGCAGGCCTGACCTGCGCCCACTCGTCTCCATGTCATTGAACTCACATTGGCTCCATTAGCAAACATAATCTACCGGTCGCTCTCTCGCTCCCTCTCTTCAGCTTGGCTGTTTATGGTGATGTTATTCACGCCTGGCTATTTCACTGTATCGATCACAAAAGCCTTCGGCGTAATCGAAAAAAGAAAAAAACAATTACAAGCTTTGTGGAGAAGTGTAATCGCTCTAAATTAGATTATAAAAAAAAAATGTAATGCATATTATTACCATTCACACGATTCGGTAATAATATATTTTTTAAAAACGTATTGAAATGGGGAACAATTACTTTTGTCTTATTTCCCCCTGTGTAAGGATAATGAACAATAGTAATTTAATCTGTATAATGACATGCTAGCGCCATCATAACACACATAGTGAGTGTGTATTCATGTTTTTGCTGAACGTAGGTTTTTGAGGAAAGCAAACACCATCGTGCCTCGTTCTCAGATGTGTCAAAGTGACCTGATCCAAGGGTTTTAGTGCTACTGAAGCATAATGACTCGAGGTAGGGATGGAAATGGTTAGGGATTTAAAGATTATGGCTTCTCTCAACAATGTGTGCCGTATATGATATGTAGTGAACTGTTACCACAGCTGGAAGTTTGCAGCTTGTGTGGAGTCATTGAAGTCAACGCCCATGGACACTGTTACTGACGCCTGCGGCTCCAAACGCTCTGAAGAGAGAGAGAAAGATCTGTCAGCATGCTGTCTGAACAATCAAAACCACAAGATCAATCTAATTCTACAGAGAAAGACGTAGAACCAGCAAGGAAGGAAGGACAGAAAGATGAATGGTCAGGAGGCATGAAGTATACACAAAAGGAAGTGATGGATGGATGGATGGATGGAATGAATGATGAAAAAAAGGAAAGAAGGTAAAAAAAAAAAAAACTAAGGAAGAAAGGAGGGAAGATTAAAAAAGGGAGGAAGGATAAATGGAAGGAAGAAAAGACAGAAGGAAGGAATAGAGGAAAAAACTTAATGAATAAGGAAGTAAGAATGGAAAGGAGTGAATAAGGAAAAAGCAAGGTCAGAAGATTGGAAGTAACAAAACAGAAGGAATGAAAGAAAGAAAAAAGCAAGGATGGATAGAAAGAATGAAGGATGAACTAAAGGAAATAAAGAAAGAAGCAAGGAAGGATAGATGGAGGGAAGAAAAAACAAAGGAAGAAAGGAAGGGGGACGATGGAAAAAAGGGAGGAAGGATGAACAGAAGGAAGAAGAAATAGAAGGATGGAAGTAAGATAAAACGGAAAGAAGGAAGGACAGAAGGAAAATAGGAAGGCAGGAAGTAAGGAAAGAAAGGAAAAATGGACAAACAGAATAGAGGGAAGTAAAGATAGAAAAAAAGAAGACAGTATGGAAGACTGGAAGAAAAATAAAAATAAAAATAAGGAAAGACAAATTGAAGTAAGTAAAGATGGAAAGAAGCAAGAAAGGATGGAAGGCCAGAAGAAAGAAATTAAAGGAGGAAGACAGTAAAGAAAGCCAGGAGAATGGAAGGAAGAATTAACGAAATGAAGGAGGGAAGGAAGGAAAGAATAAAGGAAAATTAAAGAAAGAAAGAAAGAAAGAAAGAAAGGCCAGAAGGAAGAGTTTAAAGAAGGTCAGAAGAAAGTAAGGAAAACCAGAAGGATGGAAGGAAAAAATAACAGAATGAAGTAACTAAGCAAGAAAAAACAGAAGGAAGGAAGAAAAAAGGGAGAAAAGAAGAATGAAAGGAAGAAAGGACAGAAGGAAGGATGGAAGGGAAAAAAACAGGAGTGAAATAGTTGGTGTAGAGTTGAACTGAAATTGCAGCACAGTATAAAGAAGCTTCATCTCTTCTTGATCCCTCCCAGCCATGAAATTCATCTTTATGATGCTTTAACAACACGAGCATGGTTCAATTTAATGTTATAAAGCCCAAACCTCTCCTGTGAATGACTAATACCGCTTTGTGACAGAGAATGAGAGAAACAGGCCGAGAGAAAACATAGGGAATGTGAGTGTGTGTTTGTGTTGTGCACCACTGTGAGTCGTGTGTGTGATGAGAGGACCTCTGCTAATCGATACACCGGCTGAAATCATATCAGCTGCATTAATACAGGCTGAAGGAGGGAGAATGTGAGTGTGTGTGCTGGAGAAGTCTCAGCTGGACAGTCTGATTAATAACTAATATTTATCAATGTCTAATTTGACTGTTAATAGTTACTAAACACCTTGAAAATTAATGGGTTGCCTTCTTGAATTCTGCTAAATTTAGAAGGTCTGCTGAACCGATTAAAATTTACATGACAATCAGAGAAAGAACGATTCAACTAAATAAAGGGTGAAAATAGGACCGCAAAATCCCTGATTGGAAGAGAGAGAGAAAAAGTAAAGATAATACACGAACCAATGTAAAAATAAATAAAGAAATAAATACCGAAGTACAATATAATAATAACAACAACAATAAATACCTGTAAACAGCAGTAATTAAAAAAAGCTCAACATAAAAAATAATAAATAAAATAAGGTAAAAAAAAAACACCATTATTAAAATAAAAACTAATTGTAAAAAAACCTACTATACTTTAAATAAATAAATAAAATACTTCATAACCAAGTATAGTGTAAAAAAAAAAACTAAAATAAATAAAATAATAATGTAAAAACACCTATTATTATTTTTTAAATAAACTAAGAATAAATAAACTATTATTCAAATAAATAAACAAAATTAAATACTGTACAAATTTAATTATAATCATAAATAAACAGTGTTAAAAAGTAAAATAAAATAAACTATGATTACAATAAATAAATGCTCAATGTAAAAACTGCTATAATTAAAATGAATGAATGAATACCCTATTTAAGTAAAATAATGTAAATAAACACCTAATGCAAAAAAAATATATATATATATAATTAAAACAAAAAATATAAATAAATTATATGAATGCCCAATGCACAAAACTATAAGAATACCCAGCGTAAAAACAACAACCATGATTAAAATAAAAAAAATAAAAATATGAAAGTAAGCAGTAGTTGCCAAATAGGTGTTGATATTGATAAACGTGACTGTTCAATATGTTCAATATGCAGACTCTTTTAATATGCTCATGTTTGTGCCAATTTCAGAATGATTTGCACTTCAAACTCTACATTCAAAAGCAAGCAAAAGCACGGAAATCTGGTTCTCCATGTTATGATCCCTGTGCATTACACATTAACAGCTAGTCCTGGTAAACTCCATTTAGTCACATGTGAAGCTCACCGATAGCATTAAAGCGGTGGATGTTTTGTCCAGTGGAACTCTTCTCAGAGATGTGGATGTTCTCCAGGGCTTGGTCACTACTGTTGCTTAGTGTCAGCTGCAGGGATACCATGCTGTTGCCATAGATACAGGGCTGCCGGGTGAAGCGGTACTGGGCGGACAAACCTTTACCCGTCATCCTGTGGAGCAGCTCATGGGAGGTTTCTGGCACAAACACGGGAGAACTCGCCTGCAGGGAGACACGCACATGCCAAGAAACAGCGTCAAACTGACAAGCAAGAAATACACAAAGACGGAGAAGAGAACACCTGCAGTTGGCAACAAACTGATTAGAAAAGGAAAGAACAATATGTATTGAAAAGAAACTCGGTCATTATGATCAGCAGCAGTGTGTTCTGGATAATTAGTGGTGGTAAATAAGTAATATTCAAGACTATAGTTGAGTTGCATTATTCCTGACCATGTTTGATCTAATTCTTTTTTTGTCTGACCAATAGAAAATGAGAGGAGGAGACCTGTATGAAAACAGTCATTATTTTGGCAATTAATTAAAACTTTAAGACATAAAATGTGTAACATGTCAATGTTCACATAAAACATACAAAAATACTTTTGTACAGACATGAAAAAGAAAAGGCAGTACATAAAGAGCAACCATCAGCCCTCTTAATAAAGCCACCTTTTAACTTTTATCTTAATGCAAAACCTCTGAGACACAGATGAAGATGATAGAGAGGCATAAGGCTATTTTCATTATGAACACATTAGCGAAACTAAATGCAATGTTAGAGTAATGCTAGGATGCTCTTAATGCTGTCTTAGGTCATTTATAAAATAAGAAGAGTGGAAACAGAGCTAGATTTTTTTCCAAATACCAGTGGTTCTACAAAGCATCTGTGCTAAAGTTACCATAATAATGCATAATAATTACCATAATGTGCTGCTTCATATTTTTGCGCAAACCATTTTTTTCAGGATATTTTTTTATGTATAAAAATCTCAAAAGAATAGCATTTATTTGAAATAGAAATCTTTTCTATCATTATAAATGTCTTTAATGTCACTTTTAAAAAATGGAATGCATGTTTGCTATACAATACTGTGTATCTTTCATAAAAAAAACTCCAAACTTTTGAATGGTAGTGTATAATATGGACCATTATATCAGCCATGACAAATATAATCTGCAATTTTATCAGCAAAAATGGCTCTAATGGTGCATCCCTGATTTACACTAGTTTGCATCAAGAAAATCACTGTAATGGCCCAAAGAAAAGAAAGGCCAAGCGTCATGCCTGAATTGCGTCCTGTGACACAGGCTGCCATCGATATGACGAGTGTTGAAAGACCACTGACATCTCAATGCATTACTCCTGACTCTCTGGATTCTCTCTAGCTCGTGTGACAGCAGAACAGATCGGCGGCTGATGGCAGTTTTCTGGCTCTACACTGCACTCCTGAACACCTGGACAGGGATGACATTTCTGCCTGCAATTTATTTGTTGGCTGTGGCTCGGTCTTCAACACCAGCAATCCCTCCGAGCTATGCATTCCATCTGCAACCCAACACTGGAGTATTTTCATAGAGTAGTGCAAAAATGCAAAAAAACAGTGCAACAGAATTAATGTAAAAATGTGCAAAGAAAAATAGCATCCTTTCATATTCTGAATACTGAAGTTCCTCAAGGCTCTGTTTGCGCACCGGTAATGTTTTCACTGCTCAGTTCTGAATTATTTAACATTGTTAATGTTAATGCACAGTAACAAAACAACACTAGGTCAGAATCAACACATTGTTTTGATTTTGCAGAAAAAAAAAATCAGAAGAATTCTAGGAAATGGGTTTAAAAATGGTAAAAAGAAAATATGTTAAACATAGCAGAAAATAATTCATATTAACAGCTAAAACAATATAACATTTTGTAATATAACTGATACTTTTATTATTAAACAATATAAAAAATCTAAAATAATATGTTTTACAAATTATATTAAATTGACTAAATTATTCATATAACCATCATTATTTTAATATTATTATAAAACATTATATTTTGTTAAATGATATTTTAATACTAAAATATATGAAATGATGTAATTATTAAATCCAGATAAATAACATCAAATTATAAATACAATGATATAACAATTTAATATAATGTTAATAATATTATGAAATATAAATTGACCGTTGATGATATTAAATTATGACTTAAATTACTTATGCAATTATTATTAATATTATTTTTATTATATTATTTAACAAAATATTTTATAAAAACAAACATGTAAAAATAAAACCAATATTAAATAAAAATATTTTATTACCGTATTGACCCAAATATAAGACGACCCTGATTATAAGACGACCCCCCTTTTAATGACATTTAAATACTTTTTGATATACCATACAAATAACAGGTAGCCCATCTGAATTATATAACATTTAGGCTATCCATCTCATAGTAGCCTACCAAAATTGTATTAACAGTAGAAGTGAAATCTTATTGTGGTCTTCAAATCTGGGTCTTATGTTTTAAAATCACTTACTGAGGAAGTTTGGTCCCATCAGGCTAACATGACAGTTACGACTCATGCCACTGTAAGCATTTTCTTTTTCTTTTGTTTTCACTCGCAATCTTTACGACACACATTACATTACATATTTCATGGCACGCGCATTTTATGCGTTTTTGGCGCCACCTATTTTTGTGGGTGTATTATTGACATGTCAAAGTCTAGAGTAGACCAAGGGTATAACGTCGGTCCTGGATTGCCGCTGTCCTGTAGAGTTTAATTCCAACCCTAATCAAACACATCTGAACAAGCTAATCAAGATCTTCAGAATTACTAGAGCTACTAACAGGCAGATGAGTTTTTTTTCAGAGCTGGATCTAAACTCTGCAGGACATTGGCACTCCAGGACCAACGTTGCCTACCCCTGGTCTAGACCCTGAATATAAGACGACCGTGTTTTTTCAGATGCATTTCCAAAAAAAACAAACATTGTCTTATATTCGGGTCAGTACGGTAATATAATAATAATACATTATTTTATATATAATATTAACATTATAAAACATTTTGATAAATTACATTATTCATATTAAATAAAATTAAATACAGATAAATAATATTACATTATTAATACAATCGTAATACATTTAACATTATACATGTTAAATTAAATTAATTAAACATTAAGTTAACATTAAAATTATTTTGATACATTTTAAATTAATATCATCAAATCAAGTATCAACTATAAAATTATTTACCAAAAAAAAAAAAAAAAAAAAAAAAAAAAACGAAGGTGGGGCATATGTAGAAAAAAATGATGGGCGTTCGAATTCTGCGGAAATTTGCTTCTGTATGGGCCTGCACATCCCCTACAATCACCATGACGGATGGCGCAACCGAAACTAGACAAAACCAAAATAAAATTGGTTTGAAACCTGACAGTATGAATGAGTTGGTTTATCTAAAACAGCACCGTTATACGAACACAGCAGTTATGTGCAGCTGAAAGCACCTTTAGATACGTCATATCCTTTTGTAAGCTTTCGACAAAAACACACACGCATACACACGCACACACCATGAATTTATAGCCATGCTTTTGGAGGTGTCAAGCTGTGTTGATAAAAGTAGCCATAATGTTTACAGCGTCAGATTTACCACACAGAAACGCGCACGTTGTGTCCACCGTTTCATGATAACCGCTCCTGTCAGTGTCCTCAAGGACTGGACGAGCCAATATACAACACAGCGCTTATGATCACCAATATAACACACACACTTCGCGTCCTATAAAGTGGTCAACTCCGCTGGGCGGTGGAAGAGTAAATAACCGAAAGAAAAGAGCAACCTTGACCGCAGCGTCCCGCACACACGCTCGGACATGTCTCCCGTGTGAAGGGGAGCTTGATTGAGGGGCTCTATTATGGATGAGCTTAAAGGAAACCTCAGTGATGGATGACAACTCGCTCTAGTCACCTTCACATATCCCAGCATCCTCTCTGTCCAGCTGCCACCCAATTCTGCTGACAGATGCAAAACACATCCACTGGCTGGGATAAAGAGGGAGAGAGAGAGAGAGAGAGAGAAAGAAACCAGAGGAGGGAAACGAAGGATAAACGGAGGACATACAGCAGAGAGAATTAAAAATCTATTTTCTATTGTTGTTTGAAATCTAATTCATTTGTTTATGAGATTTTCTGTAAGAGAAAAATGTCATTTGGCGAGGTGTGTGCATGCATTGATCCTGTCAGATGTTAAAAGTCACCGTGATTAATATTGAAGGCTGTGAAATAAATGTAAAGAAATAGGAGTTTGTTTGTTTTGTGTAGCGAAATATATAAATGTACAAAAAAGCAACACGTTGTGTTTTGTGACATTTTTTGGGTAACAGATCAGTTAAAAGAACTAAAATCGAAATCACTTTATGGCCTAGTACGCTTATCAAATCTCAGATACTTTTTACTCAAAGTATCTATTGCGTGTATTATATATTGCCTGTATTGTGTTTCAGATCAAAGAGTGTCACTATGTTCATTACACATGAGCATCTGGTGTTTTCAGCATCTCAAAGCGACTTGGTTAACAGTAAATTCTGCTAACTCCATGTGCTTAACTTCCATTTGGGAATACAACATGTGGCAGGTTCAATTTATTTTCACATTAGCATTTTTATTTTTACATTTTTGTGAACAGACGATTACAGAATTTCAACCAGAATTGTAATGAAAAACTTGCTGTCAACTAAACACCGAAATGTAAAGATTGAGGGTATCGAGTGAAGAAATTAAAACATACTGTAATTTTACTACTGTAAGCTAAAATAATTAAGATACATTATTCACTGTCACAGTGCAGATGTATTACAATAATTATGTATACAATAATGCATAATTTAAGATGTATAAAAAATGTTATTACAATATAACAATTATTATTATTATTATTATTATTAATAATTATGCAGACTGAAACAATATCATAACTAATTTGGTGTGATTTTAATTGTATTAATATTTAGAATTTTAAGGTATTTTGAGATATTTTGAAATTTGAGATATTTTTGTTTTCAGTTTAAATTTTAATTCCAGTAAAAAAATAAATAATAATTTTGATGTGTATTTTAATTATAACTATTTTATTTTTATTTATTTATTTTATTTTTTTATATTATATTAATGAATTATATTATTAATATTAATTTGATATTACGATTTAATTTATTAATTTTAATCTCAGTTTTAGTTTCAGTTATTTCAATACATCACGTTAGACAAAAAAAGAGAAATGTTGCTTTAGCAACTAGCTGAAATAAAATATATTTTATTTTATTTCATTTAATGTTTATTTTATTTCAAAAAACAAAAGGGGATTTTTTTATGTTTTTAGTTTTAGTTAACTATAATAACCCTTATTTGAGTCCACTATAAAATGTAGATCAACATCAATGCAAATAGATTTTTTATTTTTTTTTTCTGTTCAGTTTGGTCACTGCAAAACGGGTTGATGCTCTTAATTTTTCTCTCAAAGTTCACCATACTGATGCATTTAACTTGAAAATACATTTAAAAATTCATACTCTTGGACCCCCAATGTTCAACCAACCATAGTCTCACAAAATCCTGTGGGAAACACTGATACTTGCACACAATCAAACCAAAGTGTCTTATAGTGCTCAAAAAGCCGTGCTAAACGTGTCCAGCGTAAAGCACATGTGATTGACAGTGCGAGTCGGCATCTCCACGTGCGTTTCTACCTTGCTGCTGAGTCATAATGAGGACGGCACTGAGCGTGCTCCGAGAAGAACAGGGTCACCACGGCAACGCCGGCCGGCTGATGGGCACCAAATGAACAAATTATGACGCGGCCCCCGGATTGTGATGGGGTCAAATGCCCCCCACCCCGCGCTCAGCCTGCGCTCGCCCTCGTTCGCCCCGCGCTCGCCCTACACTGACAGTTCAATTTCCCTCCGATGCCCTGCGTTCGGCCCCCATTCGCCCTGTGCTAATTATGAATGAAAAGTTATCAGCCGGCTCCCCAGACGCGCGCTTAAACAGTATTTCAGAGCAGATCCGCACGTCAAAATGTTATTAGAAACGGGAGGAGCCCAGGCAGATAGTTCGCACACTGACCCCGGATCGGCTAAATACCGCCGCTAACCGTCCCAGAATGCACCAGAGTGTCTCTCTATTTCACACACCGTTATTTCATCTGCACCCGCGCTGGCCAGTCACACACACACACACACACTCGCAACCGTGTCGTATGAATATATTTTCATACATCTGCATGCACGCAGCTAAGAAAACCAGCTGTGTGACGTGACACGCCATAATGAATGCCCGCGTTTGAATGCATGTATGTGTGAGTGAGAGAGATGAGGTTTATCCACCGTGACTAAGATTATAGTGGCCTGTAATGTATTTATGCATAGCATTGACTTTAAATAAGCCCTTTCTCTTTCTCTCAATCTCACCCTTTATTTCAGCTCTGATTAGCCTGCCCGCCGAGGCTCGTGGGTAGTATTCTAATGACCTGTGCCTAACAGCTTCTAGCTGCGCAGTGGCCCGAGCCTGACGAGGCTGTCAATCAAAGCGGCAGCGCTGACACCTGCCCAACGCGCCAATACAGGTCACAGGGGCAACCCTGCAGTGATGGACAGGAGGAGAATAGGAATTCTGACAGATGGAGGTTGGAACCTATAGGAAGTTTAAAAGTTTTCTCCGACTCTGGGATATCAAAGATTGTGTGTTATCAGCAATCATAGTTCAACCACAGCGCTGTCAGCAAGATGTCTGGAGTTTAATAGCATGCTCGTATACTCAAAGTAATAAATCGGTATGACCTTTGCATGCTTTTTGACATTTTATTGAAAACAAAAAGTATTTTCTTATAATATTAGAATATTAATGATACAGAGAACTGGAGAAAATGATGGAATGGATCAGGAAATCGTAATATAAAGGTCAGAATGTGTGACGTAAACAAAATTAAACATTTGTTCAAATGAAAACTTATTTTTCACAATACTGTATGTAATCAATAAGACTTTATTAGCCCTGCTTTACAATCATTACTGAGTAAATCCACAAATCACTAACTCGTTTGCTTTTCTTTTAAAGAAAAATGGCAGATAAAAATCTAAATTATTTCCAGGCAAATAATAAGAACTGTCAATTGACAAGTTGGTTTTGTTAATCTGATAACAGCTAGTTATTTAGTTTTTAACCAGTTTATTGCTAGTTTACACAATTCTTTCAGGTCTACTAATATGATGATCAGACAAGTGACTATTTTAGTTAGCACTGAATTGATTTTTTTTAAAGAATTTAATACTTTATTTAGCAAGGATGCATTAAATTGATCAAAAGTAAAAATTAGATTACAAAAGGGTTATATTTCAAATAAATGATTAATCAAAGAGTCCTGGGGGGGGGGAAAGCATTATGTTTTTCACAAAAATATTAAGCAGCACAACTGTTTTCAACACTGATAATACTAATAAATATTTATTGGTCAGCATATTAGAGTGATTTCTGAAGGATCATGTGACACTGAAGACTGGCGTAATGATGCTGAAAATTCAGCTTCAAATAAATAAATTATTTTAAATTTGAATAATATTTCACACTGTTTTTAATATTATGTATCTATATTGTACATTAACTTTTGCTTGTGTTTACTATGCAAAAATATCTTTATCTATGCAATGTCTTTACAAATACATGCTAAAAGAGCACCACAAAATACGGTCCATATTCCGCTAAGAATCTTTAGGTTGAAATATGACAGCAGCACAGGTCTATAAACACGCGTATAGTATGTGTGTTATTGTCGGGGGGTGTCTGTGGGCCGCTGGGATATTACAGTTCATGTGTCAATCCTAAAAGAGAAAGACACAGATAGTATTTGAGAAGAAATGACCACACATGCTTCATTCATCTCTTACTGACATCTCTCCCTCCCTCTCGCTCTCTTGACATCCCTCTCTCCCTGACACAGGACTCTCACGGGAGAGGAAGGAGCCGTCATACTGCAAAAGGTCAACAATCACATACGCTGACAACACACACACACACACGCTGGACGCACACAGGAGAAGAAGAAAGAGGGAAGACAATGAAAAACCAATCTATAATACAGCAGAACAAAAAGAAACAAAGAACATAGAAGACGTCTAGATGGACACAAACAAAAGACTGGAGGGGAAATTATAAAAAGGAAGTGGTATAATGTACAGTCAGCCGGTCATTAACGCAAAATAAACCCAAACAGGAAGAATATATAGTTTAGGAGTCATTTAATGCAAACAAATCAACTCAAAGTATTCAAGAGAGCTTTATTATAACATCAACATGAAGTCAGACGGACACACACCTGTAAGGCCGATGCAGTGAGTGAGATCGAGAGCCCTTGCAGGTCAGACAGCAGACTAGGAGACAGGATGGAGCTCTTGGGTGTGGTGACCACCGCGGGCAAGACTGTCAAACAAAAAACAATAACAGCATTAAAACCCATATATATATATGTATCAATACATTAATTGGTCCTGTTGCAAAAGAGATTGAACTACCTAACTAAACAGCATATTGAGATTTCTGTTTTGTCTCTATTTAACACATTTTACTAGTTTTAACTGCATTATGCAAATTTCCCCTTAAAATCAGCACAAAAAACGAGTATAAGGTACCTATATAGCTTTGTCTAAATGTTAAGGCATCATCATGTGTATCCTTTACAGATAAGCAAGCAACATTCTATTGTATTTATATGATTAATCATGCACTTAAGGTCACTGCACACTGAGTCTGAAATTTTCGCACGTTAAAAAATAAATACAACCTCACGTTGTGTCAATCACATTTACACACTGCCTGCAAAACGTTCGTCCGTCATAAAAAAAAAAAAATCGGATCAGGTTCGATTTTCTGCGTTTTCGCATTCCGTAGCATGCATTTTGATAGGATAGGATGAGGAATACGAAAAAACGCATGCAAAAATTTCAGACAGTGCAATGACCTTAACACAGCAGATTAGATATACTGTATCAAATTACAACCCAGTCTTTGCAATTTGATAATCATGCTATACCATATCGCATTCTCAGGCATTGTTAGAATACATTTTTAAAAAGTTATCAGCTAATTGGTGATTAACACTGTTTAATATACTCACCAACACTGATTTTTACTCGCATTTGGTGCTTGGCGAGTGTTAACTTTAGGCTCTGCACTTGTATTTCAACACTGACAAGTATCATATTAAAGTTAACATCTAATTAAAGACAAACAACTTCATCTAATTTTTTGTGTGTATTTTTAGTAATTATTAGACAAAAAATATTAATTTTGTAATTATTATCTATGCAATGTCTTTACAAATATATGCTAAAAGAGCACCACAAAATACGGTCCAGATCCCGCTAAGAATCTTTAGGTTGAAATATGACAGCATTAATGATTTTGGCCTTGGTTCTGGAAGTATTTTTCCAAATAATTTTTCTCAGAGGGATTTTACAAAAAGTCATTGTTTAAGAGTTACAAGCCATGAAGCGCACGCACACACACACACACACACAAACAAACACCTAGTGCTGTCAAATGATTAATAGCGATTTATCGCATCCAAAATAAAAGTTTTTGTTTACATAATATATATGTGTACTGTGCGTATTTATTATGTATGTATGTATGTATGTATGTATGTATGTATGTATGTATGTATGCATGTATGTGTGTATGTAGAGAGAGTAGAGCAGGGGACTCAGGACACAGCCCTGTGGGGCTCCTACGTTCAGGGTGATGGAGTTTGAGGTGAACTGGTGAAAGTTGACCAGTTCACCTCAAACTCCATCACCCTGAACGTAGGAGCCCCACAGGGCTGTGTCCTGAGTCCCCTGCTCTACTCTCTCTACACGCATGACTGCGTGTCCTCTCACAGCTCCACATCTATCATCAAATTCGCTGATGATACTGTGGTTCTGGGCCTCATCTCCAACAATGATGAGACCGCATACTTGGATGAGGTAGAGAGACTAACATCATGGTGCCAGGACAACTGTCTCTCTCTGAATGTGAGCAAAACTAAAGAGCTGATCATGGACTTTAGGAAGAGACTGCAGCAGCCCTACACTCCTCTTATAATCAGTGGGACCCCTGTGGAGAGGGTGAGTAGCTTCAAGTACCTCGGTGTAAACATCTCCGAGAACCTGACTTGGACTACACACATCCAAACACAGGTTAAGAAAGCCAGGCAAAGACTGTACCATCTGCGACAGCTGAGGACATTTAGGGTCTCACCAGCAATCCTGAAAACTTTCTATTCAGGGACCATAGAAAGTGTATTGACTCAGTGCATCTCAGTGTGGTATGGAAACAGCTCCAATCAGGACTGCAAAGCACTACAGAGAGTTGTGCGCTTAGCTAAGGGTCTGCTCTCCCCTCTCTGCAGGACATCTATCTCAAACGCTGCAAAAATAGAGCTGTCAAAATCATCAAGGACTCAAATCACCCTGGTAACCGTCTATTCACTTTGCTTCCATCTGGTAAGCGCTTTCATAGCCTGATGGCAAAAACTGATAGACTTAGGAGGAGCTTCTTCCCCCAGGCCATCAGGCTCCTAAACTTAATATCACTTGACTCCATGTAAATATCACTATATCAATAAGCTATTCATAATTTTTCTCTACCTCATATTGCTGCTATTAAATACCCTTTAGAACGTTTTTGCACATTCTTTTGCACATTCCTGTTATATTACTATTTAAGTCAACAACATACTGACCTGCACATTTATATTTATATTTAATTCTTTTATTTTTTCTACTTTTCTTTTTCTTAATATTTGTATTCTACATAATTGCACTGTCCTTGGAGCGGACCTGACCTACATGTCACTGCTGGTTATACTCTGTATAATTGTGTATGTGACCAATATATATATATAAAAATACACACACATGCATGTATATATTTAAGAAAAAATTTATATTTCTATATTAAATATATTTATATTTAATATAAATTATATAAATATAAATATATACATGTAGATATTTTCAAAATATATTTTGTATGTGTTTTATATATACATAATAAATATACACAGTACACACATATATTATGTTAACAAAAACTTTGAATTTGGATGACAGCACTACACTATTTAATTATTTAAATTAAATAGTGTAGGGAGACTGATAATTCGTAGTGCTTCATGGAAGTTGGAGGGCAGTAAAAAGTTATTTTGGTGGAGATCATGGGTTATGAACTTTTTCACAAGGAATTATGAGGTTTAACATGATTATTTTAAAAATAAGATGAAATAATGCAGGCTGATGGCTTCAACAGAAGCATATACCACAGATTAACAAGCTCGTAGCTCAAAGCAGGTCTGTCTTTAAAGTTATACAAGTTATCATTCAAAATCAATTCCCCTATGGAGAAAATGAATGGGATTTTCATTTTAGAAATCACTATGTAGACCACAGACAGTTCAATGGGGTTTGGAAAAAGTCATTATAAATCACAAAATTATAACAAAAAGAAAACAGTACAATTAAAATAAACTCAGAAAGCAACTCACAGTCATCCAGATCAAGCAGAGACGCTTCCTTTTTCTCAACCTGCTGCAAAGAAACATGGATGCCAGATGTTACACATGCAGATTAAAATACAGCACAACTTCATACTCACAACTCCGGACATGTGCTTGGACTCTCTTGTTCTTCTCACCTTTGTGACTTGTTTAGACTCCACAGGTTTAGACCTTGTGTTTTTCTTCTGATCTGTTCCTGAGTCTGAATCTGAATCTAATTCCGATCCAGATTCTGATCCGGATTCAGATGAACTCTCAGAATTCTCAGAGGCTGATTCACTTTCGGATCTGAATTCACTCTTTACTGCGTTCCCATTCTTCTGTTTCCTATTCGAGTTACACACACACACAGAGACACAGAAACAACTGAACTATTTGTTTGAGTTCACCAGACAAATTAATAACTGCAAAACATCCAGTAAACACACTTCACTTCTAAATTTCATCTATTACCTTCCTTTTAAGAGTTTCTTATGCACTAAACACTACAATTAATGATGTGAAAACATGTTTAAATATTTATTTCCGGGTCATTTTTGACAACCTAAAAAAACGGTTCAACAATTAGCCATTAAAAAAGAACATTTCAATATTCAAGCATAAAAAGGGACGTCGTTTGATACAGAGAGAGAGTACAAGAGAGAAGGTTGGCTAAATTAGCAGAGGGAACAATGTCTGTTTAATTGTAAGATGATTAGATGGATTAATTTGGCCTTTGGATTTCATTTACTCTGAACAAGTGACACACACACACACACACACACACACACACACACACAGAGACCATCTAACTGAAGTGTGCACAGTTCAACGGCAGCATTAAACCAGGTTGTGTGTGTGTATTAATGAGCGCATTTCACGGTAGTTGAGGATGGAGGCGAGAGCCTTAAATTATGCACAATAATGACAGAACAGCAAACAAAACAGGCAAACAGTGTAATGTTTGTGTGTGTGTGTGTGTTAGCTGTTTAATTACCGCCTCTAATAAAGGCAGCAGGGTCAACTACAGGAACGTTACATCACAACAATTAACAGTGCAAACTCTGTGTGTGGACAGGATAGAAAAAGTCATCAAGTTTGTGTGTTTTATGCCTTGCAAATATAAACATTTGGGTTTATATGATGAACTAAACATATTCTGCTGATTTTAAATTTATTACTAATGTTAGCAAAATTGCAAAAGTGACTTTTGATAGTTCCGGAAGCATCACTAAAAACGGGTTGAAAATCAAAAACTGATAAATAAATGATATGCATTGTATGCCACTTCTTTTCAAAACAAAATGTGCATTTATTGAGTTGCATTACAGCTACTCAATTCACAGATATTTTTGTATTTTGAAACTCAAGCAAACTAAAAATGCTATGAAAAATATAAATATTAATTTTGGCACACAGAAATGCTTTGCTAAAAATAAAATACATTTTATTTGTGGTGGGGCCAGCGAAAATGTTAAATTACTGAGAAAATATCCTTATTGTGAGCGAGAGAAAGAGAGAGAGAGAGTGTGAGTGTATGTGTGCGTATGAACAGATGGAGGGGGAGATTATTGGTGCCACATTTTATTAGTCACGTTTTATGCTGCAGCATACACAATCACACAAACACACACACTGAACACACACATTATTTACCTCCAGCACATATATAAAACCCAAGTTGTACATTGTGCATCCACTTGTGTGCACACTTGAGCAAAACACACCCATATATGCGGTTAAAATTACCAAAGTCAATCTCACATACCATCTGTCTATATATTTATGCACATAAACGGCAATAGCATGAGGTGCAAGTATAAAGCGCTGGAATTCAGACCGCTTACTTTGTCGGTAGAGTTCAATGGGTGTTCAGTAAACATGCATGACTTTTAATGAAGTTTTATGCATAAGTGATGCATCTATTTAATTGAAAAAAATGCAGTGTCTGGTATAAATATAAATGGCTGATTTCTAAAAATACAATACAGTTGGAAAGTTTGGGGTTGAATTTTTGAATGTTTTTGAAAGAAGTCTCTTATGCTCAGCAATGCTGCATTTATTTGATCAAATAGTGTAATAATGAAATATTACAATTTAAAATAAGTGGTTTCTATTTGAACATTTCAGAATGTAATTTATTCCTTCATCATTACTCCAGTCTTCAGTGTCACATGATCCTTCAGAAATTATTCTAATATGCTGATTTTCTGCTCATTTAATTGAAACTGAATTTAATTGAAATATCTCTTTACTGTTACTTTTAATAGATTTAATGCATCCTTGCTAAATAAAATTATTAATTTCTTTAAAAAAAAACATCTTACTGACCCCAAACTTTTTTTGAGTAGTGTACATTTGCTATGTATCTTAAATTAAATGTAAAAACTGACGGGAATTTATTTAGAAAGAATGAATGTGATTGGCCGGTGGGAAACAGAGCAAGGTCATGACTGGTTAATTTAAATGAGGTATTTTACACTGAGTGAGACCAATACCTGTCTTTGCTGTCCGGTTTCTGCTGTTGTAGTTTTTTGTTTTTTAGCGTTTTCTTCTTCTTTTCTGAGTCTGATTCACTAGAGCTCTTCTCCGATTGGCTGGAGCTGCTCTTGTTTGAATCATTGCTGTTCTCCTCACTTTCAGATTCGCTTTCTGATTCTATATGTACACAAAAACAGGTTAAGACAAACCTCAAATTTGCTAAAACATCCTTTTACACTAAACAAGCCAAAGGTCATGTTTTACCTTCAGTGCTGCTGCTACTGCTGTCCTCACTTCTGCTTCCCTCTTCCTCCTCTTCAGAATCAGAGTAGAACTTCTCATCTGATTTGCGAGTTTTGGATTTACCAAGCGCTGGTGCTCCGGCCTCTTTTACCTGCCCCAGTCACAAATGAACAGGAAATGAGGGCATAATAATTTGAGTCTTGGTAACATCACTGCACTGTGAATGAACTGTATGCTGAGGCCCTTTAATAACGTAAGACATTTTAACATTATGAGAGGATTATCTTTTAAAAATAAAAGGGAGTCTTACCGGTTCTACTACCTCCACATTTCTCACTGATTGGTCAGGAGCGACAGCTGGCCAATCAGAAAGCTCCAGGTATCCATTGGCCTGGGAATTAAGCGTATGAGAGAGCGTGCCAAGCTGAAACTGGTCTCGATCTAAAAAAAATGACAAAGAGATAGATAGGTAAATATATGTTGATACCATCAAATATTATGCAGTGGCCAAAAACATTTAATATCAAATCAACACCAGCTAATTTGGCCATCCGCTAACACAAACATCAATTAAATGGTAAAACATTTTATTGAAGGTAATTCAAAAATTATAAAGTACAAGTACAAATAAATGATAATAATTTATAAGTGTAAAATAAAAAACATTAAAATTTCCTGAAATGCCATTTGATTCTGCTTTCTAAACACTGATATCACGCTTTTAAAATCACAAATTATTATATTCTACTAACAGAAAAATCAAGTGTCAACTTAAATATTTAGTAAATATTTTCCAGATAATATGAAACATAACTTTAATATATATTTATTTTTCACTTTAATTATTAATAATTTATTAATATAACAATTTTAATTATAATATTTCATTAAGGATACAATCAAGAAGAGTCATTGTGTGTATAATATCACAATAAAGTTGAATCTACTCCAATCTAAACTAATATATATTCAGCTGCCTTTATGGTTTCATCATAAATGTGGCATAAAAAGTTTGAAAACAAACCATACTGGTGTTGAACAAGCAAACTGTCAAAAGTTTTGCTATGCAAGACTAATAACTCAGATCTTCTAGTTTATGCATCCAACTCTGGGTACTACTGTACTTCTTTGTCATAATAAACAAAAAAGCAATAAGTGTCCGCACAGGCCTTCAGGAGACCTGCTGGGTAATTGACATTAAACTGGCAGAAATGCCACAGCATTCAGGTCTGCCCGTGTGCCCTTCTCACAATACGCCGGCTACGTCCCGTAATAAGCAAGGTATATGAACACATAATCACTGCGGCTCTGCAGAATATAAACATGAGTGAAAAACGGCAGCGCACACAGCGCATCTAAACCACCAATATTAAGAATGACAGCAGGAGTTAAATGTCTCGCAAATGTTATAGGGTAAATTTATACCGCATTAATGAAATAAAGACTAATGGGTGTATGATTCAGTATTCTAATTTATTTTAATCTATAGTTACCATGGGGATAATCATGAACTCATTGTATTAAAACAAATTAGAGCCGGAAACAGCAGCACAGATTTGAGATCGGTAGATTATCAATTCGGACTATTGATGATTCGCCTTCATCGCACAGATCATGTCACAACCTGCGTCATCACATGACTTAAAAAAACACACAAAGACGTGTCGCTATGAGTTTCATCACAGCGAAGCATAATCAGCCCTTACAAACTTTATTACCTCCTATTAAGAGCGGGACACGCTTTACCAAGCACCGAGAACGATACTCAGCACAACAAAAATTACCCCCAGCGACAGCCGGCATCAATCACACGGAGTGCATCCTTCACGCTAAACCCAAATCCATCCATCCGTCCATCCGTGTAGCTACAGGAGCAAATGAGTAACACCCTTTTCCTGCTCGTGAGCGTAATTACTCCCGTTTGATTGCAGGTGAAGTGCATGAATGTACAGGAGGTAGTAGTAAATCAACGTGTGGGCGTATGCTGGGCGGACGGGACGCCCAGGTTCGACTGTTATCAAATTACACCGAATCCAACAATTCAATTCTGCACAGGAGGAACAGAAGGAGTAGCCTACAAATCCAAACAGCTAATCTGGAGGAAAAAAAAAAAACAGTTCAGAGGCGGGAAAAAATAACTGGCATTTGATAGAATCGGTTGCAGAGTATTTCTGCGTGCTGTATTGATGTTTACGGGTTAGCACTGCTGTCATGGCCTGCGGGGATGAATTCCCATGGCAGCGTTGTGTGTTTCAGTTCTGAAGCCCTGCTTGAATGGAATGATGAAATAAGAGAGAAGTGGGAGAAATCGATATAAGCAGAACTCTTGAGTTCGTATAGATGTGGTCGTGTCATTTAGAATCAGAGCATGACGGTTAACTGACGGCTTTGGACACTTTTAACTGCTCCAGCTGTTTCATCATGCAACAAATCTTTAAAGGTGAGCAATATAGGCCAGAGGTTACAGATCTGTGTTGGTAAATTAAAGGTTGTAGGTTTGAATCTTGCATTCCTTAGCTTGACCACTAAATTTCAATCACTTGTAAAAAATCATATTTTTTAATATTATATCATATTATAATTTATATTCACTACAGATACTTAAATTATTCTTTACGACTTTTCCAGACATGAAACACTACATTTGTTTTGCAGTTTCACTCAGCTTTAAAATCATTTGCAGTTAAAAAGAAATTTGATTGCAATAAAAAGTCATTTCTAGCTGATATAGAAAAGAAAATAAATATTTTACTACTGAACTTGCAATAAAATTAAATAAATAAATAAATAACACTAGAAAAAAATAATTGATGCTTAACTTTTCCAGGCTTGAAAACCTACATTAGCTGCAGTTTTTCATTAATTTTTAAAAATCAATATATTAACTATAGAAATTGAAATGACTGAAATGAATGGCTTTCGCAGGCCTGAGTCTGAGTCATCTCAAAAAATCTGAATATCGTGAAAAACTGCATTTTTTTGTAACTTATTTCAAAAAGTGAAACTTTCATATATATTTTAGATTCATTACATGCAAAGTAAGGCATTTCAAAGGTTGTTTTGTTTTAATTTTGATGATTAGAGCTTACAGCTCATGAAATTCAAAATCCAGTATCTCAAAATATTATAATTTTTCCTAAGATCAATCAAAAAAAGGATTTGCAAAGCAGAAAATTTCAAGTTCTTTAAAGTATTTTCATTTATGCACTCAGGGCTCCTATAGCACAAACTCCAGCATCACTGAGGAATGGCATGGAAGCGATCAGCCTGTGGCTCTGCTGAGGCACTATTGAGCCTTCAGCTCGTCTGTATTGTTGGATCGACTGTTTATCATCTTTCTCTTAAAAAATATACCATAGATTCCATCAGGGGTTCAGGTCAGGCATGTTTGCTGGCCAATCAAGCACAGTAATATCATGGTCAGCAAACCACTTGAAAGTGTTTTTTGCACTGTGGGCAGCAGTCCTGCTGGAAAAGGAAATCAGTATCTCCATAAAGCTTGTCAGCAGATGGAAGCATAAAGTGCTCCAAAATCTCCTGGTAGACAGCTGCATTGACTCTGGACTTGATAAGACACAATGGACCAACACCAGCAGATGTCACGGCACCCCAAATCATCACTGACTGTGGAAACTTCAAAGCAGGACTTCAAGCAGCTTGGGTTCTGTGCCTCTCCAGACTCCAGACATTGATTTCCAAATGAAATACAAAATTTAAATTTATTTGAAAAGAGGACTTTGGACCACTGAGCAACAGTCCAGTTCTTTTTCTCCACAGCCCAGGTAAGATGCTTCTGACGTTATTTCTGTTTCAGAAGTGGCTTGGTAGCTCTTTTCCTGAAGACATCTGAGCATAGTGACTCTTGATGCACTGACTCCAGCTTCAATCCACTCCTTGTGAAGCTCTCCCAAGTGTTTGAATCAGCTTTGCTTGACAGAATTCTCAAGCTTGCGGTCATCGCCGTTGCTTGTGCACCTTTTCCTACCCAATTTCTTCCAGTCAACTTTGCATTTAATATGCTTTGATACAGCACTCTTTGAAGAGCCACTCCTTTCAGTAATGACCTTCTATGACTTACCCTCTTTGTGGAGGGTGTCAATGATCGTCTTCTGGACCATTGCCAAGTCAGCAGTCTTCCCCATTATTGTGCTTTCAAAGAACAAGAGATACCCGGAATTTATACTGTAGGGATGGTCATTTAATGAAACTCAAATGAATGTAAAATATATATGAAAGTTTCACTTTTTGAAATAAGTTCACGATATTCAAATTTTTTTAGATATACCTGTGTGTATATATATAATAATTTATAAAAAAAAATAAAAATCACTTTATAGAAGCTGCAACTACAAACTGTAATTTCTAGCTGATAAAATATTTTACTATTTTTGTCTACTACATAACGCCAGGCCTGAAAATCTACGTTATTTGCAGTTTCATTCATTTTTAAAAAAGTATTTTACAGAGATTGCAATAACAAAAAGCTATTTCTAGCTGATAAAATATTCTACTAAAATATTTTACAACAGTACTAGACTACAAAACAAAATTTATATTCACAATAGAAATTTACACAACACTTTATAACTTTCCCAAGTCTGAAGATCTACATTATCTTCAGTTACATTTATTTATTTTTTAATAAAGTATTTTAAATAAGTATTTTACAGAGAATGCAACAACAAAAAGTAATTTCTAGTTGGTAAAATATTTTACTACCTATTTTACTAGTATTTTTTACTACCTAATTCAAAATATTTATTCACTACAGAAATTTATATGATTTAACAAATTTTCAGGCCTGAAAACCTACACACTTTGCGGTTTCATTCAATTTTTAAAATAATTTTTACATAGATTGCAATAACAAAAAGCTATTTCTAGAGGATTAAAAAAAAAAAATACATAAATGTTTAATACCGTACTTAACTACCAAAAAAAGTAGCCTATATATTCACTACAGAAATATAAATGCCTCTATATGACTTTTCAAGATTGTTACCTTTGAAGGCAGACTGCAGGACAGGAGCCGGTTTGGGCGCCATCAGGATGCGGCGAGCATATTTGCTCAGGGCTCCGCTCTTCTCGTTTGGGACAATCAGCTGACGAATGAACCGCGTTCGGTCTCTGATGTCATAGTTCTGATCGTACTTGCCCAAGTTCAAAATGTATTGAGTCAGTAGTTTAGTCTGTATGAGATAAAAACAAAAAGTAAGATAAGACATAACCAAAACACACACCCACCCAAAGTGTGATTTGATTTTACCTGTTTGGAATTGGTCAAGTAGAGTTTGGCAGCAAGGTTGACCGTCTGGAGTTTGACAATGTCCTCCTCGCTGGTGAAGGTCTTGGCCATCTTTCGCAGGACGTCAGGGGCGATTTTAGGCACGTGTTCACAGTATTCACCCATCAGCCACAGGATGCTGGCCCTCGCCATCGGGACCTAAAGAAGAAATGGACACAGTATACACAGAACATCATGTGTTAATTGTTAACGAGACCACAGCTGCACACAAAATAACACTACAGTTGTGTAATATTGCACTTGTGTCTCACAGTGATGTTGTCGAAGAGTTTGGCCATGTGTTTGATGATGTCACTGTGCTGTGACGGCTGTGTCTGCAGAAGTTTCTTGATGACAACAACGCTCTCTGCAACAACGGTCTCTACGAAGAGAAGAAACACATGAATACACCGATAAGCCAATATACTATGTTTTTACTGTAGTAACAGTAACAAACTGAAATAACCAGTGTTGAGGAGGTAACCAAGCAGCAACTTAACTACATTTTTGAGGTGAGGAATTAATACACACGCTCCTACATATAAATGTCCTCTATTATATGCACAGTAGCTTTAGAGAATAATTTCAAGTCTGATAAATCAAGTCCTTGTGATCCATTTTGTAAGGTAAATGCAGCAGTTTACCATATTTTACGCTTTAAATATTTAAGGAACTATATTTTTAGTGTTTTCTACTTTTACCAGTTGTACACTGTGTGCAATTTGTATGTTAAATATTATTTATATTCAACTATATATTTATATTTTGATTTTGTTTATGATTTAATGCCTTATGAGCAGCTACATTCATAGCAAAATCAACAAATCAATCAATTAAAAAAAAATATGATTACAATATAATTTCAATACATTGTTTACAATAATGTTTAAATAAATTGTCTTTAAAAAAAACACAATAACATGCAAAAATATACACATACCTAAAATAATAATAAAAATAGTACTAATAACAATTATTTAGAATATTTCAATGTAATGTAAAAATTCTACAACTATTCAAGGATAAATTATTTTAAAATTGTCCATTTATATATATTTTCTGAATAAAGAATAAATGGGCTTTCTATTAGAATGATTTAAATTCAAGAAATTCGTCCATAAATCACAAATCGCTTTCTTTTTCCCCTTTCAATAAATATGAAAGCTATATATTGAAGTTTTACACATATACATAGAATTTTATTTTATTTTTTAAATATTGAGACTGTGACATGCATTTTCAGAAAGAATATTCACATTTTCATCTCTGGAGATAATGGCTGTATCTTTATCGTAAAATTTTGTCTTTACACTGCAAAACATTGAACTTCTTCATATTGCCATCTGGAGGCAACCAGAAGCACTGCTGTTAATAACGAAACAATAACTTCAAAAGCAAAAGGCTCCAGTGAGGTTAGTGTGTGATTACCGTCTCTGTTGGACAGCAGCAGGACCAGGCCGTTGAGGCAGGTGTCGGTCACTTCAGAGATGTTAGTGGCACAACGGCCGATGGCCTGGATGGTGGCCGCCGCAAACGCCTTATCCTGACTCTTCACGTATGTCTGGAACACAAACATAGCTGCTTAAAACTGCTATTCCTCAGCTGAGTTTCTAAATCTTATGAGCTGTCTACCAACACTGGATTTTTAGGCATCATAAAAGTATTCAAACCTCAGAATTTACCTAAGACTTCACCTTAAGATTCATCTCAACATTTTTTTCCCCTTAAGAATCAATTTCATTTATTAAAGTTTACCTGGAATTCTCTCAGTATGGTGGAGATGTTTGCTTCATTAGCCAGGTTAGTCAAAATCTCCAGCTAAAGGATTTAAACAAACGCGAAAAATATCAGAGAAGACAGAAAACATCAGCAGCAGATATGACAATTTCAAGGTCACTGTACATTAACACAGCACTTCAACACAAGCACAAAGACTGAATGAAGGTAAGTCTATGTTTCACCTTTAGTGTTTTGATGTGCGTTGCATCTGTAGATCTCACATAGAAGCTCTTCATGAAGGGCTCAAACATTCCCTTAAAAAAAAACAGCACAGCCATTACCTCAGGGCTACCTCGGATAGTAGTGTGTACATTAGATTCTTGTTTTCAACCTTAGTGATTACCTAAAGACTTTACCTCAGATTCTACATCAGTGTTTACCATTTTCTCTTTTACCACACATTTTACCTGCACACCTCAGTTTTAACACATAGTTTATCTAAGAAAATTTCAGTTTATTTCAAAATTTAGACCCACTGTACACTCAGACTATTGCCCTTAGTATTCACTTCAGATTATACTTCATTTACATCAAATATGTATCTCTCATTTTCAGTCAGTGTTTAACCAACCAATACTCCAGATTTTACCTCAGGTTTTTCCTCAGACATTACTTCAGTACATTTCAGGACTAATTTGGCTCTACCTCAAATTTGTATTGAACATTTACTTCGACTGATACCTCAGATTGTACCTCAAGGTTTTTCTTAGACATTACCTCAGTTTATTTGTGGCTTAATTTAGGTATATACCTCAATTTCTAACTCAGCATTTGCCTCAGAAGATACACTGAATTTATCACACATTTCATGTTAGATACTACCCTTAGTTTGCTTGGGACATAATTGAAGCCTAACCCCATTTCTTACCCTGCAATTTACTTCATATTTCACCTCAGGATTTCCCTTAAAATTGAGATCTCAGATCTTACCGTAAGATTTACTTAGGGGGGCAATTGTTGCCAAATTGTAACCCAAAAGTTGTCTGTACAGGCAGGGATTGTAGGTGGGGGGAGTGAATGACCAGTGCTCTCTTCTACCCTAAATATCACAACTGAGGCGAGACCCTTGAGCAAGGCACCGAACCCCCAACTGTGTGTGTGTGTGCACTTAGGTGAAATGCAGAGCACAAATTCTGAGTATGGGACACCATACTTGGCCACACATCTATTCCTTTTCCTTTTCATATTTTATCTCATGATTTCCCCCAGAAATGAGGCCTACCCTTTGATTTTACCTCAGTGTTTACGCCAAATGATTCATTTAATATTTTACCTCAAGAATTCCCTCAGAATTGAGTCCTACCTCTGATTTTACCTCAGTGTTTACCTCAGATATTACCTTGCAATTTACTCCATATTTTACCTCATGAGTTCTCTCAGAATTGAGGATGACCTTTGAACTTGCATCTTAACTCGAGACTCACTTGATATTTTACTTCATGACTTCTCACAGAATTGAGCCCTACTTCTGATTTTACCTCAGATCTTATGTTATGATTTATTTCATATTTTACTTCATGATATCCCTCAAAATTAAGGCCCACTTCTGATTTTACCTCAATGTTTACCTAAAATCTAACCTTGCCATTTACTTCATATTTTACCTCATGACTTCCTTCAGAATTGAGGCCTGCCTCTAATTTTACCTCAGTGTTTACCAAATGGACTAATGCATTTAGGCCTAACTGATTCTAAATCAACAACATTGTTCATAATATATTCAGATTTCGTGAGAAAAGCAGGATGAATGTTTCAGCGAGTCTGTAGTACCTTCCTCTGAATGGACATGGTGGCGATGTTCTGCAACACAATGTACTGAACTTCCCTAAAAGAGCCGAGAGTGAAACCAAAAACAGGAATTAGATTGACAGATTTGATCTTGATATCATCTCCATCTCATTTATCTCATAGAGTGCATGTGTTACCTGTGGTTCCTCAAGAGCCTCACCAGGGACTTGGTGATGACACTGAGTTCATGTTTAGGAGCCAAATGCCAGTAGAGCTGAGATACTGCCATCACAACCTGACAAAGAGAGATGATTAATGTTATAAATGAAGAGCTACGCCTTTAAATGTTAAATGTAAGTTACTTAAAAGAATACCAAAGAAACTAAAATCCGGTACTTTTTCCATGGTATGTTTTTATAAAGGGAGAAAAAGGTGAGAAAATGATGGGTGGACATAAAACGTAGCTCATGAAAGAAAGACAGATTAATGGAAGATGTGGTGGAGAGTCCCAGTGACATGTGAAGTGAGAGAAAGAGGAAGAGGAGGGTTTGAGAGAGGTTGAAAAAGAGATAGATGGTGATAGATTAGGAAGCCTTCTATGTATGTAATGATTTTGTCTTCCCCAAATTACTTTGACCCCAATATACGAACAGGACAGCAGACTTCAACACATCAACCGCTAAAGCAGCAGAGAGAGAGAGCTGATAAAGACAGAGTGCAGACTGAGTGTAGAACAAAGCAGGACAAGTTTTAATCAAAACATATCACACACACACTACAAAAACACACACATACACACAGACCTTGAGCTTCCAGGTTGATGGAGCACTCGAGTCACTCTGTGTGTGTGATGTAGGAGGGAATAACGTTTTCTGAGCACATTTCTAAGGCTGAGTGTGTGTAACATGATGGAGTTGTGTCTGATACAGCCTTGGTCCCGCTAATATTCTGATGTACAAACACACAGACTCGCACTCAAACACAAAACACACACACTCAGGTGCGTCCTGAAGGCCTTTGCTATTGCTCAGAGTTGAACAGGAACGAGCATGAGAGAGGAGAACGAGAAAACTGGAGCGCACAGATGTGTGTGGAAATAAGAGTATGTGAGCATCTTAAAGGAATATTACAGAATTAATAAAGAAGACACGATGAAACTATCAGTTGAAAATGGTTCAAATGGAGCAAACCCTTCCTACAGGAATTAAATCATCAATGATTGACTAAAAGGTCTACCTATCTTAAAACTTTTTTTCTTAAAACCTTTGAGAAGCGAAAAAGGAGATCTGGCTTAATAATAAAACAACAGCTTATATATAAAATTATCAATTGCATTATACGAAGTCATATTACTACCATTTAAGATTTGTTCCATTTCTAATATTTGATAGAATTAATATATAAATGATCAAAAGATAAAACACTCCTATATTTCCTATAAAAGATTCTTAATAATAATAATTAAAGATTTAATGTAATAATTGTTGTTTGTGAATTTATTTTTTAATTATTTTATAATTTATTATTATTTATTTCATAATATAATGTATTATTATTTTATAGTTTTATATTATTATATTTTAACTAATATTGATAAAAAATATTATTATTAATTATTAATAATAATGTCAAAATTTAAATAATATATATTTTGGTTATTAATAAATAATCAACTTATTTACTATATTAGCTTTTGACATTTAAAACAGTGATATAATAAAAATAATAATAATTAATATTGTTTGTGGTGAGTGGGGCGGGGCCGAGAGCCGTGGGAACGGAGCGAGGCCGGTGGAGTTAATGATAATGAGCGACACCTGCGACACTCACCGGTCTCGAGTCCCACGGAGGAGCTCCGGAAGGATAAGAGGAGGAGTGACGACAGTGGAAGACGAGAGAGGACCAGGCCTGGATATTATTTTGTGTTTTGTGTGCGGCAGTCATCCGTGAGGGGCTGCCGCTGTACTTTTACGTTTGTTTATTTTGTTATTAAATCATTGAATGTTTGCCGGTTCCCGCCTCCTTCTTCCCGACCTACGAACTTTGTTACATTGGTGCTGAAACCCGGGAGGAAGGAGGGACACGCTGTCAGAGAGCCCTCGCTGCTGAGGGGGATCGCGGTGCTGACGAGATCGGGCAGCAGGGAGTAGCGGGGACGGCCGCTGGCTGCCCGAGGCGACGGTGGTGCTGGAGCGATGGAACATCAGGTGGGACGGAAGACTCGCTGCCGTGCTCCTGGGTCGAGGAGGGGGGCTGCCGTCCGAGAGGGAGCGGAGGAGTCGGCGCCATTCGCCGAGTGGCCGCAGCCTGCTGCCATCCGCCATATTGGGGAGGAGCAGGGAATGGGGGACTCGCTGCCGGCTGCCCTCGACCGGAGGAGCCATCGCCGTCCGCCAGGAGGCGGAGCGTCGAGCCGTCCACCAAAGAGGTCCAGTACCATCGCATGGCACCGCGAGTGAGAGCCTCTCAGCTGGTTGAGGACCAACCAGCAGTGTGTCCGGGAACCGGACCAAATTTTTTTTTTTTTTTTTTTCCTCTCTCCCCTCTCTCGTCTCTGTCACTCCTCATCCTTCCGTCTCCTTTTCTCTCGCCTCGTCTGTCCGTACCCCCAGGTACGCCGCGGCCGCCCTGACGGGTCCCCCCCAGGAAGGAGGGGGGGGGGGGGAGTAGAGCGCAGTCTCGAGGGTACCCCCGGCCTGCGAGGGGCGATGGGGGTATGTGGTGAGTGGGGCGGGGCCGAGAGCCGTGGGAACGGAGCGAGGCCGGTGGAGTTAATGATAATGAGCGACACCTGCGACACTCACCGGTCTCGAGTCCCACGGAGGAGCTCCGGAAGGATAAGAGGAGGAGTGACGACAGTGGAAGACGAGAGAGGACCAGGCCTGGATATTATTTTGTTTTGTGTGCGGCAGTCGTCCGTGAGGGGCTGCCGCTGTACTTTTACGTTTGTTTATTTTGTTATTAAATCATTGAATGTTTGCCGGTTCCCGCCTCCTTCTTCCCGAATCTACGAACGTTGTTACATTGTTGTACCAATATTTAAAATTGCAAAAGTTACTTATAATAGTATAATTACTGTTCTTATTATGACAGATTTGGTCCAAGAATATTATCCAAGTGTGTGTGTGTGTACTCACTGCAGTGTTTCTGCTCTGTAACAGTGGTTTAGTGTTTCTGAGCAGGAGTCTGTGGTCTGGATCCATGATGTACAGCTTGGACTGGTCCACTCTTCTCTCCTCCTCTGAATCATAAAATGTTTTCTCGCTGTTCTCGTCAAACACAGCGTCCTACAATCATACACACTATTAATTAATAAAAACATCAACAAAAAAAAAAATCCAGAGGTCATTATACCAACTCTAAAAATTATTAAAAGGAACACCAGCAACTTTCTATCCTGGGACAATCACTACAGTCTACATAACATCAGTCAGAGTTACAATATTAAGTCCTCTCGATGCCTCCGTCCTACCTGAAACCCTCAATGCTAGCTTTGAAAAAGAAAACAAAATGAAAATCAGATGAGTCAATTTCAAGCAGCAATTTGTGCTCAAATGAAACCGCTAATCTTGATAGCTGAGCTTTAAAAATATAAATAAGTCAAATAATAATGAAATACACAGACAGTAGCTGACCTCTCTCCACGGGCTGACAAACTGCGTCCTGGCGTATCGGGTCAGCATGTGTATGATGACCACCTGACCCCACTCTTCCACGTCCACCAGCAGGTTACACAGCTTGCGATAGTTCTTATGGATCAGGTCAATCCGGTCCGGACAGACCTCCTCAAACGCCATCACCACGCTGCCAGCAACCAGCTACAAAAAACACATGATAAACAGCATGGTTTACAACTTAGCCACCTGTTAGAAGACTTTAATATACAGTAGTCAACAATTGAAGTGGATCAAAAAAGTTCAAAGTTGTCCTAAGACAACAACGCATTTTGGTTTTAGGTTTTAGGACAACTTTGAAGAAAGGTTTTGATCCACTTCAACTGTTGACTATTGTATTATAAATCAGCTTGAAGTGTTTTTTCACTATGTGGTACAATAATAAAGTCAAGTTTTGAATTTTTGTTTTTTGATAGGTGGTCACACATTCCAGGGGTGTCAATCAAATAACTCTGAACCAATATTATATAAATAATATTTATTTATATATGATTATATTGATATTATGATTTATAAAACTAATGATAAATGAAAATATAATTATAATAAATTTGCTATTATTTATTCTTGGCTAATTACATTACATTTTCAATAATTCAATAGTTCTGTTGTTAAAACAATAAATTACAATTTGCACAGGATCAGATATTTTGAATTTCTTCCAATTATAATCATTTATGAGACATGAAACATTCAAGAAATGTTCAAGGAACAATTAACAACTAACCACATCTACATCCACCAAAAAACCCAAACTACCCATTAACATTTGTGCACCTAAACGACAAATCAACAGACCAGTGATTAAAACAACCCATTTGAAATCATTAGGGAAATATTATATTTAAATTACACTGATAAACACAAATATTAGCGTATAAACAAACACAAAAATTAAAAAGTAAAGAAAAGCGAAAACAAGAAAGCAAGAACTGAGTGGTTAGTTAGTGCACATTATGTGTATATATGTATACATACAGTCGAGGTCAGAATTATTGGCACCCTTGGTAAATATGATCAAAGGCGGCTCTGAAAATTAATCTGCATTGTTAATCCGTTTGATCTTTTATTTTTTTTTAAATCACAAAAATCTAACCTTTCATTGGATATTAAGAATTTAAAATGGGGGGAAATATCATTATGAAATAAATGTTTTTCTCTAATACACATTGGCCACAATTAATGACACCCTTTTATTCAATACTTTTTAAAACCTCCATTTGTCAGTTTAACAGCTCTAAATTGTCTCCTATAATGTCTGATGAGGTTAGAGAACACCTGACAAGAGATCAGAGACCATTCCTTCATCCAGAATCACTCCAGATGCTTCTTCTCTTCAGTTCACCTCACTCATTTTCTACAGGGTTCAGGTCAGAGGACTGGAATGGCCAGCAGAAGCTTGGTTTTGTGCCCAGTGACCCATTTTTGTGTTGTTTTTGAGGTTTGTGTTTGGATTATTATACGGTTGGAAGATCCAAACGTGGCCCATTATAAGATTTCTAACAGAGTCAGTCACTTATTGATTTTTTATCTGTTGGTATTTGATAGAATCCATGATGCCATGCGTCTAATCAAGATGTCCAGGACCTCCAGCAGAAATATAGGCCCACAACATCAAAAATACAGCAGGATATTTCATTGTACACATGGGGTACTTTTTTTATCCTTGTGTGCATTTTTTAGTTTCATCTGACCATAGAAGCCAGTCCCATTTGAAGTTCCAGTCGTGTCTGATAACTGAATATGCTGGAGTTTGTTTTTGGATGAGCTAGGAGAATTTTTCTTGAAACCCTCCCAATCAACATGTGGTGATGTAGATGCTGTTTTTTTTTTTTAAGGTTTTCTGACCCTGAGACTCAACTATTTTCTGGTCCTTGGAGAGTCTTTAACCAGTCAAACTCTATTTCTCACCGTGCATTAGGACGATATACAGTGGTGTGAAAAAAGTGTTGGCCCCCTTCCTGATTTTTTATTTTTTTGCATGTTTGTCACACTTTAATGTTTCAGATCATCAAACAAATTTAAATATGAATCAAAGATAACACAAGAAAACACAACATACAGTTTTTAAATGAAGGGTTTTTTTTATGAAGGGAAAACAAAATCCAAACCCACATGGCCCTGTGTGAAAAAGTGTTTTTCAACAACATCTAAAGAACTGCAGGCCTCAGTTGCCTCAGTTAAGGTTAGTGTTCATGACTCCACCATAAGAAAGAGACTGGGCAAAGATGGCCTGCATGGCAGAGTTCCAAGACGAAAACCGCTGCTGAGCAAAAATAACATAAAGGCTCGTCTCAGTTTTGCCAGAAAACATCTTGATGATCCCCAAGACTTTTGGGAAAATACTCTGTGGACTGATGAGACAAAAGTTGAACTTTTTGGAAGGTGTGTGTCCCATTACATCTGGTGTAAAAGTAACACAGCATTTCAGAAAAAGAACATCATACCAGCAGTAAAATATGGTGGTAGTGTGATGGTCTGGGGCTGTTTTGCTGCTTCAGGACCTGGAAGACTTGTTGTGATAAATGGAACCATGAATTCAGCGGTCTACCAAAAAATCCTGAAGGACAATGTCCGGCCATCTGTTCGTGACCTCAAGCTGAAGCGATCTTGGGTTCTGCAGCAGGACAATGATCCAAAACACACCAGCAAATCCACCTCTGAATGGCTGAAGAAAAACAAAATGAAGACTTTGGAGTGGCCTAGTCAAAGTCCTGACCTGAATCCCATTGAGATGCCTCCAATGTGGCTGAATTACAACAATTCTGCCAAGATGAGTGGCCAAAATTCCTCCACAGCGCTGTAACAGACTCATTGCAAGTTATCGCAAACGCTTGATTGCAGTTGTTGCTGCTAAGGGTGGCCCAACCAGTTATTAGGTTTAGAGGGCAAGCACGTTTTCACACAGGGCCATGTGGGTTTGGATTTTGTTTTCCATTCATAATAAAAACCTTAATTCAAAAACTGCATGCTGTGTTTACTTGTGTTATCTTTGATTAATATTTAAATTAGTTTGGTGATCTGAAACATTAAAGTGTGACAAACATGCAAAAAAATTAAAAATCAGGAAGGGGGCCAACACTTTTTCACACCACTGTAGACACACGTCCTCTTCCAGGCAGTTTCGTAACAATTTCTGTTAATTGGAAATTATTAATTATTGCCCTGATGGTGGAAATGGGAATTTTCACTGCTCTAGCTCTTTTCTTAAAGCCACTTCACTAATTTGTGAAGCTCAATTATCTTTTGCTGCACATCAGAAATATATTCTTTGGTTTTTCTCATTGTGATGGATGATTAAGGGAATTGGGGCTTTGTTTTCCCTCCTATTTATATTTCTGTGAAACAGGAAGCCATGGCTGGATAATTTCATGTTCATAATCACCCTGGAGTGCTCAAAATTGCAAATATGAATGAGAAAATACTTCAGAGATATTTTACTCACAAGAATTTCTAGGGGTACCAATAATTGTGTCCAACGTGTATTTGAGAAAAACATTTATTTCATAATGAGACTTTCCCCCATTTTCAATTGTTTTAGTTCAATGAAAGGTTAAATATTTGTCATTTCTAAAAAATAAAATATCAAAAGGATTAATGATGCAGGTTTATTTTCAGAGCCTTTATATATATATATATATATATATATATATATATATATATATATATATATATATATATATATATATATATATATATATATATACATATATATATATATATATATATATATATATATATATACATATACATATATATATATATACATATATATATATATATATATATACATATATATATATATATATATATATATATATATATATATATATATATATATATATATATATATATATATATATATATATATATATATATATATATACACATACATACATATACGTACATATACACACACGCACACAACCGGTCAAAGGTTTTTGAACAGTAACATTTTTAATGTTTCTTAAAGAAGTCTCCATTTAAAATATTCTATTTGAATATATTTTAAAATGCAATTTATTCCTGTGATTTCAAAGTTGAATTTTTAGCATCATTACTCCAGTCACATGATCCTTTGGAAATCATTCTAATATGCTGATTTGCTGTTCACTTTTATTATTATTATAATTATTTTCAATATTTATTAACAGTTGAGTAATTTTTTTCAGGATTCTTTGATGAATAGAAAGATCCAAAGATCAGCATTTATCTGAAATAAAAATTTAAAAAAAATTTAGTAGTCAAATAAAAAAAACTTTTGACCAGTAGTTTTATGCTTTATGCTTTTGTCACATTCGTTTTATGCTTTGGTACTCATTTGGAAAGTGTTGGTTTGAATATTGTGTAGTATTGTATTGCAATTTCACCCAACTGAACTTCGCTATAAATATATATTACATTTGCACACAAGAAAAGAAGAACAAAAAGCATCTGTACACATTTACTCTTACACTGTGTCTGAAGTTATAAAACTAACACAAGTCACTCACCCGCTTCTCCTGCAGCAACCCTAAAGTTGTGCTGGAGGTTTATAATTGCAAATTAAGCTGATTAGGTTATATATGCGTCGTAATTACAAACCTCAGTGTGGTCTCAAAACAAACAGCTGCTTGGAAGATGACAACCTGTTCTGCTTCCCACCAAGCTAATATAACACACCACTCTCACTTTAGACTAATGAACTACAGTATATGAGAGAGAGTGTGTGAAAACAACACATACAGAGAGAGTTTGAGCAGGTCAGGTGCTTCATCCATTATCATGTGACTTCAATTCCAGCTCTAATTTATTTTATAGGCCTAACAAATACAATAATATCGTATACCTATATAACAAAATCTCAATCTAATTTATATACATTTTTCTTGTTATTTGTAATTTATAGTAATATTTTATTATTTTTCCCATTACTATAAAATTGTAATATATGAATATAAAGGTTTTCTGATAAACACTTTACTTTTATAAATATTTATTGTAAAATAAATACATAAAATATTTATTGAAAAATAAAATAATATAATTTTATAAATAATTGTGTTATATATATTGTATTATACATGTTGAATTTAATTTAAAATATTACTTCTTGTTTTATATACATACATTTATATCAATTAAATTTATTTAACATATACAATAGGTAATATATAACCTCAATCTAACTGATATACTTTTTACTTATTTTATTTCTAATTTACTTAAATTTTTTAATTCTTGTTCCCAGAACTATAAACTGTTAATATATATAAACTGTGTACTGTCAATATGGTACACAACAATCCCATTCATGTCAATAAGATAAACGAGTTAGGTCAAAAGTAATCTAAAAGTAATCAAAAAATAGTCATACCCAATTACCAAAATGTGCTTTTAACAGTTTTTTTTTCTGCTTTTCAAATAAAAACTCAATTACAAAATAACAATTTAAAACTATTTACTTAACACTGAACATTTTTTAACATTCTAGCAGACATTATACCAACAAAGCACAATTTAACTTAAAATTAATAAGTTAGTCAAATTATATTTTTTGGCCATTTTTGAGACCACCTCCTTCAATCAGGAATGTATTTTTACTGTACAAATAAATGCAGCCTTGCTGAGCAAAAGAGAATTATTTTAAAACATCAGAATATATTACAGATCCCAATTTTTCCACTATGTGTGAATATAATAAATGCATTAATAGAGCTGTTGTAATTATTATTTTCATTATTATTGTCTTAGTATTGTAATTTTACTGTTGTTCTGTAGAATAAAATAAAAAAGTAACATTTATGAATGTTGATGGAGTTGTTGCTTTTTCTCAGCTTTTATTTTGGCAGAAACCCACAGGAAGATCTCAGGGCTTCTTTTTGTTGATAACAAATTTATAAATGATTCTCATTACGAATTTGGGAAGATGTTTGTCGCATGCATCGCATTGTCACATGCCTTTAAAAAATGATTAAATATGTTACTGAGCAACTGACACTGTTAACTGTTACTGAGCAACTGACACAAGCAACACTGTTTCAGCGTGCTTTGGACTTTGAACCCTGGCGCCACGAGCTCGTGCAGCTTTTTGAATACATGCAATCCGTGCGTGGTGACCCATACTCGGAATTCGTGCCATCCAACATCCAACGGAATTCGTGCCATCCAATTTAACCCATCCAACGTGCACACACACAGCAGTGAACACACACAGACCGTGAACACACACCCGGAGCAGTGGGCAGCCATTTATGCTGCGGTGCCCGGGGAGCAGTTGGGGGTTCGGTGCCTTGCTCAAGGGCACATCAGTCGTGGTATTGAGGGTGGAGAGAGCGCTGGACATTCATTCCCCCCCACCTACAATCCCTGCCGGCCCGAGACTCGAACCCGCTACCTTTGGATTACGAGTCCGACTCTCTAACCATTAGGCCACGACTTCCCATCGGAGGCATGAGATGCAGTGCTAAACAGTCTCTCGCTGTCAGTGTTTTGTGCTTGTAATCAGGCATGCACGATATTATCGGAATCGGCCAATAATGGATTTAAATGTAAATATCGGCATTGGTCCGATATGAAAAATCATGCCGATATGTCTTACCGATAAGAGGAATATGTTAATAATCAGTTATATAATATTATATAATAATCAGTGCTAGTGATTAGATCACGTCAGCAGTGTGGCTCATTCTTGAAGTAAAGTTTTGTCTGAATGATGATTAAACTCACTTCGATTGCTGTATTTAATCTGTGAAAGCACGTACAGAATGACGCTTTCGGTGTATTAGCACGTGTAGCGGCAGCAGTGACAGCCTCCCCCGGGGCCTACTGCTCATTCGGTAAGGAGTTTTAATCTGTAGGGGGCGCTGTTGGTCTACTACTAATTAAATTAAAAGTAAAATAGCCTACACAAGTAACATTTAAATAAAGCAGTAATTGATGTCATAAAATAATGAGTATGTTTTGATTTAAAAGTTAGAAGCTATAGCTTGCACGGAGAGAAAAAATAAAAATAAAAAAAAATCACAAACCTGTAAATTAAATAATTATATATATATACACTGATTTATTCATTAATGTGTAATATGTTCTATTTTTTAAACAAATCATAAGCTCTAAAAGATTTTCAGAATTTTTACAACTCTTTAGACCATCTACAAATGTTAAATCTTATAAATAAAATAAAATAAAATGTTAGGGTTAACACCGCATCTTTCTGGGGGGGGCGGGGGGAATGTAGCGATTGATATATCATTTATTTATAGTTATTTTCAAAGCTTCAATGATCTGTCACAAAACATTCATTATGGTTTATTTAATTCTAACAAATAAGTTCTTGTTAAAAACTAACCAAAATTAAAAATATTTAGCTTATAATTTCTGCACAGGAGAGACGGTGTTGTTTCCAAACAAAAAAGAAATATATCGGTATCGGCCAAAATGATTTGAAAAATATCGGCATATTGGATATCGGCAAAAATCCAATATCATGCATCCCTACTTTGTAATCTTAAATACTTCCACAATGCAGACATGTCTTCTGCATTAGTGCGCGTCTCTATTTGATCGTGTCATGTCATTGTTCGGTACAATTTATTTTGTCTTTTCGCTTATTCGGTTGGTTGCCGAACATTCGGTGCATTCCTAGTTAACTCTATCTTTTTATTTGCCGTTCATCTTTAGCTAGTGTCTCCCCATCTTTCCGTTCCCATATTACCCGACAAGAGCTCCAAGGTAAACTCCATCCACCATCAACAAAGCTCTTACTTACACACACCTCATCAACAAAGCTCTGCTATCTCTGCTGCTTGACAAGACCTTAATGGAAAAATCACACTAAGCAAATGGTTCCTCTAATAACAATAAATTTCCTGTAAAATTATGAAGGGTACAGGACGTTTCCCTGGATCCATTTTGTAATGAATTCTAATTAAGGCCAGGCTGCACTGACAGGAGAGGAAACAGGGAATGCTGGGTCATCAGCGAGCAAGGAGAGATAGAGAGAGAGAGACGCTGGAACGACGCGGCTGTGATTGATGCTGTGCTCGCCGGTCAGACTGAAGACACACATACGTGCTCATATTTCATCAACGGCAACACATCCCCGCCAGCTTCCTTTAGCAGCGTACAGGGGAAGCTCGTAGAGATGTCTATTATGTTACAATAAACATTTCCAGCACATATTCGGGAAGCTCTACTGGTGAAATACAGCTCTGCGCTAAAAGCCTATGAGGACGGTGATAAAAAACATGACAACGGGAGCAAACCCCACACACATAACTCAGATTTGAGGCCGGTAGGAAGGTTTTAAGATAATGTGTTGCTGAGACTTTGTCCAAGGCCCTGGCGGGAATGTGTTGAGTTCAGAAAGTGTTTATTTAACTGCCAGAAGCGTTTTAGATAGAGAGAGGAATGGTGATAGAGGGAAGTCAGAAATGAATGTGATGTTGTTACGCCATCTGGTGGCTGTACTCTGTAAATTAAAGTTAATATAAAAACGATGCATTAAACTTGATTATAAATTTGTATAATTATAATGCACATTGTGCCAAAACAGCTTTTTAGAATATAGCTGGTCAGATTGTAAAAAACAGTCAATTTAACTCTGCAAAAAGCTAAAGAAACGTTTTTCAATATTGTACAGGCAGATTAAAACAAAATTACAATTTGGTTTAATCCCATGTTTTTTATTTTAAATTTCTCACCCTTGTTTAAAAGTAGATAGAAAATATATTATTTGTCATTTAATTTATTCTAATTTAAATTAATTTAATACTTTTATTGTGTTACCTTTATTTTATTGTATTACTTTTATTTTAATTTATTTTATTGGTTCCTTGTGGCAACTAGGTTCTCTTTTGTTTGTTTTTTTACATTTTATTTTATGTCACTTAAAGTTTAATTTTACTTCTAGTAACAACCTTTTTTATGGTTTTAGTTAACTATAATAACCCAGTTCCAAACAAACTTAAAAAATAAAAAATAACAGAAAAATGTAAATAATAAATATAAAATTTTTAGAATAATATTTTTCATGTTTACCCAATTCAGTGCAACATTTGCTAACAAAGGGTTAAAGGAAAAACAATTTCATAAAGTAAACATGCATTTTGTTTCCAATTTCAATGTAAAACAGACCATTTAATCCTATTAAATCTCAATCATTTGTTTTATATTTTCATCACTAATAAAATTTTGATGATAGTTTAAATGACAGTAATAGAGACAGAATGAAAAAACTGATTGTGTGTGTGTGTGTTTGTGCATGTTTATGTGGTTTATGAGGACACAAATTTGTATAATGACATGGGTATGACAGAGGTATTACAATATGAAGGTGGTTTATGAGGACACTGCCTATGTCCCCGTAATTCAAAAGGCTTAAAAAACATACTAAATGGTGTTCTTTTGAAAATCTAAAAATGCACAAAGTCTCCTGTGAGGGCTAAGTTTAGGTGTAGGGTTGGTGTAGGGCAATAGCACACACAGTTTGTTCAGTATAAAAACCATTACGCCTATGGAGAGTCCCCATAAACCACAAAAAACAACATGGGTGTGTGTGTGTGTGTGTGTGTGGAGATTTTACCGTGCTTTTGTCTTTCAGGAGTTTCTCAATCACTTCGATCAGATGCTCTTTCTGATCCGGGTCCAGACTGGAATACAAAAGGAGAGACCTCTGTAAAACACTCATTGGTTAACATTCAGTGACCACATCTGAGTGAATGTGTTTTACCTGTAGAGTTTCTGAATGGCATGAGCGGCGGTTTTCCGCACGTAAGGTGAAAGGTCAGTGGCTGCTTCTTTGATGGCCAGCATCATGATGGGGACGATGATGGGAACTCTGATACTGGACAGAACCCTGAGAGCGCTCGCTCTGATCAGCTGATTGGGCTCCTACACACACCAATGATGAAGACGTGTTAAGTTAGTGCTGCTATAAAATACAAGCAAAACTTTCATTCTATGCACAGAGCATAATGGGAGGAAACTAGGGCTGCATGATTTGGGGAAAAATCCAATTGCATTTTTTCTAAAAAAAAAAAAAAAAAACGTACTTGCTGTGCTTGTTTGTAGGGCAGCACATTCTTGGCCAAAATATTCGGAATATATATTAATATGTCTATAAAAAAAATAATAATAATAATAATAGCATGAACAATATTACTAACTAAAAATAAAATAAAAAAACAATAATATTACATTATTACTGCTATTTTATATATTACTAAAATACTTTTAAAATATATAAATACTATACATTATATTACTAAAATAAAAAAAATCAAGTATTTAAGAAAAATAAGAATAACTTTATTTTACATTACAACTATAAATTACAGAACTAATATTTATGGCTGTTTTTATTTCTTCACTTTCACGTTAAACCATAATTTATATTTATATAATTAAATCGCAGTCTTTGCAATATGATAAGCACCAAATATTACTAAAGAAAGTATACTACATTATATTAAAATACTATACGCTATATTACTTAAAATAAAATAAAATTGTATTTAAGAAAAATAATTAAAAAATAAACATTTAAGAAAAATTTTAATTATTATTTTATTTTACGTCACAACTATAAAATTACAAAACGAATATTCAGAACAGTGTTTAATTTTTCACACATTAAACCATCACACTTTTATTTTGACGCAAAACTGCCGTATATTTATTGCTATTTCTACTACACTAGATATTATACACAAATACTATACTATATATTACATTACCAAAATAAAAAAAATTAAGAAAATTACTGTAATTTTATTTTATATTACAACTATAAAATTACACAACTTTAAACTATTGCACGTTTATTTTGATGGAATAGTGCAATATATTTAATTAAATTGCAGCCTTTGCGATTTGATAATTGCTCAAAGCCATATCAACATTTCAGTTTTATTTTGATTTATCATCGTGTAAAGAGCAAAGAGATCATCATGGGAGAGAAAAGGGGCGGGACTTACCTTGAGCGCCCGCTGAAAGGTGCTGATTGACAGGAGGGCGAGATCCTGCTGTTCCTCTGCATAGCGGACAAGGTACACATACACCAGCTTCTTCAACTAAAACACACATATTTAAAATAAAAAAACAGCCCAGTTCTAGTTCATTATTCTGGGTAATTTGCTTCTGTTTGTTTTACAGTTTCCTACAGAAACACATCAGGAAAGAAACACAGAAAACTTTAAGAAGCACACAAACAAGCATCATCCAATCCCAGCTTTAACAAACTAATTTTCCATCTTAATAACTCGGAGTCTATCATGAAACAGTCTGATCAGCTTGTGCTCAAAGGTGAAGGGTCAAAGGTCAGCTCTCCATATAATTGCGCCCAGCTCTCGGGGTGACGAGAGGTCATTAGTGATCAGGGAGTCACGACGACGCATTCCATCATCATCACCACAGCGATTACCAGCCAAATGGAAAAACATCACTCACTTCATAAAGAGAGACATTACCCATCTGCCCCTCTGGTTAATCACATTTACATACAGCGGCCTGCTGATCAGGGATTGGAGCAGCCGTGCGCATGTTAATTAGACAGCGACTAAATGAACCGCTGGCATTTATGAAGCAGAATTATAGGAGGAACAGAAAAACAAACCTGATGAAGAGAGGGATTGTTTTTTTTAAGATTGTTGTTACAGGGTCATTTATAATAGGGATGCAAGAAACCTGAAAACAAACTATTGTGCTTTAAAAAGTGCATTCTGGTGATTAAACCAGTTTTAAACCAATTTAAAAATTAAACCTCAAAAAGATCCACCAGAAAGTAAAATAAAAACAAATTAAATAAAAGCAATAATTTTAAATAAAAGTCAATTAAAATACAAGTAAATTAAATGACAATAAATTAAAATTATGAGAAAAATAAAATACAGTAAAAAATGTAATTATAAGTAAATTAAAATAACAAAAAAACATTATTTTTATTATTGTGAGAAATTAAAAAATAATATACACGGGATTTACATAAATTGCAATTAATATATTGGCAGATACCATAAAAAAAAAAAAAGACATCAAACTAATAGCAAGTAACATATAGCAATATTTTCCAAACTATATTTTATAAACATTTATTATGTTATTTAAATGTTTATATGTTACATTATTTATAGTTTAGGCAGGGTTATTGTAATAAACTAAAACTAAAGCCATTTTATAATAATAATAAAAAACTTAAAATTAAATGTTAAATTAAATGAAATATTTTTAAAAACTTGTCAACATTTTCATTTAGTTTAACTTGATGTACTAAAATAACTAAAAAATAAACTTAAAAAAAAAATCAATGAAACAATACAGACTTTTTAAAAAATAAACCACACACAAAAAAAAATTAAAATGATTTTTTAAAAAGTAAACATAATATAAAGTAAATAAAAACAAATAAAAATAATAAAATAATATCAAATGAATTTGATAAACACGTTTTACTGAAAATTTTGCTGTTCACAGAAATCTCCAGTTAATTCCTACAGGATGTTATGTAAAGCTTGTCAAAGTTAGCAACAGTAACCAAGGAGGGGAGGAGTTTAGTGAAGGGTCAAATACATGAGTGTTTGAGTGTGTATGAGTGTGTGTGTGTAACCCTACAGTGGATCAATGGTCACACCTGTGGTCTCGTGTGTGTGTGTGCGTGTGTGTGTGTATCAATGCCAGCGTCCCCACGTCTCTGAGCACCAGAGTGACAGCGTTCAGCACATAGCTGCCCAGCACTGAGCATGAGATGTGGGGGGAGACAGAGAGAACGTGACTGGGCCCCTGGACCACCAATTACACACCGGCCCCTCAAAACAGCAGCCGTCTTCTTCAGCCAGGACATTTTCCCAACCACCTCTCATGTCTTTCCATCATCCTGTCCAGACAATCTTCCTTCCATCTAAACATTTATTCTTCATCAACAAGGTCTTCCCTGTGAGATGCCTGATCAAAAATAACCCCCATCTACAGGGGTCCTCACAGCTGCCGAACACTTGTGTTCAGCAGTCGATTTTCACTCTCAAGCCAAAGCAAAAAGAGCAGTGAGGAAAAGCGATTTGAGCATGTTTTGTATATTTTCTTACCTCAATGTTTTTGCTTGCAACGTTCTTCACCACCGCTGGGAAAAGTTCAGATGCATTCTTTCCCTTGGCAATCAACTAGATAGAGAGAAATAAACATACGATGAGACAGAATGAAGCAACACACTGATGCAGAGACTGGATCTTCAGGGATAGTTCAGCCAAAAATGAATATTCTGTCATCATTTACTCACCCTAAAGTTGTTCCAAATCTTTGTGAGTTTCCTTCTTCAGATGAACATTAAAAAATATATTTTGGAAGAATATTGGTAACCAAACAGTTGTTGGTTCCTATTGACATTGATGGAAGTCGATGGGGACCAGTTTGCTTACCCGCGTTCTTCATTTTTGGGCGAACTATCCCTTTAAAAGCAGATCTCTCTCTCTCTATCAGTATATGACTTACCCCCACAATCCTCTTCATGGCCTCCAGCTTCAGAGACTCTTTGTTGCTTTCCAGCATCTCCTTCAGATCTTCATTCCTGAAGAGAAAACAATGATTCAGTATTACAGTAACTCATATTTAAACACGGTGAAAGAAGGATTTGATTCATTTAGATTCATGTACCTTTATGAAAATGCACCATGCTAACCATATAGTTTTAGCTATAAAGTGAAAGTAGGGCTGTCAATTCACTCCAAATCAGTGTCAGAGATTTACTATTCATTCATTATACTATTGATTTAGAGTGATTTATGATTCATTATTCAGCTTCAGTTCTTTTATTGTAAATTAAATAAAAATAAATATCTGTATTATCCACAGTTTCAAAACAGCAGAACCATGAGCGATTAATTACCGGTAGTTTGTATATATACAGTGCCCTCCATAAGTATTGGAACAGTAAAGACAAAATTGCTCTGTTGGCTGTGGAGTCAAGACATTTACAAATATGATTAAAAGATGAATATGAGACAAAACTACAGATCGTCACGTTTTATTATTAGCCGTTTCAACACATATGTGTTTTACCAAATAAAAAGAACAGTGTTTTTAGAGTTCATGTGAGTATAAGTATTGGGACAGTTGAACATAAGGCAGATATAAAAGATTAAAAGCTATTATTTAGTTGCAGATCCCTTGTGCACAATCACAGCAGTGAGTCTGTGACCCATAAACATCACCAGACTCTTGGTCTCATCCTTTGAAATACTTTTCTCAGCCTTTAATGCAGCCAATTCCAGTTATTGCTTGTTTTGGGGAGTTTCTGCCTTTACTCTCCTCTTCAGCTGGTGAAATTCATGTTCAATCGGATTTAAATCTGGAGATTGACTTGGGCAATCTAAGACTTTCCATTTCTTTGCCCTTATAAACTGAACTGGCAGGGTGTTTTGGGTCATTGTCCTGATGCAATATGAAGCACTTCCCAATGAATCTGGTGGCATTTTCTTGAATATTGGTAGGCAAGATGGTTTTGTACCCTTCCAAATTCATTCTGCTACTGTCATCATACATTAAGTCATCAGTAAAGTTGAGAGGGCCTGTTCCAGAGACAGCCATGCATGCCCATGCCATGACTCCACCTCCACCATGCTTTACAGATGAGGCTGTATGCTTGGGATCATTGCAGTTCCCTTTTTTTCTCCACATTTTTGCTTTCCCATCACTTAGATAAAGGTTCATCTTTGTCTCATCGGTCCATAAACACAGTTCCAAAACTCTTCTGGCTCACCTTTGTGCTTTTTTGCAAACTCTAATCTTGCCTTTCTATTTTTGGTGCTGGTCAGAGGTCAGAGGTCATCTTGCTGTGTAGCATCTGTAATTCTGTGTCAAAGTCTCCTGAGGACAGTAGATTGTCAGAGCATCACCCCAGCTTTCTGGAAGTTGTTGGTGATTTTACAGACACGTCTTTTAGGGTTCATTTTCACAGCTTTTATGATTTGTCTGTCATCAACTACTGTTGTTTTCTCAGCCGATCAGGTTGGTTGCTGGTGTCGCTGGTGGTTTCCAAACTCTTGATTTCTCCATACCCTTTGTTTTTGCTAGAGCTCTAATTGACTTCCTCTTTTCTTTTAGCATCCAAATTGCTTGCTTTTCTCTCAAAGTCAGCTCCCTCATCTTCATCCTGTTTTGTGTGTGTCATCATCGAATGCAGGATTCAGAATACAGAAGTAATGGATATAACTGATACGACACATTCCCTGTCGTTCACAACAGGACACAGCTGATCACTTAGAAAGACCTGTGAGGCAACTGTTCCAATACTTATGCTCACATCAGATAGAGGGATGAAACTCTAAAGGTGCTGAACTTCTTAGCTGGTAAAACATCTATGTGTTGAATCACCCAATAATAAAATGTGACATTCTGTAGTTTTGTCTCATATTCATCTTTTAATCATATTTGTAAATGTCTTAACTCCACAGCCAACAGAGCAATTTTGTCTTTACTGTTCCAATACTTTTGGAGGGCACTGTATATATATATATTGTTAAAAATACACACATATATATATATATATTTTTTTTTTATTTTTTTTTTATTAGTGCTGTCAATTGATTACATTTTTTTTTACTAATTAATCGCACATTTTTTCTGAAATTAATAAAAAAATGTATTAATCCCATCTAGCGTTAAAGTTATATCTACATTGAAAATTATATAAAATATTGTTATATATTATAAATATTATAATAAACTATAAACTGGACAATTCATATTGTTTTAAAATAAAAACAATCAAAATAATAGAAAAAAAAACACTACAATTTTATTTATTTTTTTACTTGAATGTCATGTTACAATTAACAGACAACAGAGAACCATGAACATAAAATGTTTTGTTAAAATATTGAGATATTATCTTAAAAATCTCAGTGGGTAATTCACATAAACTGAATTGACAAACAATAAAAATCCCTGGCCTACAGCACCAAAAACACCAAATTCAGGAAAACCATCTCAATCCCAGCTAATGGAAGACAAGTCAAAGATATATTAGATTACTCTGAGTGAATGCTGGTCATTTCTTCCATCTGCATAGTGCTGTCATTTACATATGTACCATGTGAGAGCCACATTCTTCAGGCAATGTGAAGATAGTTTGCTATCATGTCACAGAGATACAGATGAGCTATTATTTAAACGAACTGGAATATAGAGCTGGACTATAAGGATGCTCATCGTACAATCATGTGAGTGTTTGACTAAATGAACCATTGAATAAGAAGACAAACCGATAGACTGACAGCAATAAAGCAAAGCACAAAAAAAACCACAAGATCTGTGCCTAATTTCAAAACTGTCTTGTTTTGAAGTTGTTGAAAAAGTGGGTTTTCTTGGCTTTACTTGAGCATTTCTCCTACCCTCTGCTTGGTTTCTCTTCATTACCGCTGCTGTGGTTGTTGGTCAGAGCCTGCTCCTCCGAGCTGAAGTCTGATTTCAGCGTGAGCTGAAGGTTCTCTGCCGAGACGAGAGCGTTTCGCATCACTCCAATGGCCTCCAAGTGCAAGCTGCCCAATCCTCCGTTCATCTTACACGTTTACAGAATTACTAAAAATCACAAACCACAGCAGTAGAGGTCAAGATGATCCATACAAAGCCTTGGAAGAGCCATCCACAACAAAAGGTTCCTCAAGCCTTGCTTATCTTCATAAATCCATTCAGATTTAACTTCCAAACACGATTATGAGATCGTCCATTTCTCCAAACCAACCCAGAAGACCAGATCTAAGAAGCAGAAGCTAAGCTAAGAGGAAGTATGACAGGGAGTGACAGTCAACGTCTACTGGTTTTCTGTAAAGAAGCCCAGAGAAGGACAAGACAGCACTATCCTCCAGCCTGACTCGATCATCTGGTTAATGGCCACGTGCAGCAGTCGTGACCATCACACAGCAATTAGATCCATGAGCGCTGAGAGACCAGTGAGGTTACTATGGTTCACTCTTATCATGGACTGAAGGTTGAATTCCCTTACTTTCCTTCAAAGTTCTCCTGAGCTTGCAAGCTACGTGCGTCCCTTTGAGAGCCGGTTGCGACTTGTAGCCAATAAAGGAAGCGGGTAAAATGGTGCTGTTTTGACCTAAACGGACTTCCTTTCCATTTAAACCATCTAAAGAGCTGAGGCAACTCATAACCCCTCCGATCGTGGTAATTCTTCGTGGCTGTGTTCGCCTCCCTTTAGAGGAAGTGTAAAGGCTCTTATCTTCAGACCGAGGCTTTCATCACCTCTGCAGAACAGTGTTCTTCGCTTGTGTTCGTCGTTCACGGCAGGTCTGCTTATCCTGATAACGTGAAACTTCCTCCTGCCAACCAAGGCAACAAAATATAACAAGTCTGAAACAAAAGTCAAACCCAAATAGTGAGACGGAGGAAGGAACGGAAAGAATATTTTGCGAACATGGCTGAGCAAAATGTGTTTCAGGCTGGTTGAATCAGTTGGATTGAACAAGAATCACGCAAAAAAAGTTCATAAAATGCACCATAAAAGCAGTCCATAGAACTGGTGCAATATATTCAGAGTCGTTTCAAGGCATTTGATAGCTTTCAAAGAGAAACAGACTGAAATAAAGCTATAATTTGCTGATAAAGTGGTTGACTCGAGAATTGCTGCAACTGAATCACTGAATCAATGAGTTTAACCTGAAAACTGGAGCAGAAAACAAATCATTATTTTATGTTCTTATCAACTGAGAATGAAAGCAGTCCATACGACTCATGCCCTATATTTACACAAGTCTTCTGAAAATATATGACAGCTTTCAAGAGAGAAACTGACTGAAATTTAAATTGTTATTAGTTCATAATCTTCCCCTCCACTTGAGAATCAATGCAAATGACTCAATGAGTTGAAACAGTGAACAACTCTTTATTTTGAGCCAGTTCTACAATGAAAGCTATATAGTTCACAAATTGGATTTAATGAATCATTGATGAGTTGAGTTGAGACGATTTGTTCTCAAATTAAAGTTCAACTTACAAACTCACTGAACAGGCTCTTACATGAAAGTAGCTCATATGACTCAAGCACTATATTTTGAGTCTTCTGAAGTCATATTACAGCTTTGTAAGAAGAATGGACCAAAATTTAAGTTGTTATTTGCTGAGAAATAAAAATCATCATCCAGTGAGCTACAAACTTGCACTGCAAATGACTCAAATGAATCAATGAGTTGAACTAGAGAAGCTGTGAACAAATTATTGCTTTGGTGCTTATCAATAAAAGGGAATGATCTTGATCTAGTTCACAAACTGGACTGAGAAATTAGTTAATGAATTATTTCAACTCACTAAACATATTCTTGAATTAACAGCTGACTGAAGAGAAAGATTGTCAGCTTAAATTTAGATATTTTTAATTACACAATGCTATCTTACAACTTGAAATACAGTGCAAGAGTTGCATAGACTGAGGGTTTGACATCAGCCCTGTCTACGGCTTTCACAAAGAGTCTGAGTGGATAAACACTAGAGACAATACAGTATGTAGATCAGTCATTGAGCTTCAGGCAGCACCTTATGAAAAGCATTAGCACAAACAATAATGTCACGTAGAAGCCAGAGTGAGCCAGGCCTAGTTTATAATACTGATGTGATATTTGCATCAAAAGGATGAATAGTGCTCTGATATTACGGCATACTGACCCCTGGAGGAGGAGGAAAGCTGCAACAAACAACGACATGAGATTGTAAAACAACACAAGATTAAAAATGCTGAACCACCAGAGATTTATGGGATTTTTTTAGCAATATATTTTTTTTTATTTGCTAGACATTAAATATATAAATTTTGTCTTTGCATTTGATCTTTTTGCTACTTTTTTTCTTTTTAAAAACTACTTTTTCCATATATATACAAAAACATCCTAAGAAATAAATCCATAATATATGCATTCTATCTGTATAGAGAAAGAAATATATTAAATATTATGCTAATTTAATAAAAATTATTAGCCGATGTATCTCCTGGGGCCTGTTTCATAAAACCAGTTTACCAAATAAGCCAGGCTTATTTCAGTTAGTCTGACTTATTTTGAACCAAATCAACTGACAATAAGTCAGGCTAACTGAAATAATCCTGGCTTATTTGGTAAACTTGTTTTATAAAACAGGCCCCAGTTTTGCTAGAAATATTTAATATTTAAATCAAATTACATGTATCTATTTATCTATACTCTATACTAAATGCAGATGTGCTACAGTATATGTAAATAATGTAACTCCATTAATTCATAAACATACTTTTGCTGGAAATATTTAACCTGTATAAATGTAATATGAGTGTGCATTTATACAGGCTTAAATATTTAACTCCATAATATAAACTTTTGCTACAAAACAATGCACAAAAAGTTGCAGTTTATTACATTCTTATACAAAACTATCACACAAGGCATGTTTGCAAAATCAACTAAACTCTTTTATAAACCTATTATGTCAGCCAGTTAGACAATATCTTGGTGACAACTTTTGCATCAACAATAAAAATGACAGAAAAGTCAATGAAAACCTCAGATGCAAAAGCTACAATATGCATATGTTTATGTTCAGGTATTTCACTTTAATGGCAATGAAAATAACCTATTTATTGCCATTAAAATGACATTACTGAACCTACACATAGGAGCCTGATAAAAATACTAATTTTAGAAGAAATTTCAGACGGCACTTAATACAACAAATATTTGTTCTCAAGACATACAATTTTATATGCAAAATGTGAGTTACAACACAACGCTTGCCTTAAATGTAGACTCACAAATCTGTGAATTGACCCAAAACTCTCTCACACTGGCCTTTTAAGTAATAACTGTGTGAGGCTGCTTTAATCTGCTCTGCATGCAAATATTACACAGGCAGTTGATCTCGCATAATAGTTCCAACCTAACAATGTTTAATAACCCAAATTAGCAGTTCACAAAAAGGAGGCGTGTCCCATCAACCACCCAAACATGCACAAATCATTCTTCTTCATATGCTATGACTACACTTCTCACACTGTGGAAAGTGAAAAGGCATATTAATAAGGCTCATGTGAGTGTGTGTTCCGGGGTTCTTACTTCTTGTAGTCGGCGCTGAAGAGGCCGAAGCTGCTGCTGATGCTCGCGGGGATGCTGCTGTTCTCCTGCGCCGCGTCCACACCGGACTCCACCGAGCTCTGCTCGTTATACGACACGCTGTTGGCGGACATCCCGAGCATTATTTATCCTCCGATAAACGCAGATGAGCTTCTAATTTTCACTGAATGAATCGAAAGCTAAAACTTTTTTCACTCCTGAGGTGCAACTTTTTTCCTCTTCCACGCAGAGTCGGAAGTGATCTGGAGTTAGGTCACATGACCGTCACATGACGACAGCGTGACGAACACTCACACGTGTTCCTTTTTTTCTTATTTTCATTCTGCTGTTATATTTTCCATATATGATCCTTTATTTTAAATTAGCATGCATATTACATTATTTTTATTACATATAAAAATATTACATATTTTAAATTAGCATAACATATTAGCTGTTTATTAGTAATTATAATTAAAATGCATTATTCTGCATGACCACATTTTACCTCTTAATCCTACCCCGCACCTAAACTTAACAACTACCTTACTAACTATTAATAAACAGCAAATTAGGAGTTTGTTCAGGGAAAACGCTTAGTTAATAGTGAATGTGTTCCCTATTCTAAATATTTTTATACATTGTTATTATGTTAGATTTTCCACATGTAATTATACTCATGACTTATTAATTATGTTACAGCCCACAAACTCTTTTTTTAATTTTATTTAATCTCCAATCAAACAAACCTCAACCTATGTAAAATAAAGCCCAATTTTAGCAACCCAATTTGGAATATTTACCCAAGTAACCATTTTATAAATGCAATATTATATTTTATAATTTATATAAAAAATTATACAACAGATAATCATGTATTATATTAATTTTTATGACTATATTATTCTTTAATAAATATTTTTTTTAAAAACTAACTCTTAAATAAAAACATTTAAACAATGTAAATCTTGTAATACACATATTTTACATTAAGCACTCCATTTTTTACATATAATCATATTAATTTATATGTAATTAAATAATATTAATATAATTTTTCAACAATAGACTAATCATGCATCCTTCTTCTCTCTGGTTATACAATTTGGATATTTTTCAGATTTGTGTTAATAAATTATCAATTCATTTATTTTTGTATTTTTATCTCATGTTATTATTTACTTTTATTATTTATTTATTATATGGCCCCCAAACGTTATAAGATAACTGTTTCTGTTTTTATTCATTAATAATCTTTTTATGATCCTAATTAATAATTAAATATAGCCCCCAAACGTCCTCTCTCACTCTTTGTATTTTTATATTTTTCTTTATTAATTATTTAAGGGAGCGTTAAACTTTCTTAAATGGGGATGTAATATTTTGTCAGCCCCTTACAAAAAGTATTGTGATGGTAATTATGATATAATGATGTATCAGATGGTAATACCGTGGTACCTTTGGTAGAATTTAATATATAATAAATAAATTATATATTATTAATAAATTATGTATAATGTGTGAGTGTCATGGTAATAGGTTATTTTTTTCCATTTGAAGAGCCTGAAAACCCGTAGCGATTCTCATAATAACCAGCAGATGGAAATATTATTAAAGAAATAGTATTAGTACGTGTCCTGTTTTTGTCATGTGCTGCTTGCTGATTATCTAAAAGACCATATTTGTTTTACTGAATATATCTAGGCCCATTTCACTTTTTATATATTTTTTATATATCTGAATAAAAACGTGACTTTTCTAGCTTTCTATTTGCAACAAAATCCTCACAAGCTCAATAGCTTCTTAACTTCACCTCTTTCTTTTCTCCAGACTTCCACATGTCTGACCCTTTCTTTTCCCCTCACCTCCATAAATAACCCTAAATAACTTTGTAAAGCTTATGGAGAGGTGAAGAGTTACTCTTTAAACCGGAGCAATCAGATGATTGTTGACCAGAGCTGTAGTGTCTCATTGTAAGACGTGTACCTTCAAGGCTCTGAACATCTGAAACATTCTTTGGGGATCGTTTTATCTTGTGATGTTTATAGAGCAGAAGGCCAGAGGTCTGATGGTCTCAGGGTCAGTTACCAGACAGTGCTTAAGGGAAGACAACACTGAGCCTTTCATCAGCTTCAGATTTCACTATGGCTCATTATTACATCATAGATTACCTCAAAATAATGACTGCTGACCATAAAATATCTGAGGTTTAAGGGTTCACAGAGACACACACACACTTAGAGAAGGGGAAAATATGGCTTCATTAACGAAAACACAACACAGCAGATCAGATTATTAATGCCTATGACACAAACACACACACACAATCTTTTTTTCTTTTTAAATCCTACCCAAACAAACCTCAAACCTGAGGTCCTGTCAGAAATAGCAACCAAAACTGCCCAGTTTGGCAGATTTACCCAAATAACCATTTTGTAAAATACTGTATATACATTTTTAATACTACATTAATTCATTAATTAATATTTTTAGTATAAATATTCAAAAACAAATGTAATGTCTACATTACTACATCAAAATGTAATTCTTAAAAAGTCTTAAAAAACATTTAAAGAATCTAAATTATTTAACATTAAGCACTCAAATAATAAAATTATTACATTTTGATGTAGTAATGTAGTTTTAAAAATTAATAATGCATAATTATTATATATATATATAAAGGTATGTAACAAATAATCATGTATTATATTAATTTTTAATACTCCATTAATTCTTTAATATTTTGATATTAAATAATTATAGATATATTAATATTATGAATATTTAAAAAATATATAAATATAACTCTCAAGAACATTTAAAGAATCTAAAATATTTTACATTAAGCAATTATTACATTTTGAGAAATAATATTACTTTAATAATTTTAAATAAATAATTATCGTAATATTTTTTGTTAACTGTTTATTGTTTTTTTAATTATTATAGTAATATTACATTATATAGTAATATATGCAATTTTATAATACCAATAGAATTATTTGACAATATTTTTCAGCATTATCTTTATATCAATATCAATACCAAATTAACCATGATAAAACGACAAATACACATTTAAAAAATATGCATACAATAAAAAAAAAATTATTGTACAATATTTATTCACATTATATTCTTCATATAATCAATTTAAATAATTTCTTCCTCATTTCATCTGCTATTAATCAACAAACACATATTTGGTTGTCATGATGAAGACATTTATTACCATTTTCAAGCAGCACAAATAAGACCAAATGTCTGTTCTTACATTGAAAGCACTTCGCTATCAATGTTTATAAAGGACTTTCAGTTTATTTGGGATGAATTATGATAATCTGGGTATTGAATTATGAAAGTGCAATGACTTGAAGCAAAATCTAAATATGTAATCCATTCATACACTGATTTCCCTGAAGAGTATAAACATCCTGAATCTGTTCTGTCAGTTTGAGCCAGTGGAGTCTGTAATACCTGTATTAATATTATTATAAAACAATCCACCACAAGTGAAACATCTACTAGAAGTCAATGAAATATTAACAATATAACACTTAAAACCTAAATCATTCTCTCACTGTTTCTGATTTGGAAACATTCTCTCCGCAGGGTAACAGAGATATGTTTTTCATCATAGATAGAACGGTATAAAGAAACACAAGAGATAGAGAGAGATGGATCGAGTTTTTTTTCTCTGGAAGAAACAGGAAACCGAGATGCCATTTCCTGATATTCCCGTTCATGTCTGGCAGTCTGTGGCACAGTGATCCGACTTCAGCAGAGCTGGAAATATAAACATGTTGAACATGGTTTTGTTCTTTTCTCTTTCCCTTCATTTTGTTCCTTTCCGAAACCCGAAAGGGTTTTTATCTAGAAAACAAGTGAAAGATGATTTCCTGTTGTCGAAGACATGAAGATCTTTGAAGGTTTTGAAAAAATGAAACAAATTCTAAAAGCAAATTCCAAAACGTGCAACATGTGAGTGATATTTCAGATTTGATTTGAGGAAGTTAAAAGTTTAAAAGTCTTGTTTTTGTGCAGAACAGGTCTTGGATTGATACGTAAGGATCAGATCAGATCAGTGTGTGTGTGTGCGCTGAAGTGTGTTTAATCAGTGATTAGCAGCTGAATGTTCATGAATTGTTGCTCAGAGAGGTGAAGCAGAGAGAGCAAGAGCTCAGCTTTAACCCTTTCTCTGTCCCTCTGTCCTCTGACCTCTGCTCTCTTTCATCTGTCCTCCTCTCTTCTGCTGTGGAATCTCAAGATTGTCTCGTCAGGTCATTCATCCTCCACCAGTCAAGCTCTAGTGTTAAAAAACACGAAATGAACACTAAACACTTCATTATGCACACTATTACTGACTACACAAAACAACTGCATTCTTCACTTTACAAAGTCATAGAAATCACAAAATTTGCAACACACTTCACATTAGTAAAAAATACACTAAAAAATACTGTAATAAACAATACTGTCGCACACTTGCCCTAATGTAAACCACTTTACCCATATGGCATAAAATATGATAATATAATAGTAGTTTCTATCTTTTCTTTTTTTTTTTTTTGCAAGCACAAATATAAGTCAATTCAAGTTCAAGTTGAGCTTTATTGTCATTCCGCTACATGTAGGGACATACAGTGGAACGAAATGTCGTGTCTCGCAGGACCACGGTGCTACATAAATACAGACGTCCATGTTTCAGCAGGTAGGGGTTTGCATGGGGTTTCAGAGGGGGGCGGGGTGATTTGAGTTCAGGGCTCTCACAGCCTGGGGGAAAAAGCTGTTGAGCAGTCTGGCGAAGGGGGCTCTGATGCTCCGGTACCGTCTTCCTGATGGTAGGAGCTGGAAGAGACTGTGGGAGGGATGGGTGGAGTCCTTCACGATGCTGTTGGCTTTGCTGGAGCATCGTGTAAGGAAAATGTCCAGGATGGAGGGGAGAGGGGCACCGATGATCTTTGCAGCTGTGTACACTGTCCACTGGAGGGTCTTGCGGTCAGCAGCACTGCAGTTCCCGTACCAGACAGTGATGCAGCTGGTCAGCACACTCTCAATGGTGCCTCTGTAGAATGTGGTGAGGATGGGTGGAGGGAGACTTGCTCTTTTCAGCCGGCGGAGAAAGTGTAGGCGCTGTTGTGCCTTTTTGGAGAGTGACATGGTGTTGGTGGTCCAGGTGAGATCCTCTGTGATGTGTGCTGCTGACTCTCTCCACAGTCGAGCTGTCGATGGTCAGTGGGGGGTGGTCAACGGAGTTTCTTCTGAAGTCCATCACAACCTCCTTTGTCTTCTCCCGTTCATTATGTCATTTGGTTCAAGTGTCAAGTCAAGTCACCTTTATTTATATAGCGCTTTTAACAATGTAAATTGTGTCAAAGCAACTTCACAATATCAAAAAAGGAAAATAGTGTGTCAATAATGTAAAATGAAAAGATTAAAATAAAGATTTTCAGTTAAAGGCATTTCATTATTGAATTCAGTGATGTCATCATCCAGCTCAATTCAGTTTAAATAGTGTCTTTGCAATCAAGTCGACGATATTACTGGAAATGAAGTGTCCCCAACTAAGCAAGCCAAAGGCGACAGCGGCAAGGAACCAAAACTCCATCGGTGACAGAACGGAGAAAAAAAACGTGGGAGAAATCAGTCTCAGTCGGGGGGCCAGTTCTCCTCTGGCCAAACGAACCAGCAGTTCAATTCCAACTCATCTCGGTGTCCTGGTCTCCACTGACCTTCAGGGCTGTAGAGGTCGTCTCTGGGTGCTGATCCACCATCTGATCTGGATACGGACTGGATCTGGTGACTGCAGTGACCATCTGGGCTGGATACGGACCGGATCGGGTGGCTACAACAGTCATGGGCTATCCCCATGACTGAGGATATGTCCCCGGGGCTCATCCAGGTGTCCGGCCTCCACCGATGATCAGGGCCACATACATCATCTCCCGGCGCCGATCCACCATCTGATCCGGACACGGACTGAGAAACAGAATAGAAACAAACAAATATTAGCGTAGATGCCATTCTTCTTTTGATGAAATGAGCACATCATGTGTTATGGGGGTGTTCCCGGTTCCGGTTGATCTAATTAATGAAGCCTAACAATCCTTTAACGGATTTGAATAATAGAAGAGTATCAGTGTGTTATGTGTAAGCCAGGTTAAAGAAATGTGTCTTTAATCTAGATTTAAACTGACCGAGTGTGTCTGCCTCCCGAACAGTATTAGGTAGATTGTTCCAGAGTTTGGGTGCTAAACAGGAAAAGGATCTGCTGCCCGCAGTCGATTTTGATATTCTAGGTATTATCAAACGGCCAGAGTTTTGAGAACGCAGCAGACGTGGAAGACTATAATGTGATAAGAGCTCGCTCAAGTACTGAGGAGCTAAGCCATTCAGGGCTTTATAAGTAATTAACAAGATTTTAAAATCTATACAATGTTTGATGGGGAGCCAATGCAGTGTTGACAGAACCGGGCTAATATGGTCGTACTTCCTGGTTCTAGTAAGGACTCTAGCTGCTGCATTTTGGACCAACTGTAATTTGTTCATCAAGCGTGCAGAACAACCACCCAATAAAGCATTACAATAGTTTAACCTTGAGGTCATAAACGCATGAATTAGTATTTCTGCATTTGACGTTGAGAGCATAGGTCGCAATTTAGATATGTTTTTGAGATGGAAAAAACGCAGTTTTACAGATGCTAGAAACATGGCTTTCAAATGGGGGAAGTCGTGGCCTAATGGTTAGAGAGTCGGACTCGTAATCCAAAGGTTGCGGGTTCGAGTCTCGGGCCGGCAGGGATTGTAGGTGGGGGGAGTGAATGTCCAGCGCCCTCTCCACCCTCAATACCACGACTGAGGTGCCCTTGAGCAAGGCACCGAACCCCCAACTGCTCCCGGGTGCCGCAGCATAAATGGCTGCCCACTGCTCCGGGTGTGTGTTCACGATGTGTGTGTGTTCACTGCTGTGTGTGTGCACGTTGGATGGGTTAAATGCAGAGCACGAATTCCGAGTATGGGTCACCATACTTGGCAGTATGTCACTTCACTTCACTCAAATGAAAAATTGCTATCAAACAGCACACCTAGGTTCCTAACTGATGAAGAAGAATTGACAGACCAGCTGTCAAGTGTTATAGTGTTCTAGGTTAGGTCTGATAATTAACACCTCTGCTTTTTCAGAATTTAGCAGTAAGAAGTTACTCGTCATCCAGTTTTTTATATCGACTATGAATTCTGTTAGTTTCTCAATTTGGTGTGTTTCACTGGGCCGTGAAGAAATATAGAGTATCATCAGCATAACAGTGAAAGCTAACACCATGTCTCCTGATAATATCTCCCAAGGGTAACATGTAAAGCGTGAAAAGTAACGGCCCTAGTACTGAGCCTTGAGGTATTCCATACTGCACTTGTAATCGATATGATACCTCTTCATTCACTGCTACGAACTGATGGCGTTCAGATAAGTACGATTTGAACCATGCTAATGCACTTCCACTAATGCCAACAAAGTGTTCTAGTCTATTTAAAAGAATGTTGTGGTCGATAGTGTCGAACACAGCGCTAAGATCCAGTAGAACTAATAAAGAGATACAACCACGATCAGATGATAGAAGCAGGTCATTTGTAACTCTAATGAGAGCAGTCTCAGTACTATGATACAGTCTAAATCCTGACTGGAATTCCTCACAAATACTATTTTTCTCTAAGAAGGAATATAATTGTGAGGATACTACCTTTTCTAGTACCTTTGACGGAAAAGGGAGATTTGAGATTGGTCTGTAACTAACTAAATCTTTGGAGTCAAGTTGTGGTTTTTTAATGAGAGGCTTAATAACAGCCAATTTGAAGGTTTTGAGGACATATCCTAATGACAGTGATGAATTAATAATAGCCAAAAGAGGATCTATGACTTCTGGAAGCAGCTCTTTTAGTAGTTTAGATGGAATAGGGTCTAACATACATGTTGTTGGTTTAGATGAATTAACAGATTTATACAATTCTTCCTCTCCTATAGTAGAGAATGAGTGGAATTGTTCCTCAGGGGATCTATAGTGCAGATCTATCTGATGCGATATTGTAGATAACGGCTGCATGGTTACAATTTTATCTCTGATAGAATCGATCTTGGAAGTAAAGTAGTTCATAAAGTCATTACTGCTGTGCTTTTGGGAAATGCCAACACCTGTTGATGCTTTATTTTTCGTTTTCGTTTAACATTATTTTTAGTGATCTCCGACTGGCGAAGTCGAACATTATTAGCGCCGACGTGGATAACAATCTTACTGAATTTACGTTTAGCATTAGCCAGCACGTTTAAATTTGCCAAGATGTCAGGCGCTCTGACTCCCGGTAAACATTGGACTATGGTGGCTGGTGTCTCTATTTTCCCGTTCCGTACAATACAATCGCCAATAACTAGAGCACTTTCATCAGGTTTCTCAGTGGGTGCGTCACTGAGTGGGGAGAACCTGTTTGATGTTCTGATCGGAACGGAAGAGTGGTGACCAGAAGACCCGCGACTAGGCCGCCTCACAGTCACCCAGTTGCCCTGCTGCACGGGCTCAACCGGAAAAATGTACAGGACTCCCTGAGCTAATCACATCCAAAGCAGTATCTACAGCCCTCACATTCTTACTGTCCTCAAGTTTGGATGTGTGTCTCTAATTCTGAAACCTTCTCTGTCAGCCTAACTATTTCCCTGCATTTATCACATGTGAATCCCTCATTGCCAACAGAGAGAGATAAACTATACATGTGACATGAAGTGCAAACAACAATAGCAGGAGAAGTCATTACTCACCGTGACTGATGAATGATACCAACTTAACTTACCACTTACCACTGTTGTTTGATGAACTCGTGAAAAACGGAGTGAGAGACAAGTGAAAACGGAGCGAGAAAAAAGAAAACAATAATAGGCGCGAACAGAAACGCGAATGGAACCACGAGTAACAAGCTAACCAGCTGATGCGCTGCTAGGTGTGTCTAGTCATTAGTCCCTTCATTGTCTGTGTATTTAAGGTCTGGTCCATTCAGTTAATGGCTGCATCCAAAAACTGAAAAATGCTGCCTTCAGAGGATGCATTTCGAGGTAGGAAGACATCAAGGCACATCCGAATCCAAAGTTAGCTTCACTTCCTGTCTCAAGAGATACCTTCATCTGATCGATTTTTGAAGGCAGCATAGATGTATCCTTCGCTGCCCTTGATATCCCACAATCCTCTGCGTTCCATTCCGTGACGGTTGAGCTAAAAAATAAAGATTGCGCCTGAAAGATACGTTTGGTGGTTAGTTTGTGTGTAAATGTATATTTCTGATTAACTTTTTGCACTTTTGATGTTATTTCTAGCGAGAAATTAGCATTATAGTAGTTAAATATTTGTTTAGATATCAACAAAACTCATTCTATTTTGTTGTAGATCATTAAACCATTACGCTGCCTCAGAAGCCCGTCCGAAATCAGTTTCGTGAGGTGCCTTCGTGCAAAAACGCTGTCTGCAAAGTCATTGCCTCGTAAGGCAGCGAGGCAGCAAGTCAGCTGCATAAGTTTTCAGATGCAGCCAGTGTTTGTCGGTTCTTAACGTCATACCTTGTGTTCTGTGTCGCCTACGCTCCCTGTGTTCCCCGTTGGATATTAAAGACTCTCGTTGTGTGAAATCTCCTCATCTCCTCGTTCAGTGTTCCTTGTGAATCGTGACAGTATGTTGCAATTTTCTTCCAATAAGGGGAGTAATTAATTTATCTATATAGGTATTTATAGATCATCATATTTATTTAAACACCTAAATTCTAAAAAAAAGAAAAAAGGAAATAAGATAGATAATAGGATAATAATGGATTCACACAGGTTTAAACTTTTTGCATTAAGGAATTAAGATGCTAATCTTTTGATTGCTCCTTGGGGAACAAGATTTTCCTTTGGACTTATCCGCTGCACCTGTCCTCCCTCTCTCACACACACACACACACACACACACACACACACTCGCAGACAGTGATTTATTGGGGGTCGAGTGCTGTGTTTGTAAACAGACTGTGGGTCATGTAACCTCAGAGAGCCTGACTTCTTATCTACACCACACACACACACATGCAGAAGGAGCTAGAGAAACTCAAATGTTTTACCATCTCAAAGTGGAAGAATATTATTAATTCACAACAGAGAAACACATGAATGAGTGTGTCCTTAAGATAAATGAAGCACAGGCGGTCGGAAGTAGACATTCGCTACAGATAAACGTACACCTGTTACACACATGCACAGAAACACACCGACTGTCAAACAACATCATGAAGATCTGCCCTGAAAAAGCAGAGAAACAAAAGGCTAGACAAAATTACTTTTTTAAAAATTGAATTTGAAAAGACCAAAACGTATCCGACTGATTAGAAACAGTGCCTCTCAATTGATTCAGGACACAGATTTGTAGTTCATTTTACAAAAATCAAACATTTAAATCAAATATTGAACGAGACTTTAAGATGGGCTCTTCTGACCAACTGCAACCACATCCAGGGTTCAATTTAAAGGCTGGTCAGCTGACCCGGGGCCAAGGAGAGAGTTTCAGGTCACATGCAACAATTGGATTTCTGTGATGTTCTGAATGTGTTGTTTTGTATATTCTGCTCACTTTGGTTGATTAAAAAAAGTAAGGCCAAAAACAGGTACTATTATCTAGCTGGCTAACAGAGATCTTGTAGAAATTGTGAGAATGAATTGTGATAGAAATGTCTTGAATGTATGCTAGGACACCGGCAAAGAATATAAGTATCGCTTTTTATTTTTATTTTATTTATTTATTTATTTCCCTTTCTATGTTTACTATTGAAATGTTGTTGTATGCATTTGTCAATTTTATTTAATTTCTGTATTTTCTTAAATGGGTGTGTATAGAGTATTTACAGAGTGTTAACTTTTAGTTTTAGTTACTTTTTCTTATTTGTAAGTCGCTTTGGATAAAAGTGTCTGCTAAATGACTAAAAGTAAAGTAAAGTAAAGTAAATATGCATATAATGCCATAAGCTTGTTATTTATTTTATAAATAAAGGTGACTTTGTTTGTTTTTTTGTAAGTATTATTTTATAAAATATAAATATTGTAAAATAATTATATTAATATAGTAATGTAAAATAAATATAATCCAGATCCATTGTTTGTTTTACATTTTGCACTCTTCTCTAGTATCTCTGCGCACAGGAATAATAAATGTGTCTTCAATGGGTTGAAAATGACATTAAAAAAAACAGTAATGTTTTATGTCATAATTGCACTATTTATTATCTTCTTTTAATATAATGCAAACACAATGAAAATGATTTATTAATTAAAAAATTTAATACAATTTAATTATATATATATATGTGTGTGTGTGTGTGTGTGTGTATATACATACATACATACATATATATATATATACACTCATCGGCCACTTTATTAGGTACACCTGTTCAATTGCTTGGTAACACAAATGGCTAATCAGCCAATCACATGACAGCAACTCAATGCATTTAGGCATCTAGATGTGATGAAGACGACTTGCTGAAGTTCAAACCGAGCATCAGAATGGGGAAGAAAGGGGATTTAAGTGACTTTGAATGTGGAATGGTTGTTGGTGCCAGACGGACTGGTCTGAGTATTTCAAAAACTGCTGATCTACTGGGATTTACACACACAACCATCTCTAGGGTTTACAGAGAATGGTCCGAAAAAGAAAAAATATCCAGTGAGCGGCAGTTTTGTGGACGAAAATGCCAGAGAATGGCCAGACTGGTTAGAGATGATAGAAAGGCAACAGTAACTCAACTAACCACTCGTTACAACCAAGATATGCAGAAAACCATCTCTGAATGCACAACACGTCGAACCCTGAAGCAGATGGGCTACAGCAGCAGAAGACCACACCGGGTGCCGCTCCTGTCAGCTAAGAACAGGAAACAGAGGCTACAATTCACACAGGCTCACCAAAATTGGACAATAGAAGATTGGAAAAACGTTGCCTGGTCTGATGAGTCTCAATTTCTGCTGCGACATTCAGATGGTAGGGTCAGAATTTGGCGTAAAGAACATGAAAGCATGGATCCATCCTGCCTTGTCTCAACGGTTCAGGCTGGTGGTGGTGGTGTAATGGTGTGGGGGATATTTTCTTGGCACACTTTGGGCCCCTTAGTACCAATTGAGCATCGTTTAAATGCCACAGCCTACCTGAGTATTGTTGCTGACCATGTATGACTACAGTGTGCCCATCTTCTGATGGCTACTTCCAGCAGGATAATGCACCATGTAGCAAAGCTCAAATCATCTCCGACTGGTTTCTTGAACATGACAAAGAGTTCACTTTACTCAAATGGCCTCCACAGTCACCAGATCTCAATCCAATAGAGCACCTTTGGGATGTGGTGGAACGGGAGATTCGCATCATGGATGTGCAGCCGACAAATCTGCAGCAACTGTGTGATGCTATCATGTCAATATGGACCAAAATCTCTGAGGAATGTTTCCAACACCTTGTTGAATCTATGCCACGAAGAATTCTGGCAGTTCTGAAGGCAAAAGGAGGTTCAAACCGGTACTAGTATATATATATATATATATAGTGGGAAGTCGTGGCCTAATGGTTAGAGAGTTGGACTTGTAATCCAAAGGTTGCGGGTTCGAGTCTCGGGCCGGCAGGGATTGTAGGTGGGGGAGTGAATGTCCAGCGCTCTCTCCACCCTCAATACCACGACTGAGGTGAGACCCTTGAGCAAGGCACCGAACCCCCAACTGCTCCCCGGGCGCCGCAGCATAAATGGCTGCCCAGTGCTCTGGGTGTGTGTTCACGGTGTGTGTGTGTTCACTGCTGTGTATGTGCACGTTGGATGGGTTAAATTGGATGGCACGAATTCCGAGTATGGGTCACCATACTTGGCAGTATGTCACTTCACTTATATACATATTCATAATTATCTGTAAAAGCATTGCAAATGCTGACATGCAACCATTCAGGGCTGATGGGACAATTTTGAAATGATTACAGGAAGGTATCACACTTCCGCTGACAACATCCATTGTTGCCATGGAAAAATAAAATCCATCCGCAAACAAAGTCACCCATAAAACACATCCCAGAATGCAGCGGGGAAATTATGTACTGTGGACAGGATGTAGCGAGGATGTGAGTAAGTGCAGAGAAACTCCCGAGGATAGCCAGAGGAAACTTTAGGGAGTGGGAGAGAAATGCCAACCAATAACTAACATCATCAACAGCCACCAGCTAAATTTACACCTCAGCAGGAAGTGACCTCATGGCCTACATCCTGTCCCGTCTCGCGGCTCTCTTACCCCGGACAGGAAAGAACCACCCAGCGCACATGACCTTTAAGTGACCTTTACGTTCTCTCTCGGTAGACGTCGTGCTCATCCAGGCCTCGTGAGCGCAAGATCTCAGGGTCAGGAGTGTGTGTGTGATTAGTTTTACATCCTGAGGGCCATCAGACAGGATTTCACAGCCCTGTAACTCTTAAGAGTCTCTCTTTCTCGTGATCTCTCTTCTCTGTTGCCTCTTTTCAAAACGATCCGTATGAAAGTCCATGTAGATATTGAATGACAGGCTGATATTAAAAACCTCACTCACAGTTACGTGATTTTGACCCTGCAGGCTTAAAAGCAGAAGATGGATGTGACAACGTGTATAAAGAAACTCCATAAAGCAGCAACAGGAATCTACAGGGTCAGACAGAAAGAATAACGCAACTTTGATGCATTTATATTAATATTGCATTCTGCTAAACATTAAAACACTGATCGTTCCGGTCTAGATCTTTGCTAAGCTGAAGTCACAGGTCAGAGTTTACTAAACTTTAACTTTGTAACGCAATAGAAGATGAAAGTGCATATGAATGGAAAAATCTTCCAGCACAAGTATTGTGCTTGAATTTTGCTTAATAAAATAATGTTTTGATGAAAAGTGTTTCCTTAATGTTTGTATTAATATTACATATTTGTTTAATATTAACAATAATAATGAGTTGTGTAATATACAAATAATATTTATTTGAATAATAATAATTTTCAATAATAATAATTTTTATTATTAACATTTGTAAAATATGTATTAATATGGGTAATATTTTGAATTAATTTTATATAAAATGCATCAATATTTTTTTAAAAAAGCAACGTATTTACACTCAAAGTCAAGCTACAGAGAAACAGAGAATATGGGTATAATGATGCAAAATATAAAATATAAAAATATCTATATAAAAATAAACATAGAATATACTATACACACACACACACACATTTTACATTATATGTATAAAAATTTATTAGTAAAAATTAGTGTAACATACAAATATATTTTAATATTTATTTGTATAATAAATTACAATAAAAAAAAGAAATAATGATATATATAAAATGTACACTATATATATATATATATATATATATATATATGTGTATATTTATTTATTTATTTACTTATTTCTGTTTTGAAGGATATTCATATTTATTTTATATATATAATCTTTACATTTATGGTAGCCTACATATAAAAGTTATATAAATTGAATCTTTCAAAATAAATTCTTTCACAGTACAACATAATAACATAAGTAGATAAATCACTCCACAGTTATTAAAGAGTCACTATATACAGTATGTATATCATGCAGGTGATTTTAAGATGACTAACATTAGTTAAATATTTTCTCAGCCAAACATGATTAGCTAATAAAGCCCATGGATCAGGTTCAGAGGCAGCGAGAGAGTGTGCATCTGTGGGAATATGTCTGTTTTAAGGTCTTTGCCATCTGGGTTCACATGCTGAGAGCAGGAACAAAAGGCCAAGAGAAGGAAGTTACAACCAGAGGCGACCCAAAATAACGAGTGAAAAGAAAAACAGCAGGAGGGAGAGAAAGACAAATAAATAAATCACAGGTGGAGCTGAGACTAGACGCTACGACATACACCTGACAACACAGAGTCACAGAACAACACCAGCACACACTCCTGTAAGTCCAGATCTGTTTCTGTGCTACTGTTAACACAGAGTAAATCAACTCACTCCCACACAAACACAAGCACGCTGGACGGGAACAGAGGTCATTCAACGCACATGTGGCATGTGGGGTGGATGTGATCGTGTACAGCAGCCCCAAAATGATTTGGACATTTAAAGGAGTAGTTCTACCAAAAATTAAAATGTGCTGAAAATTTACTCATCTTCAGGCCATCCAAGATGCAGATGAGTTTGTTTCTTCGTCAGATTTGGAGAAATGTAGCATTACATCACTTGCTCACCAATGGATCCTCTGCAGTCAATGGGTGCTGTCAGAATGGAACTCAGAAATAGTCCAAACAGCTGATAAAAACACCACAATAATCCACAAATAATTCACACCACTCTAGTCCATCAATTAACATCGTGTGAAGAGAAAATCTGCATGTTTGTAAGAAACAAATCCACCATTTAGACGTTTTAGCTTCAAATGAGTCTTCTATCCATAATATTGCTTTCTCCAGTAAAAAAAAATAATAATCTTGTCTGAATCAGGAGAGAAATATGCACAGATCAAACATTGTTTTGAAGCAAAAACAGTCCAAAACAGTTCTAAGATTGATGTGAGAGGACAACAGGGGATGGATGTTTTCACTGGAGTAAACATTATTATGGATTATGGACTCATATTTTGGCCAGAAGTGACAGTTTAACCGATTTGTTTCTTAGAAACATGCAGATTTTCACTTCACAAGATATTAATTGATGGACTAGAGTGGATTATTGTGATGTTTTTATCAGCTGTTTGGACTCTCGTTCTGACGGCACCCATTCACTGCAGAGGATCCACTGATGAGCAAGTGATGTAATGCTACATTTCTCCAAATCTGATGAAGAATCAAATTCATCTACATCTTGGATAGTTTGAGGGTGAGTAAAGTTTCAATGTTTTTGAGGCCAGTGGATGTTTATGCAGTTTAACAGATTACAGTCTCTTTGTGCAATCTCAAATTGAGGATCGAATAATAAAACATCCAATTTGATTCACTTTCTCCATGATGTCACCATCGTTCTGTGTTTTACTGCGGTGTACCACAGCCGTTTGCTGTTTGTGTAAGATTAGTAGCGTGTGTTTTGCCATCCTGAGTGTAATTCTATCCTCTGCACGCTGTCTGCTTAACACGTCTTCAAATAAACTGCCTTCAGCTTCTTCCTCTATGCTGATTTGATCTTTATATTTTATCTACATTTAAATTTTAGTTTAAATGTAAAGTTTTGTTGTGTTTTTTGTCATTTCTATTATGCCTTGTTTGTTTCTAAATATGTCTCATATTTTTTTATTAAGCTTTAGCTTTTAATTTAATTTTATTTAGTTTGAGGTATTTTAGTACTTTATCTTAAACTAAATGGAAATTAGAAAGTTGCCTTAGCAACTAGCGGAAATAAAACAAATGTGTTATATTTTAATTCAGTTAAGAAAGAAAAAGTGACGTGACATGTGGCCAAGTATGGTGACCCACACCCGTGCTCTGCATTTAACATCTGCATCCAAAGTGCACACACACAGCAGTGAACACACACACACCGTGAACACACACCCGGAGCAGTGGGCATCTATTTATGCTGCAGCGCCCGGGGAGCAGTTGGGGGTTCGGTGCCTTGCTCAAGGGCACCTCAGTCGTGGTATTGAGGGTGGAGAGAGCGCTGGACATTCACTCCCCCCACCTACAATCCCTGCCGGCCCGAGACTCGAACCCGCAACCTTTGGATTACGAGTCCGACTCTCTAACCACAAGTAATGATTTTTCTTTTTTTAATGGTTTTAGTTTTAGTTAATGATAATAAACCTGATGCTGACTGCAACAAATTCCATCTATTTAAATCTACAATTCATACAAAAATGCTAATTCACACAGTTGAAGGTAGCCACTGGCTTCCATATGGAAAAACAAATACTATGGAAGTCAATGGCTACCGTCAACTGGTAGGTTAACAACATTCTTCAAAATATCTTCTTTTGTGTTCATCAGAAGAAAGAAGCTCATTCAGGTTTGGAACAAATAATGCAGTAAATGATGACAGAAGTTTCATTTTTGGGTGAACTATCCCTCTAAACTGGAGATGTTGTGAATTAGAAAGTCAATAGCAGCATATCTTTGGTGGGTGTTTCAGGATTCGGTATTGTTGGCCATGCAGGAGGGAAGCAATGCTGAAATCACTTCCTGTCTTTGTTCCTGACATTATTTTCAGGCTTTGGAATGTAATTCCTCAGAGACGTGAATGTAAAGGCCCAGAACAACTAATGTCTAAAAGTCTATCAACATCTTGTTTCATTCTTGTCTGGCTCACTCAATGCATACAGTTGTCATGTAAACATGAAATATGGTGTTTGAGCATGTGTTTGGGTCAACATGACTCTGTGTTTTCAGTATTCATAGTCTGTGTGTGAGAGATGGTTATTTCTCTGTAGGAAACGTCTGTCAGCACTGCAGTAATTTGAGGGTTACTGCACATTTTCCACCCAACAGTAATATCACCGTGTGTGTGTGTGTGTGTGTGTGTGTGTGTGAGAGAGAGAGAGAGAAACATAATTCTCTCTGTTGAACAACCCAACTCAGATCAGCAGAATGTTTTTGTATTGTGCAATTTAACACACATTTAACATTATGTCTATAGGCTATACTTCTGAAAGCCAATTTGTTAAAAATGGCCTTCAATATATAAAACATGACAAAACCCAGATTTTTTTCCACACTATTTGAAATTCACATGTCGGCCAAATTATATTCTGCTTTAAATAAACTAATATGAACAGCTTAGTTTACAGCTTGGGTTTATCAAACATACATCTCTCTTTCATTTTTATTTATCACATTTTTTTAAAAAGGAAAATAAAAAAATCAACACAAAATAATGTAAATATTTCATATAAATATTTGTATGTATTATAAAAAAGGGTAACACTTTACAATAAGGTTCTATTATTTAACGTTAGCCAGTGCATTACCTACATTTTGCAATGCATTTGTTACACAATTAATATTTGTTGACTGAAAATACTGTTCATTGTTAGTTCAAGTCCATTAAACAATATTATCAGATACAACTTTTGATTTTAATAGTGCATTAATAAATGTTGAAAATAATATTAACTAAGATTAATAAATGCTTTAGAAGAATTTTTCATCATGTTAACCAATACTAACAAATTAAACCTTGTAAAGTGTTACTAAAAATGATTTTAAAACACACAAAAACAATAAATCACCAGAAGAATAATTAAAAAATGTAAAATAAATAAATGTACACAGTGTTATTTTAGTATTATTTAATCATAATTTGATTTTAATATATTTTTATTTTCATTTTATTTTTAGTTTAATAATTTTGTGTGTTTTGTCTTTTTTTATTAGTTTTTGCTTTAAAATATGTCTACATAGTTTTATTTTTTTTCTGTTTAGTTATCTTACATCAGGTTAAACTAAATGAAAGTGAGAAATGTTTCCTTGGCAACTACCTGAAGTAGAATAAGTTTGTGTATATTTCATTTTTTTTTTTTTCAACTAATGTTTATTTTATTTCAAATAACAAAAATGCTTTTTATGGTTTTAGTAATAAACCTGGTACATTCTCCCTAACGTGAGCTAAAAAGGTAAAACAGCATGTTATTTGCTTTGTTTTTTTCATATAGTAAAAGTGATATAGTAAACTCAACACGGACAGCTTAAACTGAAAGCACATTGAGACTACTAAAGTCTCTCTAAAACACACTCACACACTGTGCACCTCATGAAGTCACACATCCAGGGCGCGAGGTTCATTAAAAACGTGTCAGAACTGTCGCTATCTGTGACTTTCTGTCAGCAGAACTATTAACTAAAATAACACACATGCACACACACCTGGGGGGAATTATGGTAATGCATAACATACATCATAAATACAAATACACAGATCAGTTGTTTAACTGAATTAAAATGCATGACATTACAAGTCCGGTCAAGCAGATATTTGCATATGAATACTAATGAACCTCTGATTGGTTCCTTATGGAACTCATAACAGGGCAGACAGCCAATCATCTGTGAGAATTAGCATTGAGATGAAAAGCATGACCTCTGATTCGCTGTGTCAGCACCTGAGCTGCAATAACAGGCATGAATGAAAACTGAGCAGCCAAACTCCAAACACATGTCTGGAACAGCACACTAACTATTATATATGAAAGTAGTATGTATGTTCACTACTAGTGAAAAGTGTGCAGTCAGAAGGGTTTATTTATTTATTTGGAAAACAAAAGTCTCCTGTGCTCATCAAGGCTGCATTTATTTGATTAAAAATACAGTAAAACCTTTAAAATTATGAAATATTTTTGCAATTTAAAATAACTGTTTTCTAATATATTTTAAAATGTAATTTTATCCCTGTAATGCAAAGCTGAATTTTCAGCATCAATTACTCCAGTCTTTCAGAAATCATTCTAATACGCTGATCTGAAACATTTCTTCTTATTATTAGTGTTGAAAACCGTTGTACTGCTGCATATTTGGAATGTGTGGAATATGTGGAAACTGTGATACATTTATTTTTCATTTTTCTTGCTGACCAGAATCCTTTGAACGCTTGTGTATATATGCACACAGCATACACATAACCTTATATTTCAAGTGCGATGAATGCACCAAAATTGGTATCTAATATGATTTGTATCTTTTGATTTACTTATTTTACCAGACTGCCAGGAGTAAAGACATTTTCACAAACAATGGTTTAAAATGATCAAATAAAAAGATGAAAACTCAACATAGTGAGATCATGTGACAGCAATTCAGAATAATTTACTGTCTAAACACTTCCATACTGAGTACTTTTATATTTATCAGTAGTCACATTTCTACTATTTTCACACTCTAGGCAATAGAGTGTATTTAGTAGGCACTATGTAGCAGTAAGCATGTTAAATGAGTGAAAGAAACAATGGGAGAGAGAGTTTAAAAAACATACTATCCACTTCACGTGTGTGTGTGTGTTTTTTTTTGAAGGGATTCAGTGTCTAAACACTGTAAAGTCCAGGAGTCAATGTGAGTTCAGGAACAGCAGACACATGCTCTTTCTTTCACTCAGTTTATTTCTCTTTTCTTCTCTCTAACTCTCATTTTCTAATGTTCTCTCCCAGAGGAACATTACTCAGAAGCCACTCTTAGATAATGAATTTCTCGGTTATGATTCATTAAAGTATCAAATTTCTCCTAAAAATCTTTGGAATAATAGCTGACAATGTACAGTACTGTAAGAGTATAGTGCATCTAATTAATAGAGATAGCAAATACCAGGTACAACTTTTATTCTTCTTTTTTGAGTTTGTTGACTTTAGATTCTGTACTTCTCCTCCACTTCACTTTTTACAGTAAAGAGTTGGCACAGATAGCAATGCCAAGGTTGTGGTTTAGATTACCAGGGAATGCATGAATTAATGAAATGTATATCTTGAATGCAATGTGAGTTGCTTTGGATAAAAGCTGCCTGCAAATGCATATTTGAATAAGTGTAGCATTACTTAATAATCTATGAATGCAAATTACCGACAGCATCTGACACTGAGGAAAGTTCTCCACTTCTCTCTGAAAATCAATGCTGACACAGATATTCTGTGAAGCATTATGAGTGTATTGTAGATGTGTGTGTGCTGTTCCACTGCTTCCCTCAGCACTGAGAAATCTGGTTGCTATAACGAATGAGCCAATTTGACATATTTCCACAAACACACTCACACATGTAAAACCATATGTGCTCACACACACACACACACACACCGTCGTCTTTTCCAGTGGTGACGTGTGACAGCAGGTTCCTGTTTGTTTCTGTTTGACAGGATTGTGCAAAACTGCTGAAAGTTAGAATTTTAAAATGTTTATACAGTCAGATAATAATGATTCACCACTGAGACCTAAAATATGAATGCAACACAGGATCTATAAACATCATTTACTGATAGATATACTGCGGTTAAAAAGTTTTTTTTAAAGAAGTCTTTTCTGCTCACCAAGGCTGCATTTATTTGATCAAACATTACAGTAAAACCTCTAAAATCATGAAATATTATTACAATTTAAAATAAAGGTTTTCTATTTGAATATATTTTAAAATGTCATTTATTCCTGTGATGCAAAGCTGGATTTTCAGCATCATTACCCCAGTCAGTGTCACACGATCCTTCAGAAATCATTATAATATGCTGATTTGCTGCTAAAAACATTTCTTACTATTATCAATATTGAAACTCATGCTGCTTAATATTTTTGTGTAAATCATAATTTGTTGAGGTTTCTTTGACGAATAGAAAGTCCAAAAGACAAAATTTATTTGAAATAGAGACCTACGTAAGATTTCTGTCAAAATAGAAATCATAACTAATACATTTTACAAAAATATGAATGTCTTTACTGTCACTTTTGATCAATTTAATGCATCTTTGCTAAAGAAAATTATTTCTATAAAAAAAACAAAGACAGACAGACAGACAGACAGATAGATAGACAGACAGATAGATAGATAGATAGATAGATAGATAGATAGATAGATAGATAGATAGATAGATAGATAGATAGATAGATAGATAGATAGATAGATAGATAGATAGATAGATAGATAGATAGAGACAGACAGACAGACAGACAGACAGACAGACAGACAGACAGACAGATAGAGACAGACAGACAGACAGACAGACAGATAGAGACAGACAGACAGACAGACAGACAGACAGACAGACAGATAGAGACAGACAGACAGACAGACAGACAGACAGATAGAGACAGACAGACAGACAGACAGACAGACAGACAGACAGACAGACAGACAGATAGAGACAGACAGACAGACAGACAGACAGACAGACAGATAGAGACAGACAGACAGACAGACAGACAGACAGACAGACAGACAGATAGACAGACAGACAGACAGACAGACAGACAGACAGACAGATAGAGACAGACAGACAGACAGACAGACAGACAGACAGATAGAGACAGACAGACAGACAGACAGACAGACAGACAGACAGATAGAGACAGACAGACAGACAGACAGACAGACAGATAGAGACAGACAGACAGACAGACAGACAGATAGAGACAGACAGACAGACAGACAGATAGAGACAGACAGACAGACAGACAGACAGACAGACAGACAGACAGATAGACAGACAGACAGACAGACAGACAGACAGATAGAGACAGACAGACAGACAGACAGACAGACAGATAGAGACAGACAGACAGACAGACAGACAGATAGAGACAGACAGACAGACAGACAGACAGACAGACAGACAGACAGACAGACAGACAGACAGACAGATAGAGACAGACAGACAGACAGACAGACAGACAGACAGACAGACAGACAGATAGATAGATAGATAGATAGATAGATAGATAGATAGATAGATAGATAGATAGATAGATAGATAGATAGATAGATAGATAGATACTCTCGGACAAAAGCTGATCAACCTGAGACTTTAAAAACCGGAAATCCTAAATGTCTTAAAGCACAAATAAAAACACAGATTTTCACACAGGATTATGGAAATGAAAAGTTTATTGTCCATAACAATAATGTTTACTTTATATCTTGCCCTCCCCATCTTCCTCTTCTTGAATAAACAATTGAAATATGTTTCATTAGTGATACACTGATTAATCAATCAAATGAATGGCAGAAGCCAAAAAAGTGGCATTATCTAAAAAAGAAAAGACAAAAAGAACATGTTGCTTCTATAATTATAGTAAACGAACAAGTGAAATGAACAGCGTCTGTGGCATGAAATCACTGAACAGATCATTTTGTCTTCTCTCGTTCTCTTCAGCTCTCACTCTCTGAATCCGTCACTTTCCCACCCGGCTCTCACGCTGACGCAGGACTCTTTCCTTTAAGCTCTTACTCTCATTGTTTACTGTGACCCAAAGCACAATCTTCCTCTTTCACACACTTCCTGCTTCCTGATTCACAGGAAACGCTGTGCAGAGCCATTTCCTCCACTTATTTGGACTAATACAATCAGAATCAGACTCTTTCGTTCTCTAACACATTCAATAAATATGTGGATCAAAATCTTTTCAACTCCACCGTGTGTGCATCAGAACACACATCAAAAACTGATTAAACCCTGTAAGCATTACAATGTCAACGTGTCAGAAGTGGAAGCATGAATGCTACGTCCACCAAACCTCTTTTCTGCTCTCAGTGCTCTGATTTAATCTGATGGTTCAAATCACCAACCCATAACCCATAACCCCCACCCTCAGCCATTAACCAGACTTAAAGCGATAGTTCACCCAAAATGGAAATGCTGTCATCATTTACTCACCCTCATGTCCTGCCAGATCGGTATGACTGACTTTCTTCTGTGGAAAACAAAAGGAGAAATATACTGTAGCAGACCACATGGGGAATAATATGGTCAAGCTCCAAAGAAAGACTAAATATAACCATAAAATAATCCAAATGATGTCACATCAAGCTGCACAAACTAAATTTAAGATTTATGTACAGTATTTTAACTGCATAAAAATCCATTTAGACAGATTCATAAACATAAACTGACTAATAAATGTAATGTGTATTTGTCAGTTGTACATAAATGAAAGATTTTTGTTTTAAATACACAATAACCAGATTTATATATCACCAGTAAATCCAATTAGTTTAAATCTTAATATTGCATTATTGCAATTGAATACCACTTGTTTCACAGCTAGCTGCACTGAACCATGTTCATTTTTTTGTAACTAAATAAATTTGTTTTTACAGTGAACAGATTTATACTTATCTGAAGCAATTGGAGTAATATGATTATTTAAACAAAATGAAATAGATCAAATAGTCAAATAAACAATGCCACGATTTTGCATGACTTGTTGTATGTTAAAACTGTGTAATCCAAATGGTTGGAAATTTTATATGCAATTCAAATACATAAATCTAAATTTAGGAATAAATATTTTTTAGCGCATACCAGTTTTTTTTGTTTTTTTGTGATAAATGTTTTTTGGAAAGACTTTTTTACTTTTATTTATCCTTTATTTAACCAGGAGAAGCCCATTGAGATTAAAAATCTCTTTTACAAGGGAGACCTGGCCAAGATAGGCAGCTGAATTACATCACATCATTACATACATACAGAGACACACAAAAAACATGAAAATAAAGACTAATAAATTAATAGAAACAGTTTGAAAGCCAATTATGCACTTACAATGAAATCTCAATTAAAAACATTGACATGTGAGGGAGTCCAACTCAAAACATCTCATTCTTAACTTAAAAACACTCAAAGGAATCAATTTACTAAGTTTTAAGTTGTTCTGCTGCAAATTCCATGTAAAGGGTGCAGAATAAACAAAGTCCCTTTTACCCAGCTCAGTACTGACATGTGGGACAGAAAACAAGACAACAGCCTGAGAACGGAGAGAGTAACGGCCAGCACTTTTTTTCATAAGAAGTGAACATAAATAGGATGGAAGCACACCAAGAATAGCCTAATATATAAATGTATACCAATGACAGAGCCTCCGTGTGGCCAGAGCAGACCAGCCTACACGAGAGTACAGCTCACAGTGGTGGCTGCGAGCTTTACAATTAGTAAAAAATCTCAGCGATGCATGATAGGCTGCGTCAATCATATGAAGGCATTGAACAGATGAATGCGTATATAATATATCACCATAGTCCAGCACAGATAAAAAAGTGGATGCCACTAACCGTTTTTTAACATTAAAAGAAAAGCACAGCTTATTTCGAAAGTAAAAACCCAATTTTAGCCTCAACTTTCTCACTAGACAGTGAACATGAGGCTTAAATGATAGGCAATCATCAATAACAATACCAAGATACTTATAAGTTGTAACAGTCTGTATTTCACGTCCGTCAAGAGTAATCACTGAGGGAACATTCAGTGGTCTATTCCGAGGGTCCGTGAAGAGCATAAGTTTGGTTTTGTCTGCATTGAGCACAAGTTTCAGCTGTAGCAAAGTGTTTTGGACCACAGTGAAAGCATTCTGTAAATGTGCAATGGCTTGTTTAAGAGAGGGTGCACAGCAGTAAATAACTGTGTCATCTGCATAAAAGTGAAAGTTTGCATCAGACACATGCCGATCAAGGTTATTTATATAAATAGTAAATAAAAGAGGGCCTAACACAGAGCCTTGTGGAACCCCTTTAAGGATTGGTAAAATACCAGATTGAACACCATCATGCTTAATGCACTGGGTTCTGTCACTAAGATAGTTTGAGAACCAAGAGACAGTATTCTCTGAAAACCCCGAGTTAAGAAGCCTAATCTTTAAAACATCATGATCACGATTTATGTTATGACTTAAATAATTACTAAAATCTAGTATATTCCACAGATATTGCTGGCTGAGATTTTCTTTTCTATTTATTATTATTAATTATTTTGTTTTACTATATATATATATATATATATATATATATATATATATATATACACACACACACATACATAGTGAAATATTCTTATAATTTTACATTTATTTTAATATATTTTACAGTTGTTTAATAACAATGTTAAAGCCTTTACTGTCACTTTTGATCAATTTAATACATTTGAATAAAAGTATTAATTTATTGCTTTATTTATTTGAAAAGCCCAAGCTGTAGTGCATGACAGTATGGCAATAATTAATCCAGGCTACATCAGCAAGTGTAATTTTAAGGGTCAAATCAGACAGGACTCTCCTGAAGGTGCCACTTGCATTGTCCCACTTCCATATTCTTGTATATTTTCCAAGGATATTCCTGATATTAGCAGTTGAAATCACAGGGCCAAACTGGTGCTGTTTCTGCAGATCATCACAGTGTGTTTGTGGTCCGACAGAGACGTGATTACCCGTAGAGGGACTTGAGGGGCATGAGGGGAGTGTTTGTGCAGCCAGAGGGTTTATCAGCTCCAAACACTTGCAGGATTTCCGGTTTGGGATTGTCCATCAAATTCCTGAGTTCCACAGGAAGCGCGGAATAAAAAGCAGGAGAAAAACGCCCAAAAGCATCTCATTCCTCGCCAGTCGGATCAAGGGGAGCATCGAGATTTTGACCGCACGGTGCTCTTTATCAGAGAAAAGAAGAGTTTATAAGAAATGGTGGCCATGGAGAAGCGCGTCAGAGCGCGCAACAGGTGGATCAAATGGCCTCGAGCTCAGCGCGACATCACGTGATTTTATTAACAGGGTGAGTGTGTGAATGTGTATTTATATCTGCATGGGGATTTTCTTTGATTACACTTTCGGTAAGCCTTTGAACATTATATATGGAGCACTTCATATACAATTCAGTATGAATGATATATGAAATTAAAGTTTCATAACTATTTAAGCGGACGATGTCAAATTAGGCCTATCTGTTTTTGGAAACACTTAAAAAAATGAAATACTTAGCTAAATATAGGCTATTAAAGTTTAAAAACTTTTAATAATTATTAAAATAGTTTTAACGAAAAATAGTTTATAACAGTTTAGAAGATGTGATTTTTGGGGAAGCTTTTTAAATGTTATATATATATATATATATATATATATATATATTATAATTTATAAAATGAAATAGTTTTTATTATACACAAACACAAATATATCAACTTTTTTTAATGATCGGGAAGACATGCGCAGGCATTTTAGGCAAATATTGGTCTACAAACCTAATTTCAAGCATTTAACTATTCATAAATTCAGTCAGATAGTGACTAGTAGTGTTTATAAATATAGGTATTGCTTTATTGATTTATTAATAAAGGAATGACTGCTGCGGGTGACGTCTCCCGTGAGCTCTTGCGTGAGTGTTTCTCCCGGGACGTCCCGGTGAAGGAGGGGCAGTAGTGGTGAGGTTACCCCCCTGCACGCTTTGACAGTTGTGAGAGAACTGAGTGTGCAAAAAACTCCTAAACACGGAGAGCCGAGCCACGGGAGGCGCGCGCAGGAATTGCCAGAGCGAGTTTGGGCACATGTGTGTTTTTGGACTATTTATAAGATTATTCCAGCCCTGGCCTCTGAGTTTGGTGGGAAACTTTGTTTTTGGGACGCGCCGGGGGACCAGTCTTTTTCTTTCCCTTTTTACATCCACGCACGAGCGGTTAATCTCGTGCATACGAGTGATTCAGTGAGTCATTGTACACATATTTGATTTTAAATTGTTTATGTAAATTCATGCATGCATCTGCACTTCATTATTATTTATTTGGGCATGCATCAGCGTAGTACAGGTCATTATGTGTGCGTTTGTGTTACTATAATTATAATTAGATTAGACTGAACTGGATCAACTCTGGAATCTGTGAATAGTCGCATATAATGTTTTAGAGAAACAGCGCCGCCTGCTGGTCGTTTATCGATAAAGCGGCCAAACTACATACTATACTTACAACAAACTCTGTTCAGAATTGCATCCTTCTCTTATTATTTGAATTATGTAGCATGCATACTGTGCATAGTTTGAGTACAATACTCGCATAACCAAACAGCATCCTGTAGTGCGCATTATCTCACAATGCAATGTACTTGACTTGATCTTCTGTTTCCAGTGATGAATTGGTTTTTGCAATTGCTTTTTGAAACTATTATAAATGCATTTGCATGATATATTGCATTTAGTTTCACATACTACTGTTTAAGAAATAGTATGCAGTATATACTGCACACTAAGCAGTATGCTAGTATTTCATTCCAAATATAAGCACACACACTAAACACTGGCCTTCTGGTTAGTCTTAACTGCTTCCGCTTCTAATTAGTGCCATTATTTGTGATTATATGCAGTGATGTGGATCTAAATGCCGGTGTGTGTTGACATACAGAGTTTTTAATTAATTTTGAGGCTTTTTTTTTTTTGTTTGTAGTTTGGCATTTTGTTTAAATGTACACTTTGTTTTTTGGTCTTGTTTACTTTTACAAATATCTGAAAATTCCTAAAACAAGATGCATTTACACAATTAAATATCAAAACTTCAGTGAATTTGTTTAAAAGAAGAAAAATATCTGCAGCTTACAATGTTTGTTCTTGTTTTAAGCATAAATTCACTTAATTTTGATCTTTTTTTTCAGAAAACAAGACATGTCATTTTGCGTCTCAAGTAACTGAATCTTGATTTAAGAATGTATAGATGTTTTTACTGTAAAACAAGACAAAAATGCTGAGTGAGCTTTTTTTTTTTTGCACTGTACACTTGTTGCTCTGTTATTGTGATTTAATGATGTTGATGGAAATGCTGGAAGTTTGCACCATTTTATTTTTTATTCTTATTCAGTTTTATTCTTTATTCTTCCTTAAAGGTTCACCCAGCAATGGAAATGTATCTCATCATCTTCAGGTCATTCAAGATGTCTCTTCATTAGAAAAGATTTGGAGAGATTAGATTACATCACTTGCTCACCATTGGATGCTCTACAGTGAATGGATGCCGTCAGAATGAGAGTCCAAACATCACAATAATCCACAAGTAACCCACACCACTCCAGTCCATCAATTAACATCTTGTGAAGCACAAAGCTGCATGTTTGTAAGAAACAAATCCATTATTAAGACTTTTTTTAAACTTTGCTTCCAGCAAAAATACAAGTCCTCTATCCACAATATTGCTTCTTTCAGTGAAAAAGTCTTCTCATCTGGATCAGGAGTGAAATACACACAGATCAAACAAGTCCAAAACAGTTCTAAACAAACATGTTAGTGGATTTTAATGTGAGAGGACAACGGTGAATGGACTTTTTCACTGGTGGAAGCATTATTAATGATTATGAACTCTTAAAATGCTTTAATATATTTGTTTCTAACAAATATACGCACCTTTTCCCTCCACAAGACTTTAATTGATGGACTGGAGTGGTGTGGATTATTGTGATGTTTTTATCAGCTGTTTGGACTCTCATTCTGACGGCACCCATTCACTGCAGAGGATCCATTGGTGAGCAAGTGATGTAACGCTACATTTATCCAAATCTGATGTAGAAACAAACTCATTTGTATCTTAAATGGCCTGAGGATGAGTGCATTTTCAGCAAATTAATTTTTTTTTGGTGAATTAATCCTTTAACTATTTAATAGCTAATTATCATCCCTCATCTTACTTGAAAGACTCATTTAGTGCAAATCTATTGGTGTTGCCGCATCACAGCACAATTATGAGATGCACAATGTGTTACACACACTGCTTTTCAGAGAGCTTGATTCAGAGATCTGGCAGCATTTACATACGATACGTGGTAAGAGTTTACACATGACGGCGATCAGATTAATTGTGGGAGACGCACACATATACAGCGTCTGTAACTGAAACAGCCTGTAGGTACAGTCCTGTAGAAACCATTAAGCGTTTGGCAGGAGATCTGTATGAAAGTCATCCAGAAGTCCTAAACCACTTTACTGCCTCATTGTGGTGTCGGACGCTCTGCGGTGGGCCGGCCAACTCAATACAGACAAGTCAAAACACTATCTGACCCACAATCCTTTCATTTCAGCTGAAATTCTGTGATGTTAGCATGTTGCTAAGCTAACAACACAATGCTTAAATAAGCATAAAAATACTAATAGGCCTATTGGGTAATCTGGGTTCATTTTTAAATACATTAAGTTTCTATCCATTCATTTTGGTACTGAATGAAACACACAAGTAATTCTCATTCCCTCTGCCATCTTGGGTGTATATATATATACAATTTGAAGTACACTACAAGTACACACATTTTACAATACAGCAACTGTAAGTGCACTTCTTTTCATTAAAGTATGTTTTGGTATTTAATTAATCTTCTTGCAATGCATTCTGGGATTGTTTTGTCTGTGATATTCTGCCTCAGCATTACGTAGTAGGCTATCTTTGATTTTTGCTGCCTTATTTAAAACAACCTTTACATTGAGAGTTGTGATGTTTTACAAAGTTGTCTATAAAACTGTAATTGGGTCTTGTTAGTCACATTTGGAAAGTTTTCTAATGTCTAAAAATAAACGCACCAAGTTTTGCTCGCTAACTCATTCTGTCCCTGAGGTAAATCCAAAAACGTAGTGCAGACTTTACCATCCCACACACAGGACAAAATCATTAAACACAGAACAGGAGTAAGATGGGTCGTTAATCTCCAGAAAATATAAGACGAGAGCTCGTTTAAAGTGCTTTTTACTCAAACACACACACACACAGGTGTGGTAGGTATAATAGCTGCAGCTTTAGGGTTGTTGTCAAAAGCTCTCCGGGGAGTACAGAGATCTGTTTTATACCGCGCTCTAAACCTGAACTCATTCAAGCAGCAATAACCTAATGATTACTGTAAGCTGTTCAAGATGAGAGAACACGTGTGTGTGTGTACATGCTCACGTTCAGATCAACTCATGAAGAGAAATGACTTTTAATATAGTTGGCTTTGTGAAGAAATAAAGTACATGCATGTGTGTGGTAGGACAACGCTGTTTCAGTAATCAAAGCCATGTTTTTATGAAAATAATATTTAATACCTGTATAACCTGAAATAAAAATGACATTTTAGCTGCATTATGAGTTATAACCTGACTGATTTTACTTCTAAATCAACCTTACCGTTATAAATGAAAACGTGTATTTATGTGTGTATTTACACAGATTTCTCAGAATGTTCATGTTCAGTTCAATCCACTGTGATTTGCAATATATGCACTTCTTAATGATGATTAATTGTCTCTGATTCTCTGCCTTTAAAAGTGCATTAACTCTCTCGTTTAAACATGAAACGGGTCATAACTGTGTACTTTTGCAGAATGGTTATAAATGCATGTTTTAATTCTTAATGTCTGTCTGAAGAACAGTTGTGTGTTGTATGTATGATGGGATCCAGCTGTTACTGCATAAATAGCATTTCCTAAATACTAGCTAAATGCTCAGATCTGAGGATAATACTGTGCTCTGATATGCTCATTTCATGTCATAACATGTATTTTATAATTATTATCATATATCATTGTTAGTATTATACATTATTTTAAATGTGTGTGTGTATATATATATATATATACACATACATACACACACACACACACACACACAGTATATGTGTATATATATAATATGTTACCTATATTACTTTGAAAATAATGATCTATCTATCTATCTATCTATCTATCTATCTATCTATCTATCTATCTATCTATCTATCTATCTATCTATCTATCTATCTATCTATCTATCTATCTATCTATCTATCTATCTATCTCAGGTAGCTGTTAGAGTTGGTTGTACCTGAGGTGGCCACACTCACCTGAGCGAGCGACAGATAGACAGACAGAGAGAGAGAGAGAGAGATGTACACAGCAGTGCTGCTCTCCTCCTCTCTGTTTCTCCTGCATGTGACCGGCACGCCTCAGATTCACGGTCACCACGGGTAAATGCACACACTGTAGCGTCTCTAGTGTCAGGAAATGTCAATTCTCATGCTCTAAGGCCTCAGGGGTCAGGGGTCAATATAAGGTTAAAGGTCAACGCCTATAATAGCAGCTAATTACATCAGACTGTCATGTCCGGTTACAACTGATGGACAGCAAAGCTTTTGATGCAAAAACAACATGGACACATCTTCATTCTGTTCAAAAGTTTTCACCCCCCGGCTCTTAACGCATGGCTTTTCCTTTTGGAGCATCAGTGAGCGTTTGAACCTTCTGTAATAGTTGCATATGAGTCCCTCAGTTGTCCTCCGTGTGAAAAGATGGATCTCAAAATCATACAGTCATTGTTGGAAAGGGTTCAAATACACAAAAATGCTGGAAAACCAAAGAATTTGTGGGAGCTGAAGGGTTTTTCTGAAGAACAGCAGGCAGTTTAACTGTTCAGGTCAAACAAGGGACTCATGAACAACTATCACTAAACAAAGAAACACAGCTGTGGATCGTTCAGGTAACAACACAGTATTAAGAATCAAGTGTATGTAAACTTTTGAACAGGGTCATTTTTATAAATTCAGCTATTTTCTCTTTTGGACTATATGTAAACATCTTTTATGTTAAATATCTTATCTTATTTAGGTCAGTACTAAATAATAACATGCATTTTGTATGAAACCTCTTATTTTGGTAAAATAATTAACATTTTGCAGATTCTGCAAGGTGTATGTAAACTTTTGACTTCAACTTTATTTACATACTACTCTTTGGGGTCAGGTTTTTTATTTTTATTCAAGGATGCATTACTTTGATCAAAAGTGACAGTAAATGTATTTATAATGTTATAAAACATTTCTCTTTCAAATAAATGCTTTCTATTCATCAAAAAAGCCTGAAAAAAGTATATCATGGTTTCCACAAAAATATTAAGCAGCATAGCTGATTTCAACATTGATAGAAAGGTTTCTTGAGCAGCATATTATAATGATTTCTGAAGGACCATGTGACACTGAAGACCGGAGTAATGATGCTGAACATTCAGTTTTGCATCGTAGAAATAAATTACATTTTAAAATTTATTGAAAACAGTTATAATATTTCATAATTGTACATGTTTTACTGTATTTTTGGTGAGCATAAGTGGCTTCTTTCAAAAACATCAAAATCTTACCAACCCCAAACTTTCGAACAGTAGTGTGTATATATAAGCAGTATTTGTGTGTTTGTGTATAATTGTGTGTGTGTGTGTGTTTCAGGAGGAGAGTGTGTGTTGGAGATGCCTGGAGTCATCGTGTGTCTTACAGCACAGAGTCGTTTCTTCAGCCCGTACACAAACCCTACATCACCATGTGCCAAAACCACCGCATGTGTAGCACGTACAAGTAAGAACACAAAACACATCAAAATACATATTATACTTAATAATGAATCAGCGTTTCACTGGACTGTGTGTTTTACAGGACAATCTACAGGGTTTCTTACAGGCAGGTGAGCAGAGCAGCTTCTAATGTACACATTTACCCAGAATGCTGTCCGGGATGGCGACGCATGCATTCACACAACTGTAACCAAGGTAAACGGACACCATACTGCATAACCTGAGGCCTAAATGTGTTTTCTCTTGGATTTATAAGTGCATGTGTGTGTATTTTTACATATGTCTCTCTCTCTCTAGCGGTGTGTGAGCAGTCTTGTGCAAACGGAGGCTCGTGTGTAAGGCCTAATCACTGTGCATGTCTAAAAGGATGGACGGGACGATACTGTCAAACAGGTACTTAAAAATACACACAAATGTTCATTTACAGTTATGCTTATGGCACATGCTGTATAAACGGAGTTGCATACACAAAGGATTGATGTCCATGGACAAAACCAACAAATATACATATACAAATAAATAAACACAATTTGAGATTATTTTTGCTTTGTATATTTATTTTAAACTGCTTCTTTTGCTTTTTGGTTTTATATATATATATATATATATATATATATATATATATTAAACATAAAAGAGCAAGAAAAGCCCTGTAAATTATTAAATTATTTATTGTGTAAATATTAATATTTTAAAAAAATATTTTAATATTTTATACTTTTTTAAATATTATATACAACATTTAAAATTATATTTATAAAAACAAAATAGTATTTAATATTAAAACAGGGCTTTTCTTGTTTTTTATTATAAAAAAAAACACATTTAAAATGTAATAAAAATTTTATAAAATGGTAATAAATATCTAAATAATTTTACAATTTTGGTAAATATATAATTATAAAAATGCTTTGAAATGAGACACTTCATTTTGACGTTATAGTGCAAGAAAGCTTTACTATCATTGTAAGTAGGTTTTTGGGGGGGAAATACTGAAGATTTTATGATTAAAAGGCATATTTCAAAAGCTGTCTTTCTCTGTCAGATGTGGATGAGTGTCAGGAAGGTCATCGCTGCTCACAGAAGTGTGTGAATACGGTGGGGAGTTATCGGTGTGTGTGTCAGGACGGATTCAGTCTGGCTGAAGATGAAATAACGTGTTCTAGAATTCCTGCTCCCTCCCTGCCGCCCACCGGGCCTCCAAAAGCAGACGATCGCTCATCCAGAAACCATGCTGGTAAGACATGTAGACATTATCATCAACCGCAGACATACTGATGTAGAGACCCATCATCCACACTGGCTTAACACTCAAACTCCGAGTAATAGATATAAGAACGATGAATCTCCAGACAGAATTTCCAGACATGAATTTCTTTACAAAAAAGTTTTGATATATAATATTTATAACAATATAATATATATTTTTTTATAGTAATGTAATATTTCATTTTTTGCAAAAGAATTCATTTTTAATGAGATTTATTATTTATTTTATTTTTAAATATTTAATTGTAGTTATTAAAACAGTAAAGCATAAATAAAACCCTAACATTTTATTTTTGCTAATTAATTCATTTTAATTAGATTTATTGTTTTATTATTTTGTTATATTTAAATATATATTCATAATCATATATTTAATTTAATTATTTTAATTTAAAGCATTAAAGCATAAGTCCATAGAACAAGTTTGTCCAAATTAACATTTTATTTTTGCAAAACCAATAACTTTTATTCATTATTATGATTTTAATTTATATTTAACTATATTTAAATATATTCATAAATGTTTTATTTAAATATATTCATATTTAAATACATATATTTAATAATTAAATTATTTTAATTTAAACAAGTGTATATGTTGCACCTCAGTTTGCTTATTTCTAATACACACTACAACTATATACTTTGTTTGTGACGATATCAGGACATAAATGACATACTTTTAAGTATGCAAGCATTGGGACACATTATAATACCACAGATCCCTGTTTGCATACATCTGGATGCATTAGCCTATAATTCATCATAAGTTCATACATTTATAAACCGTTTCGGTCCCATATTCCTGACCACTTTTCTGCAACTGAATGTGTGGGAAGAGGACAGTCTCAGATTCCTGCTTTTCCATTGCACAAGGCATTGTGGGCAATATTAACCCAAAAAGCATGCACAGATGCCTACTTCTCAAATCCACTGAAAATCCCAGCACTTTTTACACACTGCTTTCAAAAGAATAGAGACACGCTTATTCTAACCTTGCATACAACTTCAGATGAATAGTACAGAAAAAATGGTCTTGAAAACACAGGTAAAAATTGGATTAATTCATTACAGTGTCAGAAATGTGTGATTGTGGGTAATTGTGGGCTTTTATACCGCCGGTATATGAGTGTGTTTCCCCTCTAGCACCCCCTGCAGGTGAAGCCCTGACCAGCCTCACGGTTCATTATTACTTTTGGTACGCGCTATGCCACTCTCAACTCGTACCGTGAGTAATAGTGCACTGTGACTGGTGACCTCAGCAACAACATACAGACCGACCACAAACCTGGACCACATCCGTCTGAAAACCACCTCAACACTACAATAACAGACCCCTGAACACCCAGCGGCTCATTCAACAGCTGCACACAGTTTCCTTACAAATACAGTCTCTCTCATTGAGCTTCTTTGTTAAGAGCATAATGTCATTTCACAGATTGTGGAGTTGAATTATATTTCTTCAAACAGATCTTGACTATTTTTTTTTTGTCCCTCCAGATTTTTAGCTGTCCTTTTTTATCAAAATATTACACATTTATAATATTTTATTTGTATGTGTTATTTTAATTTATTATAATTATTGTAATAACATTAAACATTGTATTACATAAAACAAATATTTAGTTGAAATAGCATAAAATAAATAATGTAACAATGACAACTACACTTTTGCTTGACATTATATATATATATATATATATATGTGTGTGTGTGTGTGTATACATATATATAATAGTTGTTAGTTTTTATAATATTTATTATTTTAATATTATTAAAAGTTATTAATATTAGTATTATTATTTAATATTATTCATTTTAAGTTTTTATTAAAATTTTTGTTTAATTTTAAGTAATTTTGTTGTGTTTTTGTCTTATTATTATTATTATTATTATTTTAAAGATCACTATTTAGGTTTAATTTATTTTTCTTTCTGTTTTAGTTTGTCTATATGACAACTAAACCTTTGCTTGAAAATTACAGCATGCAGAACAAGTTTTATTTTAATATTATCATAAATGTATGTTATTAATATTAATTAGCTTTAATTTTTATATTTTTGTTTTTCATTTTATTTTTTATTTTAAGTGCATATATAAATTACAATTTACTAATTAGATTTATTTTTATTTCATTTTTAATTTTCATTTTACTTTATTACAGTTAAACTTTTGCTTGAAGATTATTTTAATTATTATTAATATTATTTTAATGATTATTTAATAATTAGTTTAAATAATTATATATATGTATTTGAAATAATCATTAAATAATATTAATAATAAATAGTCAAATAGTTGTAAATTGGAAATAGTCATTCATATTTTGAATTGTTTGATATTAATTAGTGCTGTCAAATGATTAATCGCGATTAATTGCATTCAAAATAAAAGTTTTTGTTTATATAATATATGTGTGTACTGTATATATTTATTATGCATGTATAAATACACACACATGCATGTGTATATATATTTAGGTTATGTTTATATATTAAATATATTTTAAAATAATATAAATTATATGAATATACATATGCATGTAAATACATAATATTTTCAAAATATATACATGCATGTGTGTGTATATATATATATATATATATATATATATATACATAATAAATATACACAGTATACACACATTATGTAAACAAAAATGTTTATTTTGGATGCGATTAATTGTTTGACAGCACTAATTTTAATATTTTTACTTTTCATTTGAAGTTTAGTCTGTCTCTCTTGTTTAGTTTTTCTTTTATATTACTATTTAGGTTTCATTGATTTTTTTTTATTTAAGAGTTAGTTTTAGTTCAGTTTTTATTTATTAGTTAATTTTAGTGCTTTAACTTTCCTAAGATGATGTAAAAGTTTAATTGAGTTTTCATGTAATATTTATATTTTATTTCAGCTTTATTTCAATTAACAAAAATGTTTTAATAGTTTTATATTAAATTTATTTTTAACTATAACAACCCTGTGCAGAACGAATCACGGCTGATGCTTATAATTGTCAGCCTAGGGATGTTTCTTTCAGCTGAGAAGTGTCTAATGTCTTTATGAGAACTGCTGAGCGTTATACTCTGTTCGTCTGTCTCTCTAGTTTGCCAAAACTAGCTTGTGTTGGCAGCGTCTCGCTCCTCTCCTCTCTTTTTTCTTTGTTTCTTCATTTTTCTCTCCCTACACTATTTCAAATCTGTCTGTGATTTAAAAATAACAGCAGGATCAGAATCTCCTCTGGCCCTAGATAGTCTGGTTTCCTAGCGACAGGCTAAAATAATCGCCACTCGTTCTGACTGCTGGCCGGAGCTCAAACACACATTCCTGGAGTTTGAACAAGAGCAGCTCATTTCCACGTCTCAGCAATAATGTCTGGATCCACGCTAGTAGTAAGGTCACCGAAACTGTTTCTTTAGGGAAACGCTTTGTTTTTCATAAGAAAAACATTTCTAAGAAAGCCTCTGAGTGACCCTGAGCACCAGTGTAGTTGAGTTTGACCCGGAGTCACACTCACACATCAGCATCCGTCTGTGGGATGTCCGCTGGGACTCAAGGTGCAAGATCAGATTACACTAAACCTGTCATCAGCCTCACTGACCAGCAACACCAGCCCCCTTTTTTTACCATGGTAATCAAACCATGGTAATTTCACCAAACACTTTATTTGGTACAGTTACTTATTATTAATAATAAGATTCATGTAAATATTTTTTATAATAATAATTTTTATACTGAACAGGAAGAGTAGTTCACTTACAAATATTTACTATGGTAACCATAGTTTACATGAATTATATATATTGAAAATAATAAAAATGTTCATTTAAAATAGCTACATAACAGAATACTTTCAACAAACCTCAAGGTGCAAGCTCATTTTATTCAGTTTACACCAAATATCTTATTTGCTAGTTACTGTTGCTACAGTAAAAATAGAATTAAAGGAATAAAAAATAATTCAGTTTAAATTAATTAAACATTAATTTAATAAAACTATTACTAATTTAATATAAATCAAACTAAAATGTAAAAATACAAATATATATATATATATATATATATGTGTGTAAATATATAAAACATTCAAATAAATATTCTATAAAATCATTATTTAAAAAAATATATTCTAGCTTTAATGAATTGTTTATGGCAGTGTTGGCTAATTAATACCAGATTACTACCGTTTTTCTGTAGTACCAAAAACAAACTATTTTTTATATTATTGAGGTATTTATTAATACATGCTAAAGGTTTAAATGTGTTATGTCATTTAAACATATCTTTCTTGCATTGTCTGTTTTAATTAGCTTTTTTTTTTTTTTTACTGTTCCACTAAACTTGCTGATTTTGCACATTTTCACATTTAAGTGGAATGAGACAGTATTTTTAACTTTGGCTTAAGAATGTCATTCCTTCTCTTTAAGTGAATTGTTGAAATCTAAAGATATGGAGAGAGAACATTGCTCTTTGCCCTTATCTCTAGTTATAATGTCATTCTGAGCACATAAATGAATGTCCAAATGCTCTGTTGAGTTTATGGGGCCCAAATCCCCTGAAACTGGAGTTTATAACTGCATTAGTGTCATCAGATAGAAGGACAGGAAGCTGAATGTTTAGCTGTGTGATGATGGTGATTTTGCAGAGGCTACCACCAGACACAATTTGTAGCTGTTGTTCCTGCTTTCGTTTTGGCTCGATCCATAGCTCGCATTCCAGATCTATCAAACTCAGACTGCTGGGGGTCACTGCTTTCCCTCACACAAATCACACACACAAATCACACACACACACAGCGGCTCTCGCTCGCTCCCACGTCTTCATAACACCACACATCTGGGACAGATTGACTGGGTTTCAGTGTGTGTGTGTGTGTGTGTGTGTGACCCATTGACTAGTTTTTAGAGCTCACAACTCAAAACATTCTGAATAACTGCTAAGGGGTGGGGCTTACTGGGCTGAGCTCTGATATAATTGGGTGTCAATCACTTCTAGTCACAAAACAACCAATCACAGTCATCGGTTATTCTTTTACTAGAGCTTGTGATGAAATTTGACCTGATTTCATGTACAGTGGGGTGCAAAACTCGCATTTTCTCATTTTATCCTGGAAATGAAGAAAGTTGTAGGTTTTTGAATCATTTTAAGCAAAGAAACATGAATTTGATAATGATTTAAATGATTTTGTTCTCGTTCTTGGTCACAAATAGCGAATTAGTGACTATTTGCAAATACAGTCAGATGTTATTTTAGACAATTCAGACCGAAGAATCATATTTTGTTAATGTTACTTTGAGTGCTGCTGTTATTAAAGCAATAATATTTAATAAATAAATGTTTAATAAATAATTTAATAATTAAAAACTAAATAAATAATCTGTTAACAAATAATTAAATCAATCAATGCATCATTTTCAATAAATAAATTTAAAATGAATAAAATATATTAATAAATATTTTTAATACATTTAAGAATTTAAAAAATGCTTTATTTAGTAAAATAATTTAACCAACAAAAGCATTATTTCTTTAATAAATAATTATAAAGCAATAATATTTCATAAATAAATGTTTACTAAATTGTTTAATTAAAATCTAAATACATAAATAAATAATCTGATAACAAATAATTAAATAAATCAATGCATCATTTTCAATAAATAAATAATTTGAAATAATCATATAAATAATATTCATGAATAAACATTTTAATTAAATAATTTAAGAAATTAATCAAATGCATTTACTAAAATAATTTAATCAACAAAAGCATTATTTCTTTAATAATATAAAATAAAATAAAAAATTAAATACAATTTAATAATGTAAAAATTCTAAAAAAATAAAACTAAATAAATAAATTCATATAAATAAATAAAAATGTTTAACTAAAGAAATAAATTCATATACATTTTTAAGTTAAAATATTTATTGAATTTAAATTGTATTTAATTTTTTTTTTTTTTTATCAAAGAAGAAACATTTTCTCTAGTGGTCTCAGACTTTTGGACCCAAGCGCATATCAAAGTATTTGCATCACATTCTTGCCAAACCTCAAGACTATCACCCCCTCCACTCATTCTCTCTCATATTTCTATTTATGTCTGTTTTTGTTATTCCTCTGTGCTCTTTGGTCTGCTCTGGGATCACTATGGATATTAATCACGAATACATGAAAGCAGAGAACATACAGAAATATAACATAAAACAACAGTGTTTTCTGGAAGTCTTACAAAAGCTCCCAGTCAGTTTGTGTGTTTGCATGTTGCTTGCTGAATATAAGCATTATTTATGTTCAAAGCCTGGAGCTTAAAACACTTTTGTGTGTGTGTGTGTGTGTGTGTGTGTGTGTGTGTGTGGTCCGTCTCTAATTTCTGTGTTTCTAATTTCTATTTCTTTTGTTCTTAAAGGTGGAGGTTTGGGATTGGTGGAAAACGTTACAGAAGAAGTTCAGATCCTTAAAAACAGAGTGGAGCTCCTTGAGCAGGTCTCACACACGCGCACACACACACACACACACACACCCTCGGGACACATCCCACTTCAAACGGGAACCTGTAGCACGTTTGCCAAAACAGCTTACTGGTTCAAAGCCTCGCTAATAATATAATTAAAAGCTCACACATCACAGATTCTTACGCATTAAACACAGGCAGATACAGGTGACCGTTAACTGCCTTTGCTGGTCAGAAAAGAGTGTGTTTGGCAGATATTGCTCGTAAATAACAATTACAACACTTGCAGCACACACTCATTACCTCACATTATTGAAATAGAAACAAAACAATACTAGCGTACTGCAGAATATGCATTGTAAAAAAGGCCTAAAGTTTCAATGAAATAACAGTTTGTGACTTATTTTAGCATTACTGATATAATATTGGATTTAAATGACATTTATATTTTATTTTCATTGTAATTTTATCTGTTTAGTATCATTGTGATACTATTATAATTTTTATTAATAGTTAGAATTTTTTATTAATAGTATTTGTTTTCCATTTTCATTTTAGCTACATTATTTGGTAATTTGTTGTGTGTTTATGCCTTTTTTATTCATTTTTATGAATGTTTATTTCAATCCGAGTTTTAGTTATTTTAGTACATTAAGTCAAACTTTAAAGTTAAAATCAAAATTTTAAAAAGTTTCAATTAAAATATATTTTTGTTTTTTAAATGTTTTTTATTTTTATTTAATTTTAGATAATGTTTATTTCAAGCAACAACATTTTCTTTAATGGTTTATTTTAGTTAATTTAATAATCCTGCAGTGCATTTGCGAATTTTGGAGTGTATGTCATCCATGCATACAGAAAATCTGCAAAAAATACACTGTAAAAAGTTATGCTGACTTAACTTAAAAAAATTAAGAAACCCGTTGCCTTAAAATTACTAAGTAAATAATAATTTAAAAAAAAGTTAAGTGAACTTGACAATAACATTCTTTTTTATTATTAATTACTTAATCATTTTAAGGCAACTACATTTTTCTACATTTCTACTACATTCAAGTCAAGTCAACTTATCACTTTTTACAGTGTAAGAAGCCTATTTATGAAATATTGTGTGTCATCAAGCAGCACGCAGACTCAACCAGAGTAAAACAAGCAAAGTTTCACAAAAGTAAAATATTTCATTGTGTTTTTGGGCAAATATCTGCACTCCTCGAATGCTGAATTTGGGGGCTGTAGCTAACTAAAATAATTTGTTAGTCAACTAAAATATTCCAGTTGTCCCTTAAATTAACATTGAGTAACTTAAAATTTCAAGTTGACTAAAATTTTAAGTCAGCGGGGTAACAAATTATTTTAAGTTGAAACAATATTTTTTACAGTATAGCGGTATGCTTAATCTTTTTTACAGAATTGATTAATCTTTGTTAATGTTAGTTAAAGATGATTGTTCATGTTAGTTCACACTCACACTGCATTACCTAATGAACAACTAATGATTTAAAAAATGCATTAGTAAATGTTGAAATTCACATTAATACTATTAATAAATGCCGTAGAAGTATTGTTTAACTATTGTAAGTACTACTGTATAAAACCATATTCTCATATTTGCCATTTGTATAATTATTATTTCAGTGTACTCAAATGTAAAAAAACCTTCCTTTCTGTAGAAACTGGAGATGGTTCTGGCTCCCTTCACCACGCTCTTCCCCTTGGATGGTGTGGGAGACACTAACAGCTTCCTGCCTGAGAGGAACAACTTCCTGTCGCATTCTCTGCAGCAACTAGACCGCATCGACTCGCTCAGTGAGCAGGTCGGATTCCTGGAGGAGCGTATCGGAGCCTGTAAGCATATATTTGTGTGTATGAAACTTATCTGTACAATCCGTTTCAATTGATAAAATAACAAACACATCTTTATTAGGTGCCTGCCAGGAAAACTAGATGATCAAAGATGGGCTGGATCCTCTGACACAAATTAAAACGATATCTGAGAAGTCTAAATGAACAACCGCAGCACTGAACCCCTTAAGCATGTTCAATCCACTCAAAAAGCATGTAGGGAAACAAAATGTCAAACAAAAAAACTCCTGTTTGGCCAAAATGGAGTTTTCTGGCACATGAGCTGGTGCTTGTATATTTCGTCATATTTTTCTATGTATTTCTTTCATTTAATTCTTGGTGTAAGTGCAGCTGTATGGTCTCTCCAAGTTTGAGTCAGGAGAAATGTAAATTTACATATTTATAAGTTCATGTCCTTCCTGAGTATCGCTATTGGGAAAACAATACAAAATTGTCTTTTCTTTTTTGTATCAATTTTATGTTAACATTTTTGTAATAAAATTGCTTTAACTTTGAATGTTTCTAGAGTTTGTGGTTCATTAAGTTCACAATAGTTTCAAAATTAGTATATTTATAAAATATGCAAACAAATTTTAAAACTCAACTTAACCTAATTTACAAATTATGATTTTTTTTGCAAATATCAGTTTATTTTTTGTGAATGTGAATTCAGCATTTGTGAATCATATTTTCTAAATATATTAAGTATGCAAATGTTCAACCAAATTTCCATTTCACAAAACATTTTTCTGCATTTACAAATTGCATTTTGTGAATATAAATTAGGTTAATTTTATGAATTATTGTTTGCAAATATATAAACTTATTTTTGTGAATGTGAATTGAGCATTTGTGAATAATATTTTGTAAATACATTATGTAAATATTCAACAATTCAATTCAAAATATTTTTGTATTTCAAAATATTTCATTATGTGGATATAAATTAGGTCATGAATGTGTGAATTACTGTTTTGCAATAACTAATTATGAATGTGAATTGAGCATTGGTGAATGCTATTTTTTTGTAAATACATTAATAAGAAAAGCATGCAAATGCACAACAAAATGTACAATTAGATGCAGTTTGTGAATTTCTTTTTGGAACTATATCAACTTTTTGTGAATGAATTTGCTTGCACATTTGTTAATCCATACATTTTGACACTATTTTAGCTCCATACTTTAAGTGTGTATTGGAACATTTGCAATTGGATCACAAAATAATATTTTTTTAAAATATAAAAAACCTAGATTATTTGATAAAAAATAAAATAAAAATAGCGCCAACTCAAATAAAATGCACATTTAAAAAAGCTAATATTTCTCTTTTAGGTATTGGGTTTGTCTAGACTCTATAGTAATCACAAGTCTAAGGTAATTTAGATTTAGTAAATGTGTAAGTAAATAGATTGACAGACAGACAAACGTTAAGAACAAATTCTACCATTCCTATTGGAAAAACAGACGATTTTATTGACTCTTTGTCCTTAACAGGTTGCATCCAGATTCTACCACAATCAACATTTTTATATATAATCATCGTCTTATATGACTTTACAGATTTTAAAATGGGCTTTAGCTCATTTGTGTGTCGGGTCACCATACAAACACATTCAGCGCACACAATGGACACACACACACACACTCTCTCTCTCTCATACACACACATACACAAGGCTGCCCGTGAAATGTTTGACAGGTTCATCTATCGGATCTTATAATCAGAGCGTTTACAAGCTTCACCTTCTGTACATCCTTAATAGCTTTGGTGAAAATCACAACACCTTGTACACACTGTTTCGTGAACGCAGCACGGTTTTCAGTCAGCAGGGCAAAAATGACATCGGAAACAAGGGGCTTATAAAATCTGTGAACTAATACACAACATAAAAGGGTTTATATTTGAACTAAATAACAATAACAGGGCCTAATTTGGACATTTAGCAAAAATCAAACTGAACATTCATTCAAAGCAAAATGTCTTTCAGCTCAACGAGCCGTTATGAGAGAAGTACAATTCAGTCCTCTTAAATAATATTGTACATATTAAATTAAGGATCAGATGTTATACACTCTTAACAAAGAATAAGAACTGCAACATCAAGCATTAAATAGAAGATTCATCAATGCAATTAGAAAGTAATAACAAATATTCATCTTCCTTTACTGCCCTAAGCGGTCAATACAGTCTGGTTTAATAAATAGGTGTTAAATAATTGGTCATTTTGAGAGTAAATTGTGAATGTCATTTTCACACATATTTATTTTTAAAAATATGGACTTTCTTGGTTAAACTGTAAGTTGAAGATAAAGTTTAATACCTGATCTATGAGCAGAAATAAGCTCATGACGATTACTAGACGTTGACAATCTGCGAACGTGGCTCATTTCTAGAGTGCAATTTAGCGCCGTTTATGATCGCGTTCGTCAACATCCCCTTAAAAATATTAGAAACCTCAGCATTTTACATTATAATAAATTCTTGGGATAATTTTACAGCAGGTTTTGAAAGAAAAGTCTTGCAAACAAATGTAAAATAGATTTTTAACTATTAATAATAAAGGCTCTTAAACACATTTTAGTTAAATTGGCTGCTTAGATAATGCCATAGTCTATATGTGTTAGATAATACTTCTTTGATTAGTTATTATAATAACAATCCCCTTGCAAATGGTTTTTAGTAAAAAAAAAAAAGGAATGAACAGTGTTAAATACATTTTTAGAAATGAAAATATTATTTGTAGCCTGAAAACAAAGCAAAACAGGAAATGAGCAAAGCACTGAACTAAAGCCACCTGGAACGTATTTTTATCCTAAACGCTAATCAAACAATCCTGATCACAGATCAATATTATAGTGTATATATATAGTGCTTTTCCACAATATTCTACCATTATAAACAGCCGACCGCTGAGACACTTTGGACACATGGCACAGGAAGAAGCTGCACTTTGTAACGGTGACAATGGAGCTATATATAATGACTGAATTAATAAGCAGTTTTCCGAATCATTGGTTGTGACGACACAAAAAGCTTTACTCTGGAGTGTATAGGGCATTTCCAAATTAATCTTTTTGGTCAATTAATCAATAAAGTTATTTAAAACAATAAAGGGGCATGTCTAATAAAAAATACTCTTGCCTACGAAAAAGACAGAGAAGTAAAACGAACAGATGTTTGTCAGCGATTTCCCATAATGCAAGCAGAGAACCTCGAATAAAAGCGATCTACACAAACGAACAGAACGAGTCTTTGTAGATCATTGAAAGGTAGAGAAACATAGAAAAGGCATGCATGTCGAACGCACATCCACGATGTTCTCAGGGTGTCGCTCCAAAACTCAACCTGTCGCCGACAAATGCAGTCTAAGCCGAACCAACATCGAAAATGACGTGGAACAAAGCGCCAGAAAAAAATGCCGTTCCACCGCTTAGCACCCCCTGGAGTCCAATGGGAGATCAAAACTAGGCTAAGATAACATCTGTAGTCAAAGTGAATGTATGTGTGTCTGTCTGTCTGTATGGACATGTGATCCTGCTTCATGAGGACGTCGGAGAGGATACTAAGCGCCTGGCTGTCATGGATCACCACCACGACGTAGTCTCAAGCCATCCTTGTTGTCGGAGCGAATGAAAGGGCGCGACAGCTGCTCAGTGGGTGGATGGCCCGTTGCTCTGCACTGTTTGGCGGGAGATCTCCAGGAAGGCCGAATGCATGACGCCAAACGATTGGTCGGAGAGCGTCGTCACATCATCTACCGTCAATCCCTTTGTCTCGATCTTTGGAAGGATTTTCAGAGTGATGGTTCCTGTTTGAAACAGTACAGAAAACGTCATTACAGCCGTATTAGCCAACATTATCATCAACTTGCTCTTGTTTGTATTAATGAATTAATTGGTAAATTCCTCTGTAAAATAAGTATTTGGTCACCTACAAACAAGCAAGATTTCTGGCTCTCACAGACCTGTAACTTCTTCTTTAAGAGGCTCCTCTGTCCTCCACTCGTTACCTGTATTAATGGCACCTGTTTGAGCTCGTTATCAGTATAAAAGACACCTGTCCACAACCTCAAACAGTCACACTCCAAACTCCACTATGGCCAAGACCAAAGAGCTGTCGAAGGACACCAGAAACAAAATTGTAGACCTGCACCAGGCTGGGAAGACTGAATCTGCAATAGGCAAGCAGCTTGGTGTGAAGAAATCAACTGTGGGAGCAATTATTAGAAAATGGAAGACATACAAGACCACTGATAATCTCCCTCAATCTGGGGCTCCATGCTAGATCTCACACCGTGAAAATCCCAGAACCACACGGGGGGACCTAGTGAATGACCTGCAGAGAGCTGGGACCAAAGTAATAAAGGCTACCATCAGTAACACACTACACTGCCAGGGACTCAAATCCTGCAGTGCCAGACGTGTCCCCCTGCTTAAGCCAGTACATGTCCGGGCCCGTCTGAAGTTTGCTAGAGAGCATTTGGATGATGCAGAAGAGGATTGGGAGAATGTTATATGGTCAGATGAAACCAAAATAGAACTTTTTGGTAAAAACTCAACTCGTCGTGTTTGGAGGAGAAAGAATGCTGAGTTGCATCCAAAGAACAGCATACCTACTGTGAAGCATGGGGGAGGAAACATCATGCTTTGGGGCTGTTTTTCTGCAAAGGGACCAGGACGACTGATCCGTGTAAAGGAAAGAATGAATGGGGCCATGTATCGTGAGATTTTGAGTGAAAACCACCTTCCATCAGCAAGGGCATTGAAGATGAAACGTGGCTGGGTCTTCCAGCATGACAATGATCCCAAACACACCGCCCGGGCAACGAAGGAGTGGCTTCGTAAGAAGCATTTCAAGGTCCTGGAGTGGCCTAGCCAGTTTCCAGATCTCAACCCCATAGAAAATCTTTGGAGGGAGTTGAAAGTCCGTGTTGCCCAGCGACAGCCCAAAACATCACTGCTCTAGAGGAGATCTGCATGGAGGACTGGGCCAAAATACCAGCAACAGTGTGTGAAAACCTTGTGAAGACTTACAGAAAACGTTTGACCTCTGTCATTGCCAACAAAGGGTATATAAAGTATTCAGATGAACTTTTGTTATTGACCAAATACTTATTTTCCACCATAATTAGCAATAAATAAAATACTTTGCAAATAAATTAAAAATCCTACAATGTGATTTCCTGGATTCTTTCCCCCCATTCTGTCTCTCATAGTTGAAGTGTACCTACGATGAAAATTACAGGCCTCTCTCATCTTTTTAAGTGAGAGAACTTGCACAGTTGGTGGCTGACTAAATACTTTTTTGCCCAAATGTAGTTTGCTAGTTTTACTATTTTTTCATAAGCATAGAGGTTTAGAAAACTATGAAGAAGAAGGGTAAATGAAAGATTTTAATTTTTTTTTGGTAAACTATTCACACAAAGACACAAAAGGCCTTTTGTTTTTCCATAACATTTGTTTGTAATGTGCATCACCTGATTTGAACTCTTTCTCTTTTCGTAGGTAGAAGTTACTGTAGGAAGAGAAGACGATGGGTATGATGGGAACCTGAGAGAGAAAGAGAGAGGGATGGTTGGATAGTGTGCAGCGCAGCAGACAGTAAACCAACAGGGATTAGAAATGTTCTCACACACAAAAATATGATCACACACAGACTGAACTATCCTCCCAGACTAATAATAGACCCAGAGAGTCATCGTTTCTCATGACGACACAGCTGGGCAGTGTGTGTCAATGTGCGTCAGTTTAACCCTCATTAATATAAAAAAATGTGACTGAAGGACTAGGAATGCCACAAAAATTAAACAAACAAATAATCTAAATTAAACAAATACTAATTTAAAAATTCTAAACAAATATAAAATAAATGTAAACTGACAAATAAATATTTTAAATGGTTTAATTCATGTTTAAAGACATAGGTAAATATAACACTAAAATGACTATTTAAATTGTATTTTGAAAGGTAATAATTTAGCATATATTTTACATGTAAAATACATGCATATAATAAATAAAAAAATATGAATAATCATTTTAAAAAATCAACTAATTTATTAAAAAATTCTAATTATCAAATAAATATAAATCAACAAATTTAAAATTCATTTTCAATAAGGTAGTTAAAAACAATAAAATTAATTTAAATATTAAACTGCATTTTAAAAGGCTACAAATAATAAATAAATCAACTAATTTGAAAATTCTAAATAAATATAAATTGACAAATAAATGTTTAAAATTATATAATTTAATTTTTAAATGTATTTAATAGAACGATACAATAATAATATTAAATTGCATTCTACATCCATTTTTATTTTACACTTAAATAAATATTTTTCCAAGCTTGTATGTATAAAATTCCTAGGGCGCACGTTATATCTGTACAATGCCAAAATGCAAAACACAACACAGATATAAAAAGATAAGATAACACACAGATTGTTCACATATTTGACCTTAACTAAATCACAACCATCAGGCCTCCATGATCTTGATTAAGTTATGTCTGTCTGCCTTAACTCAACGCTCATCTGGTTTTGATTATGCCGGCCTGCCATTTTTTATATCAATATGCATCATCACACACGATTCATATTACTTTATTCTGAACTTAAAAAGCAGCTACACACAAACTTGAAAAAATATTTCAGTTTTCAGCGCAAATTCCTCATTCGGTCTCCTCATATGAACTTGTGACAAATGATCTACATATACAGTCATTACAGCAATCATCCAAAACATTTTCTTGTGGCCATGGAAATGTAGATGTAGTGTTTTATTTTTAATTGAGAGAGATGTGAAAGCCTGGAGTTTTGTGGTTAGATTAGCTTCAAGCCTAATCAATATGCTAGTGCTCTCCTAAAAGCTGAAAAAATTTAATATTTCAAATTTGCATTGAAATGTACAGTCCCTCCACTGAAGCAAAAATACTGATCATCTTACAAAACCACAAAGTGGTTTAGTCAGCTGTGACGTAAACTATTGTCTATTATAAAATGAAAAAAGGGAAGCATTTTTTATGACCTGCCCTAACATCCTGTTTCAAAAGAACATGTCAAAACAACAAGAAAAACTGCTTTCAAACCATTGTCAGGGGCCTATAACTTAATGGGAATAAAAAAAACAAATGTACAAGTCATAAATTATTTGTTAAATGACACAAATGGCAGTCACCTGTTTTTGGTATCTCATAACTAACTAGCAAGTAACACCCACAAGAAAACATTTAAAGATACGTTTTAAAATATAATACTTATTTTAAATGGTAATATTTACCTATAAAATTTAGTTAAATATAACAATAAAATGATGATCAGTTAAAACATTAATTAGCATTTTTAAAAGGTTAAACATTTTGCATAAATCTTTATATTTACATGTATAAATATATGCCCATAATAAATAAATAGAATAATATTTGTATAATAATTCTAATTAAATATAAACTAACAAATAAATACTGAAGTTTTTTTATTTCTTGTTTAAGATTTTAGTTAAATAAAACAAATTAATAATTAATTTACATATTCAAGAAATCATTTTTCAAAAAGCAGTTTAATATATATATATATATATATATATATATTTCTACATTTTACACACACTCACACATATACATATAAAATAAATAAATAAATAAATAAATATATATATATATAACATATCAACTACCATTTTAAAATTCTAAATAAATTTGATAAATAAATGTTTAAAATAGTTTAACTCATGTTTTCAAATGTAGTTAAATATAACAGAAATATCCATCATTAACATTAAATTGCATTTTGAAATATTTTGCATATATGTAATTAAACAAGAAGCTTAAAAACAGAAACAGGAAGTATTAAAGCCAAAAGACTGCCAAGCGTTTCATTTTTCCAATACAATCAAATTGGCTTAACTCTCAAGTTTATTCACAAGCCACACGAAAGAAAGAAACACTTAAGGAATGTTTCATGTGGAAAAAGAAATGCCAGCTCTCTCTGCTGGTGAAGACAAGACACAACACCACATGAGTAAAGCCAGTCTCCATTACGACCTCCGACACGGGTTTCACGGGTTAATGAGGGACCTTTGAGCTCAAGCTTGTTCAGGTTGTGCAAGGTAAATTACTAAAGCTATGTACTTTGCACTTGCAGGTCAGGTTATATCAGGTCAAGTGTAAGTGAAGGAGTCTAGGAGCAACACTCACCTGTGCTTGAATGGCCAGATGAAACGCTCCCTTTTTAAAGGGCAAAAGCCCGCCGTTCTGATTGCGTGTGCCTTCTGGAAACACCCACAATCGGATCTAGAGAAAGTTCAATGCAATCACAAAATGAGATTGTTTACAGCACCTCTTCCTTACAACATCCGTACTACAGCAATAAAGACTGATAGTATTAGATCACACAATATAGATAAACAGATGGCAATTCCAAATTACAATTTAAAATGCAAATTAAATATGACGTTTGAACGTTTAGCATTGTAAAAAATAATAAGTTAAGTTAATAAGTTAATAGAAAGCAACGGTCCATGTCTTCAGTGGTCTTGGTTGTATTTTCCCATTCATTTTCTCTACAGAAACTTAGTTCTAAGCCATCAACCAAATAAACATCATATACAAATTTTAAGCAAAAAGTATTTGAAAAGCAGGAAAAAGGGTCAAAAGGTCAAAGCAGTGTTATTTTAATATCATTGAGATACTATATCTTAAATTTTATTTTTTATATTTCCTACTCTCATGGTAATTTAAGTTTCTTTTTTTTTGGTCAATATCACACACCCCTAGTACTGACACAAAATGATTTGCAACAGTCGCTTTGTCACGTCCAGTGTAGACAGCCTCAAGCTGTTGGTTGATTTCCCTTTTTTTGGCTAGAAGAAGTTATGAATGGCCGGTAACTTAAAAAATTAGTAGCCAAATTGGCTGGTGAGTGAAAAGGTTAATTTCAATCCCTGTGTATATATATATATATATATATATATATATATATATATAGTTTTTACTTAGGTATAATAACCCTGGGTCAAAGAGAATGAACTACAAGCATTGCAAATAATGTACTAAAAACAATATATTATAAAACTAATGATAATTGTGCATATGATAGCTGATTTTAAGTACAAAACCAAGATATTTTTAATGTACATCAAAGTATTCACATATACATTACAGCTAAAAAAAAAGCTTTGAAAAGACTTTTCTGCTCACCAAGGCTGCATTTATTTTATGAAAAAGACAGTAAAAACAGTAATATTGTGAAAAAATATTACAATTAAAAATACCTGTTTTCTATTTGAATAAATATTAAAATGCTATTTACTCTTGTGATGCGAAACTGAATTTTCTTCATTTTTGTTCCAACCATAATAATTTTTTTTAAAGTTCATTCTTCAAGGAAAGTTCAAAAGAACAGCATTTATTTGAAACCAAAATCTTTTGTAAAATTATAAATGTCTTCACTCTCACTTTTAAACAATTTAATGCATTCTATCTTAATAAAAGCATTACTGTCTTAAAAAAAAAAAAAAAAAAACTTACTGAATGCAAACTTTTGAACAGTGGTGTATATATACACAACTATAGAATACTGTATAAGGACCTTGTCCTGACATGTTTGCAATGATTTTCTCTTCAAGATTGCAGGGAAGTGAAGTTTTTCACCTGGAATTTGGCCATTAAATACAACTTTAATACACTTTAACATCGATTAATGTTAACATCGATTAATAACCTAAAGGCTCATGCGAAGTGATTCAAACTGAATGAGTTGTCGGCTAAACTACCATTTATCAGATGAGAGATCTTGGCAAAGACAGACCTTGTCAGCCAACATGGTTTTAGCGGCGTCACTCATGACGCTCTTGGCGTCGCTGGTCTTTTGGCGATTGATGAAGACGATTCCTCCCAGCCAGCAAATCATGCCCACAGTCCCGGCCCATATCAGCTCCTTCTTAGCAATCATCGTGCAGCGGTCCGGCAGGATCTCCATCATGCCTGCAGAGAAGAGGAGAGAATCAGCACAGAAAGACTGGCTGCACAAATACCATCATGTGACATCTGGGTGTGCACGTAAAAAGAAGTGAGTCCATGCAGGTCTGGTCATGCAGATTTGACCCGGTGGTAATAATAATACTGAACACACTGTGTTGTGCTGATTGGTCGAGTGTTTGTTCACCTAGCACATCGAGTGATGATTGGTGGTTGGAGATGATGACGTATGGTCCATCTGTCTGTAGATGTTCCCAACCGCTGACCTGATAGCGCAGACCCAGGAAGTACTTCACATGGCGAACTATGAACCGGATGACCCTACAGGAAATAAAGACATTACAATCCAGAACGTGGCCAATAGCAATCATTCAAGTAATCCATTTACACAAATATGGCTTCTAGACCGTTTTCAATGCAAGTCTATGGGACTTTTCCACTGTTTATCGGCCACCAGCCACAAATCAAACGTTTTAGAAATGTAACAGCCCATCCATATTGAGCTATTGCTCATGTCTGCAACATAAATCATTGTTGTTCAAATCTCTGGCTCAAATTCTAAGCAGGCGTAGATAGAAGCACTAACAAGACAGATCAACCATTAAAAAGTGCTGCAGGAATGATGCATTTTTGTGGACCAAAATGGAGAAACGAGCATTTTAGCACTTACGGCTCCATTTTCTTGAGGTCAGTGTGTTTTTTTTTGGTTAAAAGCCTTAAATGATGTCTGTTGTGAACGCAAGATCAAAATATTTTACATTTCTTTTTGGTAATTCCCTCTTTAGAGGCTATCATTTATAGTCTATGTTTAGCTTTTGACTTCTGGTGACTGTATAAGGCTTCAAAAAGTTGTGTTCATGATGAACAAAACATGTAAGAATCATAACCTTTGGTTGGTCATAGAGCTTATTTTCTGCAATAATCCAAAAGCCAATGGCAAAATCCTATTTTTTTTTTTAGGGAACCAGGGTGATGCTAACTTACATATTTACTGCAAAAATATGCCATCACTGCAGCTCTCTATGTAATTATACTGATTTCTTCTAGTCTGAAATTATTTGTTTTAATCTCTAAAGAAAGATAACAATCTGTATGTGTGCAAGAGACAGGGTTATTAAGTTAACTAAAAAGAAAAAAATTAAAACTATTAATAACGTTTTTGTCAAAATAAAGCTTAAATAATAAAATAAAATATGAAGAAATAAAATATTGGACGAAAAACTGAACAAAAATATATTTACACTGAAGCACTAAAAATACTAACTGGAAATGAATAAAAATAAATGAACTAAAAACTAACAAGCTATAAGCCTAAGTTAATCATTTTTATGTGTAAAATAAACAAAAAATTTAACTGAAAATATAAAAATTAAAGCTAATTCAAAATATTGATAACTATGATAATGTGTAAAATAACAATATTGTAAAATCTAAATTATTTGATGTTTATCATGGGATGTTGCGCGACAAAGAGATTACAGATATAGTATCTGTGAGACCTTTGAACACATAAGAGGCTCATATCAGTAATGTGAATATGTGGCGCAAACGCAGGCAAAAAACATCTGCGGTTACATAACACCGCGGCTGAGGAGAGTCATCAAAGCTCAGCCGGATTCATTCAAACACTTCAGGATTCTGAAAGATGATTCAGTCTAATCATGAGACGGACTGATGACTGTGGGTTACAATCAATCATGTAGGAATATTTAGTAGGTTATGGGTGAATGTTGTGCTAAACCATTAACCTCAAGTATGAGCAACAGTAAAAGTGATGCTTGACTTGGCAAAGCACTAAACATTTAATGCTAATTTGATTTTACTGAGCTCTGGTTTCCTCAAACAAGTCATCAATGCATTAAAACGCATGTTTGTTTTCTGTGTTTACACTGACAATAATTACAGCAATGCTTTGACATGAATCTGTCCCCATTACACGTCACCTCACTAGTGATTGTTGTGAAATTACCCCGAAGCTTTGAGTTTTGACATGTTTTGAATAGTAAACAACAGCTCATGCATAGCAATCTCGCTTTTAGCAGTCACTGCATGTGCTTTTTGTAATAGAGTGAAACGTCTTTGAGACTAAGCTTGTTCTGCGCTGTTATTAATATCAATCTAGATTGTGTGAATTGCTTAGATTATTTTAGCCTAACAATCTACTTCACCATCATGCATAATTTATTTTTTATTAATATTATTTATTGAATAAAGTACCATTAAAATACTGCGGTATACTTTGCAGTACACTAGTGTTTGCAGTTGATAAGATCTTTTGAAAGGTAAATGTTTTTGAAAGTTGTCTGCTATGTTCATCAAGGCTGCATTTATTTGATACAGTAATATTGTGAAATATTATTACTATTTCAAATAGGTGTTTTCTATTTGAGTACCTATTAAAATGTCATTTATTCCAATGATGTAAAGCTGAATTTTCAGCATCATTACTCCATTATTCAGTGTCACGTGATCCTTCAGAAATCCTTCTAATATCCTGATTTTCTGCTCAAGAAACATTTCTTATTATAAGCAATGTTGAAAACAGTTGTGCTACTTCATATTTTTGTGAAAATGAGGCTTTTTCAGGATTCTTTGATGAACAGAAAGTGAAAAAACAGCATTTATTTGAAATCTTTTGTAACATTATACATGTTTACTGTCACTTGATCAATTTAATGCATCCTCCTTACTGAATAAAAGTATTAACTTCTTTCAAAAAAACCTTACTGACCCCTAACTTTTGAACACATCAGAGATGCAAATGCTGACAACATGCTAAATTTAATGACAATGCATAATGCTTTAAATACAAAAATTTACTCTAACAAAAAAAAAAAATTTTTTTTACATTAATTGGACGTTAATTAACATCAGGGTTTAAAAGTAGCTCAGTATTACCACCAGCTTTGAAAAAAAAAAAAAAAAAAAAAAAAACGCAGTACCATCATTTCATTATTTTTATTTGTTATTACACACGTCCTAAATAAACTCTGTTATCAGAAATGTCAGCCTGTTCTCTGACACGTTACCCTGGTACACCAGGAGGAGGAACACGAGTTTAAAGCCTGACAAGCTCGGCTGCTATTGTATATCTGAAACTTCACGGGTAGTTTATCAACAGGTTCAAGGTTACGACAGTCTATTTGAGATGTTTATTCCAGTGTAATTTAATAACCACCATCATGTCATTTCAAACCTTTTTGGCTTTATTTAGATTATGAAACATAAATGGAGATGTTTTGAATAATGTACAGACCAGGATTATTATATTAAACTCAAACTAAAACCATAAAACCATTTTGTTACTTTAGTTAGTTTTTGTTACATTGTTACTTAAAATAAACGTTAAACTCTGGGATGTTGTATTTTTTGTCGTTCTAAATTATTCTGCTGACAGCGCGGTTTATCTATGCATTTACACAGAACTATACTCAAACTGCGATCGATCGCGGAGATAATAAATAATTTCCATAGAGTTGTATTTATTTAGATGTTTATAAACTAAATAATGGTTATATAGTAAGTGTTAATACAATTTAGGGTGCTTCAAAAAAGTGAATCTTGTTAAAAGGCCGTGCTGGAGCATTTCTTGAGCATCAACCCGCTGAGTAAACTGCAATATGAAAGCGGCTTCACGAGACTAATGATGAGCATAGACAACAGAGAGAGAATTAAATTCAGCGCTTTTATTTCCAACATGCAATCATTCATGGCTGTATAGTTTAATTCAGGCAAAGTTACGTCTTTATTGGGACAGGGCTTGACAGATTATCTTATTTCTTAGAGCCAAGTTGCATAAACTACATATCAGGCATTTATGTAATACATCTAATTTGTGCATTAATGGTTGGTATGTTAAATAAAGTTGACAGTAAATCTACAGTAAATCAAGTACCTGTGCACGCCGTTGTTGTTGTCTCGTCTCCCCTCAGACGCGCTGCAATGGCGATCCTGCGTGCAATTCTCAAAACACCCACAAGATGGCGACGTTTATCGGTGAATCCGATACTACAAAACCGATATCCGATTATGGTAAAAATGCTTAAATATCGGTAAATCGATATATCAGTCGATCTCTAAAAATAACTAATTAATAACAAATAACGTCATTTGTTGTGACATGACTTCAGAAGATACTGAAAAAAGAAAGTTTATATTTAGTATTTGTTTCTTTTTATATAGTAATTCCTAGTAAATTTCACAAATTACGAAAAAATGGCAATTAACATACTAAATTACATGTGAAATTTAATACTCCAATAATCTGTGTTTAATTTACAACTTCGAACAGTTTTTATAGCATAGTTTTACAGTACTTTTGCATCCTTTTGAAAGCTCCAGTTCTTATTGATTGCAAGTGCATTGAAAAGATGAAACAGATTTTGTGTTACAAGGAAGAAAGTAATTCAGATTTGGAACAACATGAGCAACATCCCTTTCATTTCTGGCAGAACTCTCTTGATTAAATCTGACCTCTATATGCTTTGTCATCTCTCTCCTTTTACCCACTAAGTTCATAATCCTTGCTGCATCAGCTCACCGTCTGGCTCAATAACTCTTTCATATCACACTGATGCAACAAGACATCACCCATCGTCCCTATCATCATGTGGTCTGTTGTTTGTTAATATGGGTGTTCGGTCATGCTGTTAAAACGGACTCAACGCCCATGACCAAAACACTTAAGCTCACATAAAGTGGTTTGCACATATTTGGCATGATCGGATTCTAGTATGTACAGTACTTGCACACGTTAACACACGATAGTTGAGCTATAGTAAGCGTACACCAACCCTGACACACGAGCTCATCCTCTCGCGGCGTAATTACCGGGTAACGTCGCACCCCCACGTTCAAACACTGTCCTGAACAGACCTGTGAACTGCAAACCCCACACTGACAGCTTGAAGCACTAAACAGCAGGTATAAAATATCACTGAACTTCAACTTTAGAGAGATTATGTGTTTAACAACTGTAATAAATGGGCGTCTTATTCTGTGGCGCCTAGTTCAGGGATGGGCAACTTCGGTCCTGGAGGGCCGGTGTCCTGCAGTGTTTAGCTCCAACCCTAATCAAACACTGAACCTTCTTCAGGTGTGTTTGATTAGGGTTGGAGCTAAACTCTGCAGGACAAGTTGCCCATCCCAGGCCTAGTGTGTTCATTGTACCATGCGTGTGAATGAACCGACTTGTCGTTTTTTTAGTGAGCATGTGAAATGGTCTCTTTCAAAGTTATGTAAAAGCTGCAGAACATCGGTACAGGCGCTGACGGGAACTTCGTGTGTATGCAGACCTCAGGTCTCCAATTTTCATATCACATGCACTCTATTAGTGAAGGCCACACCACAGGGCTGCTTTTCATAAGAGGTAATGCAGAACACACGAGATCCTGAACCTGGGTGCGTTTAATTATAATTTCTTATTTTATTTTAACTTCAAGATTTAAAATAAAGCTGGAAAATCAATAAGAACTATATTGATACAAATAATAAGACAATAAATTAGGCTACTGAAAGTTTATGAAACTTAACTATAAAATTACTATAATAGTAGTATATCAACTGGTGCAGTTGACATTAAGGTGTGAAATGTCTTACTCTTAACTAAAACAGCATTTTGTTAATTATTTTATAATTGGCACTCAAGCATTTAAAAAAAAAAAAGTCTCACCTAAGCAGGTCTTTCATTTAACCAAAAACAAAAATAAAATGTATTTAATAATGAATTAATGAATCAAATGTAATAATAAACAGTTCAAATAAAACCAGAATTAAATATATTTACATTGCACATGCTGTTTTTTTTTATACATTTTTTGATTATATATTTATGTTTCCACTCCAATCCGCTGTTGAAATATAAACTAAAAAAATATTTTCATGATAACAGATGTATTCAACCATACGTTAAATTCCATTCTGCTCAATGTTTTTGCCTCTCTGAAGCCATTTTTTTTTTCTTTCGGTCCAAATATGTTTGGTTGCCAAAATGTCAGTGCATCAGCTGTTCATACTGATTTTACACAATAGTTTTGCTGTATTTGTCAGGCCAAACTTTTAAATGCTTCATAAAAGGACTAAATGTCCAAGTTCAATGTATAATGCATCATTCTAGCTAAAGCTTACATAAAATAATTCAGATTTGTTCCTCAGTTTGTAACAAAACTGTTGTCAATCAGGTGCAGTCACATTTACAATTGTTTGACGTATTTTCGAGAACAAAATCCAGTTATTTCAACTGGAATCCACACAATTTGGAATTTCGCATGACAACAGACCATTAGTTTCTGTTAAAGGGATAGTTCACCCAAAAATTAAAATTTGATGTTTATCTGCTTCCCCCAGGGCATCCAAGATCTTCGTTTTTTCCGTGGAACACAAATAAGATTATCTCAAATCGTTGCAGTCTGTCAGTCATATAATGGCAGTCAATGGGACTTTGAGAGGGAAAAAAAACAAAAAACATACACAGACAAAACCAAATTAAACCCTGCGGCTCGTGACGATACATTGAGGTCTAAAGACACGAAATGATCAGTCTGTGCAATAAACTGAACAGTGTTTATACTTCTTGCTTTACGGCTGATCGCAGACTTATAAGTGCATTACCGCCAACTATCTCTCAAATGGACCATTGATGCTCCTAATTGAGATTGTAGATAGAGTGTCAATGGTCCATTTGAGAGATAGGTGGTGGTAATGCACTTATAAGTCTGCAATCCGCCGTAAAGCAAGGAGAAGACGATGAGCGTCACACACCAGATGTTGTGAACGCGCTCAAGACATTTGGACAGTGCGGTGGATCAGAAGTAAAAACGATATAAATACTGTTCAGTTTCTTGCACAGACCGATCGTTTCGTGCCTTTGGACCTCAATGTATCGCCACGAGCCGCAGGGTTTAATTTGGTTTTGTCTGTGTATGTTTTTTTTTTTTTTTCCTCTCAAAGTCCCATTGACTGCCATTATATGACTGAGCGACTGCAACAGTTTGAGTTAAAAATCTTTGTTTGTGTTCTACTGAAGAAACAAAGTCACCTACATCTTGGATGCCCTTGAGTTAAGCAGATAACATCAAATTTTCATTTTTGGGTGAACTATCCCTTTAACATTAGTGAAAAACTTGAGAAATTTCGTTAAATTGATAACTCTAAAACTATAGGGAAAAAAATATTAATTTCTGGATCAATTTTTTTTAACAAAACGACTCTGAAAAAAAAAATCACATCACGATTACTTATTTTAATATATGAACAGTCAAAGTTTCTGGCAATCAATGAATGTTGACTGACAGTGAGGGACGTTCCACTGTTCTAGAACCTCCGTTACCATGACAGCAACAAGAGTTACGGAAAGTTTCAAAGTGATTTTCGGCGTGAACATTGATTCTAAACTGAAGGCCTGGAATCCGCAATTGTATCGATCAACTGTCCAAAGTGTGGAACGCGTGTGACCTTTGGTTTTAATCTGGCACCATCGACCAGCGTGAACTCTGCACCAGCGGAGCCATGAGACCAATCCATCACGACCTCATTAATACATACTAGAAAGTCTTGGCTCGGACAAACTAGAGCATGCGTTACTAGCAACTCACATCCGTTGAACGCCTTCCCCAGCATATCATTAGAAAACAAACACACGCTTTGGTCGCCATCTCTGCCTTGCACCAGACGCTAAATAAGCTAACACGCATCTTAAACTCTCACGAGAAGCAAAATGCACGCGCGCTAACCACATATTTACATCTCCTTATGCTGTTAAACCACACAGAGCTTAATTTATTCATGCATCACCCTGATATCGCATTAAATGTGCTATACAGAGGCCTGCGTGTGTTCTCGCGTGAACTGTACTTAGCGAGCTGGCTAAAGATTCACTACCGCGATCCGAACATCTGTCCGGGGTACACAGATGCAATGCATTCCGTTACAATTGCATTCTCTGTTCAGTCATTAGAAGCATATGTGGGTGCATAAAAGAGCATTGTACAGGGTTTTAATGATAAAAGGCGTGACTGTATGTATATGGCAACCTGTTTTAGTCAATTTAATGTATGTTATGATGTGTTTCCAAGCCATATTTGTTACTGTAACACACTATTACCACATAAAATGACAGTTCGGTGTCCTAAAGCAATGCACGAGTGTAGAAACGTTATGTGACTTGCGTTGTTGACAACTCACCTCATATTCTCAATGTCCCTGCCGCCGCTTTTCAGAATGCAAATCGGTATGGCGATAACGGCCAGCAGCATCATGTACGCCACATAGAAGCACTTTTTGAAATAGAAAACGAACGTGCTGCTGGTCCATAACAGGAGCGGGAGCACCAGCAGCACAGGCAGCATCCACACGGCATCCATTCCCGCGACCAGCGCCTCTCTCCCGGCTGTCGAGAAATGATGGAAGGCCAGCGGTGTGAGTGGAGAGGGATCAACTCAGAACCGAGTCTACATCAGACACCGCGTCCAAGTCGCACCTTGAGCAACTTTACCGTTCTCCCTGTTTGTCGAGTACGTAATACCGGGCTAATGATGTGGATGTCAACAAGAAACGGAGGTTTATGGAGAGCCAGGCGAGGGTTATCTACTGAGAGCGCTGCGTGTGTAACCTTTGGCCGTCTGCTGTGTGTGGGCGCTGTTTGATTCGCGAATCGTTCGTTTGAACCGATTCTTTGAATGACTCGCTTACAACTAGAAATTTCCACCAAACTACCACAATTATAGTTACTTATTATCAAACATTGTACAATAAATAAATACATTTAAAAAAAATTATAGTCTATATTGCATTTTTTTTGTAACATTATTGGCTCTTTAATTTATCTTTATTTTTTCTGTCACTGTTCGTGTATGCTTTATCAATATTATATGCAAAAAAATACTACTAATAATAGTAATTTTACTAATAAAAATACTACTAATAAACCTCATGATAAAATACGTTCAGACCACAATGTCAGCGAAAATCTTGTTCATTAATTATTATATTATTATTCATTATTAATATACTTTTATTTCATTTATTTGATCATTTTTCTGTCGCTATTTGTATGTATATTTATGCTTTAGCAGTGTGCGAAGCAATACATAAAATAAATTTAATATAATGAACACACAATACAAATAAATAATAATATGCAATATTACTGCATGTTTTGCATAAAACGATTACAGTATACGTTTAAAAATTATGATAATGAAAAGTTGTTGTTGTATCAACAAGCAAAATTAAAACTTCATGCCACATTGTTAGCGTAAAAACTTTTGATCTTCTAAAATCTTAAGTACTAGAGTGAGGATTTGGTTGAATTGGTTTTACCCAGTGAACCGTATTCAGTTCACTGAAATGAACCGTCCGAACGAACCGATTCGCTCAAATGAACAGGACTTCCCCGCGCTCTATTTAATGCACAAAAGCTCCTGCTGTAAGTTTGAATCTCTCCCATGTGTGTTTCCGGGTACTGGTTGCTTGTATTTCCCTGTCATGTGTGTTTAGTGCGGTGTTACCCTGAAACTACTTTATTAGAACAAAGAGTGTGCCAAACATTTGGAGTGGGTAAGAAATGCCTTGAAAGTTCTGGAACAGTGCAGTGTGCAGTTTCTTATGAAAATTTTCTGCACTGTTAACAGGACCATCAAGTTACAGGGACAAGTCCTGAGCACTGATTCCACCCTATTTACATCTGATTTGATTATGTAAATATCTATTGGAAAAAAAGACAAATGTGTATATTTTCTGGGTATTTTACATGCCTTTTAAATAAAAAAAGAGAATTATAGTTTAATAAATATGAAAAATTTGCAGTGCATTAATAATTCATTTTTGCACACTAAAAAAAATCATCATCAGTAAAAATACAGCACAATGTACTGCGTTAATTTGAAGGAATTTTCCATATTGATGTTTTGCAGGTGTTTTACCTGTATTTTGAATTTTGCACTTCATTGCATTGTGTTTTAGAGTTAACGGAAATGTCCATACAATTACTAGACAATGTCCTGGGAGAAAATGACCAGGTCAGTTTCCTTCCATCCATCTATTCATTCATTTATTCATTAATTTACATACTGTGTGTGCATTAAATAAAAAGAAGTTGTTCCATAGGCACTGCACACATACTGTACTTTACTGATAATGTGCTATATTCAGAGTTATTATTCCATAAAACTGTTTTTTTACTTGAAATAAAATGTTAACTGAAATAAAATATACAAATAATTTGATGTATTAATACATATTTTTATTATTTTTTATTTTATGTATTTATTATTTTTATTTATAAATTATTAAAACTTCAACTAAAATTAAAATAGAAAATGAAAAAAACTAACAAAAATAAAATAGTATTTCAATTATACTAAAATAACAATGCTATATTGCAAGAGAAGTTTTGCTAAAATTGTGTTTATTGGAATTTTAGAATGCTTGTAAAATCATGATGCCAAGTGTTGAGAAGCGGGTAGGCAGATTAAGGATTATAGAAGGCGCAGTTAACAAGATTAAATGGCTGATCAGGGTGTGTAATCTGATACAGCAGATCCTCATGATGCAGTCACTTAGTGTTTAAAGCTTACCTGACCACAGTTACAGCTCTGTGACAGTGTGTGTGTTTATTCCCAGACAATTCATCTGAAATGTAAGTGTGTATATGGTTTTTAGTGCTTACTTTATTATGTCAATATGAACTCTAATATGAACCCTCTTCTAAAACCACTGAATTAGTATCTTATTGTGGATTAATATGGAAAGAGTTCTTTTGATGTCATTAAACTGACATTTTCTCAGCTGAGTTAAACAGCCAATCACAGCAGAGTTTCTTCATATCATGACGTCAGAGAGCAATGTTCAAGGAACCACATCATGTCAGTGACAATTTTGAGCTAAACTTTGTCCCAGAATAGATGTTGTCACACTGCATTGTGTTATTCACCTGTGATACCAAGATTAGGCAATCTAATCATTTCTGGGATTCATTTTACAGATCAGAGCTGTAATAACAGGGTTTTAAGAACATTAGTAAATACACAGATTTTCCCTTCAAAAGTAAAGAAGAGACCTTTTGTTTTTGATTATCCTGAAGATAAAGTGGTTCGAATTAGAACAAGATTTCTCTCTTTTGCACTTCTACCAAAGGCAAAAGAAGTTCAGTTTAAAATGATTAACGATATCTATCCCTGTAATGAGTTCCTCAGACACAGATTTCATTTGGATTGTAATGAATGCACTTTTTGCAGATATATAGTCATTGGAACGTTTGTTTTATTTATGCAAATTCTCAAAAAAATGATGGGATGATCTCTATGGTTAAGCTTGAAGTATGTAATACCTCACTTTCATTTTAAAACTGTGAAATATTTGTAATTTTGTCAGAATTGTGAATTTTTGGTTAATAATATTTAGATTTTGGCAAATTACTTAATTCATAAATGTAGATTCTTTAATAATGGTTTGAATGGTTTGAATTTGGATCTGTTCCTCACACAAATCATCACATGGATACCGGGATTTGAATTAAAAAAAAATTATAATTGTATGATCATTTTATTTAATGCTTGTGCATGACAGCATATTAATAAAATGATGTGTCCCATGGTAAACCAAATAAATATTACATGATAATGATTAAAAAAAAGAAAGATGTTGTCACACTGATGAGATACTGTATGAACTTTCATAACGAGGTCATCCAGAAATATAACAAGAAGTGGTGTTTTATCATTAAATATATTAGCTACTTCAAAAAAATAAATCAAACTAAACTCTCCATCAACCTTTATCGCCCTCTGTTGTCCTTAACATGAATTGCAAGAATTTATTGCACAAACTTTTCTACTTGCAAACTGTATTGTATGCAACCTGAAATGATAAAGTAAGCAAATGTGAAATATAAAATACTACGTACTAAGGTACTGTTTTAAAGTCACATGAGAAGTAAACACACTGCCCATGCACACACACACACACCAATCACCCTTAACCTATATTTGCACTTGCAGTGACCGTACAAACTATTGTACACTGCCTTTGCACTGCATACTGATTCGTTCTCAAAGCGCTGCATGCAAGATCAAACCTGTCCAAACACAAACCTGGCTGTAGAAGGAATGTGAAGACTTGACATAAGAAAAGGGCAACCAGACATCGTAGTACAACACGAATGTGGCCTACGCTTTACACATGCATTATAAAAATTTACAAACAGTTTAAATAACTTAAAATCACTAATCTAACTGAATTGTTGTGTGTGTTTTCATGTTTTAGATGTTTACTATTTGATTATAATTCTGACACTTCAACCACCAAATATCAATGTACACAGCTGAATTTAAATTATCATTTTCTATTTAGTCACATTAACCCTAACCCAATGTGAAGAAAATATGGTTGAATTTATAGATATTTCTTATTTTCTATTCCACGCCATTTAAAGTAATTATCTATTTTTTCTGTTTTATTATAAAACATTATTGTTGATTATTCATTTTAAATGGATTTTATTCTATTTTTGTTTTCCCTATTAAGCCCCATGGGGTTTTGATCTTAATTATAGGCTATCCTTACAGTATGTTTCTAGTTTTATTTTATTGTATTTAATCAATGGCTGTCAAACGATTAATCGCATCCAAATTAAAAGTTTTTATACACATATAATATATGTGTACTGTGTTTATTTATTATGTATATATAAATAGGCACACATACAGTATATATTTTGAAAATATGTACATGTATATACATTTATATATTTTATATTAAATATATTTAATATATAAACATAACATATTTTTCTTAAATATATACATGCATGTGTTTGTATTTATATATACATAATAAATATACACAGTACACACTCATATATTATATAAACAAAAACTTTTATTTTGGATGCGATTAATCTCATTTAAAGCTATTTTGTTTAAATCATATTCTATTGTCTGTGGTCAAAGTTAATGGATGTTCTTATGTTCGAAGTTAAAGGTATTTAAACATCGAAATTAAATATATAGATTTTTTTTGATGATATTTGAAGATAGATTATTTTCCTCTTATTTCTATGCTGTTGTAATATTATTGTCAGTTGATTTGGTTCAAAATAAGTCAGACTAACTGAAATAAGCCTGGCTTATTTGGTAAACTTATTTTATGAAACAGCCCCCCAGATGGCATTTAAAGGCCGTTTCTCAAATGGAAGGCTGCATCCTCCGGAAGTCGCTTTTGTAGGCTGCATGCATCATAAAGAAGATCTTATTTTAGAATATTAAAAGTGATAAATTTGACCATTATTCTTAGTTAAGTGTAAATTGTTGTAATATGCTTTTGACTCGCGAATGAAATGCTCTGTTAACTGAAATAAACCAGGCTTGATGATGTATGCAGCCTATAAATGGGACCTCCGGAGGATGCAGCCTTCCGTTTGAGAAACAGCCACAGTGTTGTTTGTTTTCTGTCGGTGCGTAAATCAGGGTCTCTTCCCCTTTAAGACGCTTTGTAGAGTCGCAGAGAGGCCGCGTCTCCAGCTGATCGTCAGTGATTCTCATTCCAGCACCATTTCATTCACTAGATTTGCGCTGATCTTTGGGACAATACGTCCTTTAGAATCAAACATCGGTATAAATAACGCGCAGATGTAAAAGCTGGTTTTTAATGCATGTTTGGCCGCGTCGCGCGAGGATGATGCCTGGAGCTCTCGCGTGTCTCTGGATGCAGCGCGTGCGCGCGTGTCCTTGAGTTGAGCTCCAGCAGCATGGGATGTTTCTCCATCGCACGGCCGATTGCATGTAGAAACGAAAGCAAGTGGCGATAAAATAAGAGTAAATGTGTATTTTCGCTCTTGTGTGCGCTGGAGAACACTGCTGGCGCGCCGCCTGTAAAGGAGGAGACGAGATGAGAAGGTGAAGGCGTGTTAGGAGAGCTATCTTTATTTGTGTTGTGCATCATCAGTGTTACTGTGAAGATGCCGAGGAGTTTGCGCAAGCTGGTGCACCTGGTGCTCTTCTGTCCCTTATCTAAGGGTCTACAGGTAACTTTTCACTTGGTTATATTTTTCCTTAATTTTGCGAAATAACACAAAAGTACCATGGTATTACCATGTTTTTGGGCATGACACCATGGTATGGTATTATCATGAATACTAACGTTACGTAAATAATATCGTGATATATGAACATGTCCTTCAGCACCATGACAAGGAAAACTGGGGCTAGTTGTCACACATTTTACTCTATATTAAACATTTCACAATTTTTGCTCAGAAAAAAAGGTTATGTTATATATGTTGCCATTTTGTGACAATATGCCCCGGTTATATAGGGGTAATCTGCCATAAAATAACGTATTATAGTTTTTTCAATAAAAAAAGCAAATTTAAGGTAATATATAAACATGTCAAATAATAAAAAAATGAAAATGCATGCATAACTGTACTCCTTATAAATACTGAAATAATGTCTTTGTGAGCCAGTGAGACGATATGCATCGTGTGATGATCCATATACACTACCATCACTGTAGCTTCTGTTTTATATCTATTGCATTTTTCAGATTTTTAAAAAAAGGCAATGTACATAAATCAAATGAAAGAGGAACTGTCTTTTTAATTGTTGCCTTTAATTCTAGCTTTAGCTAATCGCGCTCACACACACACACACACACACACACGGCTGGTCTGAGTGCTTAATGCACACAGTATTTCTGTAGATCCGCACTAAGAGCCCTCTTTCATAAGTGCACTCACTGTAAGTGCACACTGCGACCGTTTGAGACGGTGTAGGTCAACTCTGTCAGATTCATTGCTGAACCCTGCGCTGAAGATGTCACAGATGACAAATGCATCTTTCATTTCTCTCTTACAAGAGAGAAGTTAAACAAAAGCACAGTTCCTCTGGTTAAGCAGACAACAGACCATTATTAAAGGGATAGTTCACTACAAAATGAAAATTCTGTCATTATTTACTCACCTTCATGTTGTTGCAAACTTGTTTAACTTTCTTTCCTCTGTGGAACACAAAAGGAAAAATGTGTGTTTTAGTAGTATCTCCCCCCATGCAATTACAGTAGATGGGGACTGAGGCTTTCAGTCTTCAAGAATGATGCATAAGCATTATAAAAATATCATAAGTGGTCCATACGACTTGTACTCCATATTGCAAGTCTCCTAAAGCCATATAATAGTTTTATGCAAGGAACAGACTGATGTTAGAGTTACTGAGTTAAATTTGAGAACCGAATAAGTTCATTTTGTGAACAAACAATTCAAGCTGGAAATTAAGAATTATATCAGTGAATTCATTGAAATTGATGGGCTCAAAAGAATAATTATTTCATGCATACATCATGAACTGTAATGCATGTGCCAAGAAGTGCTAAGGTTAGATGTTTCAAAACTATAAGTAGATAATTAATTACATTTTGGTCATATAAACATTTGCATGTTTTAAAGCTTGAAAGCCTCATTGCATTTGTAGAAATAGTTCACCCAAAAATTTAAATTTGCTTAAAATTTACTCTCCCTCGGGCCATCCAAGATGTCTATGGGTTGGTTTTTTCATCAGGACATTTGGAGAAATTTAACATTAAATGACTTGCTTAGCAATGGATCTACTGCAGTGAATGGGTGCCGTCAGAATGAGAGTCCAAACAGCTGATAAAAACACCACAGTAATCCACAAGTTATCCACACCGCTCCAGTCCATCAATTAACATCTTGTGAAGCAAAAAGCTGCCTGTTTGTAAGAAACAAATCCATTATTAAAGACATTTTAACATCAAACCGTTGCTTCTAGCTAAAATATTAGTTCATAATAACACACAGAAGTCATCTAATCTGAATCAGGAGAGAAATATGCACAGATCAAGCAGAATTTACAAGCAAAAATTGTTTTAAACAAATACGTGGGTGGATGTTAATGTGAGAAGACAACAGGGGATGGACTTTTTTACTCAAGGAAGCATTGAGAAATACTTGTATTTTACAAGCAGGACTTGTATTTTGTCCAGAAACAACGGTTTAAGTTAAAATCGGCTTGATGGATTTGTTTCTTACAAACACTGATGGACTGGAGTGGTGTGGATTATTTATGGATTATTGTGATGTTTTTATCAGAATAATAATAATGTGCATTTGATCAGATATTTATTTTGTTTATTTATTTATTTAGTCATTTAGCAGATATAACTGCAGTACAAGATTATAAGATGCATTATGTGAATGCTTGGCTAAAGAGATGTGTCTTTAATCTAGATTTAAACAGAGAGAGTGTGTCTGAACCCCGAATGTTATCAGGAAGGCTATTCCAGAGTTTGGGAGCCAAATGTGAAAAAGCTCTACCTCCTTTAGTGGACTTTGAGTATGTCATGGTCTATAGTGTCAAACGCAGCACTAAGTTCAAGTAATACTAGTAATGAGATGCAGCCTTGGTCTGAAGCAAGAAGCAAGTCATTTGTAATTTTAACAAGTGCAGTTTCTGTACTATGGTGAGGCCTGAAACCTGACTGAAATTCTTCATAGAGATCATTTTTTTGCAAGAAGGAGCACAATTGAGCAGACACAACTTTTTCAAAAATTTTAGACACAAACGGAAGATTTGAAATGGGTCTGTAATTTGCCAGTTCATTAGAATCTAGTTGTGGTTTCTTAATAAGAGGCTTAATAACCGCCAGCTTGAATGGTTTTGGAACGTGACCTAAAGATAACGATGAGTTAATAATATTGAGAAGCGGTTCTTCTGCTACGGGTAACAACTCTTTCAGTAGTTTAGTGGGTACAGGATCTAATAAACACGTTGTTGGTTTAGATGCACTGATAAGTTTATTTAGCTCTTCCTGTCCAATAGTTGTAAAGCACTGAAGTTTTTCTTTGGGTGCGATGAATGAAGCTGAAATACTAGACGCATTAGAATTTACATTTGATATTGTATTTCTGATGTTATCTATTTTATTGTAAAGAAATTCATAAAGTCATTACTATTAAACTGTGAGGGAATATGTAGATCGGGTGGCGTGTGTTTATTTGTTAATCTAGCCACTGTGCTAAATAAGAACCTTGGATTGTTTTGGTTATTATCTATGAGTTTGGGGATATGCTCTGCCCTGGCAGCTTTTAGAGCCTGTCTAAAACTTCCAAGTTAGTTTTTCTCCATTTGCGCTCAAGATTATGAGTTTCTTTCTTGAGAGAATGGGTATAACTGTTGTACCATGGCGCAGTACATTTTTCTCTAACCTTTTTCAATTTGAGGGGGGCAACAGCTTCTAATGTATTAGAGAAGATAGTGCCCATGTTGCTAGTCATTTCGTCTAGTTCATGTGTATTTATGGGTACACAGAGCATTTGAGATAAATTAGGCAGGTTATTTGTGAATCTGTCTTTGGTGGCTGGAACAATAGTTCTGCCCGGACGATAACATGGAGCCATATAATTAATATACACGATACAAGGAAATGATCAGTAACATCATCACTTTGAGGTACGATATCTATATCCGTAAAATCCATTCCATGCAATATAATTAAATCTAGCGTATGATTAAAACGATGAGTGGGCCCGGTGCTTGACTCCTAAAGAGTTTATTAGGTCAGTAAACGCAAGTCCTAACACATCATTTGTATTATCAACGTGAATGTTAAAATCTCTGACAATTAGCACTTTATCAACATTTACTAATAGATCTGAGAGGAAATCTGCTAATCCCTTTAGGAAATCTGTATATGACCCTGGCGGTCTATACACAGTAGCCAGATCAAGAGATAGGAGAGATTTCTTTTGCATATCTAACAGTGTAACATTAAGCAGAAGTATTTCGAATGAGTTAAACCTCCTGTATCCTGTTTTCTGAGTAACATTGAGAATATCACTATATATTGTTGCAACATCGCCGCCACAACCAGTCTGACGGGGCTCATGTTTATAACAGTAGCTTGGTGGAGTAGACTCATTTAGACCAAAATATTAATTTGGTTTAAGACAGGTTTCAGTCAGGCAGAGGACATCACAATTATTATCTGTGATCATTTCATTTACAATAACTGCTTTGGGTGCGAGTGATCTAATGTTTAGGAGCCCAAGCTTTAAAACTAGTTTTTGTTCATTTATTTTGCGTTTTTCTAGTTTAATCGCGATCAGATTTTTTCTAGATCCTGCATTAAATTTATATTTTGACCTCGCTATTCGGGGAACAGACAGTCTGTATAGATTAGACAACGCAAGTACTTCTATCTTTTAAGTGGGTAGAACAAAAGTCATCATAGCAGTTATTTGAGAATTGGCTTACTAGTCAGATGAAGCGTAGCGTGTGTAAATTTAGGTATCTAATAACAGTTGTCTGTATCAACAGGCAGTAATCAGATAAGTGTGTTTTCACAGAGTCTAGCACAGAGAACAGTTGCTGCCTTCGGCATTCACTGCCCTTTTACACCTGAAAACTGTCCAAGAGACTACATTTAATCTTGTTAGGGCACATGCTAACGACCACTAATATCTCTTTCTGTCACTTTCTCCCTCTCAGTCATTCAAAATAGCATAAGCCGTGTTCACATTGCAAGCCAAGTTCTCAATTCTGATTTTATTTTCAAATGCATTTTTTTATGCATAAAACACCCCACCCTGGCATATTCATCATAACGTCATCACATTTCATGATGTAATTCAATATAATTTTTTCTTACTATAGAAGCACACTGGGCTTCCTGCTTACATTTCTGCTGTCACGGTTCAAAGCAAAACATTTGAGACATAATGTACATCAATAAATGTTAAATTTTCATTTTAAATGAATATTTAAAAAAAAACTTTTTAATTTTATGCAAATTAATATTATGTTTTGTAATGTATGAATTCCAAATTCATTCTGCTACTGTCATCATACATTAAGTCATCAGTAAAGTTGAGAGAGCCTGTTCCAGAGGCAGCCATGCATGCCCATGCCATGACACCACCTCCACCATGCTTTACAGATGAGGCTGTCTGCTTGGGATCATTGCAGTTCCCTTTTTTCTCCCCATTTTTGCTTTCCCATCACTTCGATAAAGGTTCATCTTTGTCTCATCGGTCCATAAACACAGTTCCAAAACTCTTCTGGCTCACCTTTGTGCTTTTTTGCAAACTCTAATCTTGCCTTTCTATTTTTGGTGCTGGTCAGAGGTTTGCATCTTGCTGTGTAGCATCTGTAATTCTGTGTCAAAGTCTCCTGAGGACAGTAGATTGTCAGAGCATCACCCCAGCTTTCTGGAAGTTGTTGGTGATTTTACAGACACGTCTTTTAGGGTTCATTTTCACAGCTTTTATGATTTGTCTGTCATCAACTACTGTTGTTTTCTCAGCCGATCAGTTCGTTGTTGGTTGCTGGTGTCGCTGGTGGTGGTTTCCTCTCTTGATTTCTCCATGTCCTTTGTTTTTGCTAGAGCTCTAATTGACTTCCTCTTTTCTTTTAGCATTCAAATTGCTTGCTTTTCTCTCAAAGTCAGCTCCCTCATCTTCATCCTGGTTTGTGTGTGTCATCATCGAATGCAAGATTCAGAATACAGAAGTAATGGATATAACTGATACGACACATTCCCTGCTTTTAATATCTGAAGAATTAATGCAACAGGACACAGCTGATCACTTAGAAAGACCTGAGGCAACTGTTCCTATACTTATGCTCACATCAGATAGAGGGATGAAACTCTAAAAGTGCTGATCTTCTTAGCTGGTAAAACATCTATGTGTTGAATCACCCAATAATAAAACGTGATATTCTGTAGTTTTGTCTCATATTCATCTTTTAATCATATTTGTAAATGTCTTGACTCCACAGTCAACGGAACAATTTTGTGTTTACTGTTCCAATGCTTTTAGAGGGCAGTGTATAGGTTGTGTAAAATATTGTTGTGTGTATATTTGTTTATCATGTCTCTTTCAGTCCCGTTTACCTGCAGTTAAGGTCAAGTACCTGTTGGTGGCATGGTTTGGGATTCTGGTGGCCAGCTGGGTGATCTATATGCAGTATTCCTCTTATTCAGAGCTCTGCAGAGGACACGTCTGTACCATGCTCATCGTAAGTCACAGTATCCTTTATAATGCATGAGTTTAGGTGCGCATCCCTTCCCATGAGCGCCATTCCTCGTCACTTAGGAGAAACCAACATGGAATAGACAGGATTAGCCACTTTATTGCATTGCAGTTTAAGACCGAGAATGAGAGTCAGAGGATGATTCATGATGATTTACAAACACTTCAGTGTGTTCACATACAGTCCATACACCATACAGATGGTGTACTATTTATGCTGTTTTGCCTTCTAGCATTTCACTGACAGGAAGCCCTTGTACATAACTGCAGAATGAGAGAGGAACTAGAAAATTAAAAGGAGGAAGCAAGATTGTTGACCGATCATAATTATGCCATTATGAAAGCCAAATTTAAATATTCCCTTTTTTATTGTAACATTATGCCGTGTGATTTGCGTTTAATCACAAATTCTGTATTCAGGATGTAAACAGAAACCCCTCAGGAAGGTAGAACTTCCTCTTACTGTGATGATTTACATTCACAGTCATATAATCTTTCTTAAAAATCATCTACTAATAAATATTTTTGCAATTAGAAATTTGCTTTTCAAAACAACTAAAGTGTATCGTAACTAGTGTGGTGAAGCTTCAAAATGACAAAAAAAAATTCCATAAAAGTTGGCCATACAATCTGTGCACTATATTCCAAATCTAGAATTAAAGGAATAGTTCACCCCAGAAATTTTTAAACATTCTGATATCATTTACTTGCCCTCAAGTTGTTCCAAACCTGTATGAATTTATTTCTTCTGCTAAATGCAAAAGAAGATATTTTGAAGAATATGGGTAACTAAACAGTTGCTGGTCCCCATTGACTTCCATAGTATTGAAATATGAAAGTCAATGGCTACTGTCAACCGTTTTGTTACTTATTTTGCGTGAAAGAAATTCATACAGGTTTGAGGGTGAGTAAATGATGACACATTTTCATTTTTGGGTTAACTATCCCTTTAAGGTACTAGTTGGTGAAAACCCTCACTTTGAGCAATTTTAATGCGCTATCCCTTTAAAAAACATTTTGTCTCTCAGAGCCTTAAAATAATGATAGAATATACATCTATATATGTGTGTCAGTGTTGTAGTTTAGACACTTTGTGAGGCCGAGGGGAGGAAAAGGCCTTTTCAGCTCTTGTTTTGCAACGTGTACTGACAACCACTTTGGTAGATATCAGAAATGAAAACGAGAAGGAAAAGTGAGAACACAGATGAGAAGTAGTAATATACTGCCTTTAGGCTGATCTGGGCATTTGTGGGTCATCGTCTGCCCAAGCGCCAGTCCATCATGACGTCATGAAGCCCTCTGACTGGCCAGTTTGTCCTCCGGTTGTTGGCTCAAGGCTGCTAAATCAAGAAAAGATAAGATGTTTGTGGTTAATGCCTGTCTGTTTCGTGTGTGTGTGTTTCAGTGTGATCATTATCGCAGAGGTATTATCTCTGGGTCAGTGTGTAAGTCTCTCTGTGAGGAGAAGACACTGTCTCTTCAACGCTGTCTTTCAACGTCACCGACGCACCAGGTAAACTCTCAAAAACACACAGATAATTGATTTGCACAAAAAATGTCCAGGTCATATTTAAATGATAATTTTACATACCAAAATAGGTAATGCCTCTAAAATCTTTACTTATATTTGCTTTTTAATTTACGGGATTCTCAATACTGCAATATATAAAATAATTTTGCTATCTTGTTTTTTAAAGTAATTATTAGTATTATTATTCAACAAACTCTGAACAACAGTGTATTTGTATAGCTTAATTTACTACAAATTCTTGGTATAAATATTTTTCAATACAAATTATTTATTTATTTTTACATTACAGTAATTAGAATATGTGGGGAAAGTGTGATATATATTTTTTGACATTATATATGTATGTCATTTTTTTACATTGTCACAATGTGAAAAAGCCATATATTCAATTCAACATCTGGCACACATATGTATTTATATGTAATATACTATATTGCAGATATACAGTGCTGTGTGGAAGGAGAAAGCTGTATTGGTGAAGTGTGGGATTGAAGAGAGCATGAGAGGAGAAGACGGTCTTGACTCTCCACTACAGCATGACAACAGCCTCTATGATAAACCCACCCGTGGAACGTCCATGGATGAATTCAGAGCGATGCTGCATTCCTTTCTCAAGGTCTTTTTATCTACTTTTTTCTTAATTTTCACAGTATACACAAATATAACAATAAATCAAACCTGTAGTTGACACAGAAACCAGTTTTATGTCCTTAAAGGTCCCCTGAAATGCTTTGAAACACGCAGCATTATGTTTTGTGTTGACTTCATTTTAACTGAAACAAGAAGACAGAGCGGGACATATCAAGCAGCCCTCACCTTTTTAAAATGGCTAATAGCGTTCGTTTATATCACAGCTTGGGTCAAAGCCGTTCAGAGCCGTTGAGCTCCGTAAAGCCCCATTTGACAGGGTATGACAGCCACAATCTCATCCATATTGCTATAAAATATGGCATTCTGTGTAGAATTCAAATAGGTCCGATACGTTTTGTGGTCTGCTCCGTGCTATCGTGTCTCGGGACCGGAGCAGAGTGTGTGTGCGGTGCGGTAGTTAAGAGTGACACAGCGCGAAACCAGACTTCTTTTTTACCTCAATGGAAAGCATATTTACACTGTCTGAATCGTTCCCTGTCCCCTATATAGTGCACTACGTGCCCTTCGCCGTACAGAAAATAATAATTCTGTGAACAAGTGACCTATTTCAGCCGTGGATTCAGCGTCTATTTATAGTGTAGGGGGCGGGCGCTTCGAATTCTAGAGAGCATTTGATTGGACAGAAAGTTTGATGAAAAGATGATGTGAAGTCAAAAAAAAATCATTGAGCCGTTTTGGCGGAAGTGGCGAACTGCAAGCTTTGAATGCTTATATCTTCTAAATGTGAAGTTTGTCACTGTTTTGGAGCACACTGGCATACAGATAACCTTAAGGCTAACACATTGATACTAACACCCAAAAAACTTCCAATTTTGATTTCATGGGACCTTTAAATTCTAGTTCTGTCATGACAACTCTCGGAGGGATTGGCATGGTAATGTACATGACAATGCTAATGTATTTGGTCTTGGTGGAAGACCTGCTACGCTGCTGCTGCGGCAGAGCAAGTACCGAGACTTGCTACTGCCAATATATCCACAAAATGCTGCTGTGAGCATGTAAGAAATACTGCTGCTGCAAATATAACATACATGAAATAACCCCCATATAGCATACATGAATCACCTCGTAGCAGATCTATACAGGTGGAGCTGGGGAAGCTGGGGGGTTTCTGAAGCAAACTGCTACAGCGAGGACTAGTCATATATTTGAATGTTGAGCAGCGAGCTCATTGGCTACCGATACAGGAAAGAACCAATCAGCTGTGCCATGTGATAATGATATCATTAGGTCATATTAAGTTAGACCTATCGGAATGCGCTATCTAGAGTTTTATGCCAGAACTCTATAGATCTTGATGTTTATAATTTGAACTTGAATTGTTGTGGTACAGATGTTGTAACTAAGGCTGGTAGATACAGCTAAAAAATATTGTATATCAATATTTTTGAATCTTTTGATGACAATGAATAGCTGTCCCAATATATGCATTTAATATGAACCCTTATTTTAACCTAACTGCCATTGTTTTCAAGCAGATTCAGAATGTTTAATTCAAATAAGATTCTAGCTTAAAATCGGTGTTTCCACACAGTTTTTCAAAGCAGAAACGGATATAAGACAGTCTAACCCTCTCTGAGCTTTTGGCTGTTCCTCAAGATCTCCTGTAGGAGGGTGAAAATGGAAAGAGCAGGAGAGGGAGTGGGGTAACGGAAGAGAAGCCAAAAATAACTGAAGGAGCTTGAAAAGATCACAGCCAGAAGAATACACTCACTTTCAGTGTCACAGTGAAGAACAACACTAACACACACACTTAAACACAACCCACACAAAGTGCTGTAAATGGCCGTGTATGCTTCATTATACATGCATAATGCTAATAAAGACCGTACTTTAAAGATCTCATGAAATAAAAATGAGTTTTGTGGTTTGTAGTCCATGTAGGTTCATGTTGAAGCTTATCTGTATGCTAGTGTATATAGCTGCTAGCTACAACTAAAATTGACAAATTATTTTTACTCTTTATCTCAGAAGAAAACAATCCAAAAAATGCTGACATGATGATCTCATCTGACACAAATATATAGATTTTTCTCTAATTAAATGTTCTCTAGAATGAAAACATCCCCTTCTCCTGAAATCATACACACCACCCACCTCTGACTAGAAATAGAAAGTAGTAAATCATAGTTCATGACTGTGATGTAAGATAAAGGTTATTGCTGGCTATTTTTTTTTTTTTTTTTAAAGAACAAGACTTTCAATGTCCTACCCCCAATGAAGTGTGGAAAATTGCAGGAAATACAGTTGCTCCCATTTAAATGGCTATTCACATCTTATTTTTTGTTATTTTTTTAATAATTTGTTATTTATTATTGCTTATGTACAAGGTTTGAAATTAACATCCTCCAACCCACCAAATGCGGGTAAAAATCAGCTGTCAAATCACTTGCCAATTTGGCGGGTTACTTTTTGTAAACTATGTTCACTCATTAATTTCTTGGGCAAGTTCATTTATGCCTAATCTGTGCAGATTTAGTGCAAATACTGAACTTGTGGGTCATTTTGATATATTAAATACAGTCTAATTGCACAATATCTGCGCACATCTAGCTTACTTGAACATACCCGACAAATAGTGGTGTGGCAGGCGCTCTTAGTTTCCTTTGCATTGAAGCAATAACGAAGCGTCAAAAAACAACTGAAGACTACACCGGACGTGAGTGGCACGACAAAATACAATAGAGCCCATTATGATCAGTGATGCTGTTTACACTGGATGTGGCGTGACATGACAAATCCCAGACAATAAACTGATGCCTCTTTCTATTTATGACATACTGACACAAAGTTCAAGTGATTTACAATGCACACTTTTTCACATCCAGTGCGGACAGCCGCAAGCTTTTGGTTTATTTTGGTAATTTTTATTTTTATGTTTTGACTAGTGTAAGTTATAAATGACCGGTAACTTAAATATTTAGTAGCCAAATTGGCTGGTTAGTGAAACAATGTAAAAATGTTGTAATGTCAATTACTAATAAATTATATTTAAATGTCTTATAAATTATATAAATAAATGTCTTTCTCCCTTTTCCATTCATTCACAGGACAGTGTTGGTGAGCAGTCATCTCTTAGCACTCTTGTAACTCGCGTGATTTCTCTGGCGGATGTCAACAGTGATGGCAAAGTTTCGTTAGCGGAGGCGAAATCTGTGTGGGCTTTGCTTCAGATCAATGAGTTTGTTTTAATGGTGGCACTGCAAGATAAAGAACATGCTCCCCACTTGCTGGGCTTCTGCGGAGACCTTTACGTTACTGAACACGTAGCACACAGCGCCCTCTTCAGGCTGGAGGTGCCCGGTTGGTTGGAGCCAGTGTTTCCTGAGGCGCTGGGTGTCGCTCTTAACCAGTGGCTTGCTCCTGCGTGGCCACGCAGAGCCCGAATCACCATCGGCCTGCTAGAGTTTGTTGAAGAGGTATTCCATGGCGTATACGGAAGCTTCTACATATGTGACGCAAGCACAAGACGGGTCGGCTACAATGCAAAATACGACTTCAAAATGGCAGACCTTCAAAGCGTAGCATCGGAGGCAACCGTCAAGGGGTTTCTGCGAGGGAGAACTTGTGAGGCAAATGCCGACTGCACTTACGGGCGGGATTGTACCGCAACGTGCGACCGATTGGCAAGGCAGTGCAACGTGGAGGTGGTGCAGCCCAACTTGGCCAAGGTGTGTGCACTCCTGCAAGACTTCCTACTCTTCGGAGCCCCGTCGGACCTGAGGGAGGACCTGGAGAAACAGCTACGCACCTGTGTGACTCTCAGCGGACTTGCCTCACAGATGGAAGTGCACCATTCCCTTGTTCTGAACAACCTCAAAACACTATTGTGGAAGAAGATCTCAAATACCAAGTACTCTTGAGACCAACATGGGGATGATTAAGAGAAAGGCAATGATGAGCGAGAGAATTGGAGACTTCCAGAGAACAAAAGTGGGGTCTGTACAATAAGTTCTGGAGGTCCAACAGAATAGCTGAACTCTGCTAGCCACTATGGACTTCAAATCTGTCAAACATCAATTGCGAACATAGGAGGTTGGTGAATGCAAGTTCAGAAAGGGCATGCACTATATCTCCACCCTCTGTTTTACTTAAACTCAATTAAAGAATATTAAACCCTATAGAAACACCTATGGAAGACTCCTTTTCTTCTGCCCAAAAGTTCCAAGGTGAAGACTGTCCAGTGGGAACAAAGACAACTGGAAGACATTTCTTTGACCATGCAGCCCCTTTTTGTGTCCCTTTCTGTGAACCTTTGGCTAGGGATCTTGGCTGCAAGCACAAGGATAGGAGAGCTATTTCCAAGTAGAAGGAACCCGAGTTTCCAAGAGGATAGTCTTGCCCTACATCCCCTTTCTCTTTCACTTTAGTTACTCAAATGAAGACCCTTTAACCCTAATAGAAAAACCTTCAGAACAATTTCTTTCCTTTTTCCAAAATGGCCAAGTTAAGACTGTTCTTAATTGGAGAAAACCAACTGGAGGACTTTTTTTTTCTTTCCTATAAGGATCTGGATATCCTTATAGGATAATAGGGTGAGTTCCAAGATTTATCCCAAGGCAAGGAGAGTTCCTGAGAGAACGGTCTTACTCTACATCCAAACCCTCTAATTTACTTGAACGAGTCATCTGAAGATCCTTTAACCCTATTGGTACATCTTCAGAAGAATCTCTTTCCTTTGGCTCTAAGGTCCAAGGTGAAGTTAGAATGTCCAGTAAGGAGCTAGAGGACATTTATTTAACCATGCAACCCCTTCCCAAATGAGTCTTTTTTGGTGAACTTTTGGCTAAGGACCTGGGCTGCAAGCACAAGGATAGTAGGGTCAATTCCAAGAAGTAACCCAAGGAAAGAGTTTCTATGAGGATGGTTTTGCCCTACAACCACAGCACCCTTAAGCAAGATGCGCAACTTTTAGTTGCAACAGCAGGATTGTTCCTGGAATGCTCCTCTGAGTTGCTTTTTGAAGGATAAACTATAGCCACACCCGTTTTGACTTTCAGCTCAGAAGAATATGGCTATTTAGCAATGTTTGGAAGCACCCTTCCTTTGAAGTCAGGAAATGTTGGGACTCTACGCCAAAACCTGCAACACAACCAAGACGTCTACACTGAATTCACAAAATGGGAACGAGTGAAGGTTATATATTATGTCTTTTTACAGAGTGTATGTTGTGGTCGTGTGTGTGTGTGCGCTTGTTCTGGGAGGATGTTTCTCTCATGTTGTAGTTTTCACAGGAAGAATACTGCTTTTTCGAGCGGTCTGGAGAGTTTGTGATGGGATTTGTACTTGAACTGTGAAATTACTTACGGTGTTTCTCAGGGTTTGTGTGTTTATGTCTGAATGTGTTTGGAACAAGATTACTATTAACATTAAGCCTAGATGAAATGGAATTATGTTAGCACGGTAAAAAAAGTACAGCGTTTGAGGAATCAAGGGCCAGTAACTGTGTATGCGCTGGATTATAAAACACATCTGCATATAAACCTGAAAGTGTGTGTGCATAATGTAAACATCTCCTTGACTCACAATAGGCAGTTTTATAAACATCTCTTACACTAGCCTAACAAATCAAATCTCAAATTGCATTTCATTAATCCTGAACAACTGGCATATTCCATAGATAACCAACAAGAAGTTCCAAGTGCACATTTAAAAACCTGTTTCCTCTTTTCACTTTCAAGATCATTCTCTTCCTTTGACTTGATCTATTTACATGTATGTGATTTTGAGTTGATTTTGCAGACATGAGACACAAAGGACGAGGAGCTTTTGTCTTCTAGTGTGCACTAGGCTTTAGTACAGTATCACATTAAGTGATTTTATGTATTAGTTTATTTTATTTTGCGCCTCTGTAAGGAGAGCAGCACAATTAGCATGGGCCTTGTTAGGGCTCCTAAATACTAATTTATTTTACCTCCAATTTGTTCAGATGTTATTCATCAAGTAAATGTTTGAAACTTAAATTGTGTGTATGGTTTTTTTTTTCTTGTTTTTTTTGGTGTAGCACAGGTACACAAAGTAGAGCACTTGTTCGAAGGACAAACACAACAGCACATATCCTTTTACTCGACCTTTAGAAAGAAACAAGGCATCAGCATATATTAGTCCAGGGAGGCCTCCCAAAACCACCTCACCTTTAAAAGGACATGTTACCAAAAGGAAGAAAACATGTAAATTCACATGCTGGACAAACCTGAAACCTGTTATTTATTGATTGATTTTACTAATAAACAAGGATAATTACATTTGTCAATTTGTTAGTTTCATAAAATATGCTATAATAAAACACTGCATCATAAGCATAGCTTTATAAATGATATAAAAACATCAAAAAAACTTTTATTTTGTGATAATGACTAGTTGACATGGCCTTCAAAATAAATAGATAAATGGATTATTGATTTGAAACAATTGTACAGTTTGTAGATCATTAAAGAATAAAGTGTCATGCATTAATGTGGGTGATCAGATGATCTTGTTCAGCTGTGAGATCGACAACTGCAGACACAGGTTTGTAACACACAAATGTTGCAGTCAGCTGACTTGTTCCATGTGGTTTGTCACATTTCTGAAATTAAAGCAAAATAAAGATTAAAGCGACGCTCCATTTTTGAGAAAGCAAAAATAATCACCATGGAGATATCTGCACAGATTTTAGGGGACATCTGTGAAATATTTTATTTTTGACCCCATTTAAACCTGTACAGTCTGACATGAAATATTAGGCCAGTTTTATTTTGTTTTTATGCAACTGTTTATACCTTTAGATAATAAAAAAAAAATTGTTGCATATGTGCATTTATTGAGAAGCATACTTGATAGTCCAAGCGTTTAATGCACATATAGTATGATATAGTGAGAGTTCTTAAAAACAATTTTATTCGGACTCAATTGATTAAATTCTGATTGCTTGAAAATCAATTAGTTCTTTAGAACAGACTGCTTACATTAAATGCATATAAATATCAGTGCTCATATCTCCCAATAATAAGTCTTTGTGAGATGGATGATATTTATGCTTTGCTTTATGATCAAAATATACAATGCGATGCAATACAGTGACGATTGAGAGATGAACAAATAAACTTTCCTCAAAAGCCTGATGATCATATTTGATTCATTTTAACATGCTTTTTCTAAAAACTGATGTATCAAGTAAACCTATGCTGCTTCAGTCCAATGTTCATCTTTAAATATTACTAAACTGTAAATATAGTGTAGATACCAGCATAACAGCTATGTACAGTTAAATGGAAATGGGAAAGACTGGTCAATTATTTAAACTTTCTCTGTTGGGTCTTTAAGATGAGTTTAAGGAACAGTCTTACAGGATTCACATCCCTGCTTCAAACAGGGTCTCATGCTGGTTTGTAGGGGCTGTCATTCATTCTTTGCACTGTGGAATTATGGGTACAAAGTGTAGTTTCTAGCGCCCTGCTGCTCTTTGCTTCCTCATGACACAGACATGGCACATTCAGCTGTGCTGCAACACCTTGAGGAGCAACAACGTGTGTGTGAGTGTGTTTTACTTACTAATCCAGCTTGCTGTAGAGTCGACCTCTGACCTCTGTTTAGAGTTGTACTGTTTTAAGACTCTAGGTCACAACCCATGTGAAATGCAGCTCAATTTCATCCAAGTCTTGTGTCTGCTTTGAATTCATAAGTCACATAGTTACAAAAACACGTTAGAATCTACAATACTCAAATACAAAGAATCATTGATGGGGAATAATGGGAGTATTTGGAAAGGGTTTCACAGACTGACATGGGCACTAACACACAGAGGTCTGGGATGGGTTATCCGGCCTCGTTCCAAGCCCCCGGTCCTCCATTCAGGACAGCAGGGTCGATCGCAAGCCAGTTTCTTTCTGCCCACTTTTAGCACAACAGTGGCATCACTGCCAGAGTTACGTCTCATGGGGCAAAACCCAGAGAACACAAACACACAACTACACACACCGTTACACAAGACTGCACACATGATGGTAGTTGAAGTGATATGTCAAGCTAGACTTCATCAAATATATTTTTCTGATTTGTATATAATTATTATGCAGTTTTATGATATTGAGAGATTATGTAGAATACTTTTAGTTCACTTTTTTAGTACACAAATTTATTTTTTGTATATTAGACCCCTCACTAGAGTGGGTTCAGTGTGGTTCCAGCTCTTTCCACTGTATAGACACATAATAGTTGTTGTTCTCACCTTCATCGTAGAATGAATAAAGAACATATCCAGTCAAGAGGAGTGGCTACAGATATTTATATAGTAGAACTACAGCAACCTGCTGGGCCAGAAAAGGCAGATTTACATAGAGGACCGAATTAACGTCTGAATCCTGCCCCCCAAAGAAGCTGAGACAAAAGTTTTCTTAATGTGTCAATATATATGTCCAATATTATATATACACACACACACACACACATACATATTAATAATAATATTTTAAATTACTGACATGCAGTTAACTCTGCTAGTGGCACCAAATTAAAGCTTGCATTATTTAACCAGACAATTAAAATTCAGTTTAAAAGTCAAACCGCCTCTGAAAGTAATTTGAAAACATTTATGCACATAAGTACATGTAGTAAACATCACATTTTGGATTTGTGAAACTTTATTGGGTTCACATAACAAGTAATCAATGGAAATTGATTAAAAAGCAATAAATATTCAGCTTGAAACCAGTGGATTTTACATTTTCAAATGAAGCTGGACATCTTTAGTTCTGTATAGAAGCCCATTGCTGCCAACTAATAAATAAATAAAGGTAATTGCGACTTTTATCAAACAGTTCCGCCTTTTTCTAAAAAAAATCTAAATTGCGAGATTTAAACTCAGTTATGAGATAAAGTCCGGTTTGTGAGATAAAAAGTAGCCATTACTTTTTTTTATTAAATGTCGGGAAAAAAATCAATTATGAGATGAAAACTCAGAAATCTGAGAAAAATATTTGTATCACGGGATATAAACTGAGAATTGTAACTTTTTTTCCTCACAATTCAGAGTTTACATCTTGAAATTCTGAGAGAAACAAAAGGAAAAAAAGTCTGGGAGATAAAAAGTTGCAATTACCTTTTTTATTCTGTTGCAGAAATAGGCTTCCATAGTGCTATGATGGCCACAGTTTTTAGGAACTGAACTTTAATCAAAATAATACATTAATATGACTGAATTATTACTTTTTGGACTCATATTTCCACTGAACTTTCTGTGTGGACAACATCCACATCCACACAAACTCTGATAGAGATGTTGAAGCTCGTTGACCTGCTTCATACTGAGGATGAAATCCCCCTGAGAAGCTCCATCTGTCTTCTCTTGTCCTTTGCTCTGTTAATGGCCATTTTAAATAGCCGGCAGTACATCTCCATGGCAACAAGAGTGTCATCGTTGCCGGGCACTGGGTGCGTGATGAGACTGGGGTTACAGTTAGAGTCCACAATCCCCACAGTGGGAATATTCATTTTGGCCGCGTCCCGGATGCCGACGTGCTGCTGGAAGACATTATTGAGCGTGGAGAAGAAAACGATGAGGTCGGGCAGCCGGACGCCGGGGCTGTACTGGATGGGGGCATTGGTGAGCAGGCCGCCCTTCCAGTAGCGTGTGTGAGCGTATTCGCCACACTCTTGCGCCGTCGTCTCGATCAGGTGACCGAACTGCCGCCTGCGGCTGACGAACAGGATGACGCCGCCACGGTACGCCACGTGAGCCGTGAAGTTCAGCGCCCGCTGCAGGTGCTCTGCTGTCTGCTCCAGATCAATGATGTCTACATCCAGACGAGAACCAAACAGATACGGTTCCATCAGCCTAGACAGAGAAACACACATTAGCATTCAGAAAGAAAGTTCAGATTCTGTGACATTTGTCATGCTTATTGTATGTACAAGTGCGTGTGTGTACATAAAAAAAAAAAAATATATAAATGCATAGATTCATGTATATATATATATATATATATAAATATAAATATATATAAATAAAAGTCAACATTTGAAGTGGATCAAAGCCTTTCATCAAACCTAAAACCAAAATGTGTTGTTGTCTTCGGACAATTTTGATGAACTTTTTTGATCCACAAATGTTGAATACTGTATATAATCGAAATGTGAAAAAATTTAAATAAATTGTATAAATGCATAACTTCATTTATGTGTAAGAGTGTGTGTGTGTGTTATATTAGTGCTGTTAAACGATTAATCGCGATTAATATCATCCAAAATAAAAACCTGTTTAAATAATGTGTGTGTACTGTGTATATTTATTATGTATATATAAATACAAACACATGCATGTATATATTAAAGAAATATGCCGTTTATATATTAAATATATTTATATAAAATATAAATATACAAATATGCATGTAAATATTTCCAAAATCTATGCTGTATGCGAGTGTATCTATACAAAATAAATATACAAAGTACACACACACATATATTACGTAAACAAAAACTTATTTTGGATGTGATTAATTGCGATTAATTGTTTGACAGCACTAATATATATATATATATATATATATATATATATATATATATATATATATATATATATATAAAGATTACTGATTAATCTTTGAAACACATTCATTTGCAATTTTTTTAATGAAACCTGAGAGATTTCTGTCCCTCCTTTGAAAGTCCAGGTAAACAAAACTTAAATGATTCAACAAGGTTATAAAGGTGTCATAAAATGAAGAGATCTGATTGCTTTATGATAAATTTGCCTTTTATTTACATCCACTTAATATATATGGATTTGTTTTATTTGTTTAGCCTTATAACCTTTTTGGATTGATCTCTTTAAACAATATCTTTAATTGTTTTTCAAAGATGAGCAAAAGTCTCATGGGTTTGGAAATACATGAGAGTAAGAGAACGATGGCAACATTTTAATTTTGGGGTGAACTATCCCTTTAATGTCAATAACCCACCTATGCCGGCAGCCTTTCTTATGTCCAAGATGGACACGGGCTTCAAACAGGTCCTTCATGGTGAAGAGCTCAGACAAACGGAAATAGTCTGGTCGAGTGAGAGGGAAGGTCAGGATCTTCTCTGTAGCAGCTGAAAATATAGAAACAATAACGAGCTTTGAATGGTACAACCTCTTTATAAGAGTCAAGTTTTTTATAGTGTTTTTAACAATGTTCTGCTCGTTACAGAAAAAACATATCAAGCACATATTTACATGAAAATCTATATTCCAAATTAAGAGGGATAATTGTAAAAGCAAGCCGACTCGTTATGTAACATCTGTATTAATTTAGGCGAACAATTAAATAAGTGGATATCAAACACAGATTTGGTGTTAGAACAGATTAAAATTATAAATCCACTATAGTACTGCACTGTTTTATATATGAATTACTAGTTTATTTGTAAACAATATTTACATTTATTGTAATAAATGGTTTTAAACAAATGTATTTAATTTATTTTTCTGTAAACATTTCACAGGGACCCCTGACACTCCCCTGTGGCCCCAAGGTAAAATTCCTTTTCTATACTATAAGTATAAACTATATCCCTAGGTCGCTGGGTTTTCTCTATTCTGTACACATGTGTGACAATCTCTTCATGAATCATGACAGTCTCACCGGTGTCTGCAGCTGCTGCGGAGCTGAAAGTCTGTCCGTGACATGAGAACACAGCAGAGACCAGCCGAGGGCCCCGGAGAACCTGCCTTACTGAAACCGATCATATTAAATTCATTCATTAAAAGATGCATGTATTTTGATCCAAAGTCTGTTGCAAAGCTGCTCAGAAAGTCACTAGAAAAACTCGATGGTCACGTAATGTTTTATGTCATTGTAAATCACAAGCAAAGACGTTATATTATAATGTTGCTTAACTGTTACTATAATATGGTTTACATAATAAAATCTACTTTAAGTGCATTATCATTGAATAAAAACACGTTTTATTTCACCTCCAGTTAAGACGCCCGCTGCCATGTTTCCGTTCAAGCTCCGCCCACTGAGCGTGCAGGATTGTGGGTAATTGTGTTCCAAACAGTGCTTTGGACTGATAAAACAGTTGCATTGCACACCACACAAACTACAAATACCAGTGATTTGAAACGAATAAAAACTTTATTGAACGAACCGGTGTCAATTTCAGTACAACGAACAATTTAAATAATTAACGGGAATAAAGAATGCTTAATACAATTAGTAACTGAAACAGAGAAACAAGTAAAAACAAATATAAAACAATAACTACATATTCTTAAATATACTTCATGTATTCCCCTGAACACGTGAACGTCGATATATTTTCCAGCGGCTTGTTTACCTGTAATAAAACAAAAGATCATGGACACGTTCCACTAATTCTTAATAACCATAAAGCATAACGTTTTATATTAACATCTATAAACCGAGCCGTCATTTTATATAAAGTAAAGTGAGTATTATCTGTGCAAGTGTATTTACCTCGTCAAATTGACCACAAACTGCAGCCTTCGTTTAACTGTTTGGCTTTCCTACAAAACACACACACACACAGAGAGAGACAGACAGACAGACACACACACACACACACACACACAGAGAGAGAGAGAGACAGACACACACACACACACACACACACACACACACAACACAAAACACACACACACACACACAATATCAAAAACTCCACTACAGGTAGGCTATTCACTCACATGTGCTAGGTGTATCAAATCGGTGTTACATAAGTGTGTGCAAGTAAATGCATAATTTTTTAAAACAGTCTTTTTATGTACCTCTAGCTGCTTTTGAATATGAAGGCGCCTGGTTTTAAATTTCAGACTTCTCTCCTCAGTGTCCAGGGCGATATATGGACTTAACAACAACCCTGGATCTATAGAGGTGGACAAAGACCTGGAGCAAACAAAAGAAACAGATTTACACATTCATACACACAGTCAGACATTCATAGGATGTGTTCACTGGGAATTTAGCTTTACAGGTTTGAAGCAACACATCTGTAAGTGTACATGCTTTAAGTAAAATCGAAACATCAAAATTTACAACCCAAATTCCCAAAATGTAGGGACATTTTTAAAATTTGAATAAAATAAAAACTAAAAGACTTCCTAATCACATGAGCCAATATTTTATTCACAATAGAATATAGAGAACATAAATGTTTAAACTGAGAAATTTTACACTTTTATCCACAAAATGAGCTCATTTCAAATGTGATGCCTGCTACAGGTCTCAAAAAAGTTGGCACGGGGGCAACAAAGGGCTGAAAAAGCAAGAAATTTGGAAAATATTCAGCTGGGAGAACATCTAGCAACTAATTAAGTTAATTAACATCAGGTCTGTAACATGATTAGTTATTAAAAAAAAGGGATGTCTTAAAGAAGCAGAGTCTCTCAGAAGTAAAAATGGGCAGAGGCTCTCCAATCTGTGAAAGAGCGTGTAAAAAGATTATGGAATACTTTAAAAACAACGTTCCTCAACGTCAGATGGCAAAGGCTTTGCAAATCTCATCATCTACAGTGCATAATATCATCAAAAGATTCAGAGAAACTGGAGAAATCTCTGTGCGTAAGGGACAAGGCCGAAGACCTTTGTTGGATGCCAGTGGTCTTCAGGCCCTCAGATGACACTGCATCACTCATCGTGTACACTCACAATGTAATAAAATATTCAATGACAAATAATGAAATCATTTATGTATCACATTACAGAAAATCCTCTAATCTTCTTTTGTGATGAAAAATCGACAGGCCATTCTTTTTTGTGTCCTGATGAGTGTTTAATAACTCTGGATTAAAAACATGAACATTCATAAGGCTAGAACTATAAAAAATGTAATAATATTTTGAATATTTGTCAGTCAGTTACATGTGATGCAAGGAAACACAGACTGGCATTAGCTTCAATTTAGACATCTGTGAGAAAGGAAGCTACTTTATATTAAGATACAACAGAGGAAGCGGTGCAAGATACTGATTAGGAACGTATTCACACATTCATGCATGCTTACACGCACACACACACACTGTAAGAACCATACAGCCTTGTGTGTCAAAGTCCATTTTTATTATACATCTTCAGAGATACAGTTTGCGTTTCGTTTCTCTGTGCAGAGCAGGGGACCAAAAAAATCATTTTTTTATTTTTTTGCAAAATATTTATGAAAACTGGCAATGACCAGCATAGTCAGCATGAGTCTTTACTTTCTTCTCTTCTATAAACAAAAATAAATAACATTCTTTTCACATAGGAAACACCTACATATAATAAGCAACAGAAACAGGAACTAAGAAACAGGTGCAGAGAGGGATGAGAAAGGGTGGTGTGACTTGAAAAAAGTGATTTGCTAAGTATGCAAATATGTGCAAAAAGAGAAAGATGACTGAATTTTGAGACACTGAGAGAGTTTCCTCCTTTTAATTTGCAGTCTGATATAAATCTTTGAATGTCGTCCAGTGCCAGTGGTACAAAAATAACCTGGTTATGACACAAATATAAAGAATTCCCAACTAAGTACACAAAATGTGTTCAAAGGGAACATTGAGAAAAAAATGCTTATTGAGGGCATTTTATCTATTCGAAGATTTAAAAAAGGTTATGATAATTGCTACTGCCATTTTTCTGTAAAATTTTAATACAGAGTTAATGGCTGTTTCATACACATTCTATATACATATGTAAACTTAAAGGGTCTCATTTATGAAACAAGCAGAACAAATGTCTCCATAAATTGTTCATCAAACTGTTCTTGCGTAGACTGTCACACTGAATTGAATGGAACAATTTATTCAAGAGGGGCTTTGGGAACATTTGAAAGGAAATTCATTCTGCTTGCGTTTCACAAATGAGGCCCATCTTAGTCATTCATTGTTGCACTGAGATTTTCCTCATTTAGAAACCTCAGGGACTATTTTAACGTTACCGAAAGGTGACTCAGAACGTCCTCTCAGAGGTCAAGAGTCTGAATGATAAAGTTGAACCATTGTGAACTAGTAACAAATGAATATGCACTGATGCAAACAAAAGCGTTTTCATTCTCTTGGCCTTTACATTCTACAGTCCTTCATACAGTTTAGTACTTAAAGACGCAATTTGCACGTTTTTGTTTAGCTTGTAGATTTTTTTGCAGAAAAAAACCCAAAACAATTTCCTTATGGATAAGGCAAATATTTAAACCTGGTAACTATTTAACATGTAAACCCACCAACGATATTGTCATGTTTTCATAAACCTACGGTTTTTAGTTGGGATCAATTTCTCAAAAAGCAAAGTTTGTAAAGCAGGATTCATTCAGAAATGCTGCAGCTGCTGCAGAGATAATAAAACACAAAAACAATAAAAAACTAAGTTTAATCTCTCTTCATGACATCATGTCTGCTTTTAAATATATTTATAAATGTACAAACATACAAAAAAAGGATGTGGTACACTCAAAGAGTCCAACATGACGTACCATGGAACCTAAATCATACAGTACAAAAAGTCAGAAACATTGAAATGCAGGATGAGACGCTGCAGTCCGTCAGGCTAATGCTAAAATAAAACAACTAATGCTTAAAGCCGAAGGAAAATTTCGGCTGTATAGTTGGGAATCTTGCTAAATACTTGCAAATCAAAGAGGTCAACAATTTATTTTAAGCAGTCTTTAGTATCTTAGATGGAATAAGAGTATGGATATGTAGATTATGTACTGGGATTTGGAGACCATGCTCCCTCAACTGATGTGTGTGTGTGTTTGGAGAGAGGCCAGGTGGGTACTCACTGATTATGGGGCTGCGTCTTCCTGTCTTTTGTCTTCTGATCTTTCCTTTCCTCATCTGACTCTACATCTGTCTCATCAACACATTTCTCTTCCTCATCTTCCTGCTCTTTCTCTTCCTTGCTAACACTTCCTCCCTCCCTTTGTCTTTCTCCTAAACATGCAGTGGACACAGTCGCTTCAATCTGGCTGACCTGCAGGTGGTTTGTCTTTGCTAAGGGCATTGGGTCCCGTTGTACCTGGATTACGCTGCCGCCCTCGTGGGGCTGCAGTACAGATGAGGTCTGGTACAGGTGTGAGGTGGTGTGGGATAAGTGTGGTCTATCGGAGAGGTGTCGGCCCCTTTTCAGGCGGTTATGCAAGTAAAGCCCCTCTGTCCTGCCCCCAGGGGGCGCCGAGGTTGAGAGGTCACCAGTGGTGACAGCAGAGGAACTAATTTGAGGTTTCGAAATAGGCGAAGGACAAAGAGAACTAATGACATCCTTCAAATGTATCCTAGAGGCTGACGGTACCCTCTGGTGGCTGACGGCAAGATCATTACCGTCTGCCGAGGAAAGTTCCTTGACGTCACTCATACTACTGTTAACGGGTCTCATCAGGAATAGGTTCTGGTGTTGATGACCCGATGATCGGGGCGTCTCTGAGCTCACAGAGGGCGTAGTTAAGGAGTTGGGTTTGATGGCATGACTTGTCGGAGTGTCGTTTCCTATCTGGGAGCTGCCATTCTTTGGATCTCTTGGGGTCGAGATCTCAAATTTCTGACTTTCGGTCCTCCTAAAACCCATAATGCAAGAGCTGCCAGGTGTCAGGACTGGTCCCTTGTTGAGTTCTGCAGGTGCATCCGTTGATCTTGCAGGTGTGCCAATGGATTCCACTTGTGTTTCACTTTTGAAGAGTCTACCAGAGGTTGATGCTGAAGCAGAAACTGGAGTTTCAATTAGAATCTTTTGAAGTTCTGGTTTAACGTCACACTCCGCAGGTGAGGTCAAGGAGTCTACGGCCTCTTCCTCCTGTTTGGCGTTTGCAGCGAGAGGTGTAGACTCCTTGGCTCTTTCAGCTAGAAATCTCCTGATCTCTTGCTCAATGCTATCATCGCTGTCCACAGAACTGTCGGCGTCTTCTGCATGCAGACTGGAAGAAGGTATGTCCACATCTTGAGTCTTAGGAATCTCACCATTCCCAGTCACCTTGTCAGGTTGTGCAGGGCTTTTAGATTGTTTGATGTTCTGGACTTCTGATTTGCCTTTTACTCCTTTGCTTTTATGACCCTTGTCATTCTTGGTCTGAATGTTCAGTGTTTCTTTGCCACCTTTCAAGATGTAAGACTTAACAAGCTTGGAAGGTGGGCTACACTTCAGGTCTGTAAAAGGTTTCTGTTTTTTCATAGCATCCAAAGATGAAGCTTCTGAAGGTCTGGCGCTTTTTCTCGCCTTTATGTCCTTCACTTTCTTTTTGACTTTTTTCTTTGTCTTAAGCAAGTCTTTAATTGCGGCATCTAGATCCTCATCACTGTCCAGGGAGCTGCTTTTGTCACTGCTGTCATTTCTCTCTGAGCCAATCGCAGTCTTTGGACTGGACATACTGTAAGTGGAACCTTTGTCTCTGAGTACACTACTATCTGTACCCTTGCGAGGTGGGGAATTCTGCTTCGGTTTGCTGATTTTCATGCTGGTTAGACTACTTGAATGGGATGTCACAGTGGGAGTGGTTGAAAGCTCCGGTCTGGTGGAGTCACTTTGATTCAGAGGTGTCCCTGGAGGCTCCTCTTTTATATTCAAAGCCAAGTCACCATCTCTAGAAATTTTGCTTTGTTCTTCTTTGAACTTGCGTTTTTTTGACAGGGAGAGCCTCACTGCTTTATTTGGCTGGGTTTCCTTCATCTTCTTCTTTGGCTCTTCGCTTGCAGTGGGATCTCCTGAAGCTGGTGGAGGTGCACCTGTTGTTGTCGGAAGCTCTTTGTTCATCATTGCTTTATGCTCCAAAAATGTCCTTATCTCCTGTTCAATCCCGTCCTCACTGTCAACAGAGCTTTCATCACTTTTATCTGCAGATGGTGCAACAGTGGGGAATGTTGGCATCTGAAGCAAATTTCTATTAGCAATGCTTAAGTTGGATTCAAATACCTCAGGCATGACGGTTTTGGAGATGTCTAGAATGGCTTCAGCACACATCAGCTCAGCAGTGTTGACCTTCAGGCTGGAATGGATCTGATGTTCAGTGTGGGTTTGTTTTGAGTTTGAAGGGGGTGGTGCACACCCTTTGACTTTAGAGCACTGGGATGTACACTTGTTCAAAAAGTGGCTTACACCCAGTGGTGCAGCGAGATTAGATTTTGTGGTTGTCAACTTTTTCTTGCTCTTCTTGGACAGTGCTTTGAGTGGCTGAGTGCTCATGCATTCAGGAGAAGTGATGGCTGGTTTGCTACGTTGCGCAGGAACAAGTTGGGCAGGTTTGAGAGGACATTTCTTTTTCTTCTGCTTGTGTTTTTCTTCCTGGAAGAGGCGAATGGCTTCCTCAATACCTTCATCGCTGCTCGATTCAGAGTCCTCTCTTTGCCGTGAAGATCTCAGGGCATCTTTTTCACCTTCCTGTTTTTCATTTTTCTCTTGCTGGAATCTCTGAATCTCCTCTTCAATTCCATCATCGCTGCTTGAATCGAGCCATTCCTCTTCCTCTTTAATGACGAGACGAGGTGGAGATCTGTCCATCTCTGAAGACGAAGAAGATCCTTTCTTAGCTCTGGGTGGAGGAACACTTTTTACAGGCAAAACTTTACTTGTGTCTGCTTTCTTAAAGGGATTTTCTTTGCTTAGCTTCTTCTTGATTTTCTTTTTTAGGGACTGTGTCCCACTCAAGGCTCTCTGTATATGATTGCTAGCAGTTAGCACCTTACCGCTACTGGAATGTGTGTGTTGTTTAGCAGCATCTGGGACAGTCGGTTCCCTCCGCTGGAGCTTGGGCGCTGGGGGCGAACTTGTCATTGGACCCCCTTTGCGCTTGTGGTCCACCTTATCCTTCAAATACTCCTGAATGGCCTCCTCAATGCCTCTATCCACAGAATCGTCACTGTCCGAATCATCTCCAGTATCAGATCTGGCGGTCTGTGGCTTAGTGTCTGCCCCTGTTCGCCGGGATCTTGCAGAAGTGTCCATGAGCCGCATTTGACCCTTGTAGCCAGCCTCGTGGCTGGAATGAGCAGCATTTTCGGTCTGCATGTTTTCGCTCATGTCCGAAGACTGGGTGCTGTGGAGGCTGTCTATAATCATCTGGATCTTCTGTGGGATGGGGGTGCCGCTAACAGAGGCAAGTTCACTGTCAGAGGCACTGTCATTGAAAAAGAGAGGCAGGCTGCAGCTTTTATTGGACCTCCATTCCGAGTGAATAGCCACCACCGGAGGAACTGTCTTCAGGAACATTCTAGAAGGTCGGAATGGAAGGGATGTAGGTGCATGGGGAAGCTCCACCGGTGATCTTGTTTACATTCTAAAATGTAAAAAACAGAATGTCATTTTAACAACATTAATAACATTTAATTCTAAAACATTAAATGACAGCATAAGCAGTGTTTAGCTGTGTGATTACAACATCATTTAAACTACTAAGGATACATTTAAAAAAATAATGATAGGTGGGACCAGGAAGAGTTGAAATTTTCTACAGGGATGAAATCACATACAACAATTTAAACAATTTAGTGGTGAAAAAAAGAAAGAAAAATCAACATTCACATCACTAATGGATTACAATTTGATTGCAATCAGGTTATAAATATTAACAGAAAACTTTTATCATCAGCAGATTCTATAGTTTAATTTGATTTGAAATGCATATTTGCTCAAAACTTTAATCTAAAATGTAGGCCTATATTAAAATAAATAATAATAAAAAAGAACTAGAACAATTGCTGATCGTTGTAACAACATTGGGATAGTGTATATGCTCACAATTAACAATTATTTAGCACATATTTTCGGAGCAAATTATTTAAAAGACTGATTCGTAAAAAAAACAGTGTTACTGACATTAAAGCAAACAGATGTTACAACATTCCTCAGTCTCCCCTATTACAGGCAGCACTGTCACAAAATTTTACAGAGCCTGGTATAAAAATTACAGTTGGGCTCCCCAACCTTCAGGGCAAATGAGTAGGCCCACGACTCAAATATGGGTCACGTCTGGGTCAAAGACAGCACAGAAAAATAATGCTAAATGCAAATTTAAAAAATGCAGCGAACCACATAATCCTGTACTTTTTATATATTTTTTAATCAAACTAATTAATCTTTCACTTGGTGGTATGGCTAATACTAATACAATATTTAGCCAAGCGTTTGTTGTTCCATGTAGACTGGCAAATCACAATTCAATAAGCTTACAGGAAGTGTATTGCAATTATAGGCTACAACATCTAAAAGAGTCTGATAATGCACATTTGTGGGGGATATTCAGCTTTATTAGCTATTTATAAACAATACATAACACTTTATGATATGATATTAATATTTGTAAGATTTAACACCAGAACAGGTGTTTCAGTGGCATGAGATACAACCCTGCCAATATTTGCTTATGAACATAGAAATAGCAAACCAAACTGTGTGTGTGTTTTTTTTGGCCAATCTAACTATCATTCACGAACAAATAGCGATGTTCGAATCCCAAATTAATGACCCTTATGAACCGGTTCTTCTTAGTGAATCAAGAACAAACAACACGACGAGTGTAGTCCGATTCCCAAACGGATGACTCTTATGATCCGGTTCGTTTCACTGAATCAACACCATTGTGACCGCAGTGGTACGAGCTTCGAAAGAATGACTCTTATGGACTGATTCTTTTAGTGAATCACTTGTGATTCGGAGCCTTTGCTGAATGAATCTGACTCGCTGAACTGTAAATTATTACTTTCTTTACTTATAATTAGCCAAGAACTGCCAGTATGTTATGTTGTAGGTAAGGCTTAGTGTAGTTACTGTCTACTTTGTATATATGACAAAAATTATGAATTTTTATTTAGTGGCGTTTTATTTAAATATTTAATCGTCTTTATCTAATTTATAGTTAGAATCAATTATTGGAATGGTTTACACCAGAAAAATTCGTGTAAATATTTATTTGTGCTTTGTTACGTTTGCTAAAATATATCATGGCCTGAGGAGAATGAATATGAACAAGAATTACATTCATTTAAAATACTATATCCGTCCCAAGTACGAAAAAAATCATTAATGGAACCGTTAACGAATCAGAATCGTTAAGAGGAATAAGAATGGCTTTCTTCATATTAAATCATATTGCTAATTTTAAGGGTGCATCGGCTACATGCATCGACACCCGAGCCGAGGCCCCTTCACCGCTTCATCTCCTCAGACAATAAACTCCCGTAAGTTATGACAAAATTACTCCCTCAGCTTTGATGCCACAATGAAACTCTCGCCGAACTGAGACATTGTATCTCCTTTGCACTTCACTGCGAGAAACTGGTAGTGTTTTTTGTGCTTTTGCAACCCGCCGTCAGAGCTCCGTCTCACCGGGCTGTCCCTGCGCGCAGCTCGCGGCTCTGCCTGCACTCTAAACCGGGGAGCGGAGCTAAGAGACACCGTAGAGGAACCAGCGCCTTCCGCCTGCCGGCCACGGTGTCTCCGGCCGTGTTTACACCCGTTTAGTGTCAAAAGAGGGTCTGTTCAGGGGAAGTTCGGAAGTCGTGCGTTTAAATGTGATATTTAATGAACCAGTCCCGTAAAATGTAGCAAAGAATGGCAAGGAGGAAAGCTAAAGTTCGCCTTGAGATGCTCAAGGGGCCTCTTCACTTCTCACCGGTTCATTTGGCAAAACCCTCTTTTGTATATTGTGTCTCTCTAACGAAAAAACATCACAGAAGTAACAGCCCGCTGCATGCAAGCGGAAGATAACGGCATGAGGCTCACCTTGCGACTGATGAACAGCTGTTGCGTTTATCTTCCAGTGTTACAGATACAGCTTTTGTCATTCTTAACACATTTTTTGGAGTGTCCACATACGGGAGCGGGCGCGCGCAGTCGTCTCGTGCACGCGTCTGCCTTCCGACTTAACTTCAGAAATCACTTAAAGACACAGTACCGCAGAACGGACTGGAATGATGTAGACAGATGATGTAGACACATTTTTAGTTAGGTTTGATTGAATGGTGAAGAAAAAAGCCAACAAGTGTCCATCATACATGTGAAAAGCATTGCTATTGAGAGAATGTGCATAGTTTGCAGATCTGGAATCTGTGGAAGTCTGTTTTTGCCACGAGATAAAAATAAAAAATGACTTTATTTCACATTTCAGACTATTTCTCCCAATAATGAGATATAAATTCACAATTGCAAGATATTAACTGGCTATTGCTAGAAAAAAGTCAGAGTGATCTGATTGAAAATTAGCATTTTTTTAAATAATTATTTTGTGGTGGAAGCAAAAAACAGAATTAGGAGATATAAACTTGGAATTTCTTGAAAAAAAAATCCAAATTGTGAGATAAAAAGTCGTAAGTATATTTTTTATTATATACATATTATTATTATTATTATTATATTCCGTGGCCAAAAAAAATGGATTATGAGATGTAAACACAGAATTCTGATAAAAAAGAAATAATGAAAATTCATGAATTTTGAGATATAAACTGGCAATGGAAAAAAGTTTGAATTTTGAGATAAAAAGTTGTATCTTTTTATTTTTTTTATTCCATGGTGAAAAAATCACAGAATTGTGAGCCGAAAACTCAGAATTCAGAGGGGAAAAAAGTCAGAATTTTAAGAAATAAACTGAGAATTGAGAAAAAAGTCACAATTCTTGAGTTTAAATCTTGCAATTCTGACCTTTTTTTTCAGAATTCTCTCATAGTTGATAAATCTAGACAAAGAAGTTCAAATGTTAATGATTTGTCACTGCATTGTCTTAAAGACTGTACTATAAAAATTAAAAATAGTAATAAAATTAGGTGTTCAAATTTTTAGTAGTATATTTAATTGATCATATATATAATATAACATCATATAATTGACGTTTTTATTTGACAGTGGTAAACTGAAAGGCTGTCAAATTGCAGGCACCATGTGAAAATGTTCCTTATATAGTGTGACAACATGCCCCACAGTTGGGCACAAAAGAGCACCATGCATTTAATTAAATTGATTGCTTTTCCTGGGCAATAAAAAAAAAAATCAAATATTGAATAGCTTTTTTGTATCCATGACTTTGCAGTGTAAATATTTATTTCTGATATTAAGAATGGATATTAAAAGCACAATTCCAGATTATTTATTTACAGCTATTTAACTGTTACAGATCTGCCAGGTTCTGCTACCCAATCACAGCGCTCACCCTCACCAGAATTCTGATCACGCACACCTGCCACTCATTCCCTTCTCATTACCCACGCAGCATAAAGACACACACCGCCCAACACCAGTCGTCCAGTCTCGTTTCTACGAAGAGGACTAACTCACTACGCTCAGTCATAGTGCAGTACCTACCTAAGAAACTTACCTGTTGATTACTTACCTGTTCTGCTCGCTCCTAGGCAATCTCCAGACCCAGCTCCAGTGACATCTGTTCCGAGAACGTTTCCGGATGAAACCCAAGTCTGCGGTGTGTGTCTGTCACAGCCTCCTCATCCCTCTCTTCTCCTGCAAGAAGGAAACCCAAGATCATCAGACTGTTCGTTCAGCGACTCCAGATTCTGTCATTCACTTACCTGATACCATTACCACTGTTGATCATTAAACCTACCTTCACTTGATATTCTGTCGTCCTGCCCTCTCTTTATAACAGAAGACTGGACCCTTACATCAACGATCAACAGCATGAGCAATCCGGACGCATTCCAGGACCTGGTTGCCATCTTAAAACAAACGCTCGCTCCAGCTGCGGTCTCTCCCAGCCCAGGTGCTTCCGCAATCTCTTCTTCGCTGCCCACGAACCACTCGACAGTCCGACCAGCGCCCTACGCTGGTTCGGCGGAAGATTGCAATGGTTTCCTGCTACAATGCGACCTGGCGTTTGAGATGCAGCCCCACTTGTTTTCCACTGAGAAGGCCAAGATTGCGTTCATTATCCAGCATCTCCAGGGTAGAGCGCTGCAGTGGGCTAGCACCATATGGACACAAGGAGGCAGTGTTACCCAATCCTCCCAAGCCTTCATCCAACACTTCAGAGATGTGTTCGGTAAACCCGCTTATGATTCCTCGGTCTGTGATCAACTTTATCAGTTACGCCAAGGAAATAACAATATCCAAGATTACTCCCTACAGTTCAGAACCCTAGCCGCGGCCAGCGGATGGAACGAGCGAGCCCTGTTAACCGCCTACCGGCAAGGTTTGGCACCTCACCTCCGTCTACAACTTGCCGCCTTTGATGATGCCCTGGGATTAGAGGGCTTAATTCAACACTCCATCCGATGTGCCACACGCATGAAGACGTGTCTGTCTGAACTCAACCCGGGTCATGGCTCCTATTTCCCCGTCACACCGAACCCACCTGAATCCAGTCCTGAACCTATGAATGTTGATAATTCTCGTCTCTCCTCCCAAGAAAGGGCACGCCGATATGCCCATGGACTCTGCCTGTACTGTGGAGAGAGGGGGCATCTCCGAGTCACCTGCCCAGTAAGACCAACTCGCCTTTTGGTGAGTGCCTTGAATTCCGAGATCCCTAATCTCAAGCCTTTAACCACTGAGGCCCTTCTTATGGGCACCACTTTCTCCGTTCCAGTCGTTGCCCTCCTCGACTCAGGGTCGGCGGGGAACTTCATTTCGGGCAGTCTCTGCAGACAACTCGGCCTCACAACCTCCATCACCCCAAGGAACTACCAGATCCAATCGGTGACGGGCAAGGCGGTAAGCCGTAAGTTAGTAAACAGATGGTCTACTCCCGTATGCCTTAAATTAGGTTTACTCCATGTAGAGTATATAAGATTATTGGTGCTCGAAGATGCTACTACGGACATCATCTTAGGGCGACCCTGGTTAGTTCAACACAATCCCATCATTTCATGGAGAACGGGCGAGATCATTAAGTGGGGTGAGTCATGTTTTCCAGAGTGTTTTCCACATATACCTAGACCAACAAGACCAGCCGCAGAGATCCTGAAGTTACTTACCACCTCCGTAGAGAGTCCCCCAGAGAAACTATCCACCGAAATTCCTCCTGGTTATGAGGAATTCCAAGATGTCTTCTGTCCCCAGAAAGCCGCACAGTTACCACCTCACCGACCCTGGGATTGCGCCATTGACCTCCTTCCGGGTGAACCAGTGCCTCGTGGTAAAATATATCCTCTATCCATCCCAGAGCAGAAGGCCATGGAGGAGTACATCGGGGAAGCCTTAAAGCAGGGATACATTCGCCCTTCCACCTCTCCTGCCTCCAGTTTCTTTGTTGCAAAGAAGGATGGAGGGCTCAGACCTTGCATTGATTACCGAGCCTTGAACCGAATCACTGTCAAGTTCAGATATCCGCTTCCCCTCGTCCCAGCTGCTCTGGAACATCTGCGAGGTGCCACCGTGTTCACTAAGTTAGACCTCCGCAGCGCCTACAATCTTGTCAGAATACGTGAGGGGGACGAATGGAAGACCGCCTTCGTCACGCCCACAGGCCACTATGAATATCTCGTTATGCCCTATGGGCTCGTCAACGCCCCCTCCGTATTCCAAGATTTCATGCACGAGGTGCTCCGGGAGTTTCTCCATAAGTTTGTACTAGTGTACATTGATGATATTCTGATTTACTCCCGGAGTATGGCCGAACATCGTCGCCACGTTGCGGAGGTCCTACAACGCCTGAGGGAGTTCAACCTGTTCCTTAAGGCGGAGAAGTGTCTGTTCCATCGACCCTCAGTGCAATTCCTCGGCTATAACATCAGCCACGGTGGTATTCAGATGGACGAGGGGAAGGTTACGGCAATCCGAGAATGGCCCACTCCTGACACGGTAAAGAGACTTCAACGCTTTCTAGGCTTCGCCAATTTCTATCGCCGGTTTATCCACAATTACAGTTCCATAGCCAGTCCCCTAACCAACCTGTTGAAGGGAAAGCCCAAATCCCTCTCCTGGACAGTAGCCGCTACCAATGCCTTCCAAGAATTGAAGGATGCTTTCACCCGAGCTCCCATCCTCGTACATCCAGACCCAGAGAAACAGTTTGTGGTTGAGGTCGATGCCTCCACGTCAGGAGTGGGTGCCATATTGTCCCAGAGACAGGGGACTCCACCACGACTCCATCCATGTGCCTTCTTCTCCCGTAAACTCAGCCCGGCGGAGAGGAATTATGATGTTGGCAACCGAGAACTTCTAGCCATCAAGCTCGCTTTGGAGGAGTGGAGACATTGGTTGGAGGGAGCCCAACATCCGTTCCTAGTCCTCACCGATCACAAAAACCTCCAATATCTCAGAGAAGCCAAAAGATTAAACCCCCGGCAAGCCAGATGGGCTCTGTTTTTCACCCGTTTCAACTTTTCCATTTCCTATAGACCCGGTTCCAAGAATACAGCGGCAGACGCTCTTTCCCGACAATTCGAATCCCATGAAGAATACGATGAAGTTCCAGAATCAGTCCTTCCAGAACCCCTTTTTGTCTGCCCCATCCAGTGGACCTCTCCTAGCTTTACCTCCTCCAATGTCTCCTCCAACATTCCGCCGGGCTGCCCACCAGGTACACAATTTGTTCCCAGAAACCAACGCTCACAGATTATTCAGTCAGTTCACTCTTCCCTTGGCACTGGTCACCCAGGGACCAACAACACCCTCTCGCTGCTACGAGAGCGCTTCTGGTGGCCCAACATGGCCAAGGATGTGAGTAGATTCGTCCAGGGATGTAAGGAATGTGCCATGTCCAAATCTCCCCGACATCTGCCAGCCGGTAAGCTACTTCCTCTGCCCGTTCCCAACCGACCGTGGTCACACCTAGGAGTTGACTTTGTCACGGACTTACCACCATCGGACGGGAACACCTGTATCTTGGTGATTGTAGACCGGTTCTCTAAGGCTTGCCGATTACTCCCACTTAAGGCCCTTCCGACAGCCATGGAAACTGCAGAACTAATGTTTAATCATGTATTCAGATATTTTGGGATCCCGGAAGATATAGTCTCAGACAGAGGTCCACAGTTCGTGTCCCGTGTATGGAGAACGTTCTTCAAGCTCCTGGGTGTGACCATCAGTCTGTCTTCCGGTTACCATCCACAGACGAACGGGCAGACGGAGAGGAAGATCCAGGAAGTAGCCCGGTTCCTCCGAACCTTCTGCCATGGCCACCAGAACTCCTGGAACCAGTTCATCGGTTGGGCTGAGTATGCCCAGAATTCCCTGCGCCAGCCTACTACAGGTATAACCCCATTTCAGTGCATACTTGGTTTCCAACCTCCCATGTTTCCCTGGTCAGGCGACCCTTCAGACTTACCTGCCGTGGATCACTGGTTCCGGGAGAGCGAGAGGGTCTGGGACAACGCTCATCACCACCTCCAGCGCGCAGTGAGTAGACGTAAGTTGACAGCCGACCTCCGCCGCTCCAAGGCTCCCGTGTATCATCCAGGGCAGAAGGTCTGGCTGTCAACTAGGGACATCAGGTTACGTCTACCCTGCAAGAAACTCAGTCCCAGATTTGTTGGTCCCTTTCCCATAATCAGACAAATTAATCCAGTCACTTACCAGCTCCAGCTCCCCTCACAGTATAGAATTCACCCCGTCTTCCACGTGTCACTGCTAAAACCGTTTCACCCTCCTGTTTCTCCCCCTGCAGAACCTGGTCCCGAGGAAGAACCCCCTCTCCCGCTGGTATTGGAGGATGGAACGGTCTATCAGATCAAGGAGATCTTGAACTCCCGACGCCGAGGCGGCAGGTTAGAGTACCTCATAGACTGGGAAGGATATGGCCCTGAGGAGAGGTCCTGGATCCCCAGGGATGATGTGCTGGACCCAGTGCTACTCGAAGAGTTCCACTCTAACCACCCAGATCGCCCTGCCCCTAGGGGAAGAGGTAGACCGCCACGGCGTCGGGGTTTTCGGCCCTCGGGAGCGGGCCGTGGAGAGGGGGGTAATGTTACAGATCTGCCAGGTTCTGCTACCCAATCACAGCGCTCACCCTCACCAGAATTCTGATCACGCACACCTGCCACTCATTCCCTTCTCATTACCCACGCAGCATAAAGACACACACCGCCCAACACCAGTCGTCCAGTCTCGTTTCTACGAAGAGGACTAACTCACTACGCTCAGTCATAGTGCAGTACCTACCTAAGAAACTTACCTGTTGATTACTTACCTGTTCTGCTCGCTCCTAGGCAATCTCCAGACCCAGCTCCAGTGACATCTGTTCCGAGAACGTTTCCGGATGAAACCCAAGTCTGCGGTGTGTGTCTGTCACAGCCTCCTCATCCCTCTCTTCTCCTGCAAGAAGGAAACCCAAGATCATCAGACTGTTCGTTCAGCGACTCCAGATTCTGTCATTCACTTACCTGATACCATTACCACTGTTGATCATTAAACCTACCTTCACTTGATATTCTGTCGTCCTGCCCTCTCTTTATAACATTAACCATATGTTGGCTATTATATTAATTCATATTATGCTTTAGACACTATAGCATAATTATAATTAATCTCAGCATTCTTTTTGTTAGAATGAGGCAGACAGATAGCGCTTTAGGAAGATAAATGCTCCATGAGATGATGTTGTAGTCTGTATTTTGTGGATCAGTGGGTAGCTTCAGTCCAGCAGACTCATTTCTCACTCTTTCCTTCTGCTCTTTCTGTGTTTCTCACCTCATCAGCTCAAGCTCACCTCTGCTCAGCCATCAGACAGACATCCTTTAGTTTTACCTTTTAATACTTTTTCATATCTTTCCATTCAAACATTTCTTTTACATCTGTCTCTATCTCTATCGGTTTTCTTTCATATCTCTTCTTTTATATAAATGTCTATATCTTCTCCTTTTTCCTTTTTTCCCTTTGTGTTAATAATAGCAACAAACACAAATATATACAATAAGTAATACTGATAATAAACAGTAAATATTTGAGTATAAATGATGAAAAAAAGAATTTATTTATTTAGTCATTTAACAGATGCTTTTATCCAAAGCGACTTACAAATGAGGACATAAGAATCAATCAAAACCAACAAAAGAGCAATAACTCTCAAGTCTTGGTTAGCCTAACGTACAGTACAGATAATTATTTTATTTATTTTATTTTATTTTTTATTTATTTTTTTTATTAATTTTGAAAATATTATTTTGGCTTAATGTATTTTCATTTCAGCTTTATTTTTTATTTTCTGTTTTTAATTTTATCCTTAAATTTTCAGTTAGTTGCCAGGGCTATATTTAGAATTTTCACTTTTCATATAATACTTATGTTTTATTTTATTTCACGTTTATTTCAATTAACAAAAATGTTTTAAATAGTTTTAGTTAATGATAATAACCAGTTCAATTATATATTCATTCACACACTGTAAAGCAGACAGTCAAATTGATAAGTTCTCTTAAATGGTTAATTCCTGAAGGGATGAATAAGTAATAAGGCTGAATGCAGATATTTATTAGTGCTGTCAAATGATTAATCGCGATTAATCGCATCCAAAATAAAGTTTTTGTTTACATAATATATATGTGTGTGTGTGTGTGTACTGTGTATATTTATTATGTATATATAAAAACACACACATACAGTATATATTTAGAAAATATTGTGTTATATTATTTATTACATGTATTTATTTATATAATTTATATTATATATAAATATATTTAATATACAAATATAACATATTTTACATAATAAATTGGATGCGATTAATCATTTGATAGCACTAATATTTATTAATTGTATTAGAGTTAAGAATAAACTAGCAATTCTATTGTATCGTATGAATGGTGTAGCAGGGTTTGTACACATGGTGGCGCTGTTTACTAGTGTGAGAATTAAGGCAGCCTGACTGTTTGGAGTTTCTGAATGCTGTGCTGATCATTTACTCAAAACTAACTTTGCCTCTCATTTTTAATTTCATAATTTTTAGTTCAAACAGGTGACTTAGAGTAACCACATCACATTAACTATCTATGGACATGTTTTTTTTTATTTTTATATATTTTAATGTATCTATTGTTTTATCATCTAAGAATTTTAGCACCACTGGAGTGTATCATTGCTAAATCTGGACTGTAAAATTGGGACCTTGCATGTGTGTGAATCATTGGGAAGAAAGTATTTGTATGCATGCGTGGGAGGAAAAGAGCTGGAGACAGAATGGGTGTGATTTTCAGATTGATTTGGCGGATGATTCAGATGTGTTTCGCTGTCATTATAATTTTTACCTGCTGTCTCTTCTCGTCTGCCTATAACACCTACACAGTCGCAGACACACTGTCTCTCGTCTGCTCGTTTCTCTCTGATCATTTTGATGGAGTTATTTAGGGCTGAATGTGGCTTTATACTTTTGCAGCACCTGCATATTCAAGCTTTCCTGCGAATGAATGACATTTGCACTTAATTTATTAACAAAGCACACAAACAAACACACAAATCTGACCTAATACTCATTCATTCTTATTAATGGACATACAGTAATCAGTCAAAACACAATTAATGCACTTGATATGCAAGATAAAATGGATTAATGTTTACTATAAAAATAATTTCTCGAAGTATGTTTTACAAGAAAATACAGTTTCAGACTTTCTAATTCAAAACATTTAATTCATTCTGCACACTTCCCATTTCTTTGTAATTATTTGAACAGAAAACATACTTTATCAAATTAAAAGTAAAACTGTGCTACAGTGACATAAACTATACCAAAATGATATTATATTTCAGCTTCTTCAACAACTTTTTTTAATAAGCATTTTTGTTTCTAAATGTATACATATGCACAACTACAAAACGCATTTCAAGCATTTAAGCACAAGCTTCTAAATCAAAAGGTCATGAGAAACATAAATGAAGTCAATTGTGTCCAAACTCTTGCACAGACTGAAAATCTTGCATTGAAAATTTTGTCTTACAGCCTTGGTCACCATTTACTTTCATTGGATGGAAATGAGCAGCTTGGACAGTCTGCAAAATAACTCATTTTTACTCCACCAAAGAAAGACATATGGATTTGGAACAACATGATGGTGAGTAAATGATGAACTGATACTTAAAGGTTTATTTTGCACCTAGTTGTGTTGTCTTAAAGGAGTAGTTCACCCAAAAATGAAAATTTGCTGAAAATGTATTCAACTTCGTACCATTCAACATGTAGATGAATTTGTTTCATCATCAGAACAGATTTGGAGAAATTTAGCATTCCATCACTTGCTCACCAAAGGATCCTTTGTAGTGAATAGGTGCCGTCAGAATGAGAGTGCAAACAGCTGATAAAAACATCACAGTAATCCACAAGTAATTCACACCACTCCAGCATCAATTACCATTTTGTGAAGTGAAAAGTTGCATGCTTTTATGAAACAAATCAAACATTTTAACTGTCAATTATGGTGAAAATACACATCCATAATAATGCTTCCTCCAATAAAAAAATTAATCCTCTGTTGTCCTTTCACATAAAAATCCACCAACATATTTGCTTAGAGCTGTTTTGGACTGTTTTTACTTGTAAACGGTGCTTGATCTGTGCAGATTTCTCTCCTGATTCAGATTTTTGATGGATAGAGGACTTGTATTTTGTCCAGAAGCAATGATTTAGAAACTTTTAATGATATATTTGTTTCTTACAACCTCAGCTTTTCCCTTCACAAGATGTTAATTGATGAACTGGAGTGGTGTGGATTATTGTGATTTTTTATCAGATGTTTGAACTCTTATTCTGACGGCACCCATTCACTGCAGAGGATCCACTGGTGAACAAGTGAAGTTTTGCTAATTTGATCTAACTTTAATAAACAAACAAACTCATCTACTTCACTGGATGGCCTGAAGATGAGTAAATTATCAGCAAATGTTCATTTTTTGAGTGAACTATTCCTTTGATGATTATTCCACCAGAGATTCAACAAAGAATGAAAATTGTCCTTGTCTCTCATATTTTATCTGAATGTCAATCAGTGAAACGAATGAGGAAGGAAGAGAGACATTTTAAGCAGAGAGATGAAGGTGATGAGTATTTAAATGAACATGTTAGTATTCAAGTGAGGTGTAAGAGTGAGAGAAAATCTAGGAAATTGCTCAGGAGCATCATTACCAATGATTTAGTGATGATAAGAAAAGAGCGGAAAGTGAAAGATCGAGAGGGAGACAAAATAAGTGTCCGATGAATGAAATCAGATATGTGTCACTAAACAAGTTTGTGTCCCTGTGGTTTGAGCTGCCAATTTCCTCTAATGAAATATGACCCAAAGGTTTCAACGGCAGCAGATTTATCTTGCTGATAATTGTCTTTAGATTATGGATGTTTTTGGAGTGATTTATTGCAGGCAGAAGGTCCCTGTAAACCCGGTTACAAGGGCACCTTTAACTCAGCAGAGATTTTGTTAATATGCCTTTTGAATAAATTAATCTATGTGTATGTTTGACCCTGCAGTAGGGCACATGGGATGCACACAAACACACGGGCAACTTCATCAAAGCCAACCTTGTAACAATGTTTGTCTTTGGCCCCCAAAGTTTGTTTTATTCAGACCAACTTTTACTTTGTCCCCTTGAACAGACTTTGTCCTCACCTGAATATACTGTACACTCCCAAAAATATGTGGATGTCTATTTTAGCAGAGTACAGTTTACTATTTTTGTAGTTGGCTATAGTTTGGAGGCTCCCAAAGTAAAAAAATAAATACATCTTTTTAGTCCCCAGAGAAATCGAGGAGTAAATCGGCTGCTAGCCAATGATCTCTCATGAGAAATTTGTGCTGTTTCATTAAGTATTTTGATTTATGCACTTAATAATACAGGGTTTCATTTATTAACATTAATTAATGCATTAGGTATCATGAAATAACAATGAACTGTAGATTTACAACATTTAATTTCTAGGTTAGTGTCTAGAATGTTAATTTCTACATATGCTAATACATTTTTTAACATTAAAGTTGTATAATAAGTTAATGTTTAATGAATTAGAAACATGAATTAGCAATACGCAGAAGTACTGTATATTTATGAATTAACAATGTTAATAAACACTGTAAAATTGTTGTTTATTGTGAGTTCATCATGCCTACTGCTTGTTAATGATGTTAATTTTATTTTAATATAAATATTTGGATTTAGTAAAACAACAAAAAAACATACAAAACAACTCACCAAGTGTTTAAAATATGGGTGTTGCAGTGAAATTAAATATTAATATCTATATAAAATATGCAAAAATATTTTAAAATAGATTTAAATACATTTCAAATATTTTTATGCTTGGTTTTAGGGACACATTTATTTGGTAAAACTTTACAATAAGTTTAACATTAAAAATTGTACATTAAGTTTAAGTACAGATTAAGTGAACAAACATGAATTCACAATGAATGGTATAGTTTATTCATGAATTAACATTAACCTAGATAATAAATGCATTAAACGTGTTGTTTATTGTTAATTTATAATGCCTACTGAATTAACTAATGTTAATAAAGTTAACAGTGTTACCTAATTTAATATAAATATTTGGATTTATTAACCAAAGCACGCCTAGTATTTAAAACACGGGTACTGCTGTGAAATTAAATATCACTATCTATATAAAATACAAAGAGTTAATTTGCAGAAAAACAGATAACTCCGTTTTTAATAATTCTCAGAAATCACGTTTTTTCATTGTGCATTCCCATTAATCTCAATCAAACTGCAGTTGGGTTATTTTGACTGGGTTAGAAAACAAATACCCCCCCCCCCCCTCCCCCCTCAGCTAACTAACACAATAAAACACAATAAAAAACATGATTTTGAAAACGGATTTATCTGTTTTTGCAAATAAACTCTTCATATGAGAAAATAATTTAAAAATAGATTTAAATACATTTTTGCTTGCTTTTAAGGCTTGTGGCAAAGACATTTTTAGGATATATAGAAAACACATCTATTGGTAATAATTTACAATAAGGTTCAATTAGTTAACATTGGTTAATGCATTAACTAATATTAACTAGTGAGCAACACATTTTTTGCAGTGTGTATTATATTAGTTAATATAAATATGATTCTTAATTGTTAGTTCATGTTAGTCCATTAAATATTATAACAGACGCAACTTTGGATTTTAATAATGCATTAGTAAATGCTGAAATTTGCATTGACAGATTAATATATACTTTAGTATTTTTTATTTCTAGTGCATGTTAACTAGCAAATGAAACAATATTGTAAAGTGTCACCCATTTATTGTACTACGTGTAATATGATTTTCAGTGTCAAAACAATAACTTTATTTAAAAAATCTTGCAGCTACTCTGCAGTGGCCCATATCTATGGCAAAGGGCAGTAGCTGTATTGATTTTTTTCCTTAACAAAAATACAGTTCAGTAACATTTTTTTGTTGTTCTGTCTCAGATCACAGAATAAACCTCACACACCCTGCAGGGAACTGTGGGTAAAGTGTTTTTGATGAGGATGGTCATTACTGCAGGACGGAGGTTAGTGAGCGTGTCTCTGAGACAGATATCCGGCCAATACACTTGAATTTCTGCAGGAGGGATTTTAGATATCCTGCTCCATCATGTGCCGCAGAAAAGATTCAGCCATTATTTTTAGTGTCTGTTACACATCGATGAAGAACACTTGGTTAGCGCTGAGAAGTACGATTCATTTCAGTGAGTCGGTTTGTTTGGACAGTTTGTTTCAATGAACAAATTATTATTTAAATTATTATTTGATTGGAATGGCAAACTTTAAGATATTTTACTTCAAATGGATTTTTCTGAGAGTAATTCCTGCTGTAAGGATATTTTAATTGATATTTATATAGTAGGCAATTTATTATATTTTTTTAAAAAGAAATTCAACATTGTATTCGGCAAAGATGCAAGAAATTGATCAAACATGGCAATAAAAATGTTTGTTACAAAAGATTTTTATTTCAAATAAATGCTGTTCTTTTGAACGTACAAAAACCCTGAAAAAAGTGTAGCACAGTTTCCACAAAAATATTAAGCAGCACAACTGTTTTCAACATTAATAACCATAATAAATGTTTATTAAGCAGAAAATCAGCATATAAGAATGATATCTGAAGGATCATGTGACACTGAAGACTGGAGTAATGATGCTGAAAATACAGCTTTGAATCACAGGAATAAAAAAAGAAAAAATTCAAATAGAAAACAGTTATTTTTAAATTGTAATAATATTTCACATTATTACTGTTTTTACTGTATTTTTAATTAAAAAATGAGCATAAGAGGCTTTGAATGTTAACCTTTGAATGTTACTCTCAAAAATAACGATATGCTAAAATTAAATACAGTATTTTACATGTATAGCCTAACCTATTTTTTATTAAAACGCTGGCAGATCAATTACATAATAAGCCAAAAATGAGATACTAAAATTAGTTGATATTACTTCTGGTCCATTTATTACACTGGAAATGAAAGGTCAAGACAAGTGCATTGTGGGAGACAGTATGCCATGCATTGTGTTCTGCTGTATATTGCACATTTTAATAAATATAATAGGTTTTCATTCAGGTATTATTATGTGCATAGTGCAGAAAATTCACATACTATGCACAGCAGACATGCAGAATATTGAATAAAAATAGTATTCGCCAACAGGGGGCACTGTTCTCCTTTGTCTTGTGTGGAGCTGAATAGGAAGTCATTTACACATTAAAATCACTTTTCAGCTGCAGGACAGAACAAGCCTCTTTTGTTTCGCTGATTATATTTCGCATTAAATTCATGATTCCATATAAAATTCCACATTACGGGGAATCAATATAAGGTTTTATGGTCTTATTCACACACAGACCCCTGAAGGGCAGGAAATTTAATCAATAACAAAAGTAGGAAAGACAAGTGGCTAGTGAGGATCTTAAAGCAATAGAGCCATTATCAGGCTCTTACATGTAAAGATAGTGATGTTTCCGTGATAATAATTGTTTAATGAGCAGTGTGCTCCTCGTCCTCTTGGTTGAAATTATTCAGTTTTAAAGAAATGGTTCACCCAAAAATTTAAATTTGCTGAAAATGTGCTCACCCTCAGGCTATCCAAGATGCAAACGAGTTTGTTTTTACATCAGATTTGGAGAAATGTAGCATTACATCACTTGTTCACCAATAGACCCTTTGGAGTGAATGGGTGCCGTCAGAACGAGATTCCAAATAGCTGATAAAAACATTGCAATAATCCACAAGTAATCAACACTACTCCAGTCCATCAATTAATGTTGTGTAAAGTGAAAACCTGCATGTTTGTAAGAAACAAATTCATCATTAAGATTTTTTTCATGTCAAACTGTTGCTTCAGGCCAAAATACGAATCTCTGTCCATAATATTGCTTTCTGCAGTGAAAAAATAATCTCATCTGAATCAGGAGAGAATTGTGCAAAATCAAGCACCATTTACAAGCAAAAAACAACAGTCCAAAACAGCTAAATACAAATATGTGGGTGGATTTTGATGTGAGAGGACAACAGCAGAAAGACTTTTTCACTGGAGGAAATGTAATAATGAATTATAGACTCACATTTTGGACAGAAGCGACGGTTTGAAGTCAAAATGTTTTTGTTAAATTTGTTTCTTACAAACACATACACAACTTTTCACTTCACAAGATGGTAATTATTGGACTGGAGTGCAGTGGATTATTGTGATGTTTTTGTACTCTCATTCTGACGGCACCCATTCACTGCAGAGGATCCACTGGCAAGCAAATGCTAAATTTCTCCAGATTTGATGAAGAAACAAACTCATCTACATCTTGAATGGCCTGAGGGTGAGGACATTTTCAGCTAATTTTCATTTATGGGAGTGAATGTGGGAGTTCCTGAGGTGGATAAAAATCAAACTCATGAAGGACTGCATCCCAAAAGACACTGCACATGTGGGACCTCATGAACAGCTGTGTGTGTTTGTGAAGTAACAGGATGAAAAGCAGTACTATATTGTTCCACTTCAGTAACTTCTATATGTTCTATAGTTTTTGCTGAATATGCCATATTAGTGTCCATGACTACGGGAATAGTAATGTGTTAATGTGTGTGTTACTGTAGAGTGATTAATGTTGTGAAAGTAAAAGCAGTACTTAGCGGGAATTTAAATCACCTTGTGTGGGAACATTTGTATGTGTGTGTGTGTGTGCAAGCTTAATTATATTTGTTGGTATCTAATATCATCTTACTTTACTGTTTCTGCCCCATAGCACAGACACTGAGCGAGAGAGGAAATGAACGTATATGTGTTCATATTAGAGACTTCATCAATTCAAAGGTGGAAATTATATAGAGGCAGGAAGTTCATTCAGAGGGCAACATCAATCCTCTGCTGTAAAAAAACTTAAGCAAGGATCTATATGTGTACTCACTTCCTGTTTGAAACTTACAAATCCTTATGCATAGTGACCAGTTTTGCATGGACAGCAACACAAAAATGCATGGACAAAAATGACTTTTTACTGCTGTAGTGAGTCTAATGTCGTCCAAATAATTTAAGTTTGTTGTTGACACAAACATCTCTATGGAGTTTCCCATTGGGAATTAAGGAAAATACACTTCCTTTCCCTAAATTGATTTTCTTTTTCACACAATGTCCTTCAAGGGAGATATTCCCCCCTAAAGTTGTGTGAATAATTTATCAGCAAGTTTTCAAACAGCAGGACTGGGAAACAATTAAACCGGGTGAAAAGACGTGTACAGGTGACCTGACAGCGTCCATTTACATAATTCAAACATTACAAAACAGCATTCACAACACATTTAACTTTGGTATTGTGAGGTAATTCTGAGGGAAACAGAATATTCGTTGACAAGTAATGTAGGACAGGGCTTTAATTTGTACATTAGCATTTGATTAAGTTAAAAATGTTAGGCTGTGATTATTAATGATTAATGTTATTAAATATTAATATTTTTCTTACCCAAAGGGCCTTGATTACATCAGTAGAGAAAGTAATGATTTTAATACAGGACTATTTAATTTTTTTTTTTTATTGTTTGTTTTAGTATTCATTTTTTAAAATGTTTATAAGAATTTTTTAAATTTTTATAAGAACAAGAACCATAATTTATATTATGGTTATTACAGTTAACTAAACTAAAACTAAAAACATTTGAGTTATTTGAAATAAAATACATGGTAACTGATATTTAAAAAAATAAATAAAATTATTTCAGCTAGTTGCCAAAGAAACATTTCTCATTTTAATTACGTTTTTACATAATTTAATGTATTAAAATAACTAAAACCAAAATAAATTTAATAAAAGCTATATAGACATATATAAAAAGACAAAATCTACTAAAAAGATGAAAACAGTCAACAAAACGACTAAACTTTTATAGTATATAAATAATGCTAAAATAAGTAACGTGTATAAAAAAATAAATAGGCTTAATTTGGATTTCATGTTGATTTTAAAGACTATAAATTAATGGAGACATATTTAGATGCATTTCTTTTTGGTAAACGACTATGAAAACATATATTTACTTGGTATTATTGAAAAAAATAATGAATTGTATACAATAATACCAAGTAGGCCTAAATAGGGTCTAGTCTGATTTAATGTTGACTTCAAGAACATGAATGTCTATGTTTTTCTTTATTTATATGTGTTTTATTGATTACATTTAGCTTGGTCACTGTATATTTATAAATATTCTGTTACTAGAATCTCGAAGTGTTAGAAAATCAGTGAAAGAATCGGTGAGTGTTATAATAACACATGATCGTTCGTTATATTGATAAGGCCTCTCAGAATGGAGGTGAATAGAATTAAACGGTCTTGGCTAAAGTGCCTGTGAGGATGTTTTTGGGAGCGCTCGAGTTATGAGACGCAAGCTCAAACGTGGCATCGGCCTTGAAAGTGCTCAGCAAAAAAAAAAACACAATTCAATTAGCCAACATTTAACTGCCATGATCAGACACACAATACTCATAAAGTGGCTGAAGAATCAATCTGTCTCTGGTGCTCTGGTTGCTAGGAAACAGTAAGAGCAGGTGCATACGGCTATATGAAGGCTCTTGACTTGAAGATGAGATCATCGTCTCCTGCCCTCGTGCTGTCAGAAATCTAAAGGTAAACCGCTGTGTGGTGCTGCATTGATTATTTCATGTCAAAATGCTGGTGCCATCTTCTTGCAGGAAGCCCAAGGTTTAGAAAACATGGAAAGGTCATAATAATCTGAAGATACGAGGTGTACAAAATGACAGAAAAGCTGATTTAATTCTCATAAACATACAAGAATTGCACTGAAAATCTGCAATCCAAAATCTAATTTAAACCTGGAAATTATGTTTTAGGATTCATTATAATTGAAAACAAAATTATCTTTGAGATTCTGTACGGTTTAGATTTCCAATCAAATTTAACCCTTTTACTGTGCTCAAAGTCTTTTACCTAATTTGGTGTTTCTGGTTAAAAATGGCTTGTAAATCTCTCATTATGCTATATTATCACCAAACATTGGACCTTTTTTTGTTATCTTTTTTTTTAACACAGTTAAACACAGTTGTTATTAACACAGGCTTTTCATTTCTTTTGGGAGCTGATTGGTGGTAGGCCTTATCTGTGCTTGTGCAACTCATTTTTTGAATGATAAAAAGCATCATGTGGATAATTTTCGCTATATACAATAAAAAAAACGAGGTTCTGACGATCATTCATTCATGTGCTAAATGAAAGACAACAAGATGATAAAGATATTGAATATTTGGTTATAGCATAGCATAACAAGTAATTGGCAAGCAATGTATTTTTTGTAGCCTAGACTGTAAAAAATTATTTTTCAAGGTTGCAAATAAAAGATGATTAGAGTATATTTTACAAGAAAATATAATTTAAGTCATCCTACTTCAATTTCTGAGTGTAAATTCTTTCTACACTATTTTTTTCAGTGTAGTAATTTTTGATCACAGGTGTAACAAGGTGAGAAAAAAAAAAAAACTCCCCCAAAAGTACAAAAAATGATCGAAAAATAGATAAATAAATGACGCTGATAGGAACATGTATAAAAATTAAATAGTCTCAATTTGGATAAAGACTATAAATTACAAGGTGAGAAAAAAAAACCTCCCCAAAAATACAAAAAAGATCAAAGAAATAATTATAATAATAAAAAAGAAACAAAGAAAGAAAAATTATAAAAATAATAATAATTTGGGACATTACCTTGTGTAAGCAAATTTGTAAGTCAAATGCGGTAACATTAACGGGATTGTGGCGCAGAACCAGACGGGGTGAGATCCATTTGCAGCTCTTTATTAAGGATAGTCAAACAAGCAGGGTCAATCAACAGCAAACTGAGCAATAGAGGCGAGGCAGAGACAGAGTCGAGAATACAGGCAGTATGTCGAGGCAGGCAGCAAGAATCCGAATCCAAATCCAAATAACAAATCCAAGTCAGGGCGGGTAGAGAACAATCAATAACGTTAAACAGTCCAGGGTCAAAACTACAGAAATCAAGTACGGGTAAGAACGCTCAGAACTGACAGCCGGGGCAAATCAAGACTTCGCGAAGAGTGTGTGTGTGTGAGCAGCTTATAAGCGTGTGTGTAAATGAGGTGCAGGTGTAAGTGCAATCAGCATTACATTAGTGTTGAGAATGTCATCAGCATTGACCCATGAACGCTCCTCCGGGCCGAATCCCCCCCAGTCGACCAAGTACTGTAGTGTACCCCCGCGGCATTTGGAATTGAGCAACTCGTGCACACGGTACGCCTCCTCGCTGTCAATCAGGATAGGCGGGGGGGTCTGGGATACGGTTCCTTCCTCCGTCGCTCCGCTCGGACCACCAGCGGGTTTAAGCAGGGAAACATGGAAAGTAGGAGAAACATGATAATTAGCAGGCAGATCCAAATGGAATGATACTGGGGTAATTTGTCTAATAATTTTGAATGGACCGACATACCTGGGACTGAGTTTCTTGCAGGGTAATCTGAGGCGGAGGTCTCTGGTGGATAGTCAGACCCACTGACCAGGGGTGTATGCCGGAGCAGGGCGTCGATGACGGTTGGCTTGATGTTCTTGTCGTCTGACTGCATGGAGCAGATGGGTGTGAGCCTGATCCCAGACGGCCACGCTATTCTGTAGCCACTCCGTTACTGAAGGCAGGTCGGTGGGTTCCCCTGACCAGGGGAATAGCGGTGGTTGGTAACCCAGGATGCATTTAAATGGAGTCATTCCTGTGGCAGGTTTGGTGAGGGAATTCTGGGCATACTCCGACCAGAACAAATATCTGCTCCAATCAGTTTGGTTCCGTTGACAGTATGATCTCAGAAATCGGATAACTTCTTGATTAAGTCGTTCAGTTTGTCCGTTGGATTCTGGGTGATATCCGGATGTGAGGCTGACATTGACGTTGAGATGCTTGAAGAAGGCTGTCCAGACTCGGGAGGTAAATTGTGGTCCTCGATCAGACACAATATCTTCAGGGAGGCTGTAGAATCTGAATACTTGATTGCAAAGAAGTTCTGCGGCCTCTAAGGATGAGGGCAGTTTGGGTAGGGGAATAAGGCGGCAGGCTTTGGAGAAACGGTCTATGATGGTGAGTATGGTGGTGTTACCTTGTGAGTTGGGCAGGTCAGTGATGAAGTCGATAGCAATGTGTGACCAAGGTCGTTGTGGTGTGGGTAATGGAGTCAGAAGGCCGGCTGGTACTTGTCTGGGAGTTTTGGATGTGTCGCAGCTGGTGCAGTTATGAATGAATGTGACAGTGTCCTTAAACTGGGTGGGCCACCAGAAGCGGTTTCGTGGGAGTTGTGTTGTGGCCATGATTCCGGGGTGACCTGAGCTGGGTGTTGTGCGTACCTGGGTGATGAGTTGTTTGCGGAGGGTCTCGGGAACATAGGTGAGGTTGGCTGGACATTCGGTTGGAGGTGTCTCTTGACTGTTCAGTTGGTTGATTTCTGTCATGATGTCCCATTGAACGGGGGCTACGAGCAGGCTCTCGGGGATGATGTTCTCAGTAAAGGTGGTAGGAATCGATTCTTCCGTTTGGCGGGATAGTGCGTCGGCTTTCGTGTTCTTAGATCCTGGACGGTAGGTTACAGAGAAGTTAAATCGAGTGAAGAACAGCGCCCATCTGGCCTGACGTGGGTTCAAACGTTTGGCTGAACGGAGGTATTCTAGGTTTTTGTGGTCGGTGAGTACAATGAAGGGATGTGTGGATCCCTCTAACCAATGTCGCCACTCTTCAAGAGCCAATTTCATTGCCAGGAGCTCACGATTGCCCACATCATAATTGCGTTCGGCCTCAGACAATTTTCGAGAGAAGGCGGCGCATGGATACATCTTGGCCGGTTCTCCATGACGTTGCGACAAGACTGCCCCCACCCCTGTGCTAGAAGCGTCGACCTCGACGATAAACTGCCGTTCAGGATCTGGGTGTCGCAAGATGGGTGCTGAAGTAAATCTGGCTTTAAGTTCGTCGAAGGCCTGACGTGATTCTGTGGTCCAACTCAGACGGGTTGTGTGGCGTTTTGTCATGGTGGTTAAAGGTGAGGTGATGGTACTGAAGTTCCTGATGAATCGGCGGTAGAAATTGGCGAATCCTAAGAAGCGTTGGAGCTCTTTCACAGTTTGAGGTAGAGGCCAATCCAGAACAGCACTAACCTTTTTGTCTTCCATGGCTACTCCCTGCTGGCTGATCACGTAGCCCAGGAATGATGTACTGGTCTGGTGAAATTCACATTTCTCAGCTTTGGCATATAGTTGATACTGGATCAGACGACTTAGCACTGACCGAACATGACGGACATGTTCTTCCAGGGTGTTTGAGTAGATTAGAATATCATCGATGTATACTATCACCCACTTGTTAAGCATGTCCCGGAAAACATCATTTACGAAGGACTGGAAGACAGATGGACTGTTGGCTAGGCCGAAGGGCATAACGAGGTATTCATAGTGCCCACTAGTGGTCGAGAAGGCAGTTTTCCATTCATCCCCCTCACGAATGCGGATGAGATTATAGGCATTGCGTTAATGCAGCTGGTACCAGTGGTAACGGGTAACGGAATTTCACAGTGATCTCATTCAGGCCACGATAGTCAATACAGGGTCGCAATCGCCCATCCTTCTTTTTCACGAAGAAGAATCCCGCTGAAGCTGGTGAAGATGAAGGCCTGATGAAGCCCATGGCTAATTCTTCCTCGATGTAGTGTTTCATTGCTTCAGACTCGGGTTGTGATAGGGGAAAAATTCTTCCCTTTGGGGGTGTGGTACCAGGCATAAGGTCAATCGCACAGTCTACAGAGCGGTGTTCGGGCAATTGAGAGGCTTTTCTTTTGCTAAAGGCCTCGGTTAGATCAGAGTACTCGGTTGGCAAGTTTAGTTTATCAATATCTGGAGCAGAGGAGTCAGAAATCTTACTTTGGATTCTTGAGACTTTGGACAAGCAGCAATCTTGACAAGAGGGGTCCCACTGAATGAGCTGATTCTCTCTCCAGGAGATGTGAGGGTTATGGGTGCGCAGCCAGGATAGTCCTAGGATGATGGAGTGTGTGGATGAATTGATGACATAGAAGCGGATGGTTTCTGTATGCAAAGTTCCAATGAGAAGTGTAGCCTCCTCAGTGATCTGAAGGATCCTCCCCTCGCCGATTGGTCGTCCGTCTAGCGCCTCCACTGCCAAGGGGGAGTTACAGGGGATTAGTTTCAGTTGGCACTGAGTAGCAAACTCACTCGAAATAGAATTTCCTGCTGCTCCAGAATCTACGAGTGCAGATGTCTTAAATACTTTGTTCTGAGTGATTAACTGAGCTGGTAAATTAAAGCAAGATGAGGAGTGGGTGTTTTTGGATGTTGACTCACCGGTTGAGATCTTGATGAGGGACGCACAGGGCAAGAATTCCTCATATGTCCAGGTTGACCACAGTAAAGACAGAGGTGATTCTGCATACGGCGTTCACGTTCCTCAGGCGTGATGTGGGTAGTTCCGAGCTGCATTGGTTCCTGATCCATGACCGTCTCGTGAGAGACACGGACTGGGGCTCGTGTAGAGCGTCGTGAGCGGAGCAAATTATCTATTCGTATGGTGAGATCAATGAATTCGTTCAAGTTCTTACCCTCGTCACGACAGGCCAGTTCATACTGTAGTTCGGTCCTTAATCCTCTTCTGAATAGCAGTTTCAGTGTGTCTTCGACCCAGGTGGTTTGAGCTGCGAGTGTGCGGAATGAGAGGGCGTATTCAGCTGCCGAGTTCCTTCCTTGAGTTAAGGTTAACAATTGCTCACCAGCATCTCCTCTCTCCGTAAAATGTTCGAAGACCTCCCGAAACTGTTGAAGGAAAGCCTCGAACGTGGGAAAAGTGGAACCATCCATTCGCCAAACTGCTGTTGCCCACTCTAACGCTCTCCCGGTTAATAGCGAACAAACAAAAGCTATGCGGCTAGATTCAGTGGGATATAATAGCGGTTGTTGATTGACAAACAGAGAGCACTGTAACAGGAAGCCCTTACACTTAGTCGGTGTCCCATCAAACCGCTCCGGGAAGGCGAGGTGCGGGCTGACCGGAGAAGGCAGTGACGGTGTGGGGTTGCTGTGTGCTGATGGCTGGGCTGCCATGGTGCTGGTTGTCGACGGACGGATGCTTTGCAATGCTTGAACTAGCTCCTCTGTCAGGGTCGTCAGTTGATTCAGCTGGTATTGTTGTGATGCCAGCTGAGATGCTTGAGCGGATAATTCGTTGGAGAGTTACGCGAGGGCCGCTGGATCACTGTCGAATTCTTCTGTGGCGCAGAACCAGACGGGGTGAGATCCATTTGCAGCTCTTTATTAAGGATAGTCAAACAAGCAGGGTCAATCAACAGCAAACTGAGCAATAGAGGCGAGGCAGAGACAGAGTCGAGAATACAGGCAGTATGTCGAGGCAGGCAGCAAGAATCCGAATCCATATCCAAATAACAAATCCAAGTCAGGGCGGGTAGAGAACAATCAATAACGTTAAACAGTCCAGGGTCAAAACTACAGAAATCAAGTACGGGTAAGAACGCTCAGAACTGACAGCCGGGGCAAATCAAGACTTCACGAAGAGTCTGTGTGTGTGAGCAGCTTATAAGCGTGTGTGTAAATGAGGTGCAGGTGTAAGTGCAATCAGTCCCAGGTATGAGGCCTTATGGGAAATGGAGTTCATGGAAAAACTAATACTCAGGCGATTGCTCCCTCTGGTGGTGCGAGGGAGGCGGTACAGGAACCTCCTCTGTAACAGGGATAGTTCACCCAAAAATGGAAATTCTGTCAATAATTACTGTAGCAGTCCCTTGGATCCGAGAGCCTCGACTGATGTGTGAGGTTTTCTTAACTTCACCACAACGACAATGCGACGTATTCAATCAGCATCTTTATTCTGTATATCTTGTAGCGACTCACAACACCCCACAGCATCGTGAAAACTGTTGTAACACATACAAATTACAAATTCATAATTCAAACAGACTCAAAAACATGTTGAATTGCATAAACATCACAAGTAAACATCACAATAGATTACATTACACAAACATTCAAATATTTCTTTAATTACAATCAACATACCTCGCTGCGCTCACCAAGGAATGCAAATCAAATAGAATAATCCTTTCGTCATCATCAGACGTGAGTCGAATTAACTTCAAAGTGACACAAAATATAAAATCCACATTAAAACAATATAGAGTCCAACAATCCGCGTCTCACAATAGCGTCCACCCGCCTCCTTATTAAGCTCATTAGTCCACCTGATCACTACGGTGTCCAAGAAGAACAATTTCAGCACGAATATTCATGACTTCTGATTTCAATTGGTAAACACGCGCAGAGTACAAAACATTAAAGATACAGAAAATGTCAATCACGATTCAAATCACATACATCTTCATTATTTCATAATTCATCCATACTTTCTATACAAGGAACATAATTACAACATTTCAAATGGTCCCTTACACTCCCACCAATCATGACATCATAAATACACCAATAAATCGTACATGATTTCAATTCTTAAGGGCCATCTAATAATTCACCTTATGCAAGGAAGCATTTAATTATACTGACATGACTAGGTTAAACATAAATACTCAAATGTGTACGTTAATCTTCTACTGCGCTGCATCTTTCACTTTCAAGCAGGAGCACTAACTTTTGAACTGGTCTTTCTATAATTGAGGATTTAGATGGAAGATAATGTTTTCCTAATGATCTCTGTTCACTAACTCGCACTTTCACTCTTCGTACTAATCCATCACTCTCCACAGTAGTTTCCACTATTCGTCCCAACTGCCATTGATTTCTCGGAGAAAGATCTTCCTTTATCATGACTACGTCATTCACCTTGAGATTACGCCGTGCCACATGCCACTTCTGCCGCATGGAGATGTTCAAAAGATACTCTCTCTTCCACCGACTCCAAAATTGTTCAATCAGATACTGAATACGGTGCCAACGTTTGGTACCATACACATCTTCCATTACAAATTCTCCTGGAGGAGGAAAAGCAATCTTTGACTTCATTTGAATCAGATGATTAGGCGTTAAAGGCTCAAGGGAGTTAGGATCATTTATTCCATCTACTGTTAGAGGACGACTATTAACGATGGACATGGCCTCATAAAAGAATGTTCTAAGAGAAGCATCATCAAGTCTTCCCAAGCTTTGAGCCAAGGTAACATTCAATACATTTCGAATGGTACGTATCTGGCGCTCCCACACACCACCAGCATGACTTGCAGATGGAGAATTGAAGACAAACTCACACTGTTTCTCAACCAGGAATTTCTGCAAAGCCTGGTTATCACACTGTTTAAGTGCTTCCTTTAGTTCATTTCTGGCTCCGATTAAATTTCTGCCTTGATCACAATAGAGTTGGCACACAGCTCCTATTAAGCTAATAAAACAGCGCAGGGCATTAATAAAGGAGTCTGTGGAAAGATCTTCCAACATTTCCAGATGGACAGCTTGAGAATAAAAACAAGTGAATATCAGACCATACCTTTTGTACTCCTTACGATTCCTTTTAACAATAAAAGGTCCAAAACAATCCATTCCGCAATATGTAAATGGAGCAGATGCTTCAACTCGGTCTTTATGGAGCTCAGCCATACGCTGTTCTTCAACTGGCCGCCTCACCTTCCTACATTGCACACAACCATTTATCAATTTAGCCACCAATTTACTGCAGCCTAGAATCCAAAAGCCATTTGCTCTGAGCTCCATCTGAGTTTGGCTTCTACCTTGATGGCATATTTGAGAATGATAATGTAGCAAAATAAGCTGAGTAATATGACTATCCTTTGGCAGAATATATGGGTGCCTAAATGCTTCACTAAGAGACGAATGCTTAAGTCTTCCACCAACACAAAGTATACCCTCTCTCAATATTGGATCGAGGTTAAAAATAGGATTAGAACGAGGAAGACTTCCTTCAGTTTCAAGCACCTTTATCTCTTTGCTGAATGTCTGCGACTGGACAAGCTTTATTACTGCTTTAGCAGCACTCTCACGCTCTTTAGAGGTCACAAAATCAGGATTCTTGCTTTTAGACCTCAATCTCTTAATTCTTGCGACTACCTTAAGAAGTGTTGTCCACGATGAAAACCTTGACAGACAATCAAGAGTTTCTGCACAGTCATTACTTCTTGTAACAAAAACCTTAACTGCTTTAACCTCTGGATCACCAACCAGTAGGTCAATTGTTGGAATAGAATTTGGAATTTGTTGACAAGATATCAGATGCACGAAGTCCCCTAGAGGCATAATCAGCTGGGTTTTCTGACGTATAAACATAATGCCACTGGTTTAGATTGGTGTTCTCTCTTATCAACTGGACTCGGTTTGCCACAAAAACATGGAACCCTCGCGCTTCATTATTGATATATTAAAGAACAACTTGAGAATCAGTCCAAAAGAACTCTTCATCAATCTCAATATGGAGCTCTGATTTCAGAAGAACACTCAGTCTAACAGCAGTCACAGCAGCTGAAAGTTCCAAACGAGGAATGCTTGTGACCTTTGATGGAGCAACTCTAGCCTTAGCCATGATGAGACTGCAATGGACTCCATTTTCATCGTTCTTATATCTCAAATAAGAACATGCACCATATCCTATACTACTGGCTTTATATAACTGTGCCAAATATTTTAAACCAAAATGAGCACAGCCTGGGGAAGAGGCAGCACCAAAAAGATGAACTGTCATCTGATACTCTTTGGGCTCTTGATCAAGATCTCCATGCTCCCACCATAAGAACTTCAAATACTTGCGATGTTCAGGCACAACAAAAAACTGATGGAACATCCTTTCAATATCACATATGATGGAAACTGATTCCTTTCAGAAACGACAAAGAACTCCCACCAAGGAATTAATCAAATCGGGTCCTTTCAATAAGGTGTCATTCAAGGAGATGCCATGAAATTTAGCTGAACAATCAAAGACAACTCTTAGCTTGTCAGGTTTCTTTGGATGGTAAACTCCGTGATGAGGAATATACCATACATTATCTCCCACAGATGCTTCTGGGGCCAACTCTGCATCACCATTTCTGATCACCTCCTCCATGAAGGTCTTATAATGATCATAAAACTGTGGGTTTACTCTTAACTTTCTCTGTAGATGCTGCAAGCGAATGATGGCCAACTTCTTATTGTTTGGTAAAGTGGGAGGACTACAGCTTTTAAATGGAAGCGGCATTTCAAGATGACCATTCTCCTTCTGATGAATACCCTCTCTAAGAAGCTGTATAAAGCGCACATCCTCTTGAGAGATATATTTACCTTCAGAATTCCTTTCACTGAAGTCTGACTCCAAAACTCTCAAAATATCTGTAGCTGAGGGAACTGGCGTTTCTCTTACCAAAACTCTTGTGCACGAATCTTTGACCTCCTTGCCTATCCAAATGAGGATTAACTGCCCTATTATACTCCATCCCAACTCAGTCTTCTGTGCAAATGGCTCATTTTCGCCTCCCATGACAACTTCAAGAGGAGCCAAAGCCGAAGGACAATCATATCCAATTAATAGTCCCACGTCGCAATCTTGTAGTGATGGCAATTTATTCGCAAGAGATTGAAGATGAGACCATTGCAGGGCTGTGACTCTAGTTGGTATACAAGACGTATCAACAGGAATAAAATCACGTGTATATGTTTGCTGCAATAATATATATTTTTCAGAATGAAAATCTCGAATTCGTAGTCCTTGCACACCTTGACTAGCTATTACAGTATCTGTAGCAGTCAATGTACTTAGCTTCAGTTGCAATGGTCAAGCATTTACATTCAACTCTCGAACAAGATCTTCCAAAACAAAGCTTGAATCGCTTTGCGTATCAAGAAGAGCATATGTAAGAATTTCTTTCTGAGGTTCATTTACAGATGACAAGAAAACAGGGACAATGCTAGAAGTGGCAGAAGCATTACGAACTAGCGCACAAGACAAAACTCTGTGGACATCCTGACCAGTTTCTCCTTCTAAGGGAGTAGAAACTTCATTTACTACTTCCCTAGCCCTCCTCTCTCTCTCTCCCCATGCAAACAGGTCGGATGGCGTCGACCACATATTCCACAGATATGCCGCGTTCTACAATCTTTAGTAATGTGTCCTTTCCTTAAACAACCAAAACACAAATAATTCTGATATATAAATGTTCTTTATGCAGCAAAGGTCGGGCATTTCGCAATGCCATGAAGGTCCTCTTTACAAACAAGTCATGGCAGCTTTGGCTTAAAAACAGATGGCCTTTCCGAAGTCTTCGATTTATGATCTTTCATTTGGGCACTCGTACTAAAGGTCTTTGCCCTTTTAGGCAGCTTGTCATCTACTGATCTAAAGCTCAGCGAAAGGGAAGATGTGATGGGATTACAGGCAATACGAGCTTCCTTCTGCACAAACTCAGCGAAGCATTTAAACGTTGGATATTCTCCAGATGCATCAAGTTCTTCTACAACAATTCTACTCCATTTGCGTACCGCCCAATCTGGTAATTTCTTCAACAGCTTATGATTCTCCTCACTATCATTTAAAATGGTCAATCCTTTAACATGAGGCATAGCCTCTGCACAGCTATTTAAAGAATCCGCAAAATCTCTCAGTGCCAAAAAATTATTTGGACCGATCTTAGGCCACTTCATAAGCTTGTCTGGATAGGCTTTCTGCACAGCAAATGGATTTCCATACCTGTCCTTTAAAACTGTCCAGGCACCCTCATATGCATCCTCAGAACTCCGATAAAAGAATCCCTCCACGGCTTTACGTGCTTCTCCTGTAAGATAGCTTTTCAGATACAACATCTTTTCACTGATAGGGATAGGTTTCCTGTCAATCAAAATTGTGAATGACATCTTAAAATCTACGAACTTCAAGGGATCACCAGCAAAAATAGTTGGTTCAGGAACAGGCAAACGATTCAGACTTAATGAACTTGCAATTGCTTCAGCTAAGTCAGCTGTTAAGTTCTGAGATGTAGCATGTGATTGAGATAATGCCACCGTTGTATGTTCATTTAAATTTGCATCCAAAGTTGTTCCAGCAGTGAAAATAGCTGTATTAGGTTCTCTCGTTACGTTATCTTCAATTTGATTATATGTTCGAACCCGGGTTGCAGCAACCTTAACATCCATATCCACTTGCATAATTTTTAACTTCGTTCTCTCCTCTTCTAGCTTCAGGCTATTCTCAGCTTGCTTTAGTTTCATTTTTGCCACCATCTGTGACTCATGAAGTTTCTGTTCACTTTCAAGCTTACTAAGCTTAGCTGCCTGAGCTTGTATCTCTTGCATGGACTTTGCTTGTTCCAATTTAGCTGCAAGATCTACTTCTGCATCCACTCTGTTACTAAAAACTTTAGAACTAATATGACTGACAAATTGTCTAATTTCTCGGACATGACGCCTTCTGTGTTTGTATTGCCAAAAATAGATTATATTCATCTTTATTTAAAATCATTCGCACTCTTTCCTTCTCAACTTCTTTAAAACCCCCCTGATCTAGGCCAACTTCAAATCGTTTAGAAACAAGATCACGTATTTCTGTAGTTAGTGTAATACAAGCATCCATCTTTTGCACAACATCTAAGGTATTAAGAGAATTGCGCTGAAGAACTTCATAAGTTTGATTTACACAATCATATCCGCCTTGAACGGTTTCATTTATATTATCAAGGTCATCTTTCACACAAAATCCCTTAAGTCTTATCCTAGCTTCTCTCGCTACCTTCTTCCAGGATTCATAGGCCCTAAAAAATGCCTTTAAATGTTTTTTCGCGTCCTGTTCACGCATCTGTTTACCTTTCTCTGTAAGCTGTCGTTCACGAGAACTAGAGCGAACTTTCTGCTTAACAATGAGTTTCTCATCTACATTTCCTATCAAAGGTTCTTCTACAGGACTTAAGGTTTCCCCACAAGCAGGATTTCCCTTTTCCTCTAACAATGACATCATTTCTTTTCAAACAAAATTAACAACATCAATCATGAAATACAAAAATTATGCTTAATACCTTTTGAATGACCCATTCAAATTAACTTCAACAAGGTGAAAGTTGTGAACAATTTCAAATTTAAAGATGAAAATCATTTAACGTTTCATGAATAATTGTAACTTAACAACACTTCATTCTTAAACATTTGAGCCTATAATTTATATATTCATGTGAAAATCACAATAACAATGAAATCCGACATACGACAATTATTCGTTAAAAGGTCTCTCACCGCATCTGCAGTCGTTGCTTGCTTAAAGTATCAATTTTACGATCTTACTTGAATACGTAAAACAACAATCCCCGACAGTTCGAAGACAGGTTTGTAGTGTAGCAGACGACCTAAATGTAGCGTCGAGTTTTCACTGTAGCAGTCCCTTGGATCCGAGAGCCTCGACTGATGCGTGAGGTTTTTCGCTATATACAATAAAAAACCGAGGTTCTGACGATCATTCATTCATGTGCTAAATGAAAGACAACAAGATGATAAAGATATTGAATATTTGGTTATAGCATAGCATAACAAGTAATTGGCAAGCAATGTATCTTTTGTAGCCTAGACTGTAAAAAAATATTTTTCAAGGTTGCAAATAAAAGATGATTAGAGTATATTTTACAAGAAAATATAATTTATAATGTCATCCTACTTCAATTTCTGAGTGTAAATTCTTTCTACACTATTTTTGATCACAGGTGTAACAAGGTGAAAAAAAAAAACTCCCCCAAAAGTACAAAAAATTATCGAAAAATAGATAAATAAATAAATGACGCTGATAGGAACATGTATAAAAATTAAATAGTCTCAATTTGGATAAAGACTATAAATTACAAGGTGAGAAAAAAAACCTCCCCAAAAAATACAAAAAAGATCAAAGAAATAATAATAATAATAAAAAAGAAAGAAAGAAAGAAAAAATTATAAAAAATAATAATAATTTGGGACATTACCTTGTGTAAGCAAATTTGTAAGTCAAATGCAGTAACATTAACGGGATAGTTCACCCAAAAATGGAAATTCTGTCAATAATTACTGTAGCAGTCCCTTGGATCCGAGAGCCTCGACTGATGCGTGAGGTTTTCTTAACTTCACCACAACGACAATGCAACGTATTCAATCAGCATCTTTATTCTGTACATCTTGTAGCGACTCACAACACCCCACAGCATCGTGAAAACTGTTGTAACACATACAAATTACAAATTCATAATTCAAACAGACTCAAAAACATGTTGAATTGCATAAACATCACAAGTAAGCATCACAATAGATTACATTACACAAACATTCAAATATTTCTTTAATTACAATCAACATACCTCGCTGCGCTCACCAAGGAATGCAAATCAAATAGAATAATCCTTTCGTCATCATCAGACGTGAGTCGAATTAACTTCACATTAAAACAATATAGTCTCCAACAATCTGCGTCTCACAATAGCGTCCACCCGCCACCTTATTAAGCTCATTAGTCCACCCGCCACCTTATTAAGCTCATTAGTCCACCTGATCACTACGGTGTCCAAGAAGAACAATTTCAGCACGAATATTCATGACTTCCGATTTCAATAGGTAAACACGCGCAGAGTACAAAACATTAAAGATACAGAAAATGTCAATCACGAATCAAATCACATACATCTTCATTATTTCATAACAATTCATCCATACTTTCTATACAAGGAACATAATTACAATATTTCAAATGGTCCCTTACAATTACTCACCCTCGTGTCGTTCCAAATATGCCAGACCTTCATTCATCTTCGGAACACAAATTAAGATATTTCTGATGAAATCTGAGAGCTTTCTGACCCTCCATAAACAGAAATGCAACTGACATGTTCAAGGCCCAGAAAGGTAGTAAGGACATTGTTAAAATAGTTCATGTGACATCAGTGGTTCAATCGTAATTTTATGAAGCTATGAAAATACAAAACAAAAATAACGACTTTATTGAACAATTTGTCAGTCTTTGCCATGCGTTCAGGGAGTGCAAATGTGGGAGGAGCCAGATAATGGAGGAATGTGCTGCAGGTTATTACTGAGAGGCTCTCAGTTGAGTGGAGGACAAAGAATAATTGTTTGCTGGGGTGAGATTGATGTGTGGAAATGTTGTGTTCTAGAGTGAGTGTGATTTCTGGGAAAATGGTGAGTCTTACTTTATCTGCTTGGATAAAAAGTTAAAGCAGGTGGGGGAATCTCTTCCAGTTGTTTTTGAGGTTTTTGTTGTTGTTTTGGGAATTTAGTGGGGCGGTGCTTGAAGGAAGACTCAGATCTGTTTGAGCTTTTTCTGAAGGGGTATTTCCTCTACTTTCTCTCCACCTGAGAATACAAAGCTGTTTAAAGCCACAGCCATGCTATCAGATGTTAGAACAACGGTACAATATGATATATACATATTGTGGTATTAAAAGTTTATCATATTCGTATGGTTTATAATGTTCTTCAAGGTATGCAATAATACCATAATACTTTTAAAATGGAGATTTTTTTTTTTAATGGATAAAAAAACCAAAGTTTTCAATATTGATAATAATAAATGTTTCTTGAGCAGCAAATCAGCATATTAAGATGATTTCTGAAGGATCATGTGACAGTGAAGGCTGGAGTAATGATGCTGAAAATTCAGCTTTGATCACAGGAATAAATTACATTTTATAATATATTTGAATAGAAAGAATTTATTTTAAATTATAACAATATTTCACAATATTACTGTTTTTACTGTATTTTTGATCAAATAAATTCAGCCTCTTGATCAGAAAATCTAACTGAACTAACTGAAAACAGGAAACAACTGGACACAAATGAGACTCCCTACAGCTTTCTCTAATAGACTAGTTTGAGAGGTTTTAAAAGACATATTCTGTAACAGATAGATAACCACAAGCCCACCCAGCCATTGATGGACTTCCTGTTTATCAAGATGGTGTCTTGACCACTTCCTGGCAAAGTACCTTGTGAGAAGACGCCCTGTGGTATCAAATGGATGAAGCTGAGGTATGATCTTTAAAATAATTTAGAGCTCATAATGAGCTCGGATCTGGAAGGTCTTGTGGAATGAGTGTCCGTTTGAGGAAAAAGTATTGGAATGAATGTCAATACATGCACAAATGTATACATTTGTAATACAATCATGTTTTGAAGTTGTTGTTTAATTGTTCACAGTATCTCTATCTCAGTGGCTAATGACTAGCTTGTGTCGTTCAGGTTATCATTGCTTCTGCTGTTCTATTTAAGCAGTACAGCGGTGATCAAACCAGCAGCGGAAAACAATCATTGTGCGTCACGTGCATCAGTGCAGAGCAGACCCCAGTGCTGAAGGGCCCAAACCAAAGCAACCGCTGCAGCTGGCTTCATTAACTCACAAAGACTGCAGGCAGGAGAGCATAAAGTCTTTAATGAAGTGCCCAGCATGCATTTAGCCATTCTGGAGGTCAACGTTAAGAATGTCAATTAGTTAAATTGATATGTTGAACTTAACTAAACACTAAAATGTCATCATTGCATTAGCAAACTACCTGTGCATCCATTTATTGTGTTATGCTGAATATAAATTTCAACATCAGAATGAGCAGGACATTTTATAACAGTAAAATGTATACTTTATCATTTTTATTTTAGTAAATCAAACCAGCCTAGTCATTTATTGAGTTACACAGAAATTCATTGTAAGTACTGGGTAAAGTTAGATGCGTTTTGATAATATTGGGAAGAATGAAAGGTGTTGTTGGTTAACTATGATCTATCTGCCACACTTGCACACTTCACACCTTGACCAGAAGACAGAAGTGAAAGAGAGGGGGGAGATGAAGCTTTGGGCACACTGACACTGATACTCGAGGAAGTAATGACTGATGGTGTGTTTAAATGTGAACGCGTGTGACAGCGCATGTTATCTTAGTTTGGATTTGTGATTAAACGCTTCGAAATGGAGTTCTCCTGCCCTCTGATCTGTGGGCTCATTTTGTCCTGCATTTGCTTCAGCGGTAAGAGCCCCATCCGGCCTAAACACCTATTATTTAATGTGTCTTATCTGTTTTATTACATTAGGGTGTGCTTTGCTTAGGCAGGGTTTATAGCATTATTTTGCTATGTTACGCTGATGGCGTTTTGGCTTTTTTATCTGTCAATACATGTTTACCAACCATAATTCATGCAAGAGCTAATTTTTTACAAACTTTATTACATATTGCCTTCTGTTTTATGATATATTTTTTTTTATTACAGATCATATTAGAATTTAAAATATTGGTATGTCAGCATATCAATGATGTATGTACCCGTACAATAACATAAGATTTTTTTTCAGTGTAGCTATGTTTTGTGTTTGCTTTGATTGATTGTAAAAAAAAAATAAAATAAAAAAATCCCTCATCCCATCCTCCCTAAATATGAAAGACCAGGAACAACCATACAGAGTTTTTCTTTTTGTCATAAGTGTGTTATGTGGCCTTATAGACTTTACATTGCCTGCCCAAAAATAGTTGCACACTCTAGTATTTTATTTGATCCCCTTTAGCTTTGTGTGCATTTGTCGTGGCATTGTTTCAACAACCTCATGCAACATCACAGCATTTATTTCCGTCAAGAGTTGCATTTATTGTTCGCCGAAATGTTGTATTGATGTGTAAAGTCGACTCCAGAACATCCTCAAGACTTTCAGTATGGTTCCGCTCAGGACTCCACAGTGACCAATTCATAAACTGATTCCCCAAGCTCACTGAACCACTACTTCACAAATTGAGTCCAATGAATCTTAGCGTTTTCATCCTGCAATATGGACATCTTTCAACATTAAGAAATGAAAAGCTATACAGTGGACTATAAAGCTAGACTCTAAAGTATTTGCTTATTTAAATCCAAATGGTGACTTGTTTTTGGCCAGGGGGTGCGTGTTATATACAGCTAATATGAGGAAGATGTTGATGTTTTTGTTTAAGAATTTACAGTAGCTGTTATTTTTTATGATGAACTATAGGACTCCTTTATGGAACATAATTACATTATGTGCTTCAATCACACCTCTTATTCACTTTTCATATACTACTAAGAAAAGTTAATTGTAGGTGTTGTTTCTAAATATCAAATGTACAGCATAATGCCAGAAATATTGATCAACACAAATTGATCTACTTTATGAATAAATGCAGATGTTAATGGTTTGTTTACCATTTTTCAGTCACAGATTCATATGAGCACGAGGAGCTGTCTGTGATTCAGAGTCCATCCAGCCTCACTGTGAAAGAGGGAGATTCTGCTCAAATCACCTGCTGCTGGAGTAAAATCAAAGTTAAAGTTAAAGTTACTTGGTACATCGATGAGACAAGACTTTCAGATATGAAGCAGGAACTCTATGAACCTAAAACACAGAACTGTTCAATACTCAACTTCACAAACATACTTAAAAATGCTACAGGTCATTATGTTTGTATAGTAACTCAAGACATACCAGTCCTGATGCAGTGGAGAGGTAATGGAACAGCTCTATCTGTCAAAGACGATCAACTAGAAACGACAACAACTGGTAAGTTATTAAAAGACTGATTATTAAATTTCATTCAAATCACCAGGGGGCAGATTAATTTAGATCCAGATTAAGCTTTTTGAACAACTGGCCCCTGCTGCTGAAATAAAACCAGTCTGGAAGTCTTATCCCAGAAAGAATTTCAGCACAAAATCCTTTCACAGGCATCACCAATGCTGAACTGGTCTATTGAATAAAACTTATGTAGGTTGTTAGTTTTTTTTTTTTTTCCAGGAAATACCATTCCTGCTTGAATATGCGGAAATAAAAACACGTTCATTCATTCAACAACTGGGACTGTATCACAAAAATTCCAACCCATTAACACTACAACTGGAGATGGAAGACATGCAGTGTCATTTAAGCAATATTAGACTGTTGCATAAAGAAATAATCAAATTCTTCTGCTGTTTTACAGTCATTGTTCACACACTTTTTAACCCATCAGTCGGTGAGTACTTATAGCATGTTACTGAATGTATTTTTGGCTAATTATTATCTGGATGTGTGTCATGGATCATGTGAGTGATTTGGGTTTCTCAGTGCTGTCTGGTCACTCTCTGTTGTCTCGGTCTAATAATACATTCAGAATATTTTAAATGTATAATAGTTTCTTAAATTAGCAGGCTATTTGTCAAGTGTCAAAATTAATATTTCTCATTAAAGTAAAGCCAGATGTACTTGATAATCCGAAGAGAAATCCAGAAGATGAGAAGCATAATTATTTGGATCCTAAAGGTAAGATACTATGAATATTGATACTTTTTGTCTTCGATGTAAAAATTCAGCATACAGTAATTAGGTACCTTTTCAAAATATACACTTTATGTACCTTATTTACCTCTAAAGGGTGAATATTAGTGCCTTAAAAGGTACATAGTAGCATACCTAAATGGTACATATTAATACTTCTTTAAAATGTACCACCCCAGGGACAGCTTTTGTATCTATTTTTTTCTGATAGTGTAGAAACAACGTGGATTTTTTATTTTTTTTTATTAGTGTTTTTGGCTTTTCTAACTTAGGTTTTCTCCTTTTTTAGTTTTGTGCAATTCCCTCAAATTCTCTCTAAAACGTAGGGTGTGCCACAAACACCAGATGTTTGGTTAGGTTTTATTGTCTTAAAAGATCAATTGTTTTTCACAGGTAGTTCGCGGGAGGTTGTGATCATTTATATTTTCAGAAGTCTGCCATTCATCTGTCTGTTGGCGGCGTTCTTTTACCTAAACAGGGACGGCAAACGAGTCACAGCATCAAGATCAGGTGCAGTTCAACATATCCAACAAACTTCACAACATAGTTTAGTTGCAGCACTGTGATGAAGAATTTGATTCAAACTGAATTACATTTGATTTGAAGCAAAAATATATTTGAGAACTGATAACTGTGCAAGACTGTATGCTTAACATCACAAGACCAGTATAACACGTATCCTAAAAAGATAGAATTCCAAGATTCCAGTATGCATTGCTACAATGATTAAAAAAAATTCCAAGATGCACAAAAGATAATTAAAATAATTCATGCAAAAACTATCAATAAAAAAAAAATTATTAAAGAGTTCTTATCTTGAAAGGGTTAGACTTACAGTGCAATTACAAATACATGTATTTACGGAGATCTTTAAAAATATTTTTTTCCCAAAAATAATATTCAGATTTTTAAACCGCAGCAGTGGTGTATGAACTTATGGTCAAAGGTTCATTTGAATACAGTCAGTGTCTAACAACATCTCAGATAGTTTGTTTTCATGCATGAGCAACAATAGACTATTTTTGTCTCTTTGTTATGACAAAGTGTGGTAAGCAAAGTTGAATAATAGGTTTGTACCACAGTTGAAGTAGTTAAAAGAATAGTTCACCCAAAAATGAAAATTTGTTGAAACTTTACTCACCCTCAGGTCATCCATGATGCAGATGAGTTTGTTTCTTCATCAGAACCGATCTGGAGAAATGTATAATTACATCACCTGCTCACCAATGGATCCTCTGGAGTGAATGGGCAACAGATGATAAATCATCACAATAATCCACACCACTCTAGTCCATCAAATAATGTCATGTGAAGCGAAATACTGTGCACTGTAAAACCCGACAAGTTAATACCTTAAACCAGGGGTTCCCAAACTCGTTCCTGCCTCCTCAACACTGCACATTTTGCATGTCTCCTTTATCAATCACACCTGATTCAACTCATCAGCTCATTAGTAGCAACTCCAAGACCTGAAATGGGTGTCAGACAAAGGAGACATGCAAAATATGCAGTGCTGGGGAGGCTCCAGGAACGTGTTTGGGAACCCCTGTCTTAAACCATTTAAGTTTTAAAACTAACAGTTATGAGTACTCTGAACTTATTTCAGTTGAGTCCACTAAAAGAAGATATACATTGCAATTAAGTAATGATAACTGAGCATTAGTGATGGACACCTGCTGTTAACAAACAGAATCACTGAAGGAAAGAGAAACAAGAACTACAACTGACTTCAGACGCAGCCTCACTGTAAAACCTAACAAGTTAGGTTAACTCGAACCGTCTGAAGAAACCATAAATCCCTGGTTTAAATCCCTTGGGATCCTCAAATCTGGCCCACAAGATCCACTTTCCTGCAGAGTTTAGCTCTAACCCTAATCAAACACACCTGAGCATGTCAATCACTGACTACATTTACATGAACATCAATACTTCGATTTTAATATGATTAAGACAATACTCTGATTAAGAATCTACCATGTAAACAGAGATTTTTGCTTAGCTTAATCCGGCTAAAGTCATAATCGAAGTAAACACAAATCGAATGAAGGCATGTGGAGTATTCCTATTTTAAACGCATTATTGAAGTGCAGTACAGACATGTAAACACTTTATAAAACTATTACCGTCGTGTAGGACTTTTTGCCGCTTTTTGCGACAGGATACACACACGGCAGTGGTCAACTGTTTGATGGATGAGTTTTGTACTATGCTCGTGCCCAGCATGCATTGCAGCATGAATAGTTCTTGTTTTTTAAATGGTCACCGTTGTTGAGATTCATATGCTGATTCTTGATGTCTGTGTGAATCTGATTGCTACCGTAGATGAAAACTTTTTGTGCACAAACTGTCTTGGAAAATGTTTCGTGTTAAATGATTGTCACAAAACCACTGGCTCTTAGAATCACTTTTACTATAATCAATACAGCTAATAACGCAATATCAATTTAATCAGAGATTAGACTCGAAATGAGATCAGTTCATTAATTGATGAATGTCATCATCGATATACTGTATAACAGCCAACACCTGATCATATTTTCTCTGGGCTTTTGTGTTGTAACAAACCCGTTTCAGGAGCACATGGTTGCAACAGCCAAAGAAGAAAAAAAGAAACTAACGCAGATGTCAAGGGTCAAGAGCCTAACTAAAACAAACCCTGATCTCTAACATGGTTACTTCAAATGAAAGGCTGCATCAACATCTAAACCTTAGTTAATTCTCAATAAGATCTTCTGTAGATGTCTGACAGAAATAAAGTCAGTCTGGTTATTAATAAGTGGAGCTGGTGATGCTGTTTGAGGGGTTGTTTAATCAGATCTTAAGAGATTTACCCCCGGTTTCACAGACAAGGCTTAAGCCTAGTCCTAGACTAAAATGTAAATCTGAGCTGTTTCAGCTGAAATAAACTTGCACTGACTGATTGTAAAACATATCAGTGCATTTGTTTTGTCTCAAGATGCACCCCAGTAGTGTTTTTTCTAAGCATGTTTATAAAAATTACTTAAATGTCCTAATTGATCTATGGGCTAATCCTGGCTTAGTCTAAATCCTGTCTGTGAAACCAGGCCTTAATGTATTTTATTTCAGTTGATTTCATCTAAGGCTGTGGCTGAAGTCAGTTGTAGGCCTAGTTCTTGTGTTTCTCTTTCTTCAGTGATTCTGTTTGTTAACAGCAGGTGTTCTTCACTAATGCACAATCATCACTTAATTAATCACTTAATTACTTAACTGCAAAGCTTTAAAACTTGCATGGTTTAAGCCAAGGCAATTGGTTTACTCAAACGGTTTGAGTTACCCTAACGTGTTGGGTTTTACAGTGTAGGTTTGCAAGAAACAAATGCATCATTAAGGTGCTTGAACTTTAAACCATCGCTTTTAGCAAAAAATGGCGATCCATAATAATGCTTCCACCAGTGAAAAAGTCCATCTCCTGTTGTCAAAGTCCACCCACATATTGTTTAAAAAAAATTTCGCTTGTAAACAGTGCTTGATCTGTGCATATTTCTCTCCTGATTCAGGGTTTTTCACTGGAGATAGAAATATTATGGAAAGAAGTAAAAGAAAAAACGATAAAAACGAGAGAAAAATCTCTCATCTGTCTTGATGGATTTGTTTTTGTTTGTTTTTTTTACAAACACAGAGCTTTTTGCTTCACAAGATGTTAACTGATGGACTGGAGTGGTGCGGATTACTTGTGGATTATTGAGGTGTTATTATCAAATGTTTGGACTCTCATTCTGACCCCCATTCACTGCAGAGCATCCATTGGTGAGCAAGTGATGGAATCACTATATCTATAGGATGGCCTGGCGGAGAGTAAATTTTCAGCAAAGTTTCATTTTTGGGTGAACTGCTCCTGTAAAGTAAAAGTTTATACCCTTAGATGTTACTTCTTTTAATTATTTTATTTTCCATCTAAAGCATTTAAGCATGCAGTAGAGTTGGGAGAAGAACCAGATGATGAGGCCGGAGAGACACAGATGAATGAAAGCGAAGAGGTGAAACAGGGTAAGAAAGTTTCAGAACAGAAGAAAGAGAGGGACAACAACGAGAAACCTGAAGTTACTGCTGCAACAGAAGAAAAAAATGAAGAAAAACTGACTGTAGTTGTGAGCATTGAACAAAGTGCATCTCCAATGCATGACAATGAAAACAAGGATATTTCTGTTCTGAACACTGATGAAAAGACACACATAATGACAAATGCTGTTGAAGAAGGGACTGTTTCTGTGTTGGGCAACTTAGTTTCAGTTCTGTGAGACACAGGAAATGGAGTAATGGGTGTGATGTTTAGGTCTATGATGTCACTTCCTGCATGATAGGTTGTTTGCAGACTCATAATGGTTTGCAATGACTTTCACTGAATTCTGAAAGTAGATTAAATAAAATATGTCTTGTGCATGGATGAATCTTTCTGTTTGATTGTGTGTATTGTGTGATTGTGTATATGGTTGTGTTCAGTCAGTGCCTCTGAGGTGAATCGAGCATGAGAGCCGGGTTGTGGTTTACTCTGGGCTTCACTGTGATAAAATTAGTTGCATGGGGAGGGGGTGAAAATCTGAGAGTACGAGTGTCTCATGCATGTGAAAGGTTGTGATGTGGGAGTAAAGTAGAGTTCAGATTCGCTGCAGACGCTCAGAAATGAAGTGTTCCTCCAGAATCCTGTGTGGGCTCCTCATGTCATGCCTTCGTTTCAGAGGTAAGTGCCACATGATACTCCTTCCTGAATGGAAAACCAGCACAGATGCTCCAGGATACTGTTCAGTATTAGTACAAAATCAAATAAATCAACTGTTTGTAGATCTGGGAGATGATGCTGCCTTTTGTATTCGGCAGGAAATTTTACAATTTAAAAATTTTAATTTTAATGAACACTTGTTGTCCATAAAACATGATTAGCATGTAATTAGTGTATGGAAACGTATCATTTGTAGAAAAATAAACTTCTGATTTGTTATATGCCTTTGATTGATACAAAATAACTTTTCATTTGATTGATATGTTTATTTTTAAAGGGATGTACTTTTTTATTAGGTAGCTGTATAAGCAATTAAAAAGTACTACTAAAGAAATGTGGAAGATTTGTATATTTACATTAATATTAATGTGTTGATGTGTTTATCAATGTACCACATAGATGAAGTGTTTATGTAGTTGTCATACTATTATCATCTTTATCACGTAAGGGAGAAAAGTACATATGCAGACATTTACAAACTATTACATCAAGAATAACAGCCACAAACATTTATGTGTTTCTTTGTGCGTTGTTGTTTTTCAGTCACAGATTCATATGAGGGCGAGGAGCTGTCTGTGATTCAGAGTCCATCCAGCCTCATTGTGAAAGAGGGAGATTCTGCTCAAATCACCTGCTGCTGGAGTAAAATCAAAGTTAAAGTTAAAGTTACTTGGTACATCGATGAGACAAGACTTTCAGATGTGAAGCAGGAACTCTATGAACCTAAAACACTGAACTGTTCAATACTCAACTTCACAAACATACTTAAAAATGCTACAGGTCATTATGTTTGTATAGTAACTCAAGACATACCAGTCCTGAAGCAGTGGAGAGGTAATGGAACAGCTCTATCTGTCAATGACAGCCAAACAGAAAAAACAACCACTGGTAAGACTCTTCCTTTATAATACACTGAAAAAATGATTAATTGAATTTATACATTTTTTAAAAAAGGTAAGTGGTTTCAAACAATTTGTTTTAGCTACATTAAAAAAATGTTGAAAGTTAGTCAACTAAATGTATTTATTTAAATGTAGCTAAAATAAATTGCAACCACTACCCTAAAAAAAATATGTATTTATTTTAATTAAATTTAATGAATCACTTTTTCAGTGTATTATTCATAATAATTCACAATACAGTAAGAAAAATACAAATTAAATAAAAAATACCACTATTATTAAAGTCAGAAAATAATTTCAGTTCAACTAATTCAATCTATTTCTCTAGCTGAAGTTTCTCATCCAACTCAAACTAGCAAGACGACAAACAATACAACCCCAAAATCAGATCTCACCCTGCCTATATCTCTGGCCGCTGCCATCGGCCTGCTGACCCTCTGCTTGGCCTTCAGTGTGTGCAAGATGAGGAACTCCTGTAAAAAATCAGGTACACTTCAGTACTGAGGCTCATTACTGGTGTGTTTGTGCTGAGTTCGTGAAAATGTGTTTCGCATTGCTTTATCATCCCCAATGTTGTACAGTACTTATGTTTTTCTGCAAAGCTGAGACTCATTAAAAGTTCATAAAGAATTATGAGGCATTTTACACCACTTATACCCAGTGCAATACTGTAATCACAGTCAGAGTGTCCATTTATTATTCATTCATGGATTGGACGAATTGTACATTTTCTGCAGCTGACTAAATAACACAACAGGCTGTCATACAAACATTCAGACACTCAAAAAAAAGGTACACTGACTAACAGTGCATTGAATGATGCAAGTGCATGTAATATGAAAAATATTGTAGCCTATGTCACAAAGTTGCTGTGTGAGCAGGTCTTTTATGTCAAAACTTATCAGATTTTGTAGCGGTGTGGCCTCTCGCACAGGAAATGCAAATGCTGAGCTTATTCAAACACACAGTTAACATTACTTTTTAAAAGTAACAGTTATTATTTTGTTCTAAAATAAATAAAAAAAATACTACAAAATTCTAAAACATTACTTTTAAAAAAACATTCATAATTTAGCATTTTAAGTTATATATAAAAAAAAATTATATGATTTTTATATGATTATATAAAAATGTATAAAATATTTTCAAATAGTCGGAAATATATTAATATAAAAATACATACATTTTATTTTACTTATAAATAATATTTTTATGTTTATATATACATATATACGTACAGTATATATATGTTTATTTAAAAAAAAAATAGTTTTTGCAGTCATACATTAGTAAAACCGTTCTCAAATAAATGGTCATGAAAAGTGAGGAAAAACAATGCTTGCAATTAATAATTAATCAGACTCTGGTGTTTTGACAGACATTTTGCCATTTGGTATTATGGTATGTAAATAGTATAAAATATAGACATTAAAATTAATATTAATATAGGCTACACAGGCCAACAATATGAAAATGATTAATATGACATTGTCAGAATAGGAAAACTAAACATTTTGTAAATCCATAAACAGCCAAAATGTTTTTTTTTCAACCACACACTAGTCTGGTATTGAATTAATATTAAATATATTATATTACTTGATATATTTCTAAATATCCCATGTGAAATCTGATTCCTGAAGCAGAACCATTGCTTGAGTTGCATTATTTCAGTTGGCTGAGCCTCTTTCAGGTGTTTTTTTTGTAGTCTGGACATAATTTGCATGCAACGACTTGAACACCTGTGTATATACACAATGCTGCTTATAGTACAGACAGCTTGATTTATAGTGAGAACAGTATATTTTTGTCACGTCACATCGCCCGCTTGCAGCGCAGACATATTGTCATGCACACTGCATAGACTTAGGTGCAGTTTGGTTCTATGTGGCAGTAAATAAATAAATAAATAACTTTTCTGGAAAGGTTTGTAAGTTATATCTGTTACTTAGTAACTTCTGATTAAAAAATGCATTCAGTAAGGGAGGTACAAACATATTTACTAGACCAACAAAATTCTATAATATAAAGCTGGTTTAAAACATTTTAAAGGTTTTAAATTTCATCATAGATATTTGATGAAGCAATAAATCTCATCCCTCAGAGCGAGTGGTCATTCACCAGACGCCACACAGTGAGGGTGAGGAGCATGAGAACATGGAAGAGGAGGAAGGTAGCACAGACTCCTCTCGAGGATCCCTCCAGTGGGTAAGTCAAATCCAAACTCATGAGAAGTCTAAATAATTGTTACAAGATAGTAAAACTGTATGCACTGGGTCATGCAAGAACATATACGACCATAACCTAAGTCTATCTATAAGGTTCTAACCATGTTTGTTACAGGAAACAACTTTGTTCATATAAGCTTTATTCATGAATGTGATATTGAGACACGTTTTCGTGATTGTGCTGGTTTGTTTCTAAACATATCCACAGCTTCAAATGTTGGAGTTTGGATCTTTTCAGAATGGAATACTAGTCTGCATACTGCAAAATTATGTATGGTGTATTATTTTGTAAACACTCAAAGTGTTTGGTGTCACATGACCTTGTGATATTATATGTTCAGTCAAGTTCATTTTATTTCAATGTCATTTTCACATTGTTCCAAAGCAGAATAATACTGTCTTAAATTCCTAAAGTGATTAGTGTGCAGTATCTCGGAAATATAGGCTTATTTAGTATTTTTATTGAAAACAAACGAACAAAAAAAAAACTCTTCACTTGTAGCAGTTGTGTTAAGTATCACGGCTGATATTTTTTACAGTTAATTTGTCACACTGGACTGAAGCGCATTGTATTGAATTGTGTATCCTACACATTCATAGTGGGCACATGACTGACATTTAATGTTAAAATGTAAATGCAGTTGCCATAATGTCAGTAGTAGTTTCAACATTGAGAAAACATTGAAATAGCATTTAATGCTAAGTGGTTAGAAAAAGGTAAGTCAGGCTGAAATTCATTCACTCATATCGAAAAGATGTTGAAATAATATTGCAATATCAAAATTAATTCAACAAAATCGAACAGTGGTTCAACTTTGATTCACGACATTGGTTCATCTGTGGATAAACATTGAAACGATGTCTGGGAGTGTATTCTGTTTTTTAATGCTGTAACATTTTGGGAAATGTAGTAGGTCATTTGGGTATTCATACATATGCATACAGAAATTAGCATACTGCAAATTACAAAACACACTGTTTATGAAGGACCCTTGACCCAAATCAACACTAATGCATTGCAATACAGAGCACAATAAAATGCATCGTCTCAAGTAGATGCAAGTAGCCAGCTAGATCTTAAAAACATGTTTTTCTTCTGAATTAGAATGAATTAAAAATGTTTTGCTTCCCACGTTACTGTATGATGTCATAAAGCACATTTTCTGAGCAACATCTGCAATTCCACTGAGATCTCACTGATGCACTTCTGAGCCTCATTCTGTGTCAAATCTGCTCTTTTATATCACGTCTCTTTAAATTCTCAAGGATTCTGATGAAATTATTCCATATTACATCCATATTTCATATGACATGACTGTTTGATTCATGCCCTCTTTCTCTCTCTACAGTATCAAGTGCCTGTTTACTGGTCTTACTTTGATCTACGGAGGGGTGAAGACCAATGACAACCAAAAAAGAAAGACGAATGTGATGTACTGTTCACTGCATTGCATGTTGCATTCTCTCTCTTCTGCATGAGAACATCTTTGTAAATAGCAGACGCGATTTTAATCTCCAGATACGTTTGAAACCCTTTGAGCTCTTGATGGTGGTATCAGATCTTAATATCTCTGTTTGTAGCAGCTCTATTATTCTATATATATATATATATATATATATATAAGTCTTTTTTAAATTAAAGTGAAGATGTGTCATACTGACATGCATAGTAAACTATTTGGATTTCATGTCCTGACAGATGCAATTCAAACATGTATAAAAGTAGCACACACTGCCTGCCCTGAAGTTTTATTTGTGTCTAACTGTGAAAAGTTTTATAGTAAAGACTTTTAGGCTGTACAGATGTTGGCTATGCCTTTCAGCCTTCTTAGAAATGTTTGTCAGACTTCATTCTGACACTTTCATACTGTGGTTTCCTTTGTCGTTTACAATAAAAGTCTGTGAAAAACATTGACTGTGGTACTTGTGTCAGTACATGTGAGACAGAGGAGAGTGAGGTAAGTGCTGAGTTGCAGGGTGGAAACTGTGATGGTATTGACAGGTCAATGGCAGGAAATGGAAAGTGCAGTGCATCTGGTTTCCTTTGACCTTATTTTCAACACGATGCACTTGTGTGTAGTTCTGTTGACCAAACAAACAAAACAAGAAGTTATACTGTAAATAACAATTACATTGACACAGAGAATAAATACACCATGTTATTTCTTATATAGGAAAATAAAACTAATTATGTCACTAAAATTAGTCAAAAATTTGGACTAAATCTAAAGAGATGGCCATAAGTGCAACATCAAGCTGCACTGGTCCTCTTCATGCACTACCATGACCTGTTTGCTCCACACATGTGTTTTAGTGTTCTCTTTGATCGTGGGAAATTTGAAATGTGTGCGACTTTCCACTTTGAAGATATTGGGAAAAGTTATTCATATCACCATAAAATATTCATTTCACCATGTCCCTTCCACAATGAATAGCTTATTATTCTTTTATGATTGTTAAACTTAACATACCATTGCAAATGTTACTCTGTGCTCTAAACATAGACGTATTTTATGACATTGTGCCATGCAAGGTCTTTTCATAATCTAGAGAAACGTGCGACCATGTCAGTGAGGTATGGCTGAGAGACACAGTGTATGAACTGTACCCGGATTGGTGTCCTATTGCTTCACATGCTGTTTAGTTGTACAGTATTATGATAATATGGATAAAAGTCACATTACACATATGTTACGCAAATTCTGTTTAAATTATTTGCTTTGCTAAGGGAAATATAAGTTATTTTAAATTATTTCATCTGTCTATTATTAATGGACATATTTTCTAACATGATTGTTAAAAGGATTGCATAGCATTTTAAGAAATATACAAGGTGGTTAGGTTGCTATGTACTGTATACAGTAACAGTTCAATCATAGAAAATAAAATGCATACAGAGGATGTGTGTTTGTGTACTGGTATTACATTATGGGGACCAAATGTCCCCACAAGTATAGCAATACCAGTCAATTCTAACCTTATGGGAATATTTTTTAGGTCTCAATTAATGAAACAAGCTTATAAATCATACAGAATGATTGAAAATGTAAAAATGCAGAAAGTTTCGAGTGATGCGTAGGTTTAGGGATAGGGTTATAGACTATACAGGTTATTTTTACTGTTATGTTTACATTTGTACTGTTTGCCATATATTTATAGTGTTAAATATTTGTTCCTATTTTGTTTAATTGAATCTGAATTAAATAAAGCAAAAAAATAACTGTAATTATTTAAAACTGTAATTTTGTAATTTATTACATTTGCAATAAATGGTTAGCCAGCTTTAGAGCATTAAGAATGGGTATCTCAAAAATGCAGCTCATATTTATGAGCTAATTGTGGAAAATATAAACGACTTATGGCTATTATCAATTTAAGATATTTTAGTACACAAGCAAAAGAAATATCATGTGAAAAATCACTTAATTTCAGCATCTAGTTTTTGTGTAGTGATGAAAAAAAGCAGAAAGTGTCTCTATTGTACTCAGTCTACTTGTAGTATAATATACCCTATAGTTGTAGAAGTAATTAGTTTATATTACTATAGTAGTTATATTACCACGGCAACTATAGAATTACCACAAAAAATGTATTCAAGTACTTTACTATAATATGGTTCAAAAACACTATGGGCCCTTACAGTGGGCTCCGGGTGTAAAATTCTGCCGTTTAAATAGCGAATCCGCCATGGCGCGAGCGCAACTCGCTCTTAAAGAGAATGTGAGACGAGACTCTGATTGGTTTATTGCACGTTACGCCCAAAAAACACCCATTACTCATAAAAAAAATAGGGACAACCTGTTTAGACCATGCGGGAAATTGCAGGAAAGTTGAGAAAACTGTATATTTTTACATTTTGGATTTACTATTTGAATTATCCCACATGAAAAAATACTAGCCTATAGTAATTTATAGTAAATACTATAGTGGTTTTGAACCATACTATAGTAAAGTAAATTTAGTAAATTCTATAGTTGCTGTGGTAATATAACCACTAGCCTATAGTAATAAAAAACTAATGACTTTACCCAATACTGTAGGCCTACTACATTTTCTACAACTATAGGGTATATTATACTACAATACACTACAGTTTACTATAGTAAAAACTAAAGTATACTACAGTATTTATTACAGTTTATCAGTTCACTATAGTTAATAGGCTACTACATTATTCTGCAGCATTCATTAACAAAGTGTTGTAAATACTATAATATATAGGTACAGTATAATACAATTTACTATAGTATGGTTCAAACACACTATAGTATTTAATGTAAATTACTAGTATTTTTTCATGTGGGATTTTTATTATTATTATTATTGACGTCATAACCGTTGAGCATCAGTAGAAATTTTGTGCTCAACACAGTTTGAATTCACTAATAGCCTATACACTTCATATAGCCTATGTAAAAACAGGCGCTTTTTTCAGAAACAAATTATAATGACTTAATTTGGAAAATATAAGTTGTACTGCCAGTGATGTAGGCTACGGGGTGTCGCTTAAAAATGTGCGTTGTTTTGTGAATTTGGCCTTCAGTAAGCGCTAAAGTCATCTGCACAAACATCCTCGCTGTTTCATTTCACCTGACAAGCAGCAGGAGGCCGTAACTCAATTATCACACAGCAAAACCCGCATGTAAATCAATAAGTTTGTCGCAGACAGCTTCACCTGTGTCTGGGACAATAGCAAACACCTGCATATTGATTGTCTGTCATCACGGGGTTTAATAATAAACATCTCCCTCAGTCTTGCATTTGTCACTCAGACTAATAGAAACTCGCGTCCAATAACAGACTCACTCAATAAACATCTTTATGCTTGTTTGACAGATGTGTTTGTGAATTGTAATATTGAGCTGAATTATGTTTGAGTTTTATTGGAACGGCTCTTTTTGTAGTCTATAACGTTACACAAACACATACAGATACGTAAAGTATTAAATAAATAATAGGCCTATCAGTCAAAAGTTTGAACACATAGCAACTTTTTCTTTAACATTTTACAACAATATTCATGTTTTGCACACATATTACTGCAAAACTATAATACAAAAAATGGAATTATGGAGATATGCGTCTATATAGTATTTTTTAGTATAGATTTAGGCCTAATAACTTATTCATCAAATAAATAAATCAAATTAGTCTCATATTTGAGCTTTAAATTACAATTGCACTTTATTTAATTCTAAAGAACTAATTTGAAGCCTTTAATTATAAACTTTCAGATCAAAAGGATTTACAGATCATGATGAGAAACCTAAATTTAGTCAAGTGTGTCGAAGATGGTAGTGGTTTATTTTTCTTTATATCACCTTATGATCATCCTTTTCATTTCTTTTCCAAGCTGTCATATCACATGTGGATTTGCTTGTATCTTTCTTCTGTAAAGCTAAAGCCTGCAGACCCCTGCTCTCAGCTGTCACATCAACACAATGGTAATTAATATCGGTGTGTCTTAGTGACAGCTGCGAACTCAGACACCTCTGGAAGTGTGTGTGTGGGGCTGTGGGCGAGCTGTATTTCAGAGATAAATTTGTACCCAGAAGCGAACTAAATTTAAGAATGTCCCTTTGGGGACATGCAGAAGCATCTGTTCTTAACTGAAGAAATATGCATACATACAAATATATAAATATAAATGTTTTACACAGGGCAGGCTTCTGTACACACACAAAACTTGAAGTTTATGGCTATTTAACATGTCCATTATTAGTGCATGTTTTCACAGTGTTATTGTATCATTGATATAGTATAATTTGTTTTTCATATTTTCTGTTTTTTAGTAATTATTTTATTTTTAGTTATTTTGTTGTGTTTGTCATTTTTATTAGATTTCTTTTTACAATATGTCTGTATAGGTCTTATGACGTTTTAGTTTTAGTTTAATAAGTTTGCTATTTTATTTGTAGAATATCAGAGACTGAATCAGACAAATTTAAGATGCGATCAGAACATTAAAACACGAGGAGCTGGAATTCCATAGAGAGGCCCAAGAAAACAGGACAACGTCGTAAATCAGATTCCTAGCTCCAACTAGTCTGAAGCAAGGAAACTAACCAGCAAGCCTCTTTCACAGAACTAGCTTACAACCTTGAGACAAAAGAACACTTATTGATAATTCCAATTCAGGAAGGAGGCCGTCAAATTTGGGGCAAGTAATGAAGACTGATGGTCAAAGAGATGGCCATCACATGGGTTCCACGCTGGAAGTCACGAGCTTCCTTACACTGACGTTTCCCCCACATAGAAGACAGACCAAACCGAAATTCCTTTGTCTAAAGAACATGTCTTGAACAGAGACTTTCTTTTTCATATGCACTTAAAATCAACCTAAAAGGACATTTCTATGCAGAACCCCAAATTATGTTTGTAACCCACATATTAGACTATCATGTTTTAATCAAATATTATGTATGTCTTTTTAATCATTATTGAATATCTGAAGGATTCATATGCGTGTTTGGTATGTATGAGTTTGAAAAATCATGCTTTAAATGTTTCTTCCAATCAATTCTTTGTCAAATGCATCATAGTCTTGTTAAAGAAATCATGTTCAAAAGTATACTTTGCAAGAGCCTGTAAAGTTCGGACACGTGACTGATCAGATAACATGTTGATTTATTGATTGGGTGGAGGAACAGAGCAACACCCCAAGCAAGGACAGTATCTAATTGGTCAAGACGTCCAGATGGGACGGACTGAAAGCCGAGTTTAAAAAGGACACCATCTAACTCTCTCTTAGTCACCCTTCTCCTTTTTGCTTCTCTTATGCCACCGCATTTTGACGCTACTCTTTGAGCGTGCTCTGGCCCATGTGCCAGCTGCTACCACAATGAGAAGACAAAAAACACCTAGTCTCGTTACATCCTTTTATTATTTTACTTTAATTTATTTTCTTTGCCGCCATGCCTCGTCTCCGAGTTCAACTGGAGTTGACCGCCTCAAAACTTCTACCAGCCACAACTCCATTGGCTTCCCAAGACGTCACTTCAACGACTACTGAACTCTCAACCAATCAGACACTTTGGGGAACCCCTTTCCTGCAGCGATGACGACACAAGGGATTCCCTTAGCAAAGCAAGCAAATACCTCCAGGTTCTAACTGAATTGGTGCAGTTAATATAAATTTTAGCCTCATTGAGAAATTCAAAGCGAGGGTTAAATAAGTGATTGATGGTTGTTCAGGTCTATGCAATTGAACATATTGCTGTAAACTTGGGATTTCACATTTTCATTCTCTTAAACTCATCCTTTCCTCACTTTCTCTCTTTCTGCAACGTGTGAATGCTTGTGTTCATGTGTTAGATTAGTTTATGTCTTAGGTTTATATAAATAAAATCTGATTTATATTGAAAAGAGAAGTATCTTGTGTTTTGTGCCCACAAGTTAATGTCTTAATCTGTGCTATTAAATAGTGTTTTCACTATATTTTGGATTTTAATATCCAGTCCAGAGTTTGTTATACGGCTCGTTCAGTGTTCAGCTGTAAAACAGCGATTCTATTCAAATTCCCTATAAAATCATTTTATTTCAAGTAATGAAATGTATTTTTATGATTTTAGTTTTAGTTATGGATAATAATTCTGAATGTAACCTCCTATTAAACAACCTAAGTTTAACCAATAAAACATGAAACACAAAATATTTCAATAAACAGCAGAAATGTAAGACAAAAGCATTTTAAACCAACATGCAAAAGAAAACAAGCATTTGTGTTTTTGTTTTACTCAAAACCTTCTTTGTGTAACAATAGCCCCGGTTTCCTCTAAACACTCCAGCTGCCAGTTCTAATGTTTATGTGAAAGTTTCTACAGCAGCTTTGGCTGTAGTGGTGAGAAATGGAAATGTAAGAACATATAAGTGGTCACATCGCTCACAGACGATGGTTGTGTTCATCCACACCGCTGCTGTTTGTGGGAGTTCTGGTGGGAATGCAGAGTCCTGATAGCCCGCTAATATAGATGCTTTCTGCCTGAATTGGCTGAAATTACACTGCATTGGTCTATCGCTCCTTCCCTTATTACTGCCATCCTCATTAAGAACAGAATGAGATCTCTCTCTCATGCACACACGCTCGCACAAATGGGATGTCACAGTATATTTCTCTTTCCATTCATCTCATCTTCAACCTCACCTGCTACCAGCTACAACCTCTTGTTCTCTCTGGCTCTGATGTGGCTCCATGCGCTGGATGTCGGCCTGGTTTCCTCTTTGAGTTCTCAGGGTTGTGACGTCAATGACGATTTCTGAATGAATGTTTTTACAGCTTATTTTTCATTCAGTGGTGCTTTGTAAATGCATGAATATAGGTTGTCTGACTATTTTACTTAAATCAAGGACAATCTTTTCCAGATATACACTACTGGTTGAACATTTGGAATAAGATTTGCATTTTTTTTTTTTTTTTTTTTGTGCAAGAGGTCTATTATGCTCACCAAGGCTGCATTTATTTGATCAGAAGCACAGTAAAACACTAATGTTGTGAAATAATAATACAATATAAAATAGCTGTATTTTGTAATTTATTCCTTTAATGGAAAGCTGAATTTTCAGCATCAATACTCCAGTCTTCAGTGTCACATGATCTTTCAGAAATCATTCTAATATCCTGATTTGCTGCTCAATCATAAGTTATTATTGCTGCTCAGTTATTAATAATCTTAATCTTACTATGATCAACATTGTTAATATTTTTTGGTGTAAACCGTGACACATTTTTCAGGATCCTTTGATGAATAGAAAATTCAAGCCTGGAATAATGATGCTGAAAATCAAGCTTTGCATCACAGGAATAAATTGAAGTTTGAAATAGGAAATAGTCATATTAAACTGTTTAATGCTTTTACTGTGTTTTTGATCAAATAAATGTAGCCTTGGTGAGCGACTTCTTTCAAAAACATCAACATTTTTTAATTATTCCTACAGTATATAATAACTGTACTATACTGTCAGTTGGTGATGTAACTAATGCCTGTTGCAAAACGTGGTTTCTGCAGCCCCCTAGACCCTGGTGAACTGCCAGCACACTCACTTCCTGTTGCAAAGGTCATGAGTTTGATGTGTGCCTCGAGCAAACGCGGAACTCGCCAAAGTCTTGCTCTGAGTATATTAACACCTTTGGTAATTCACACGCAACATTCTGCCCTTTTATCCCGGTTTTGTTTATTTCCAATTAGCTTCTTGTGGTGTTTATGTTATATGAGCTGCCCGCAGGCAGGCTGAGAGATTTTCAAGGCATCGGACTCTGGCGCTCTGGGGCCGTTTGATGAAGCGGGCTGAGACTGCGGTAAAAGGAAAGATAGAGGGCGGAAGAGAAAGAGTAAGACAGGAAACCCCAAACCGCTCATTGAGTTCAGCTTTTATTCACTCACCCCTCCATCTGGGCATTCAAAAGAGTGCATGTGGCCTAATACCCTTTTCATTTCACAGGAAATTTAGAGAATCATCGTTTGAAGAAAAAATCATTTTATTTGGTCAAGATACTTTAGATGACTAAACATTAAAAGTGGCATTTTTAAAGGAATAGTTTAACCCAAAAGGATAATTTTGTCACTGTCTACTCATTTTAATGTTGTTTGTGATTTTATTTCTTCTTTAGAACAGAGTTATTTTGTTTTTTTTCATTGTTGCTCTTTTCCAGTGGATGGGGACTGGGACTTTGAAGGTCTAAAAATAACAAAAAAGCAACATAAATTGTAGTCCAAATGACTTATACACTACATTCCAAGTTTTCTGAAGACATACAATGATGAACAAACTGAAAATCACATTGTTATTTACTTAAAGAGTTCCCTTTCCCTGTAGCTTTCAAAACTGATTTGCATTTGCATGCATTCAGCATCAAGCTGGACATCAGTGATGATAATTCAATCATGTTTGATGCCACTGATGTCAAACCTGACTTCATAAGACTGTGCACAAGTTATATGGACTACTTATATGGTGCTTGTTTTGGTCAGTTTTGGAGTTAGACTTTTTAACAGATTTGTATTATTTTGAGAACACTCTTTCTTTAAGAGTTGCATATTTTACAGTAAATGCATATTTACAGTGCTCCCAATTTTACTTATTACCTTATAAGTTATAAGACGTTAATTTACTATACATATTTGCCAGTAATTGTCAGTGTGGATCTACAGTAAGCCACATATGCAGTGTATAGACAATAAACCCAGAACATTCCTCTTAAAACAGTCACTTGTTAAAGACTAATGAATGAGGTCAGAGTTTAAAGGACCTGAAGGAAGACAAAGAGAAGCTCTGACATTCAGATCTGTCTTTGTTAAACTGAGTGCTCTGTCTTTATGCTGCGGTTTGTAAATCAACTTTTTAAAGTCATTTTTCAAAGACTGTTTGCAATGGGTGGTAGAACGGCATATAACCAGTAGCCTGATGAAAAAAGCTTTTCCAATTTCCAATATGAAATAGAAAATAGAGTAGAAAAGTATGAGGTACAAAGCATATGACATTTGGGAACAGCAAGAGACAAATAAATCGTTTTGTGGAGAAAGAGAAATGTGTGTGTGAAGTAATTTCACCGAAGAGCTGTTTGTACTTGAGATTGCATTAGTCTGCTGATATGCGCTTCTGTTTGTCTTTGTAATGACACATTGCAACAGTGTGTGGAAAATAAAACAAAATGTCAGAGTTTAACCGTGTCGAGTCAGATGTGTGTATCAGGAGGCGAGTAAACACTCCTCTTGCAATGCATGATAACTAAGTAACTAACTAACATGTATACATAAAAAAAAAAAAAAAAAAAAAAAAAAAAAAACTACATAAATAAATGCAAGAAGTAATTTTTTAGGGTTGGGTTAGAGTTAATCTGTTGTAATTATAATTAGCTTTATACTGTATAAGAACTCTATAAAAACCATATTTGTTGAAAATGTCTTTGTGCGTATGTACATGTCAACAGAAGGGTAAAATCTGAAAAAAGCTCAAGAGGCAAACACTGGGGCAAAATGACAGAATATAGCTGCGTATTAATGGCTTTGAAGTGATGTTTTGAGAGCAGAAAGACTCTTTCTTCTCTATTTCTTTTCGCGTCTTCTCTTTCCTCTGATGCTGAGGGGACACGTTGACATTGAGTGTCAGCTTGTGTTTTCCACGTTAGCTGCTTTGACAGTCACGCGCTTTATCATAAACATTGTGAACACGCATCTCTTTATAAATTCAGCCGCTGCCTGTGCCTGACTGACAAACGCATTATGCACATTCAACAGATATTTGAGTCTTATGTTATGAAATTATATAAATAAAAATGACATATTTATATAAGTATATCTAAAATATAAATATAAAACAATACAAAAAGATAATATATAAAATATTTAGAAAAGTATTAATTAAGTATTATTTAAGTATTAATTATAGTTATTAATAATTGATATATTAACATGTATGTGTGTGTGTGCACGTATATATATATATATATATTAATTTATATACTAATTATATAAAGAGCAAGCAACAGCACGCACATCAATCTCAAATGGGTGCTCGACTAAAAACAAGTAGAACCATTTTTTTAAATGCAAAGTCGGCAAAACCAAAGCTCCAAAAGTATCAAAAAATGTATTTAAAAAAAACTTTAGCACAGTGTGTGACGTTTCGAGCACGCAGGCTCTTGAACAACACTGATATGCCACTCTTTATACCTCCAGGTGATCAAAGGACACATGACCTAACACAATGTTATCATCATAATAATAATACCCCAACAAATAAACCAAAACAAAAACATATCAATCAAGGAAAAAACAAAAACAAAAACAAATAAAGCTATGCAAAATACAATTATCAAAATACAATTCAACAGCATTAATTGATACCTGCCTACGTACATACATTCAACTAGTACCATCAAATCCTTTATTAGAGCTGTAAAAAAGCTATATAAATAGATAGATATTTTATATTTAAAGAAATGGACGAATGTCAAAGTCCTTGTTTAGTCCTCTAGGGGACAATGTATCTAATGTAAAAATCCAAAAGACCTCACGTTGTAAAAGTAATTTATTAATATCACAATTAATATCCGTCTTACACAAAACAGTGCTCTGAATTTTAAAGGTTTTCGCCGTGTGAGGATGTGTAAAGGTCGACGTCTTATTTGTGAAATTGCACTGTTGACAATCTGTAATTCCCATATGGTATTTTGTTCAAGAAATGAGGAGCAGGTTTCAAATCAGATCTGACCAAGATATTTTGAAGATTAGGTGTTTTCTTATACACTAAACAAGGTGGTTTATCAAAACATTTCTTGAGACTTGGATCACTCGCTACAATATGCCAATGTTTCAATAAAACATTATTAATGTCCTTTGAAACAGGCGAATATTGAATGTAACAATTAATCCGACGGTCCAATTTTTTGTTTTTTAACGAGACTCTCTTGTTGTGGCACATCTTTAAAACGACTCACTGCAGACTGGATCCACTCTTCTCGATGTGATCGTTTTCTGAATCTCTCCAATAAGATATGTGATTGCTGTTGAAAATCTTCATCACTACTGCAAATACGGTGAATACGACTAAATTATCGGTGTGCAATTAGACATCGCGATTCAAAAAGTCCAGTAGCACAGCATTTTGCAAATTATTGCTAAGTATTTTGTGGGATTGTGTACACGCAGCAGTGTGTGTGAAGTGTCTAGTGCACATATGGAGAGTGTGTTAGTACAGGTGGTTTGTACAGGCCCACTCACCTGTGTGTAGCACACTTCGAATTGCACAAAAAAATGACAGCAATGACATACTATATCGCAACCAAGCAACATATTCAGGGGTCTGTTCTTCGTACGTCGCTAACTCAGTTAGCTGGATTTGATTGTTGGCGATTTCGCTTGATCTTGGATCATTTGGTTCTTCGAAGCTCATTGCTGTCATAGCAACATAGCAACAGCTCTTGCTGTCATAGCAACAGGTCTGTAAGCTTAAACCTGCTCAGGATCTAATCTTAGACAACTTAATCCAGATATTTTAATCTAATATGAAAATTCGTTTAAAGAACCAAATTAGCCAGAGATCAGTTATCACGATTAGAAGATCTGGCATCTTTCAAATCTTCTCAGATGTATTAAGCGAGGTACGAAGAACGGACCCCAGGAACCTGTCTGAAAACACTAATTATTTTCGCAATTCCGTTGAATGCCACTAGAGGCTCAAAAATGACAGATAGCAACCATATAAATATTTGCTTTATATAAATAAAGAAGATATAACTTTAAAAAAGACTTAAGAGATCATTAGCACATGTTGATGTAAAGATGTCTTCGTGCTAATGCTCCAGTGAGCTCTGAGACCATGCAGTGCTACAGGGATGTTTATCTTTCTCTCTCACACACACACACACACACACACACACACACACGCATGTGCCCGTCGCTCCACACATTCACTCACAAGTTCATGTGCCTTTCTGTCTCCATAGCAGATGAATCTCCAGCAGTATGAATTATACATGAATCTCTATCTCTTTATCTTCGGCTGCTTCTAGACAGAGAAAGAGCAAGCAGATGAGACCGACAGACACAGATGCTGTCTTAGGCGGCAGCTCGGTGTGTGTGTGTGTGTTCTCGTCATACTATCACTTGACAACTCGCTGTTATTTCATGCCACCTGCTGCTGACTTCCTGTCCCCCCAGGAAGTGCCTCTTCACCTTAATGAGCATTCAGCTACTGAGCTACAAAAAATGAAAGATGGAGGAAGGAAAAAAAGAGAGAGAAGATTGAAATAATAAGTGACATAAAAAATGTATTAAAATAATTGCATGACTATTAGCTTGACCAGTTTGCGCATCAGAGAATCTGTGCAGCTCGTCCATAAAATAAAACATGAAACATGACTGCAAATGGAAGTTTATGCAAAGCATTCATATAATTTATATATTAAAATTTATATTTATTTTATTTTATATTATTTGTATTCATTCTAAATGTATATGTATATATTTATCAATAAAGTAAACAGCTAAATAAAATAAATATTAATTCATAAAAGACAGTATATGATAATCATGTACTGTATTTGAATTATTATTTGAATTAATTCACCCTCTTGCTCTTTTAGAAGTCCTGCAATACAGTGATTAAACCGAACTAGTATCACAAAACAAATAAACACACATACATACATTTATTCTCTCACTCACTCATTCTGCCCCATTTTCACTTTAAAGTGAAAAGAAAACAACAGCGGATTCGTTTAACTCTCCCAGCAGACATCACAAGCTGACCCAGTTAAAAGTGTGTGTATGTGTGTGTGTGAGAGAGAGACCTGGAGAGAAGAGAAATATCTAGAGCTCTACTTCAACCAATTAACATAAATAAGGTTTATGCTGAATTCTGTTTTTATTTTTGGATTTCCTTGATATTGTTTATTTTTGCACAGTACTTTTGTGCACCATGTGGTTTATTTAAAAAGAGAATATTTGGTGGGAAATAACTTGCTTTGATATTAATGACTAATATTATTTTCTGCTGCTTGCACAGTCATAGTTACACCAAAATTGCTGAGTGTTTCATATAGTTTGCACTTTTAAAAATACTGTATATTATCACAGAATACATGAAAAAAAAAGAATAAAACATAATACAAAACATGTACAATATGTCATATCATAATGTTTAGTTGATAAGGATTCAGCATTTCTTATGGTGTATCTTATGGATATTTCACTTGCAGCCAATCCCGTTGTGTTCCAGTGTTTTTAGCATACATTCCAGAGTCGCCCCCGGGGTATTCTGGGATGTCAGGCTGGAGGGTTTTCTGGCACACAGCAGCTCCAGAAGCGTCCAGGAGAGAGCTGGAATGAGCCCAGTGAACAGAACGATAGACACGAATAAAATATTGAAACTGAGCGCTTGTGGCATTTTCATGAGTATATAACGGGTGTTTCTTTACGGTCACTTTGGTCCCTGTGGACTTTAAGAAAATAAACAAAAAACACCACATTTTCATCACATCTCATATTATATGTAGGTTATGGAAATGTTGTTTAAATGTTGCTAAAATAGCTGACTCCTTTGTCTTGCGAAAGCTCATGTATAACTACAGCTTTTTATGTGTGATGAATATAAACATTTAAATAACATTTTAAACGTAATTTGACAAATATTATATACTGTATTCGAAATGAAGTACAAAAAAGTGTACGTGATAAATACAAAAAAAAACTCCTGAAGTAGTCCAAAAAGTCTAGGTACATAAGCCAATAATCTATTTAATAGGCGAAAACTCTGTGAGGATGAAAAGAAAAGCAATGTGAGATATAAACCACAGCTTTAGAGAGGAATGAGGAACGTATCGACCAAGCCATATTTACATTGACCATATTTAAAAAATTAATACTACACAATAAATACTTAAATGGTTTATGATTATAGATTATTACGGTTATACATGATACACACACACACACACACACACACACACACATATATATTAGGGATGTAACAATATCAAAATCCCACGATACGATATTTATTGCAATATATAAAAAAAAGGCATGAAGAATTGGAAAAAATTAAACTTTTTGTACATTTTAAAGTTAAATTATTCTATGTAATGCACTTTGAGAGTTCAAAATTAAGAGCTTCAACATGTTCTTAACTAAGAAAACTCAACCCTCTTTTTATTTGTGATTTACTGTCTCAGTCTAAATTACATATATATGTGTTATGTCACCTGTATATTATTTATATGTTATACTCTCTGTAGAGGAGTAATCAGTAATGCAGTTTTGTAGCCATTTGTAGACAACCATACACTTCACCTTTAAACCCACCTTAGATATATTAAACAATCTAATTTATCACTCTAAAGCATTGTTTAGAATATTTTCATCTATATATAAACATCCTAATGACTAAATCAGGATGAAAAAGTCATTGTGAACAGAAGAGGTGAAGAGGTAACACACTTTCAAAGCGATGAATGTTAGAGCATTTATACAGACCTTTCCTGTCTCTGACACACACACACACACACACACACACACACACACACAGTCTCATACTGTCACACTCTCCCCCACTCTCCCCCTGCGCGCACAAGAGAGAGAGCAGAACTAAACGCTTGCTCTGCTGTGCCCTGCAGTCTTTAATTGGCTTCTCCAGCCTGTCAGAGGAGGAAAAGAGAATAGAGAGAATAAAAGAGAGCAAGAGAACCACCTTACAGAGGAAAAAAACCTGAGAGAAAGAGACTAAGACAAATTGCAGGCAGTTTATATAAATGCATTCAGTGTATGTGTCTGTGTGTCCCCTTTTAAGTAGCCACTATAGAAGATTAGATCCTTAGAGAACAAAGGAAATATTATTTCACTCTGAAGGTGAATGCACATACAAAATATAAAGAAACTGAAATGATAAACAATGAGAATGACAAATTGTACTATTAATGATCCATCTTGCAGTTTGGGTGGAATATGGGTGTATATTTTCACAATAACTCAATGCATTAAAACATCACTTGGGCAATCAGATCAGATCTAACTGTAAAACTAACAGTTGTATAATCATAATCGAATCCCTAAAGGTATATAAACAGCTCTGCTCCAGCCTAATTTGTCTGTTTTTCTCTTTATTCAGATTCACAGGGGATCGCGGAGTCTCGACCATTCAATGTCCCTGTGCACATGTGAGCTTTAAACCCACAGATATGTCTGCTGAGAAAAACAATGAGCGTAAAGGAGGGTGGAACAGTGTATACTGCAGGGTAAAAAAATATCCTGTTAAAATGAACAAAGCTTTGACGGTGCTTGCAGTTTAGATGACTTTGAAGATTTTTTAAATTATTTACATTGTCATTATTTACACTACATCTGCAAATCAGTGGGTGGGGCTAAACAGGCACTGATATAGAAGCAGGTGTTGATCTTCTACAGAGGTGGTGTTTAGCCACACTATTACGTCATAGAGTGGTGCATTTCACAAGCTGTCATTTTGGCAGACTGGCTTCAATATAAGCTGTGTTTAGACTAACAAGAAATTCAGAGTTCTGAAACTAAAACATGTTTTTACAGTGACTTCGCATATGTCAAAAGATCAAGGGAATTTTGATTTCTCAGTTCATGACCTTTAAGCCTTAATGTGTTTAATTCTGTGTTGAACCAATGTTCTAGTATCAACTCTGAAGTTGAGTCTACATTGTGACCATGCAACGATACAACAGCAACAAAACTTAAATATGCTCATAATCTTTTAAGCTTTAAAGGAACACTCCACTTTTTTTAGTACATGTCTTACATGATGTAACTACAGAAGAGTCAAGTTTTAAATAGGAAAAATATCGAAACTCTTCAGTAATTTTTTGAGCGAGATGCTAATGGTCTAATCTGATTCAATGATCTATGCTAAGCTACGCTAAAAGTGCTACCACCAGACCTGGAGATCAGCTGAATGGATTCGAAAATGGTAAAACTCAGCTGTTTAACTCTTGGGGAGTTGGAAAATGAGCCTATTTCCAAAAAAAAAGTGGAGTGTTCCTTTAAGTATGCATGCAAAGAGCAATGCAACAAATCTTAAATATGCTCATTTTAGTCATCAAAGCTGTTTACACAGCAAGCATGCAATGCAACAACAGATTTTCCTATTATAATCAACAAAGCTGTCATATAGCAAGTGAGCAAACAAAAAATAGAACATTCCTGTTATAATCAATTGAATTTTGCAAGTATGCAACAAATGTATGCAAACAAACGATGCATCAAAGCTTAATTTTCTGCTCATAATAAGTGAAGCTGTCTAAACTGAAAGCCTGCAGTGTAACAACACTAAAATTCTTATAAATAAAAGTTTAAGTAAAAAACTATCTACACTGCAAGAAATGCAGTGCAGCAAACTGTTTCCTACAATCAATGAAAATTGCATTGCAAATGACATTGCAGTGCAACAAAACTAGAAAGTTTCTTTAATGAAGTTAACTACACTGCAAGTGATATGATGCAACAAAACATTTCTGTAATAATAAACTATAACTATTAACTATTGCAAGCATGCAACATAAGCATGCAAACAAGTAATGCACCAAATCTAGAACTTTTTAGTTGCATTGCATTCTAAAAACTAAAACACTCCTGTTAGAAGCAATGGATGTGTCTATATTGCAAGCACGCAACACAAAAAAACTTAAACGGTCTCATAATGATCAACAAAGCCACCTACAAAGTTAAAAGGTGTAAAATACTTACTCGATTACTTTACTTAAGTATTATTTTGGGGGATTTTGATTACATGTCTGAAGGAAAAACAGTACTTTTTACTCCTTACAATTTGATTTCATCTTAAAAAGTACATTACATTTTTATTTTATCGTATTCACAACAAATATGGTAAACAGAAGTTCAAATGTGTGTGCTTGACGTGAGAACCAATGATAATTGTTTTCACATATCAAGCACACACATTTCTCCTTCAGTTGTGACTTTCATCAGGTAAAAGTCTGGCTTCAAAAGTTCACCATCAAATCCGAGGAAGCACATTGAGGTAGCAAAGTTGCGTTTCCCCCCAAAAAAGTTGATTCATTATTATTTCTGTTTTGATAGAGCCATTAGCTGTGTAATACTGTATATTAGCTGAATGCACAAGATTGAGTGCAAATAAATCAGTGATGGGAATTTAAATACAATTAATATTTTTGTGGGAATGATTTTTTTTAATTATTATTAAATGTTACAAATCTAAAAAAAAAATTAAATGAACATTTTATGTTAAATAAATTGTAATTTATGTTTAGTGATGTTCTTACCTGGTAGTGGATTATATGACACATTGGCCTGGTTTCACAGACAGGGTTTAGACTAAGCCAGGATTAGGCCATAGTTCAATTAGGAGTTTTAAGTAATTTTATAAATGTGCCTTAGAAAAAAACATTACTGGTCTGCATCTTGAGACAAAACAAGGCCACTGATATATTCTAAGATCAGTCAGTGCAAGTTTCTTACAGATTAAACTGCTCAGATTTACATATTAGTCTGGGACTAGGCTTAAGCCTTTTCTGTGAAACCGGGGGATTGAGTAGCAATTAAGACTGTCAATGAGCTTCCCTTCCAGGAACTTCGATCTGCGTCCGAAAACGCTATAACGACGTTTTCGGATGCAGCTCTCGTTCCCTTCAGGGAACCTGGGTTACATATGTAACCTAGTACGTTCCCTTCCAGGAACTTCGAGCTGCGTCCGAAAACGCTATGGGGAACGCTGTCCTGTAGAGTTTTGCTCCAACCCTAAAAAAAAAAAATACCTACCTGTATCCTGAAGATCTTGATTAGCTTGTTTTGGTGTGTTTGATTAAGGTTGGAGCTAAACTCTGCAGGGACACTGGCCCTCCAGGATCAAACGTTCCCCATCCCTGTTTTAAAAAGTGATGTTGAATAGACAACACTAAAAAGTGGCCTTTCCAAACATTAATGTTGTATGTTTTAATTCTATGACTCTCCTCATTAATGCAACACATTCTTGTATTCTGTCTGTAATAGGTTTCTAGCCTCTGCATCATATCTTGCCATTCAAAGGAATAGTTTTTACCCAAAAATGCTGTGTTCAGCATGTTACAGAGAGTTCTTGAAGTGCGTGCACGTGCATGAGTTGCGTGCGCGAGACAGAGAGTGAATAAAGAAAAGAAGCATCCGTTTAAGCTCCTGTGTAAAACTGAGTTTTTAGCGTTCAGTCAGTTTAAACATTACAATTATTATTTGTATTATTTGTATTTTTTGTATTTATCGTTTCACTTAAGAAGACACTGATTCACTAACAGCGGTTGTGTGAGTTACTGTCATATTCATTTTTGGACGTCCCATACACTTGCATTATACATTATACTATGCATTTTTTTTCTAAAACTCTTAGTTTGAGTTCATCTGATAAATGAAAGTCATATATATATATACAGTGCCCTCCAAAAGTATTGGAACAGTAAAGACAAAATTGCTCTGTTGGCCGTGGAGTCAAGACATACAAATATGATTAAAAGATGAATATGAGACAAAACTACAGAATATCACGTTTTATTATTGGGTGATTCAATACATAGATGTTTTACCAGCTAAGAAGATCAGCACTTTTAGAGTTTCATCATCTGATGTGAGCATAAGTATAGGAACAGTTGCCTCAGGTCTTTCTAAGTGATCAGCTGTGTCCTGTTGCATTAATTCTTCAGATATTAAAAGCAGGGAATGTGTCGTATCAGTTATATCCATTACTTCTGCATTCTGAATCTTGCATTCGATGATGACACACACAAAACAGGATGAAGATGAGGGAGCTGACTTTGAGAGAAAAGCAAGCAATTTGGATGCTGAAAGAAAAGAGGAAGTCAATTAGAGCTATAGCAAAAACAAAGGGCACGGGGAAATTAAGAGAGGAAACCACCACCAGCGACACCAGCAACCAACCTGATCGGCTGAGAAAACAACAGTAGTTGATGACAGACAAATCATAAAACCTGTGAAAATGAACCCTAAAAGACGTGTCTGGAAAATGACCAACAACTTCCAGAAAGCTGGGGTGATGCTCTGACAATCTACTGTCCTCAGGAGACTTTGACACAGAATTACAGATGCTACACAGCAAGATGCAAACCTCTGACCAGCACCAAAAATAGAAAGGCAAGAGTAGAGTTTGCAAAAAAGCACAAAGGTGAGCCAGAAGAGTTTTGGAACTGTGTTTATGGACCGATGAGACAAAGATGAACCTTTATCTAAGTGATGGGAAAGCAAAAATGTGGAGAAAAAAGGGAATTGCAATGATCCCAAGCATACAGCCTCATCTGTAAAGCATGGTGGAGGTGGTGTCATGGCATGGGCATGCATGGCTGTCTCTGGAACAGGCTCTCTCAACTTTACTGATGACTTAATCTATGATGACAGTAGCAGAATGAATTTGGAAGGGTACAAAACCATCTTGCCTACCAATATTCAAGAAAATGCCACCAGATTCATTGGGAAGTGCATTCATTTGGGTCATTGCATCAGGGCAATGACCCGAAACACCCTGCCAGTTCAGTCAAGGAGTTTATAAGGGCAAAGAAATTGAAAGTCTTAGATTGCCCAAGTCAATCTCCAGATTTAAATCTGATTGAACATGAATTTCAGCAGCTGAAGAGGAGAGTAAAGGCAGAAACTCCCCAAAACAAGCAACAATTGGGATTGGCTGCATTAAAGGCTGGGAAAAGTCTTTCAAAGGATGAGACCAAGAGTCTGGTGATGTCTATGGGTCACAGACTCACTGCTGTGATTGTGGATCTGCAACTAAATAATAGCTTTTAATCTTTTATATCTGCCTTATGTTCAACTGTCCCAATACTTATGCTCACATCAATGAGTGGGATGAACTCTAAAAGTGCCGTTCTTTTTATTTGGTAAAACATATATGTGTTGAAACGGCTAATTATAAGATGTGACATTCTGTAGTTTTGTCTCATATTCATATTTTAATCATATTTGTAAATGTCTTGACTCCACAGCCAACAGAGCAATTTTGTCTTTACTGTTCCAATACTTATGGAGGGCACTGTATATATAGGATGGCATGAGGGTGGAAGTTTCCTTTTAATCCCTTTCCATGTATTTGTGTGTGTGTGTGTGTGTGAGTGTGTTCCACTGTGCTGCATTTTAAATGTTGTTGTTGCACTAGATGCATGTGTTTGACCTGTGCATTTTGTTTCGTTTCCCTTGAACAAAACTTATGTATATCTGCTAGAATAAAAGTACTTCTACTTTTTTAATACTTGAGTACAATTTAAAGTTGTACTTTTTTACTTTTACTCAAGTATGTTTTTGGCCAGATACTTGTACTTTCACTTGAGTAAAATCTTTGAGTACTTTTTACACCTCTGACAAAGTGGCAAGTGAGCGATATGACCAAACTAGCAAAGTCACGCACTTGCAGTGCAGACCGCACTGTTGATTACAACTGGAGCGTTGTGAGTGTGAATCTGAGAAAGTAAGTGGGTAAATTAGCAGCAGAAAGAGACAGAAAAGAGGGAGGCAAACAAGAGAGATGTAATGAGTCTAAAAATAAACCAGGCGAAGAATGAACGAACACTTGCTGCTGCTGCTGCAAAACGTTTCTCGTCAACGTCTCCCAGGAGATACACAGTGACACAAAGGGAACAATGTGAAATAAAACGCTCTCATTCTCTCTTCCAACATTTCCTCTTTCTCTTGGCCGTAGCCGTACTGGTGTTACTGATCTTAATCTGTCCGTGTGTTTTGTGAGGTCTCTCTTGTTGTTTAACTCTTACAGTAAATATTCTTTGACTCAAGATCCTAATTTGTTCCCCGGAGATGTTTGTGTAACTTCCTTTCTTGCTGCTGTTGCTAGTCAGTGTGATAGGTGTTTTTTCCAATGGTTTATGAAACTTGCACTGTAAATTTAACATCAAAACTCTGTGTGAGATCTTAATGACGACAGAACACACATAGAGAGACAGAGCCGCTCTCTCTGACACATCCTGCCAGCTAAAGGATTTTTTAAAGGCATTAGGAAACAGATAGTGTGGGGAACAGATGAGGTGTAGTTCATCTCTGCTATATTTCTTAAAAATAGCAACATAATGGTGCATCAAATACTAATGCTACCTAGTTTTGGAGCTCAGGGGTTCATAAAGACTATACCTAATGTGTTTCTGTATATACACAGTCATTCTAAAGTTTGGGGTCAAAAAAGATATTTAGAATGTTTCAAAATATTTACATTTTAAAGTAAATGCTGTTTTTTTTTTTTTTTTCTATTCATCAATGAATCCTTAACAAAAAAAGTATCATGGTTTCCACAAAAATATTAAGCAACATGACTTTTTTCAACATTGATAATAATCAGAAATATTTCTTGAGCAGCAAATCAGCATATTAGAATGATTTCTGAAGGATCACGTGACACTGAAGACTGGAGTAATGATGCTGAAAATTCAGCTTTGCATCACAGGAATAAATTATATATATTGTAGCGGGCTGAAGAATCACGCGACGAGGTAAGGTGCAATAAAGGCCCCGGAGGGTGTGTTTATTGTGACAGAGAAAAAGGTGTATAAATAAATATATAAAAAAATTATTCAAATAGAAAACAATTGTTTTAAATTGTAATAATATTTCACAATGCCATTGTTTTTACTGTATTTTCCATTAAAGGAGACATATTATGCCCCTTTTTACAATATGTAATTTAACCCTCTGGTGTCCCCAGAATGTGTTTGTGAAGTTTCAGCTCAAAATACCTCACCGATCATTTATCATATCATTTTGCACCTGTTTCTTAAATCCAAATGAGCTGCTGCTCCCGCCCCTTTCCAGAATAGAGCTGCACAATTTCAGCTGGTACCTGCTAAAAACATCTGTTTTGGTTCTGATTATTATGTTTATCGTGCTGAAATCATGGGTTTTAAACCATATGAGTATGAAGTTCTGATATACGGTTTTCTGAGCGCACACATCCGAAGCACACAGACAGAAAGCTGCTGTCACAGCATGCCAGTAGACAAAGTTTTCATTCAGACACACACGAGTTACAAAAACAGTCAGTTATGTCTGTGAAGGTAAACAGCTGGGAAATAAATCCACTGCTCTGTCTCTGAGGCTGGGACTAAATAGTGTTCTGTGCTTGTCTGTGCAGCCAAAGGCAGAACAGTTAGCATGTTTTGCTCAAACTTTCACCATGGCATTAGAACTGGTACACCGCTGTCGCTTGCAAAATCAAAATGACGGTGCAGCGGGTGGAAACTTGCTGATTAAGTGGCGGTAATATTATAATGATATCTCTTTGCCATGTCACCAAGGGAGCGAAATCAGACGCGCTCGTTTTTTCAGAAGCTTGCAGAAAAAGGCTTACTAAAACAAAGTTACTGGGTTAATCTGTTTCACGTTTCCTTGGTTGGTAGATGCACTGGTGACCTGATTATAGCACTTAAAACCTGGAAAAGTCAGATTTTCATGATATGTCACCTTTAAATAAATGCAGTCTTGGTGAGCACACTCACAGACACACACACACACACACACACATATATATACAGTATATATATATATGTAAAAGGATATTTGTTTTAAAATTTGAATAACGAAAAAAGTTGAATTAGAAACTGAATAATAATAAAGTAATTGTAATTTCTAAAATTAATTAATTAAACTAAAACTGAAATAGATCAAATAAAAGCTAAATAAAAATACAAAAAAAATTAAACTGATAGAAATGACAAATGCATGTGAAAAAAAAATACTAAAACCTGAATTAAAATTAGCATAAAAAATTTGAAAATATAAAAATAAAAGCTAATTAAAAATATAAATTATATAATTGTACTTTAATAATATCAAATAACACTGCTGACATACTGTATAGGGATCAACCAGAGTTTTTTTCTGTACTGTTTAAAATACGTGATATCTGACTAACATGTGAAAAGAAATGAGCAGAACTATGTGTAAACTTCATACTTTCTGTACACAGAAATGTGCATAGATATAACAGATTATTTCTGCTCGAGGATATCTGGTTAATGTGCTACAAATTGTGTCAAACCAAACTTTATTTCAAAGATTTAGTTTTACCGAAATCCAGTGATTGTTTCATCTTCAAAACTGCATGTCTCAACCTATGGCAGCTTTTAGGTTTAGGAATTAGGAAACCTGTTTGAAAACACACCTTTTTGCTGTTCCATTTGGTGCCACTAGTGGCACAAAAACCACACCCCCAGGGCTGGACTGGTAATCTGGCATACCGGGCAAATGCCCGGTGGGCCGACGCACTTGGGGGCCGGTCCATATAATATGTTTTTTTTTATTTTTTTATTGGCCAACGACCGGCCCATAAAGCACGGGCAGCGGCCCATTGGTTCATTTTCCATACTGACACTGGGCTGGCCCAATCATCTCTTAGCAAGCTCCACCCCTCCCCCTCTGTTTCTTGTGTCAGATGCAGTCAGTGGCTCAGAGCCAGAAATCAGTGGATTTAGGATGGAGAAGCAAAAGCACAAGGGCAAGGGGGGTGCGGAGAAGTTGCGGCCAAAAAAATAAAAATTCTAGAGGTTGATGCCTGAACATGTGCAAAAATAACCGACATGTTTAGTGCTGTAGCTTCAGTTTCCAAGCCAACAGTACCTGACGACACTTTGCAAAAACAGGTGAACATAGCACATGGAGGAGAGGTGACTAGCCATGGCGGCGCCAGCGGCACCCAGGCAGAGGAGCAGGTGTCTGACAGTGAAGTCAAGGAGGGACAGAGTGAGCAGGAGAGTGTAATTGAAACGGTAAGCATGGTAGCTACATGATTTAACAGGGAGGGAGTGTTAATCAGGGCGGATGCAGGAGGATAGTGTGTGTGGGCCTAGCTGGGCCACGACGAAGATGATGATGATTTACCTAAATTAATGAATATTATAATAAGACAACATAATCGTTGTCGCTATTATAAAGTCTGTCAGATTGTCATCTACTGCACTAGCCACTCAGTCAGCTAAAGTCAAATAACACAGCATAAGCTATTTTGCATTGTTTTTGTAGCTAGGTTAGCAGAGTTAACTTATTCAATTGCAACTTCGGATGACTATTCTAATGTTAACCCTTTAAAACCCATAACGGCCGTCGACGGCCCTTCTCTAGAAAAACTTAGATGATGCCATTTGATTATTTTAATTATTAAATCATCTCTCTGTAATAGACAGAGTTGCAGAGAAGAGCAAGCTACTGAGGAAACTGCTGCTATTGTAAGGTGAGATGAGATTATTGATATTATTATTAAAAAAAATATTCATAATATTGTAGACTGAAAATGTGACTCTTTATTCCCCTATCTCCCTCTCCCTCTCTCTCTCTCTCTCTCTCTTTTAGGATGTCCTCACTTTTGTAGTTCATTGTTTTTGAGGATGTTCAGAGCACCATGGAGCCATTTCCACTAAGTAAGTATAAAATATGTGCAACCATCTCTCTACATTGTTATATATTAAAGATACTTGTATGGTGATCATTTTACTCATTCGGTTATCATTCTTGTCCCTCTCTCTCTCTCTCTCTCTCTCTCTCAGGATGCCCTCACTTTGTGTAGGCCCTACTCCACTGTCACCTTTGATCACCACCAGGGAGTAAAGAGAGAGTGAGTACACTGGTCCATGGCACTTAGTTCTCAGCTTTGTAGGGATTTTTGGGAATGGAACAGTAGATATGCATATCTACAGGGACCGCAAGTATGGTGTACTTGTTGGTTGTGTCCGACCGATTGTGATGGGCCGGTCTGAGCAAAAATGCCAGGGCCCTTTTTTTGTCCCAGTCCAGCCCTGCACACCCCACCTTTAATACATGCTCATATACACACATACACACACAGAGCACCACCTGTGTTTCTATGTTTTGTCATGCATGAGTCACTCTCTTACATCATCACAGTGGGATATCTGGACTAACTTCGTAGATGCCAACGATCGCATATCAGATGCGCTCAAAAAAAAAGTCACGACCAACTCACAGACACACAAACACACATTCAGAAACACACTTTCTGGCTGTGAAGCGAGTGTGTGTGAGAGAGAGGCTCCGGGCGGCGGTCCAGAAACTAAATGAAGAGTAAAATGATGGTGGAAGTTGTGACCTCGATCTGCTCCACAGGTCAAACCCGCATGGGCCGTGATAAAGAGAGGTCAGAGGTCATGGATGCATGAAAGAGCGCAGTAATATTGGGAGATCAGACAACGATATGTGTAGTTTACAGAGGAACAGAAAGAAAAAGAGAAGCAGAAAGATTGAGAGAGGAGGGGAGATTTGGCACTGCCGGACAAAACAGATGGACCAGAGTGTATGTGTGTGTGTGTGTGTGTGTGTGTGTGTGTGTGTGTGTGTGTGTGTGTGCTGTTAATGTGTCCAAGCACTGCACTCAACAATGTGAGAAAGAGAGAAAGAAGACAACAAGAAAGCGAAAGAATGCCAAATAAAGTAGAAGTGCTCAGGTAAATAGACAGTGGACTGAAAAAAATAGGTTTACAAACGTGTGGCTGTTTTTTACTTTTATCATTTACTTATATTGTGTTTATACTGAGTGAATCAAGCGAATCTCTAAACTGAAACATCTCACAAAACTGTTTGCATTTTTGCATTTAAATTAAAGGAATAGGTCACCCAAAAATGAAATGAAAATTAGCTGAAAATGTCGTCACCCTCAGATCATTCAAGATGTACAGTAGATAAGTTTGTTTCTTCATCAGAACCGATTTGGAGAAATGTACTTGCTCACCAATGGATCCTCTGCAGTGAATGGGTGCCGTTACAATGAGAGTCCAAACAGCTGATATAAACATCACAATAATCCACACCACTCCAGTTAATCAGTTAACTTTTTGTGAAGCAAAATGCTGCGTGTTTGTAATAATCAAGTGAAAATACATCAAAATCCACTGACATAATTCTTTAGAACTGTTTTTGCTTATAAATGGAGCTTGTGCATATTCCTCTCCTGATTCAGATGAGACGACTTTTTTACTGGAGAAAGCAATATTATGGATAGAGATTCGTATTTTAGCCAGGAGCAACTTTGCAGTTAAAAATGCCTTCTTGCCGGATTTGTTTCTAACAAACATGCAGCTTTTCACTTCACAAGTTGTTAACTGATGGACCGGAGTGGTGTGGATTACTTGTGAATTATTGTGATGTTTTTATCAGCTGTTTGGACTCTCATTCTGACGGCACCCATTCACTGCAGAGGATCCATTGGTGACCAATTGATCCTAATTTTTTTTCAAATCTAATATATAAATTGACCCTATTTACTTCCTTGGTCTTATTCTGAAATACTTATTCTGGTTGTTTCAAAGCAAAAACAAGTTTTAGTGTATGTAATCTTTCATCAAAAATAAAATAGCTTGCCCCTTCTTCTGAGATGAATTTGCTTTTTCGCTGGTGTCACTGAGGCCATGCGGGCTATATGATAATGTAGCCATTAGCCAGATAACAGCATGAGTGGGCAGCCTGCAAAACAGCCGGAGACGTCTGGCATGAAAACACATTTGCTTTTGTGAAGCCATTCGGAAATTTTGGATGCCAGAATAATGAACTTCAAGTGAACTGAGGACAAGTTCCACAATGAAACTGCAGTGAGTGCATAATTTATTAATATTTTTCAAAAAGGCCAAAGAAAATTGTAATAATAGACTGGAATTTTTTTTTTTTTAGCATTTTGTACTTTGTACAAATATATTTTTGTACAGTAAAAATAGCAAAATTGTGAAATGTTTCTACAATTTAAAATAACTGTTTTCTATTTGAATATTTTTGAAAATGTAATTTATTCCTGTGATGAAAAGCTGAATTTTCAGCATCATTACTCCAGTCTTCAGTGTCACATGATCTTCAGGAATCATTCTAATATCCTGATTTGCTGCTCAAGAAACATTTATTATCAATATAAAAATCAACAATTTAATGTTTTTATGGTAAACCTACATTTATTTATTTTGTTCCTCTCCTTTCCCCCCAGGATTATTTGATGAACAAAGTTCAAAAGAACAGCATTTATGAGAAATAGAAATCTTTTGTAACACTATAAATGTCTTCACTAGCACTTTTGATCAATTTAATGCATCTATTCTGAATAAGAATCTTACTGACTTCAAACTTTTGAACAACACAAAAAGCATTTTGTCTCTTCATTATATGATCAAACCAAGTATGATTTGTGCTCAGATGAGCTTTTCTCAGCACTAACTTCACTCTTCTAGGCATTTTTGCAGGCCCGGCGCCAGAGGGGGGAACTTTAGTTTAGTGCGTATTATAGTCTAACTCATAACTCATAGTGTAAAATAGTCTAACTGATTGCTTTCAGATGGAAAAGCTGCCCATAACTCCTGGTCTAGGATCTGTTTTCTTCGTAATAATAGCATAACGAAATAGATTTGGCAAACAATCCAGTGTATCAAATGATTTTACAAAGCATTTTCGCAGAGGGGAGCAAAGTAGCCAATCACAGACATGTTTGTTCATTTCTACAACGCAATGGCCAATCAGAGGTGTTTAGGTTGGAATCCACGCACTCGCCGTTGTTTGTCGCGCGCCGAGTTCTATCATGCTCGTAACTTCATAAAAAAAAAAAGTTTCATTGTGTGGTTGTCACAGATGCAGACGGACTCAAAGGTAGGTGCAATAACAGTGATTTTATTTACAGGACTTGGGTGCTGGTGATCGTGAGACAAGGCGAGTAGCTTCTTTATAGTGAATCTTGCGGGTGTCGGATGACAGTGCTAATAGTGTCTTCTTGCTTTGCAGGCAGGTGGTACGTGGCCGGAGAGGAGTCAGATCTCAGACTTGCAGATCACCCACAGACGGGTCTGAAGACAGAGAAGAGGACGGAACGGAGAACAGGAGGTTAGTACACAAGGTAGGTAATCAGAGGTTATACTCATCAACTGGAGAGCTTCCGAGTAGAGTCCGTTGGGTAGCAACGAGATCGGACAACTATGGTGACTGGGGTGAGTGCTTATGAAGTGTCCGTGATGAGGGTGATGACGAGGTGCAGGTGTGCATGATTAGAAGTCAGGTGAGGCAGATCTTGGGAGTTGAGTGATGGGAGAGCCTGGCCGTGCTGTTACAGTGGTCACATTCATTGGTTAAAACAGAACTTTGTAAGATCGTGATGAATGAGTGACAGTTTTTAATAAATTTAAAGGGAGCGCTCTTTGCATACTGTATACGATAATATATTCAGAATTTAATAAAACTTGTGTTTCTCATGCTTGACAAGCGACTACGTACGACACAGAGATAGCTAACTACTACACTATATAGATGAAGATGTAGATCCTTACAAATCACAGTGTCAGCCTCTGTGCGCTTTACGAAATCAAAAAGAATACAGAATCTACATGCAAAATTTAGTCAACAATAAGACAGAGATGTCTCTTATTCAGCACGATCTCACAGCAATTCGTACATATTTTACGAGGTGGCTAATTCGTACGAATTCGTACGACCTCACTCGTACAAATTCATACGATTTTTGCTAAATCGTACGTATTTTACGAGTTGCCAATTCGTTTGAATTTTTACGAGTGACCTACACCTAACCCTGCCCCTAAACCTACCCATCACTGGGTTTAGACAAATTGTACTAAATCGTACAAATTAGCCACCTCGTAAAATTGTACGAATTGCCTTGAGATAGCATTGCTCTTATTACATCCTACCACAAGATATGATCCTTCTGAAAGTCATGCAACAAGATTCATTAACCCAGACAGTTTGGCTTTAAGCATCTGTCTCGGTGCAGTAACACGTCTAAATCAGACGTGACATTAAAGAGCAGTGTATTCACACGCGTGTGATTACAGCTTCGTATTGTTCTGGGCATCAGGTAAGAAAAACATCAAACAACAGCCCCTGATGGCACGTTTATCACACACGGACGCAATTAAATCACACAGCTGTCCAGAACTGATAATAAGTGTTGAAATAGCTTTACAGCGCTGTTGTCATTTACACACTCCTGGAGTGTGACCTCGTGTTAAACAGTAATTGGATCGGATCTCGCTCTCTCTCTCTGAGGATACTTTGGATTCTGAGATGAAATGACTCATATCGGCTTCAAATCACATTGACAGCCCTAATTTTAACCTAAAGTCTTATTGGAAACATTAATGGTTATATTATTGGCCAGTCTATTCATACTAATCAAATTAATTAAATAACATGCAATTAATTGCATAAATCAACAGCATTGTTTTTTTCTTGAAACTAATACATTTGATAAATATTTTTCAAAATGAACTGCAAATATTACTTAAATATACAAATAATTAATTTATATATTATTAAACAAATAGATAAATATTTTTTTCTGGTTGAGTTTATTTTTTTTGTCATCCTTTTCTTGTATAAATTTTAGATATTCAAGGTTTGTTGTTTTAATTTTTTTTTTCTTTTATGTAATTAAACATAAGTCAACAGCCTGGCCTCCATCCATGTATTTTTTTTTTTTTTGATACAATATTACACATTCTGTATGGAAAGAAATAGATCATTTTAACTAAAGAAGTTTAACTTATTTACCCCATAAATGTTCAGTTTAATTCTTATACTGTATGTTATGTCATAAAATATACCTTTTTCATTATATGGACATTTTTCCTTAAAACAGCGGGGGGAAAAAGAATTGAAAATGTCACTTGAATAAATATAAATAAATAATTTATATATTTTAAAAGAAAATAATATATGGTGTAATTTTCATCTCCCTGTTCCAGTTTTATTTTTCTTCATCCTTTTCTTCTCGAATCAGTTTTGTTAAATATTCAAGCTCTGATATCTTTTACATAACATGCAGTGAATTGCATAATTATGCAAATTTTGCTGCATGGAAACGGCAGGACGAATGGAAAAAATAGAATTTTAACCAAAGAAGCTGTTTACACCATACATTCACAGTGCAATTATTACATGTCAAGAAAGATATTTTCTTCATTATATAGGCTTTTTTTCTGTAAAACTAAAACAAAATAAATTTAACAAATATTATTCAAAAATTACTCAAATACATACTAATAAATTATTTATATAATGTTAAACAAATAATGTTGCAACTTTCATCTCCCTATTCCTGTTCAGTTGTATTTTTTCTTTATCCTTTTCTTTCTCTATCGCTTTATATTTTTATAAATATTCAAGCTTTGTGTTATTTATTTTTATCGTGAATATTTTACATTATATGTAATTACAGTTTTTCTCGATTGCGTAAACACATTTCTTGAAATTATGCCTCTTTTTTTGCGAAACTCTAAACACAAATCCATAACTCAATTCCGGAAACTTCCTATATTCAGGTCAAAATGAAGCTCTCCACTCAAAACAACTCAATCTTGCTGTAAAACCAAACTTTGCTCTCAGACATGACACACAAACCCTCAAAAACACATACACTACAACACAGTCTTACACACTGATGAGATCAATTAAAAACAATACTACAAAACCCGGTAATAAATGCTGCTTGTGGTGCTCCCCAAGTGTTTTATTCCTTAATTTAATGTACTCTAGAGTACAGTACAATACAGCAAACAACAACAAAAACAATTATTCTGCCTCATCGTCCCATCTTTGGTCTGGGACAGGCCAAAGAACCTCGTCAACATCACAGGCTATACTGACCCTGGCACGGCAGCGAGGGTAAAATCCTCTTGCATGATCCAACCCTGGCACGCATCAACTAAAATATACGAGACTGTTTGTCTTCTTGCCCTTGCACTTCCTCTTTCTCTTCCATGTTGTCATCCTCTTCCTCATCCTCTTCCTCTCTGTACTCCATCTCCATCTCCTACTCTTCCTCTTCCTTCATTTCTTTCTCTACTCCCTACTCCTTCTCCTCCTCCTCTGTGGTGTCCTTGACCTCTCCCTTCACATCTCTCTGGATCCATTGTTTCAAACCTGAAAACAGTTTTTCTCAGTCTCTTTGGTGCATTTCTGGAATCACCCTTACTGTAATATTTGCAAAGAAGTATGTGCATTTCTCAAAACAACTTGTACAAACAGCACCACACAATGGATTTCCTGCAAAAGCCTGTAACTTACTCAAAATCTTTAGTTCATCTCTCAAAAGTAAGTATTTGTCAGTGAACATATCAGTGCCATCAGAATGAAAAGTGCTTGTGTCATTGTTCACACACAAAATAGGCAAAACGTTTAGTCATGTTGTCAATATAACACGGCACTCTTACCTGCTGTAAACTATGGAAACAGTTGGGAAGAAAAATAAATATGGGCACAAAGGCAAAAAATAAAAATGAGAAAGTTCACTGTCAGAATTTGTAACTCTTGTGTTGTCCTCTGTCTATATATGCTTTCCAATCGAAGGTTCATGAGATGTATTGAGCAATTTTAGAGAACTGGTTTGTCATTGGTTGATCTATAGTCTCTTCATTACAGCTTTTCTCAATTGTTTACACACAAATTCTGGTACTTGAGACACAATGACCACAACATGTAACTCATTCACCAACCCCCTGAACCAATTCTGCTAAACTACAAGCACAGTTCCTGCTTTACACTCAAATTGCAGTTCTAAAACACACTTTTTTCAAAACACTACACACAATTCTCTGCTTTTGGCACAATTTTCATGCAGAAAATATCTTGTTTTCACAAGGAACACACTGCCATTCAAATATGCACACTGACTCATCACAAGGGCAAACACCCGTCACACAGTTTTACAATTAGCAGTCAGAGCTTTAGCATAAAAGGGCAACAGGTGAGCTCTTCTGTTTTGGAGCAATGGATGCCAACATTGGAAACAGAGGCAGAGCCAGAGGAGTGAGAGTAAGAGGAGGAGGACGGGGACGAGGAAGGGCAAGGACCGTAATCTCTGATGAGATCCGAGCCACTTTGGTTAATCATGTGGTCAACCATGGTCTAACAATGAGGGAGGCTGGGCAAAGAGTACAGCCAAATTTGAGCAGGTACACTGTAGCATCCATCATCCGGACTTTCCGAAATGAGAATAGGTAAGAAATCTACTCTCACTAGAAAATTGCAGTACTGCATATCATACAGTACTCATTGAGTACAGTAGTACAATATTGCCTGTGGACTGTTATGTAGGACTGTACAAATACTGTAAAGTATGTTTCAAGTATTTAGGAAATGTATACCTTCTTTGTATTTACAGTACTTTACTATTTGTTTGGCAGAACTGAAAGATTACCAACACAAGGTGGTCGGGAACACGTTCTGTCTCCTGAACAGGAAACTGAAATCATGAACATGGTCCTAGAAAACAACGCCATAACATTACGGCAAATACAAAGAAAAATAATAGAAAACAATGACATGTTTCAAAATATTGATAGGGTAAGCTTATCAACACTGGACTGTGTCTTGCGCAGAAATCATCTCAGGATGAAGCAGGTCTACAGGGTGCCATTTGAAAGCAATTCAGAAAGAGTCAAAGAATTGAACTATGTGCAAGTGAGTCCCACAATTGATGCATACTCTCAACACTGTATACAGTAAATTCTTCTGTTGTTTTGTATGTAGTGTATGTGCAACTTTGTGTTGGTTGGGAATTGGATGTACACTGTGTACATTGTTTTTGCGGGAAAAATAAAATAAACCTTTACCGTGTATTTGTGTGTTCACAAATATAAAAACAATATTCTCAAATATTTTACAACACACTTATGTATGTACTGTCTGTAGTAAGTGTAACACTGAACCAAAAAAAGGCCTAAGTCATTATGATGAATGGAGAAGAAGTGTTTTCCATTCATCATAGTGTTTTCCATTGAGCACATCAGTATTCAGCTGGTTCTTATAAATGTCTATTCATATGATGCTTTGTGTGTGTCATTTGAAAACAAAATACCATTTTGAGAAGAAATAACATTGTTTTGAATGTAAAGTTTCATTTTGCAGGAGAATTGAGGGGTTTTGCCCATTGTGTGTGTTTTTTTGGATTTGTGTGTAGAGTTCTGAGAATATGAGGCATGCTTTCAGAAAATGTGTGTAAACAATCGAGAAAAACTGTAATGAAAGTCAAGATTCACTTGAACAATTCATGGCAAATTTAATAGAAAAATCTAATAGAAATGTGTAGAAAATATGCTTGACAGTTTATGACAACTAGATCAACCATTTTGCATTTACTGTAATGACTTCTATGAATTAGATGTTTTGAGGGGTAAGACTACTGCACAGAGAACTATATAATACATTTTCATTAAAATTACAATAGTAACTGATGATGTAGGAGACCACAGATAAATGTACATAATCAATTGCATGAATACCAAAGCAATCGCAACTTGTTCAAAAGAATGAGAAACTTTTTATAATGTGCACAAGATGATGTGGAGGTTGAACAAGTAGTTTGGAGAATTTCATTTCTGGTCTGAGAAATGCGGCAAAACCACTGAGAAAAACTGTAAGCTGACTTCGGCCCTTTTATCTCCATCGAAGGTTCTGATTGGTGTGTGATAAATTTTGACTTCTAGTGTTTCCACTTGGGTAATTGTGTGCTAATTGAGCTCAAACTGTGCAGACGTGAGTGAACAATATTGAATGCTAGTGCTTTCTAAATGATCACATGGTGTAAGCACTGAGAAATGTAGGGATTTGTGTATAGAGTTTCGCAGTAATAGTTCACCAAATCTGACTCATGTGTCAAAGCAGGAGAATAGTGTTTATAGTTTAGGGAAATGGGTGTGCATTATTAAAAATGGCATTATGGTTCTGAAATTCTAGTTCAAAAGCCTGGTTAGTGTTTTAGCAATCGAGAAAAACTGTAATTGCATTAATCAACAGCGTGGTTATGTTTACATGCATATTTTGAAATTTCCTAGATGCACATCAAAAAAGTCATGCTACTTTGTCTCAAATAGTCATATGACTGAATAATTTGCTCAGAGAAGAAAAATGTGGGACCCTGGACCACAAAAAAATTAAGTCTTAAGTCGCTGGGGTATATTTGTAGCAATAGCCAAAAATACATTGTATGGGTCAAAATAATCAATTTTTCTTTTATGCAAAAAATCATTAGGATATTAAGTAAAGATCATGTTCCATGAAGATATTTTTGTAAATTGTCTACTGTAAATATATCAAAACTTAATTTTTGATCAGTAATATGCATGCTAAGAACTTCATTTGGACAACTTTAAAGGTGATTTTCTCAATATTTTGATTTTTTTTGCACCCTCAGATTCCAGATTTTCAAATAGTTGTATCTGTATGCCCTATCCTAACAAACCATACATCAATGGAAAGCTTATTAATTCAGCTTTCAGATGATGTAGAAATCTCAATAATACTGAAATCTCTTATGACTGGTTTTGTGGTCCAGGGTCACATATATGTACAGATATACATGGGACGTAATAGCTGCTTTATTTGCAAATTGTTTTTACAGTATTCAAAAATATGCCTTAAATCAACTGTGCAATTTGGAAGGAAACACACATGAAGCAACAAACTGCTCAGAAAAGATCATTTAAAGACATTCACATTGTCTAAATTCAAACCTTGTCACGGGCACGCCTGGTGGGGACATGGTGTAAGGATGACTGAGGAACTAAACTGTGAGCTGGTTAACTAAAGTGCTAATGTCTGTACCTACACAGCAGCTCTGCACACGAGGCAGCTGATTTATTAAGTATAACCCGGTGTCTCTTACACAGATGTTTGTTCAGAATGTGAGAGGCATGTGTTTTCTCAAATGACCTGAGCGTATCAGAGCAGAAACTAAAGGACAGAGCTGGATTTTAATTCAGCCTGGCAAGGAATTAAACCCCTACAGGCCCGAGCTACAAATCTGGTGCCAATGCCAAAGCTATCCAACACTACACGACCCAACGAGAGCGTTTCTGCTGCATACTAAAAAATCTGTGCAGGACTGTGTGTTTCTCTAGACCCTTTATTGGTGCCGGAGCCGCACATCTGGAACCACTTCGCAAATTTCCATGGCAGAAAGGCGGTGCATGGGCCAAAAAACTCAAAACAACAAAAAATCAGGACAACAACAGTCTGGCAAGACTATGCAAAAAATTAAAATAAACAAACGAAAAAAATTTTTATAAAAAAATAAAAACAAATTACCATTCAAAAAGTTGTTTTTTACATAAACACAGTGTAATTCTTGCATGTCATGAAAGATATTTTTCTGTTTCTATTTTTTTTTTATACAACAAATTGACAAATGGTGTTCAGAAGGAACTAAAAATATTACTTGAATATATAAAAATCTCATTAAATCTATACACATTTTAATATTTTGACATTTTTATGAATATGTTTAAGACAACAAAGATAAGAAAAAGATGAAGCAAAAAGCAAGCATAAGAAGAAAAGGATGAAGAAAAAAACTATATGTATAATTTCTATCAATAATTTGACATATTTTCTTGAATATTATTAAGATGACAAGGATCATAAGAGTAGGATGAACACAGAAAAAACAAACAAAAGGAAAAAGGACATAAAATTTATGTGAATTTGTTTGAACGTCAATATTAAAAGATATGAGAAATAAAAAATGAAAACCTATTTTCAGTAAATATATATATATACATAAAATATACTAAAGTATTCAGCAAGTGATGTCAGAGTATGTCAAGTGCTCTAAGCTGGACATCTCTTGAATATGTTTTTACAGGTTCTTGCAGCATAATTTTAGGGCAGCGATTGTAAAATATTTAAATGGGGGCGGGGCTGGGTAAAATATTTGGATCGTTTCTGGAATAATATGTGATTCGTGACTTGCTCATTTCTCCACCTCCTCTGTCGCTCTCTCTCTCGCTCTCCTCTTGCCCCTGCAGCGGGGCGGAAGAAAGAGGGATGAATTTTTCATGAGGATGGAGAGCCAGGAGAAGCAGCCGATGGAGGCGTGTGAAAATGCACAGTGGGATTTGGGCCTCAGGCGGCCGTAGCCTTTGATATGAAAGAGTCACTTCATGTTGGATTTGTTTATGGGGGGAAAATGGTGAGAAATGGTTTGTTGATTCACATTCAAGAAGAACAGCATGAGCCAAACATGCACACACATAACAGCATTTAAGTATATATATGCATGCAGATGGCAGCGTGCATACATAACTCATGTCATAAACTGCAAGGCACAACAAAACGCCCACCCACACCTCACAAGAGACTAACCATATTTCCCCCATGTGTTGGCGATCAGATTTACACACAGCATAACAATTCTACTGTGACAGAGAGCTTTATTATTGTCTGCATGTTTACAGGTGGATTATATTTAATGTATGAGTCAACATTATTTGTACTCTTTGGTATGAATAGATCATACATTCTTGCAATTTGGTATAATAAGGTTTTGGAGCTGTACAGAACTGCACACGCAAACATGACCTTTGCATTATTTGCAACCTTATTTAACCATTTGGAAATTAAAAAGCATAGATTAAAAAATTGATTGTTCTAGAGAGATTAAAGGAATAGTACATCAAAAAATGTACATTTGCTGTGAATGTACTCACCCTCAGGCCACCCAAGACGTTGATGAGTTTGTTTCTTGATCACATTTTCATGAGAAATTTAGCAATGCAATGTTATGGATAGACGACTTGTATTTTAGCCAGAAACAACAATTTGAAGTTAAAAATGTTGTAATGATGGTGTCACGAATCTGGTCCGTGTAACTTCCATTTGTTCACCACCAGAGGTCACCCGCTTACCACATGGACTTTCACACTACACAGCACATTGGACTTCATTTCCCATCATACATTGCACTGAGGACACACAGCTGTTCACACTGATCATGCTTGCACCTGAGAACCATCTCACAATCACCAGCACCCAATCACACACACTACATAAGCTTGGGACATTCTCTTGCTCTCTGCCGTGTATTGTTTAGCCCAGCTACCTTACAAAGCGGTCCTGTTTATCTTGTTTGAGTTCCTGTGTTGTGATTCCTGCCTGTGTTCCTGGATTATTCTCTCTGCCTTGCCCTGTTTGGATACTGTTTGCCGATCGTCGACCCACGCTTGCTCCAGGATTGCTCTTGTGTCTCGCCTATGCCATACCTGTTTGCTCCTGTTGACCCTGCCTGTATTACGACCATGTTTGCTAATAAAGCCTTGCAAATGGATCCTCACGTCTCGTTGACCACGTAACAGATGGATTTGTTTGTAACAAACAAGATGTTTTATCTTAACAAGATGTTAATTGATGGACAGGAGTGGTGTGGATTACTTGTGGATTATTACGATGTTTTTATCAGCTGTTTGGTCTCTCAATCTGACGGCACCCATTCACTGCAGAGGATTCATTGGTGAGCAAGTGATGTCATGCTACATTTCTCCAAATCTGATGAAAAAACTAACTCATCTAAATCTTGGATGGATTGAGGGTGAGTAAATTTTCATTTTGAGTGAACTATTTCTTTAAAGAGAACTTTTGGTCTCATTGATTAATTGGACTGCTAGAAGTTAAGAGTTTCACAAAAAAAAAAAACTAGATTAAAATGCTAATTAACATTTTCAAGTTAATAACTGGACCACTCGATTAAATGAGAAATGCAATGGTCATAAAGTACTGTAACAATATTTGAAATACCTATAGTTCTTCACATATTTTTGGAAAAATATGAAGTAGGATTTTTTGCACAGCACACTAGTGTTTCGAACCGTACACTCAGCATTGACACTGTCCACTTTGAAGTAATAGAGCAAAAGCAGTTCAAGTTGTGTGTCAAAAGTCAATTTTCATCCGTCAAACACATTTTATTTCATGCCATGCACTTATACCGATTTCTAGTTTCAAGATGTCAAGCTATCATCGGGTTCTGTGGTTTCTTTTTGCGGTTCATCTCTCAGGTTGTTTTTATGTCCATGTCAAAACGAGAGACAGAAAGCTTGCATGAGAAACTCTCAATCTCCTGCTGCGCGTGTGAATATGTGCATTAATATTTGATGTGTACTAAAGGTTACTTATGGACAAAACCATCTATAATGCATGCCCTCAGAAAAGTCAGACCCCTACACATGACATTTAGCTTGTTTGTTTTGAATAATGCATGACGTCTTTTTAAATGTGTTTGATTTTTGAATTTAATTTCAGGCAGCCCCTCTTGGATAATTGGCACTTTTGTGTTTCTTTCTCTTTGATCTGTTTGTTCTGTTCACACAATTCTCTCTCTCCATCCTCTCCCGTCTTTCATCGCTCTAATGGTGATGTAACACGGCAAAAGCTGCATGCTGTTGAACTATCCTGTTCTGATTACCCAGCATTCTCCCACACATCCAAACAGCCCTTTGAGAGTCACTGACGAGGAGAAATTTTACAGCGTTAAAGACCAAAGAGAACGGCATTCACAATGCATTTCACTTCCCTAACGTGACATGCTTATGAGTGAAACGATATTCAGCAAGAAGTAATATATGCTGGGCTTTATCCATTGGGACTGGACTAAATCATAAGGAGGAGGCATGTTTGGCTATTTAGCATCAATATATTTCAGTACTTCTCATACTTGGCATATTTGAACAAACCTGTAACCCTTAGGAGGTATATCTAATCATTTCTAGGGACCATAAATTTCAAAGAGACTTGGGCAACCAAATAGCAACAAAAACAATTCAGCAGTTACAGTCAACAATTGAAGAAAAGCCAAATGCTTTACAATTATGATTATGATCACTCTTGTACTGTTCACTGTCAAAAATGACCACATTGGAAATAAATGGAAAGCAAATTTCATCTATAGGAAATGTTTGGTACTGCACCCAAACATAATCTTTCTGAAAGCTAATTTGTTGAGAAACCAACCTATTTCTGGCTTTAATTTTCTTTCAGCTTTAGAGTAAAATGTTTTGGAAAATATGTTTTTTTTTGGGGGGGGGGCATTTTTCATAATAGTAAACTTCTATTATTCTTTTTTCACTTTAGCAATAATCTGCCAGGTGGCTTCTCTAAAAATAAACCAAGGTTTAAACCTGTGCTCGAAACTATTAAAGATTTACAGCAGTTTATGTTAGAAAATTCATTTTCAGGTCTTTGTTCAAAAAGTGGACAACAGAAACGGATCACAACTATTCTATAAATATAATTTAGTACTACAAGATCCCCTAAAACTGGAATTTTTCCCTCTGCATTTAAACAGGCTCGTATAACTCCACTTCTTAAAAAACCCACTCTTAACCCAACTCTTTTTGGGAACTATAGACCGGTTTCCCTTCCTTTCATTGCAAAAACACTTGATCGAGTTGTTCTGGACAGTAACCAATCTGGCTTCAGAAGTGGACATTCGACCGAAACTGCCTTGCTTTCTGTTGTTGAAGCCCTAAGATTTGCAAGAACGGCTGACAAATCTTCATTACTCATCTTGCTAGATTTGTCTGCTGCTTTTGATACAGTCAACCATCAGATCCTCTTGTCAACCCTATTGAGAAAGGGCTTCTCAGGAACCGCACTCCAGTGGTTTGAGTCTTACCTCTCTGATAGGTCCTTCAAAGTATCTTGGAGAGGTGAGGTATCCAAGTCGCAACATCTAGCTACTGGGGTGCCTCAGGGCTCAGTTCTTGGACCACTTCTCTTTTCTGTCTACATGACATCACTAGGTTCTGTCATTCAGAAACATGGCTTTTCATATCACTGCTATGCTGATGACACTCAACTCTACCTCTCATTCCATCCTGATGATCCGACGATAGCTACTCGCATCTCTGCGTGTCTAACAGACATTTCTTGCTGGATGATGGACCATCACCTTCAACTTAACCTAGCTAAGACAGAACTGCTTGTAGTTTCAGCTAACCCATCGCTTCATCACAATCTCAGCTTCCAGTTAGGCTCATCTACCATAACTCCTTCAAAAACAGCCAGAAACCTTGGAGTTGTGATTGATGATAAGCTGAATTTCTCAGACCACATTGTTAAAATTGCCCGGTCCTGCAGATTTGCATTATATAATATTAAGAAGATCAGGCCCTTTCGCTCGGAACATGCAACACAACTCCTTGTTCAGGCTCTTGTTCTGTCCAGACTTGACTATTGCAATGCTCTCTTGGCAGGTCTTCCAGCCAATTCTATTAAAACTCTACAATTAATCCAAAATGCCGCTGCAAGATTAATCTTTAATGAGCCGAAAAGAACGCACGTCACGCCTCTGTTCATCAATTTGCACTGGCTACCAATAGCTGCTCGCATTAAATTCAAGGCATTAATGTTTGCCTACAGAACCGCCACTGGCTCTGCACCTCTTTACCTAAATTCATTACTTCAGACTTATGTGCCCTCTAGAAGCTTGCGTTCTTCAAGTGAACAACAAATTATTGTACCATCCCAAAGACACAGAAAAACACTTTCAAGGACTTTTTCATTAACTGTTCCCATCTGGTGGAATGACCTGCCCAACTCGATCCGAGCAGCTGAATCCTTACCCATCTTCAAGAAACGGCTAAAAACTCATGTTTCATCTTTACTTGACCCTCTAACTCTAGCACTATCTATTCTAATTGTATTTTATCTATGTCTTTTTATTAAAAATAACAATAATAATAATTATCTGTACTGCGTTAGGCTAACCAAGACTTGTAATAGCACTTGCACGTTGTTGCTCTTTTGTTGGTTTTGATTGCTTCTTATGTCCTCATTTGTAAGTCACTTTGGATAAAAGCGTCTGCTAAATGACTGACTAAATAAATAAATAAATAAATAAAAATGCTAAATTCTAAATAATAAACATAATCAAACTAAAATATAGTACATTTCATTGGAGAAAAATAAATAATTTTTGACCGCCACATGAATAGCATCCTAGAGGGTTATTGCACTCATGAATTGTGCACAGCAAGACGTTTAAATAGGGTCCATTCAATTTCATCTCTTATGAAGCAAACCAACAAGTGGCTTTTCTTGAGTTTAAACACAGGGCTTTTTTTATCCTTTCTGGTCAACTTAAAAGACCTTTCAGAAGAAGATTGAAGAACACATCTCACGTACACACAAACACACATCTCTACAGCTTTAACACACACTTCCACATTCAACACACTGATTGTCTCCAGGGATCAGATAACCATGAATCTATTCCTCTGTCTATTCTTGTGTTTGAAGGTGGAAGAGTGGAAGTTTACTGCTGAGAACAGGGTGTGTGACGTGTGAGAGCGAAAGCGTTTTGATGGTTTCCCATTTCTCACCTCATAAAACAAACCAAAATGTCAGAGTGAAGGCAACAAAGAGGATGATTTATAGATGTGTGTGTGTGTGTGTGTGTGACTCCCCATGCTCTTCTTTCCATAAAATTGCCTCACAGCTCGTGTTGAGACATGTAACCTTGGAGATTAAATTAGGGGCCAAAAAATATAGTCAGCTTTATAATCCATTCTGAAATAACAAAATGGAAGTCAGTGAAACAACAGTTGCAGTAATTTTTTTGTTACATTCACAGTAAAACACTGGAAGCTGTGGTTGCCTGAAATTTACTATAAAAAAAATATATAAAATATAAAAATAGTGATGTTGTCAAGCATCTTGCTAATTATATATACAATTAACTGGAGCATTCATAATATTTTGGGTTAGAATTACTCATACTGTTTACAGTGTGGAAAGATATTTTTGAGAAACAGGTGTGGGAGCCAATGAAGTAAACAAAACCAAAATGTGTTTATATAATCAGACGTCAAATGAACAAAAGATGAGTAAGAGAGATGTGGTGTGTTTTGTCACTGAGTCAACTGAAGTGAGGACATACGTTATAGCTAACAGAAAATGCCACTTTCCTCTGTGTCACCCACAGTGTTGGACTCCATAGGGTTTTCATCCCCCTTAAGGTGACAGTCTGAGGCAGGAGTGATTTTTTTTTTTTTAGTGTGACAATGCGCAAAAATATCAATCATCACCCATCACCACACACACACACACACACACACGTTGGTTTTTGTGGTTTATGGGGACTCTCCATAGGCGTAATGGTTTTTATACTGAACAAACTGTGTGTGCTATTGCCCTACACCAACCCTACACCTAAACTTAGCCTTCACAGGAGACTTTGTGCATTTTTAGATTTTCAAAAAAAACACCATTTAGTATGTTTTTTAAGCCTTTTGAATTACGGGGACATAGGCAGTGTCCTCATAAACCACCTTCATATTGTAATACCTCTGTCATACCCATGTCATTATACAAATTTGTGTCCTCATAAACCACATAAACATGCGCACACACACACACACACACACAGTTGTTCTAAAAAGTCTTCATTCATAGGCCTGAGTATCCCAAGAGAATCACATTGGTATTACAGTGTTCTCAAATCATCCCAGTCACCCGCTTTTATTAAAGCCACCGACAGATGGTCCAGTAAATGCCAGAATGAACAAAAAGTTTTAACTTTTTAAACTTTAAAACCCCATGAACTCAAAATGGGTGTTTTGTGGCTTTTAGACCATAATCTTTATGCCTAAAAGGGGACAAAAAACCTGTGCAGATACAAAAATGTCAACATTTAGTCTTGCAGGAAAATGGGACAAAAATATTTTAAACTTACCTTGACCAATCAGATGCTCTCTACAGTGAGAATGTCCCGCCCCCTAAAACCACCTGCAGCTTTTTTGTTGTGATGCCACTTTCTGTTTCATAAGGAAACACATGGCGACAGGTATGAAAACTGTGTTTGCTAGTTTCTCAATGTCTGGAAAAGAAAGTGAGAGCAGCTTGTTTTTATGTGTGTGTTTGTAGGCTACTCTTCACTCTAAAAAAAACAACATATAATGCTCTATACAGCACCAAAAGTGGTTCCCCTATGATTACGAGCCAAATAACCACTTTTAATGCTATATAGCACCATTTTTTTTTTTTTTAGTTTCTATTGTAGCAAGTTAGTTCATTTGGTGGCCATTTTTGGAAATGTCTCAGTTGTTGAATAGAGAAAGAGAGGCATATGGAAAACTGTATGCAGTTTTATTCCTATCTAGGTTTTTACAGAGGAGTTTATTCATATATAATTTTGCCTGATTCATATAACATTTTATTCTCTGATTTATATAACATTTTATATAAAACTATGGCGATTTTCTTTTCTGGCTGTTTATAGTATGATTTATGTAGTGAAAGGAGAAAACCTTTAACGTCAACAAAATGAAACAAGAATTTTGAACCTGACTTTATCCAATATGCAGGTTTCTGTTCTGAAAATATATGTAAATGTGTGCATTCAGTTAATTTTCAGGTTGGTCTAATGTTCAGTCACATTGTAAAGCACTGGCTTTCAGAATGGCTTTGCTTTAGGAACCTAATTTTGCTTTTGAGAGTAAGTACCATACACAACAGCTGTATCTAAATGGACTAGCTCGTGTTTTCTTTTACACTGCTTTGTTTTAGTTTTTAATCAAGCATGCTGGCATCTGTGTACTTTGGCTAGCTAGAAGATGGATGAAGTTGCACCAAAATACAAAGTTTGAAAATACAAGATTTGAATGCATAGCCATTGACATCAGCAATAAAAGATATGAGAAACATTTTTGCAATCCCAACTCTGCATGATTGTTTACCTGTCTCTATGAAAATAAGCCCACTTTTGGGTCATGACCACCAGTTGAGAACCACACAGGGAATGTATTGTATTAGACCAGGTGATTTCGTTGTGAACACTGAATATTTTTCCTTTTAAATCTGTAATGTTGAGCTTGGAATTTGCATTTTCAAAAAGAGTCTCGTCCTTATTCTGTCTCTGGTGCAGGTTTGTATGCCGATAAACTGGCTCAGTGATTTCATTAACTATGCATGGAGGCTACTGATGACAGTTACCCTCAGAGATTCCCTAAGATCATAGATGTGCAAAACAACAGCAGCAAGAAGACGAGCTTCGTTATTAGAGCTCATAAACGGAAGGTGTCAAAACACAGCTTTGAGACACATGAATCAGGACGGTTTGTCTCAGGGTCAGTGCGCTTCATGAAAAATTTTAGTATGCTTGTATGATTTCAAACGAGGTGTCACTCAAAGTAACCTGATGATATGCTGAGAATGCATTAGACATGAACTCAATTGTGGCGATTATGCGTAATCTTTTAAGACAAAATGCTTGATCAAAAGAGGTTTACTATCAAAAGCGCTATCATAAACATCTTAAAGACATCTAATAGACATCTATTTGACATCTAAAAGGAAACATCCTATAGACCAGGGATCTCCAACCCTGCTCCTGGAGAGCTACCATCCTGCAGACTTCAGTTTCAACCCTGCTGCAACACACCTGTCTGTAATTATCAAGTAGCCCTGCACACCTTGATTAGCTGGTTCAGGTGTGTTTGATTGGGGTTGGAGCTGAAATCTGCAGGATGGTAGCTCTCCAGGAGCAGGGTTGGAGATCACTGCTATAGACGTATTGCAGATGAGCAAACACCCTAAAAAAATACGTCTTGCAGATGTAAATGCAGACGTCAAATAGATGTCTCCAAGATGTATGTGTGCTATCAGGGACAGCTTTCTCTTTATGCAAAGGTGGGTATAGAGAACTTCATCTGTGTGCGTGCAGTATTCTTATAATGCGATACATATATTAGCAAATAATCACAAAAAAAAAAAAAAACTATTGTCATATATGCTACAATAGAGCATGAAGATATTAAGATATAATTATTAACATCATGAGACTTAACTTGTGAAACAATTACCTTTTGAAACATTTTATTTGGCTTATCATTTTATATTAGGGGTGCAACTGATTGTAGATGACCAGACCCCACGGCTCGTCACTCATGCGATTCACGGATTAACTGTTAATTTTAACCATCATCGAGTGAAAGTTTATCATTTGCACGTGTTTTGTCTTGCCAATTCACCCATTCAAACAACTTTAAACCAGTCAAGCAAAAGAGAACATGCCCGTTGTTGTTTTTTCTCGAGCACATGCAGAGACAGAGAGAGAGGCGCCATTCACACGGATTGATTCCTCTTCCACTTCTCTTTGAATGGAAACATGCACACAAACTTATGTTTAAATACCCGTTTTGGCAAGTATTCTGGTATACACTGTCGGTTATGTCTTAGTAAACCGAAACAGCTGAGAAAGAAACCAGATGTGTGTCAGAATTAGGTATGTGCATTTGGTCTTAAAGAAATACTTGCATTGAAGAGCACTATTGTGTTATTTTACAATTAATTATTACATTTCTGCACCTGAATACTAGTGTTGCTGACTTTATTAGTAACTTTGCTGTATTCATCTACGTTTGTAATTTGTGTAATTGTTTTTGTTTTATTACTGACTTTATTAGTTCAGGTAGTAGTTTTTGCGGTGGTATAGAAGTACTTAAAGTAAGCTTTCAGTAATTAATAAAAACCACACTTTTTTTTTGTTTGTTTTTTGCTGATCCGAAAAACGATCGCCGGCTTCGAATGATATCAGTCGATTGAATGGCCGTTATCAGGTCACAGATATGGACCAGAAGGGATCTGCTGAGCCTACTGGTAAACTGAGAAGGCTGTTATCATTGATCCACATCCTTAATCACCGCAAACATGTATGAAGGTGAAGTTACCACTGGATTACCAGCACAGGCGATCATTTCCTCAACATCTGCACACGGACCAAAGACCAGTGAAATAGTGCATTGGATTTAGATGACTTCAGGACACACATACAGGTACCGTCTCATAAAATACTCCAATGTTCCGTGTTTATGAATGAAGTTATTAATTTAAAATTTGCCTATGGTGGGAAAAGGATCGTGTAAAAAGTCCACACATTTACCATATTTTTACCGTAACTGTCGCTCGACCATGTCATGTGTAGTCAATGCACAGTAACCACAAAATGTACCATGCTTCTCCCACCATAACCATAGTTTTACTGTGGTATTTGTAGTGAAAGCACAATAACTTCAATATTTACTATGAGTTTACCTCAGTAACATAATGTTTTAGGCAAACCTAATTTTGCCCATTACAAAGGGCACACACAGTATTAAACATTCTACACCTGAGCAAATCTTTCACATATAAATGTTTCTGTTGGCACTTTCAAGCTTAATGCTAGACTATTAATTTAGCAAATAGCAAGAGAATAATGGCACAAAATACAGTAAATGCATAAAGCAACTGCCAATAATGTACATTTAATGAATATATAGCAAAATCAATGTCAAAACCTCTTTCTAGGTCTAATCATCTCAGTCCTCTGAATCTGATGGTTTACAGGAGCACCTTCAAGTCATTAATAAAGCATGAAAGTTTGAAAGCCCCCTGAGGAGGTTTTCCTTAAACAAATCGATCTCCTGCCTGATGAAATTTGTACCAGAAACCTGTAGCCGTATCAGCTTGAATCGCTCTTAATTATCCACATCGGAGAAGTATATTTTTATCAACAGCAATTCGTCTTGTGAAGTGCAAAAATTTAATTTGCTTCATATTTCTGAGGGTGTATTTCTGCAATAAGTGTAAGACGTTTTTTGATGTTCAGAAACAGAGCTGGAAGACAGATGGACTGAAGTTCACAGCAGGTGAATGCGAATTTGTGTCTGCTCTCATTATGTCTCAGATGTTCAGATGTTCAGGGCTAATTACTTCTCCTCTGTGTCTTCGCTGTCTTAAATTAGATTTACTTTTACCTTTTCTTCAGACACATCCCATCCATTTAAAAAAAAAAAACCTGTTTATTTAAGCATTGTAATGCCTTAAACATACACATTTCAGGCCTTACGTCTTCTGATTTAGGACTTATCAAAAGGCTCTTTCCTAGACCTTTAACGTAATTTTTATTTTCCTTTTTTTTTTTTTGTACATCCCAGCTTAGATTGGTGGTTTAGGTTCAGACTGACATGACTTGAATATTTATCGTCTCTTTTGCATTCATTTTTTATTTTTTTTTACCTTGACAAATGTCTTTGTTTAATTTGTGTAGCAGCAGAACAACAGAAAGAAAGTGTATTCTTGTACACCTCTGTGCATCAGTGTTTCTTGTGTAAACAGGTGCTCGTACAGTCTCCTGGAACTGCAAACAAATCCAAAACCACAGAAACTACATGAGCAACATTTACATTTTAACAAACTGAATGCTAGCTTGTTTCTGGGATGAAAAAACAAAAAAAGGTAAATGTGACTTATCCCACAATTCAGACTTTTCACAATTATGAGAATTTTGAGTTTATAGCTTCAATTCAGATGGGGTTTCTCAGAATTGTGAGATTTGAAGTCAGAATTGAGCAATATACAGTCATAGCCAAAAATATCGGCACCCTTGGTAAATATGATCAAAGAAGGGTGTGAAAATTAATCTGCATTGTTAATCCTTTTTTAACCTTTAATTAAAAATTCACAAAAATCTAACCTTTCATTGGATAATAAGAATTTAAAATGGGTCACTGAGCACAAAACCAAGCTTCTGCTGGCCATTCCAGTCCTCTGACCTGAACCCTATAGAAAATGAGTGAGGTGAACTGAAGAGAAGAAGCACCAACATGGAGCTGTGAATCTAAAAGGTCTGGAGTGATTCTGGATGAAGGAATGGTCTCTGATCTCGTCAGGTGAGCATGCAATGCATGTGAACTGATTTCTTACAATAATAATGCATTCAAATTATGTTTGCATTAAATTTGCTTGTACCCTGGTCATGTGTTTGTTGTCTAATCTCCTGAATCTCTAAACGCTTTTATTATTTCATAACTGTTTCTGCTGCAGATCAGAGAAATAAATGTAATCTTTTAATAATGAGATTAAAGAATAATCCTCTGTCTCTGTTTGTGCTGCTTCGCCGCCACATGAAAACCTGTAATGCCGAAATAGTTCTGATGGAACTTACTGCAATATTAATTTTTTAATCTTGAATGTTCAATTAAAACACACTCTCTCCAAGCCTGTGATCTGCTCTTGGAATCGCCCTGGGGAGAAACTGTGAGTGTGCATTTTAAACAGATACTAGCATATTTGTTAAACAGTTTAATTTAGCTAAATCCCATCCAATCATGATTGGCAGAATTAGGTTAGATACTATCCACTTCAATTAAGCTATAAGTGATAAGCGATCACATTTCCATTTCAAAATGCCCGTAAGATTAATTTGTTTGTTAGGGTGAGAGAAGCCTATACAGATTTTTTTTTTTTTTTGTGACCAACTATTTTCTTTAATTATTATAATTATTATTCTTAACTATAATAATAGTAATAATTATAATAACATTAATAATTCAATATAATTTATTTATTTAAAGATATTAGAATGATAGAATTAAACAATATTTATTAAAACAGTATTATTGTTGATTCTATTAATGATCAATATTGTTATAACTATAAAATATCTAACATTTAATAATATGAATTCTTCTATTTTATTTGCTATTTTATTTATAAATTAAAACCATAATTATAATAATAATACCATTTATAATAATTTGACAATTATTTTAATAGTAATTATAAAACTTAATAATAATAACAATAATAATAAATCATAAAATAAACTAATTCTAAGAATTGTTATTATTGTTATTATTATTATTATTAATTAATTAATAATATTTTTAATCTATAAATAAAATATGTATTTATTGATTTAGATATTGTTTTAATTTATTTTTTTAAACATGATTTTGGGGCCACACACAAGGTTCAATTGGGATTTTGAAGATGGGAACCCACTAGTTGTACTAAAGAAAATCTTGTTTGCTTGAAATAACTAAAAGTCTTGAATATCTTTGAAATATTTTATGCCATGTTTTTGTAACCTTTATCATATTCATTGACTAATTCCTTCTCAAAAGCCCTCACTGTCATCCTGCCACCTTGCTTGTCTTGACTTTCTTGCTAAACCAATTAAAAACCTGTACAGTCTGATTCCTGTCATTTGCATAAGTACACCAGTCAGACTGAAGTTTGTTGTTTTGCAAAAGCTTGAGTAAGCAATATGCAGATTTGTCTGAGAGTCTTTTTTATAAATCTTTTCTGCATATTTGTTATTTTAGCTCAATAACTCCCATTATTAGCTTTCAGAGGTTGTTCAGTGACCTTTGAGGACTCAAATAAATCATGTTTGTTTCAAAGCAAATATAACATCACAGCTTCAGTCTCATATTAGCACACGCACAGCGCCGATGCCCTTGAGACGACCCCCCTTAGATTCAGTGGCAAGTTGGAGCCTGCTGCCATTGTGACAGAGACAATCTATTATCTCGCACAGAAAGAGAGTGTGCGGCCGACAGACTGATGGGACTTTCACTAATGTATGCGAGAGAGAGGGGAAAGGATCAAGCAGGAATGAATGGATTCACATTGTAGCGGCGAGACATGAGAGGAATGCAGAACGTCTCATGTTTCATTTGTCCGTTATTTCAAAACTCTGTCTGACCTCTTTTTCCACTTTGTCCTCATATTGAATTTCACTACTTAATGTTCGCTCTCTAGTGGCGGGAAGTCTGTGAGGCTGAACCATGAGACAAACTAGTCATTTATGATTGCTGTTAAATGCATTTGTGCACCACTGTATGACTGAAGATGCTTCCATAAAAACAACTCTCGATACAGGCAGGTGTAAATAAGATTGAAATAATTTAATTCACATGTTTCACAATATTATTGCTTTTACTGTATTTTTGAACAAATAAATGCAGCCCTGGTGAGCAGACCAGACTTACAAATTCTTAATTAACCTTTATAAGATCATATATATATATATATATATATATATATATATATATATATATATATATATATATATATACACGCTCACAATATATAATCCGCATATATTATTACTATTATTATTTTAATTGAAGTAACATTCAAAAAAGGGTTGTGTATATAACAATAATATATGCATGAATGTATGTATAATGCCTTTAATATTAGTTTTAGTAACTATAACAACCCTACTTTTGAACAGCCTTGGCCTCTGTAGTGTGCATATATAAAATGCCCCCTAGGTAGGCAGCAGCATACTAGGATTTGGAATAGATCTTCAGATTTACATGGAAACTGTGTCACTTTTGGTTTGATCACAGTGTTTAGAGAGATTATGCTTGTGTGTATACACGCTTTTCAGCTTCTGTTCACAGACACATTTGTCACACAGACACATTTCAGTGATCTCAGACCTTTGAAGTGCATCGATGTCATTTGTGATTGAATCTGATGGTTTGCAGTAATTAAATATTCAGAATATTAAGCGGCTGGTGGTTTAACGCGTCTGTGATTAAATCTCTATTCATACATGAGCAGCAAGCGGTTGATAGATGACGTCCTGTGTGTATTGTTTTATCCGGATGATTCAGTGAGATTGGAGATGATGTGGTTTGTACAGGCCGAGAGTGTAAAAATGATGAATTTTGTTGACGGAGGCCGAGAGAGCCATGACAACATCAGGACCTCCATATTAATTGCCTGTGTGTGTCCTTGTCTGATCTCGAGCCGCTTGATCTTCTTCTGTTTCACTCAAGGACTCGTCTTATTTTCTGCTCTTATGCTGCCTTCACGTGCTATCTGAAATTTCCTATTTACCACTTATGAAGTCGTGATTACGAGATTACGATTTAATGTCGGAAAGAATAAAATGTAGCATCCCATTAATTGACAATCATATAAACATTCACCGCGGTATACAGGCAGCTTGCTTGCTGACAATTCTGGAATTTCGGTCAAATATATGGTTATTTCACTGCTTATAAAACATACAATATGCTTCGAATGATCGTTCACATCTAGCCTATAAATACACTACTTTAGCGACAAGACAAAAGGATGTAGTTGTTGTGAGAACAGCATTGACAGCAGCAATGGTTGTCACCTCCACCATGTTTAAAGTTTATGACCCGCCCAACTCGGAAACTCGGGTATCAAAATTATTTCTGAATTTCGGTAGTAAATACGACTTGAGAGGCAGTTCACGTCCAATTTCCGATTAGGAAACTTGTATTTATGATGGCACGTGAAGGCAGCATTAGTCAGATGGACGTCACTAAGCAGTGTAGCAGAGAATATTTCAGTGTCATTCCCATAGAATTCATAAAATGTAGAGTACATTGATTCTTTTGAAGGGTATTTATGAATATTTTAAAATGATTTTTACAGTATATACAGTACACATTTGGCATGGTATCAGCTGCCATGAACAATATTTTTGACTGTCTCATTTTGTGTTAAATGTGATTGTTCAGTTCTCCTCTCAGGATCAGTGGGACCCCTGTGGAGAGGGTGAGTAGCTTCAAGTACCTCGGCGTAAACATCTCCGAGAACCTGACTTGGACTACACACATCCAATCACAGGTTAAGAAAGCCAGGCAAAGACTGTACCATCTGCGACAGCTGAGGAAATTCAGGGTCTCACCAGCAATCCTGAAAACTTTCTATTCAGGGACCATAGAAAGTGTATTGACTCAGTGCATCTCAGTGTGGTATGGAAACAGCTCCAATCAGGACTGCAAAGCACTACAGAGAGTTGTGCGCTTAGCTGAGCGCATCTCAGGGTCTGCTCTCCCCTCTCTGCAGGACATCTACCTGAAACGCTGCAAAAGTAGAGCTGTTAAAATCTTCAAGGACTCTAATCACCCTGGTAACTGTCTATTCACTTTGCTTCCATCTGGTAAGCGCTTTCATAGCCTGATGGCAAAAACTGAGAGACTTAGGAGGAGCTTCTTCCCCCAGGCCATCAGGCTCCTAAACTCTAAACTCTAACTCTGTGTCATAATATCACTTGACTCCATGTAATATCACCATATCAATAAGTTATTCATAATTTGTTCTCCATGTAAATATCATATATAAGCTATTCATAATTTTTCTCTACCTCATATTGCTGCTATTCAAATACCCTGTACAACTTTTTGCACATTATTTTTTGCACATTCCTCTCATTACTATTTGTCAACAACATACTGACCTGCACATTTATATTTATATTTTTTATCCTATCTTATCTTATTTTATCTTATCTTTTATTTTATGTTTGTACTTCTTCTTAATATTTGTATACTTTATAATTGCACTGTCCTTGGAGCGGACCTGACCTACATTTCACTGCTGGTTATACTCTGTATAATTGTGTATGTGACAAATAAAACTCTTGAAATCTTGAAATCAGTTAGGAGATGTTTATGGTTGATTACATTGTTATATTTTATTATATTTTGGTTAAGTATTTTTTTTATAATATTTAAATAGTTAAGTCTTGTATGGTTTTTGATTCTTAATGGAATTTAATTTTCCTATCAGACTTTTATTTTATTTATTTGTTTGTTTGTTTGTTTCCTCAAAAAAAATGTGTAGTTTCCATTCAATTTTTCAAATTTTTTATTCAATAATATCTTCATTTATCATATTTTAAATGTTAATCGTGTTTATTTTTCCACACGTGCAAACGCATATGATTATTTGTTAAAAATATATTTATATTTTATTTGCTTTGCAGTTTTTCATAAACTAAATGTTTTATTTTTTATGTGTATCTTTGTGTTTTTAATACATGAGTGAGATTATTCAGTAAATAAATATTTATTTGTATATATGTCACATTCTGAGTTTGTTTGTGCTTGTTTGGTTCTGTTTTCTTGTCTTGTTTTCTGTTTTGTACTCTGAGCAGTTCTCTAGCCTGATAATTAGTTCATGCTCTCCTGTTCACTGCCTCTTTAGTTTCTATAGTTACTAACTGATTGAGTACTCAGTTCAGGTGTTGCTTGTTTAGTTCTTGTTTGGTTGCTCTATTTAAGCCCTCAGTCTCTCGTTAGACAGGGTTCTGATATTGAAGGCCTAATAATAGTGAAGAAGTATTTCTCCTGTGATCTACTGTGTGGTGAATTTAAATAAACCTTGGATCTTTGCATCATCTTCATCAAGGGCCTATCTCTGCACTACATCTGACAATATATAGGCCTACGTTTTATTTTTAGTTTCTACTGAATTCTTGCAGTTTTCATAAATGTGAAAATTTTCCATTTTATCCCAATCTTTCGATATTTTGTTAAATTAAAAATAAAATATATATATATTTTTTTTTTTTTTTTTTTTTTTTTTTCCTTTATTTGAAGTGACAGGGAAGCACATCACTAGCTGGCCAATTAGTATTTGAATAAGATATTTTATTTATATTACTATGAGTTCTCATTTACTCCATAGGCTTAGAGTCTAAATTCTACACAGGAGGTTTTAGTTCTCAGAATGTGATTTAACAATGAAAATTTGATTCAAAGTATAGTTTTAAAGCATGCAAGTTGAGGGTGTGCTTTATGGTTGTTTTACTACAGCTAAATGCATATAAAAGATGAAATGTCCAAAAAGCTATTGTATTAAATAATTAACAACTCCAAGAAAAAATGTAATTCATCAGCCTCAAGCAACTTGTCTTGTGAATACAGATTTCAGCTAAGAGGTGTGTGCATTACACAACAGCTTCAAATGTGCCTCATCCAATCAGTTATTAGAGCCTGAACATTAAATGAAAATCTTCTGTTTTCAGTTTGTGTGCGTTGACCGGTGACGCTAAGAGACTCAATACATGTCTTTTGAGTTCTTCAGGGTCGTTTGTCTTCATTTTAACCTCAGTTTCCCTCAAACTAATCTCCACAAATCACAGCCTGACCAATTATGCATTTACTGTAATGGAGTTGATTGATATGATGCTTTAAAGGCCCGTTTCCAAGACTGACCTCCATATAATCAGTGTGTGAGGTGCATACATTAGACTGCTTCACTCTGACATCCACTTAGCACTGTGGTTTCTGAGATCAATTCAAACGCACACACACACACACACACACACACACACACACACACACACACACACACACACTGGCCTTTCAGAGCTCCTTCTTGGCCCTCAGGTCTACTTTTAATCTCTACTCATTTTGTGTGTGTTTGTATCTGGCCAGGAAAGATCAATATGGTCAGATCATCTATCCTGTTATCTTCCTGTTTACCATCTCTTGATTTTTTTTTTTTTTTTTTTTTTTTTTTCTCGCTTTCAACCTTTCCTTCCTGCACAACAATCAATGAAATTTTTGTTTTTTAAAGTGGTGTACTGCAAATAATTTATAGGGGTTTTAATGTTATGGCAGATGCAAAAAAAGGTAGTGAAATAATACACTTAGTTGCAGACAATGCAATGCAAATGCAATTATCTGATTACAACACTGATTAAAAAAAGTTATTGAGTGAATCTTACAAAACCTGTCAAGAGCATGTCACATTTCAAACAAAAATCTGAATGCAAAAAATCAAACGCAAATTTAAATGCAGAAATATTTATATTAATGTATTTTATGTTTTTTTTTCAATTAATAAAACATATATACAATATTTATGCATGCATCTTTGTGTGTAAACGCACACAAAGTATTTTTGCATTAAATCTTAAATTTATTTTAAATAAAAAATTTCTGTACAGTTAAAATTACATATAAATATATACATGCATACAGCGGGTAAAATAAGCATTGAACACGTCACCATTTTTCTCAGTAAATATATTTCTAAAGGTGCTGTTGACTTAAAATTTTCACCAGATGTCGGTAACAACCCAAGTAATCCATATACACAAAGAAAACAAAACAAATACGTTCAGAAATTAAGTTATGTGTAATAAAATGGAATGACACAGGGAAAAAGTATTGAACACATGAATGTAGTATATCAGAGACCGAATCAGACAAATTTAAGATTCGATCAGAACATACTGTAGAAACATGAGGAGCTGAAATTCCACAGAGAGGCCCAAGAAAACAGGACAACGCTGTAAATCAGATTCCTAGCTCCAACTAGTCTGAAGCAAGTGAACTAACCAACTCTTTCAAAAAACAGCTTGTAACATTGAGGCAAAAGAACACTTATTGATAATTCCAATTCAGGAAGGAGACCGTCAAATTTGGGGGCAAGTAATCAAGACTGATGGTCAAAGAATCACATGGGTTCCACGCTGGAAGTCACGAGCTTCCTTACACTGACGTTTCCCCCACATAGAAGACAGACCAAACCGAAATTCCTTTGTCTAAACAACATGTCTTCATTCTCCATAGAACTACACAGAGACTTTCTTTTTCATATGCACCTAAAATCATCCTAAAAGGACATTTCTATGCAGAACCCCAAATTATGTTTGTGATCCATACATTAGACTATCATGTTTTAATCAAATATTATGTATGTCTTTTTAATCATTATTGAATATCTGAAGGATTCATATGCGTGTTTGGTATGTATGAGTTTGAAAAATCATGCTTTAAATGTTTCTTCCAATTAATTCTTTGTCAAATGCATCATATTCTGGTTATAGAAATCACATTCAAAAGTATACTTTGCAAGAGCCTGTAAAGTTCGGACACGTGACTGATCAGATAACATGTTGATTTATTGATTGGGTGGAGGAACAGAGCAACACCCCTATCTAAGATAATTTCTAATTGGTTAAGACAAGCATTAGGATGTGTCCAGAAGCCAAGTTTAAAAACTCAGGACACCATCAAACCCTCTCTTTCTCGGTTCTCTCATTTTTTGCTTCAACTTTTACCACAGCGTTTCGACGCTGCCTTTTAGCGCTCTCTGAGTGTGCTCTGGCCTACATGTCAGCGGCTACTTAACGCCACGATGAGAAGAAAACCCACCTAGTCTCTTTACATCCCTTTAATCTTTTACTTTAATTTCTTTTCCGTTGCGAGTTTCGTGTACTCAGTTAAGTTTTGCCGCCACGCCTCGTCTCCGAGTTCAACTCGAGTCTGTGACCGCCTCAAAACTTCTACCAGCTACAACTCCGCATCCTCAACCAACGCCCAACCATTGGCTTCCCAAGACGTCACTTCACGACTACTAAACTCTCAGCCAATCAGCAACTTCGGGGAATCCCTTAGAAACAAGTAAGTAACCTTTAGATTCTAACTGAATTGGTGAATTTAATAAAAATTTTCGCCTCATCGAGAAACTCAACGCGAGGGTTAAATAAGTGATTGATGGTTGTTCAGGTCTATGCAATTGCACATATTGCTGTAAACTTGGGATTTCACATTTTCATTCTCTTAAACTCATCCTTTCCTTACTTTCTCTCTTTCTGCAACGTGTGAATGTGTGAATGCTTGTGTTCATGTGTTAGATTAGTTTATGTCTTAGGTTTATATAAATAAATCTTATTTGAAAAGAGTATCTTGTGATTTGTACTTAAAAGTTAATGTTTTAATCTGTCAATCTTGCTACTGTGCTATTAAATAGTGTTTTCACTATATTTTGGATTTTAATATTAATATTTTAATATTTTTTATTATATTTATATTAGAACATTTTTCTATGAGATTCACCTTCTTATTTCTCCACTGTTATATGTAGCGGTATCTGTGAAATATGATCAGGGGTATAGTGCATGTCTTTGTAATCTCCTGCTTTTTCTCTTGTACGTAATGAAACCCAGAATGCCGCTGGCTCTCATGCTGTTGGCCACAGGGGTAGCAGGTCATCTGCTAAGAGCAGCGATTTAATCTGTGAGTCCTGCAGAGAGGCCAGAGGATGCAGCCAATTCCAACTACACTCCAAACTCATTAATATAAATGCAGGAGTGAGCCTAAACCCTGCAGAAACGCCTCTCTGCAGAATCTTTAAACTCCCTGTGTTTATTGCTCCTTTCACCATTGATTTATTTTCCAAATGCATTAATCGCACTATGACGCCACCTTGCAAATATTTCCAGCATGATATGTCACCCCAAATTAAATCAAATGCTTTAAAACAAGGCCCCTTTTTATATCAAAAATATATTTATAAATGCATACATGCATTCATTTATTTATTCATTTATTTATCATTTGATTTTATTTGATTTATTTTTTATAATTTATTTATTAAAAAAAATTCTGCAAGGGTTCAATGAGAGCCTAATAGCATTTTTGAGTTGATACGTTGCTCCTTGGTGATTTGTTTCATGTTTTATTATAGGCCATTCTTTCTTTTGTTTGTTTGTGCGTTGCATGCGTTTATTTATCCATTCATTAATTTATTAATCATGCATTTGTTTATTAATTTAATACTGCATGCATTCATTTTTCATTCATTTAATGCATTCATCATTAATTGCATTTATTTATCAATTTATTCATTTATTAATGCATGCATTTATTTCTTTATTAATTACTGCATGCATAAATTTTTTCATTCATTCTTTAATTTATGAATGCTTGCATTAATTTTTTGTTCATTTATTCATGTATTTATTTGCTCTCTGTAGGCCCATACGACTCAAATCCATTATTTTATATAGCCTGGACATGTGTACATCAAGATTTGATCATATTAAAGCATTATAGTTTTTTTTTTTTTTTTTTTTGCATTTTAGTCCTAGTCAGATCGGATTTGAAGTAGTTGTTGAGTTGTTCTGTCATTTGAGAATGTTCCCTAAAATCGTATGCATGCATGTTCTTTTCCAAATATTATATAACCAACAAAGTTTAGAAGCTTGTTGTATCTCTGTTCTTTATATTTGCTTGAATGCATGAGTTTGCAAGTGCAGTGCAGTAGAAAGTGGTTGAAGTTAAAATGCTTTGGACTCATTTAACCTTTTTAACAACTGTTTATTGAGTTTTATTTTGTGGAACAGTAGTACAAAACAAAAATCAGCTGTACAAATTTAAAACCCACCCCAACCCATCCCACCCCTTGGTAGACTTAAAAAAATTAATTAAAATAAAATAAAATAACATAATAATAACAATAATAAATGCATATTAATTCATATTAATAGATAAATAACAATAAAATATTTTTTACAAATATTTTAGAAAAGACAACATTAAAAGCTGACATGAATTTACAGTTTTCATGTTAGATCCATGTATATGAGAGGTAGAGAGTTCCATTGAGAATGTCCAACAAATACAGTCTAGGTTCGTCCGTCCATTGTGTGAGGAAGATTCCAACGGTTGACAAGCTATTTTTTTTGCTGCTGTGAGAGCAGCTAACAGTAAAGATCTTTGTTGGCCGGACAAGGTGAAGTCCCAAAAGTCATTCATGAAAAAATGGTGCGGTGTCAAACATATCTCAATACCCAACAAATATGATAGGTCCTGTGAGAGTCCAAAAAGGTGAGAGAGAGGGGCATTCCCAAACAAAATGCAAAAACATGCCTAAAACTCCTTGGGAACAGAGATTACACTTAGGCTAAGACGACAGATTCATATAAAAATGTTTCATTGGAGTCAAGTAAACCCTATGCAGCAATTTCCAATGAATCATTTGGTGATTAGGGTTTTTAGAAGACAATTTAAACATACCCCATACATCAGAAAATAAAACATGCACATCCTCATTAAGATCCTTAGCCCAAACAGTTGTAATAGATAAAGGTTTGTATGAATGCTCAAGAAGAAAGAGATAGATGACTGAAGCAGAGGAGGGAGATTCCGCTGAAGGAAGGAAAGGGTGAACAGGCAGTTGAGAGTTCCAAGGCACTCCATATGCCCATAGGGCACCCCATATGCCGATCTAATGCGCAAATACATAAAATAGGAGGTGCCTGGCAGATTATATTGAATTTTTAGATTCTGGATTTTAAACCACTATCATCATAGATATCTCCCAGAGTGTCTACTTTATTATGAGTCCATTGCGGATAATGAAATGGAGTACTGCCTGACAAAAGGTTATTATTGTTGAAAATAGGCGAATGCCTATGCCATTTTGTAACTAGTTGTGAACGTCTTTCAACATCCCTCCATGTGGAGAGGAGGTGGGTTACAATGGGACCAAACCGAGATTTACACTGCCTTGGCAGAACTCCCCAAAAAAACAAGATGCATCAATTTATACGGATAAACAATAGATTCCTCAATTGCTCTGAGGATATTTTGGCTAGAATACCATTATAGTTTTTTGAGACAATTTCCTGCAGGGAAGGAGAAACATCTATCCCCAAGTACTTAAAGTTTTAAACCAATGGAATAGATATAGAAAGGGACATGGAATCAATTTTAGAATTGAGGGGACGTAAACATGACTTACTCCAATTAATTTTAAACCCAGAGAGAGATCCAAAATGGTCAAATAAATTAAACACATGAGGAATAGAATGTGACGGCTTCTCCAAAAACAATAAGATATCATCAGCAAACAAAGAAATATTATGATGAGTATTCCATATATTTATGGGAGAAATAGTTTCAGATTGTCGGACCGCTTGAGCTGAGGGTTCCAAGGATAGGGTAAATAACAGAGGAGACAGCGGGCAACCCTGACGAGTACCTTGATGTATAAAGAATGGGTTTGAGCGAACAGCACCTGTGAGAACAGTGGCTGCTGGATTGGCATACAGAACTTTTATCATATTTATGAAACTCGATCCTAGACCCAGATGCTGTAGAACCGCCCATAAATAGTTCCATTCTAACTGGTCGAAAGCTTTCATCGCATCTAGAAATAATACTGCGCAAGGGGAGGACAAACTAATATTTGAATTAATAATATGATATAACCTGCGTAAGTTATCCGAAGCTGAGCGAGATTTAATGAATCCTGTTTGGTCATGATGAACTAGCCTGTTCATAAATTTCTCTAGACGCTGAGATAGTACTTTAGCATATAATTTAACATCAGTCCCTATCAAACAAAGTGGCCGGTTACTAGAACAGGAAGTCGGATCTTTATCTTTTTTTAACAAGAGAGAAATAACAGCTATATTAATAGATGGGTGAAATGAGCCTTGAGTAACTGAAAAATTTATCATATCTAACATGAGGGGGCCTAAATCCAACCAAAAAGTAATATACAATTCGATTGGAATGCCATCTATGTCTGGGGATTTCCCCTTGTTCATAGATCAAACTGCTGACTCCAGCTTCTGAAGAGAGATCGGTTCAGCCAGGTATTCTGAATCTGACAGCCTAGGTAAATCAAGGTTGGACAGAAAAGATGCAAAAGAGTCAGGGTCACCATCAGCGGAAGAAGTATAGAGGTTAGAGTAAAAAGAGGGAAAGGCGATCTTAATGTCTTTTGGGTCTGTCATAATGAGCCCAGATTGGGATTTCACTGCTGAAATATTAGCAAACTTTTCACTGTTGCATAATCTTAGGGCTAAAAGGTGGCTTGGTCTACTCCCTTGAAAATAATAATTCTGTCTGGATCTTTGGCTCAGGAATTCTGCCCTGGATCTCAGTAATGAATTGAGTTCGGATGATCTGACAGAGATAAGGAACAGATATCAGCATCACGAACAGCTGAAGATAAAGAGGAAGAAATGAAAATAGTCAATTCGCGAATAGGATTTATGAGTAGGAGAAAAGAAAGTGAAAGACTTAGCAGAAGGGTTTAATAAACGCCAACTATCCACCAACGAAGATGAGGTTACACACTGCCGAAATTTGTCACACAAGCTTGAGAGTGTGATTCCTTTGGCCCAGATCTATCTAGGATATGCGACATTACAGAATTCATATCTGCACCCAAAACAACTTCAAAATCTGAAAACTTCGAGAGATAAGTTGATAAAACAGAGAAAAAAGTAGGGTCAGGAGTACAAGGGGCATAAACTGAGAGAAATACAATATTCCTATTCCCCACTATTGTTTTTATGTGTTATTCCATCTGTATCACAAACTTTCTCTGAAATAGTAATATTTAAAGTCCTACGCACCAATATTAGGACACCCTTGGTTTTAGTATCCGAAGATGAGTGAGATACCACTTCATAAAACTTAATATTACACCTGCGTATATCCTCCTCTTTCAAATGGGATTCTTGAACTATATCAATCTTTCGTCTTCGCAAAAAATCCAGAAAACCTGTACGTGTGTGAGGGCCATTTAGGCCATTAATATTACAACAATATTAGGTCAGTCATAGGTATCAAACAGAATTACTGCATAATAAGACAAAATACAAGTTTGAGAATAAAACCAGTTGATTCTACCATTAAATCACCCCTCACCCTCCCCGTTACCATTCAAAAAAACACAAACACATTCCCATTAACTATGGCAGATCAAACCAAGAACAAACCTTGATCTGCCAGCACTCCTTAATATGATCCGTGGCGTCAACAAAAACCTGCACATTACTGTAGCACCAACATTTGGCCCCATATTGACTAGGTAGTATTTCTATTTAAAAAAAAAAAAACAGAGAAGAGAGATAAAGAATACAACTGAAACAAATAAAATATCATAATCAGTAAGCGATACTTTATGCACAATGAACTATTAGAAGTGAACATTAAAAGACACTTCTCCGATTAAACAGCAAATGTCCAGCTGGAGTTCACAGAGTTGGTGGATGAATGGGATCTGAGAAAATCTCTTGCTTCTTCTGGGGAGTGTAGCATTTTAGGTTCACTTTGATTGAGAATGACCTTCAGTGTTGCAGGATAAAGAAGAAAATTCTGGATGCCAGCGTCTCTCATCTCCTTCCTAATTGTCGTAAATACACTTATTTTTGTGGTGACCGGAGAAAAATCTGGAACGAAAGACAGCGTTGCTCCGTCGTAAGTTTTTACTGGGGTATGAAGTCTGGTGGCCCGCAGAATGAGCTCCCTGTCCGTGTACCGCAGCAGATGAAAACCCGTCGTTTAGCGCGATCTGAGGAGAGCCTTGTGTACACGCGATGTGCTCGCTCCACTTCAATCTGTTTGCCAGCCAGAGACGGGAGCCACGTCGGTAGCCATCTTTTCAAAAACCCATAGGGTCGTCCTTTTTGGAACCTTCAGGCAATCCGACCAGATGCAGATTGCTGCGTATATTGTGATCCTGTAAGTCCACAACCTGTTGCTCGAGCGCGGCAATGTGCCTTTTGTGATCTACGACAACTGTCTTTTGTTCTCTCATCTCCCCTGTAAGAAGATCCAGTTTAGAGCATAGCGACTGAACAACTGGCATGTGAGAAGCGAACTCGTTCTGCATTGCCGTCAACTCGGTTCTTAGAATGTCCTCAAAGTGTGGAACAGTGTTCGCCATCTTGTCCATCATATCGCTTGCGGTCGGTGACTTGGATTTCTTCTTAATCGGAGAAGCCGACAGAGACAACTCCTGATGTTTACGACTGCATGCCATCAGGTGAAGCACAACCAATGAATAAAACTTAAAACAAAACAAAAAAAATCAGCAAAAAGGGGCCAAACGTACGGAGCTAAAGTGCGACTAAGTTCATGAGCACGTCACGTGACTCCTCCTGACCCATTTAACCTTTTCAGTGTCATCCTGTTTCAGAGGGGTTTCCCAAATCGAGTCTGGCCCATCAGTTCTAGAGATTGAATTTGAAAAACAAATTGTGTGTAGTGTGTCTCTTGGGTGAGCAGGGTCAGCGGTGGAAGAAATTCTGAGATGGTTTGACCTGCATGTACTGTAGGATACTACCTCAGTTCCTTTGCCAGTCTGTTTGAGATCTAAATCTTTCTCTTGTCCAATTCCTGTGGTAGTGTTTCTTTGACTCCTGGTGTGGTGTGGGAATGGAGTAATTGCTCTCTCTGCTCAGGTGTGCTGTTTCAAAATCCTTCACTTCTGATTTTGTCCAGGCCACAAGTTCTGTCTTCAGATGTTTTGACATTCAGAGGCCATTAAAGTCAGTTGATTCCTCTTGTTATGATTGATTGTTATGATTGAGAGATTTTGGTTTTTGAATTTCCAGATATTATATAACTTTCTGTTTTAATGGTTTATTTAAATGTTTGAAAAACACGTCTAAGTAATCTGATTGATTGATTTATAACAATTATTTATGAAAAGTTTAACAATAATAGGGTCCTATGAAATGTGTGTTTTGATTGTCTTATTTGGTAACACTTTATTTTAAGGTGTCTTTGTTACATGTTACATGCACTTACTATTATAATAACAAATTATGCATAATTACATGCAAGTAACCCTAAGCCAAACCCTAAACTAACGATATATTGTAAGTACATGTAGTTAATTAATATTTCTCAGAACTTAAATGTATTATTAATGTAACAAGGACACCTTAAAATAAAGTGTAACTTTTTTTATTTTTTTTATATTCACTAATATTCCATGGTATCATAGTAATTGTCAGCAATTGGTTTTACAAAATGACAATATATTTATTTTTATTTTTATATAATTTCACTAATGTTTTGTAGTATACCAGTGCCAGATACTTTATTTTTATCTTTATTTATTTTATAATTAATTTTAATGTAACCTTTTAACAATTATTCAGTTTTATTATTGTTGTTATTATTATTATTATTACTTTGAGAAGTACATTTTACTGTACAGCAGTGATGTATTTCTGTATTAATTTAAGTTAAACCGAACGTTTATTTTTGTTTTCTGATTTTTACATTTATTTTTCAGATGAACAAAATTAGCATCTTTCCATCTTTTATGATTTGACTGATTCTTATTGGGTTTTGGTCAGCAGTGCTATAAATACAGTGATTTGCTGGGTGTTTTATGTTTCAGAGCCAGCTGGCAGAGGGGACTAGTTTTTGGGCTCAGCTCTTGGTTTTAATCTGGTTTTGGTCTTGATTTGAACAGCTTTATGTTGCAGTGGGCTGAATACATAAATCGTTTCAGAATATATAGGACTATAATTACATATTCAAACCCATAATTACACTGACTGTGTCCAGTCTGTCAAGCATTGATTGGGTTTTGTACAGCAGTGCTAGTCTGATTTGTAGGGTGTTATTAGACCTGCTGGCAGAAGGGACTGATTTTTGGCCTCAGCTCTTGTTTTTAACCTGGTTTTAGTCTTGATTTTAACAGCTTTATGTTGTAGTGTGATTTTTAAATGATTTAATGATTTTTAAACTCTTAAATGAATAGTTACCAAACACCAAATTCTAAATTTAATATATGAACCCCTTAAAGCTATAAAAGTTATTGTTTTCCTCTTTTTTTTCTTTTGTTCTTGGATTAATAGACATCACAGCAGCTGGTTATTAGCTTATTAGAAATTGACTCATAATGCTAAATTGACATTTTATTAATTATTTTCTCTATTTTATTCATTCCACCAATCACCAAACCACTTGCATTGCAGCAAAGCATAACCACAAGCACAGATGCTGGCTGTTTGATGTCATTTATTCATAAATCTAGTCAGAATTAGTTTAGGCAGATGCTTTGGTGTCCCGCGTCACTAAACCAATGTGTACTGACGCCTGTTGTTGCCGCCGAACAGCAGCTTTCTAAAAGAGCCATCGAGACGATTAAGAGTCTGCAAATCAGCAGCTGAATGAAATAATAGCATCATCCTCTCTAAATATTCACTTCAGCTCTCTCAAGCGCACAAATATCTGTCTGTGATGTGTTTGTGCCCTGAGGCTTAGTTGAATTGTGTTGTAATTTAACCCGCATGAGGGCAGAGAGTGTTTCTTTCTCGGTATTGATCAGTAGCTGAGGGTTTACACCATTAGTGAAGCACTAAACGGGTGGAAAGAAAACAGCCACTACCTACAGACACAGCTACTGTGCCCTGATAAAGTCATCTGAAATACATATAATGCGGTATAATGTAAAAGCATAGGCTGTCACCATAGAAATATGGTTGGTCTCAAAGCAAAGAATGTAAAAATAGTATAGCAACCAGTTTACAATATGTACAAGCCATTTGTAACGCTGCTGTAAAATCGATTCCGACTGAATTCAAATGTGTATGTATGCATTTTAATTCATTTTAAGTAATCAAATGGCATTTCAAGTACAGTAATAAAATGCTAGAAATTAATAGAGAGCATCCCATAAATAGTGCATTCCAAACATAATAAATGTATTTATTTAACTTGTGGTTCATAATCAAAGGGTCAATCTTTAGCCCAGTAACACCTGTAACTATACCACTTGGCTCTAGAAAATATATTAATAATAACTTATATTTTATAATTCATATGTATAATTAAAATTTTTATTATTACAGTATGTGTCAGCAATTGGTATTTCAATTCGTAGGTATGTTTGTGTTTGTTTTATTGTATTAAAAAATGCCAGCAATTTATTTTTATATAAACATTTATTCCCTAATATTCTGTGCTATTATAGTATGTCAACAATTATATTTCAAAGGTTAGGATATTTCAAAATGCCAGCTATTTATATTTATGTATTTATATTATTTCACAAATTTAATTTTATTAAAAATACCAGCTTATTAAATTTGTTTATTCGCATAATATTCAGCGTTATCATAGTACATATCAGCAATTAACAATATAAAATGTCAGCTATTTATATTTATTCAGTAATATTTTGTGGTTTCACATGTTAGCAGTTAGTATTACAAAATGCCAGCTCTTATTTAGATTTATATTTCACAAATATTTAATTGTATTACAAAATACCAGCTATTTATATTATTTCAGTAATATTTTGTGGTATTATAGTACATGTTTTACCAGTGACAAATTATTATTATTATTATTATTGTTATTTAAAAAACAAATTGAGAGGCTCTCTTAAGTGAGAAAAGGATTTCCATTTCTCCTTTCTGTTGTCTTTGATGTCTCAGCTCAGGATAGTCAGTACTAAAGGCTTTGGGGCTGTGTGTGTTCTCATTGTGCCATCAGTCGAGTCCCATGGTGCTGTGAACCGCCAGCTGCCTTTTCAGATGAATGGGATTGCTAGCAGATAACTTTTACATGTATTACAGCCCTCCTTAATACATACTCAACTGCAAGGTATGCTGCCATATTTAGACCTTCCACTAGAGGCAGCAAAGCAGTGACTTCAAATTGAGTCTGTTGGGTGCTGCTGACCCAAGTAAAAGCTAAATCTGTTTCCAGCGGCATAAGCGCAACTCATAGTCTAAAGGGACTGAACCTTATGCGTTGAGATGGTTATCTCACAGCATTACCTGCTTAAATGCACAAAGAAGCAGAAACAGTACAACATACTAAGTCGCTCTGGATAAAAGCGTCTGCTAAATGACTAAATGTAAAAAATACTGTATATATAGCAGTAATTGGTTGCTAAATGAAACCATCAGTGTCTGAAATGACCACACACACATTTCCTACACTTCCTGTTCATTAGTCTCATCTCCAAGAATGCAAAGGACACTTAAGAGTTTAAAAGCCTACAAAATGTAGCAAATGCAGGAGCTCAGTATAGCACTGCTTGCATATATATATGTATATGTGTGTGCGTGAAAGAAAGGAGCAGGACTGCAATAGCAATGTTAGATTGAGTTAAACCGCACCATCATCAACTAGTGTGTGTGTGTGTGTGTGTGTGTGTGTGTGTGTGTGTGTGTGTGTGTGTGTGTGTGTGTGTGTGTGTGTGTGTTGTTTTGCACGGATGCACTGCACTAATAGATCACACTGCAGGAGCTCCAGAGAGAGACACACAGAGACATTTGGCACAGCCACTCGTCTCTAATGAGGGCAGTTTCATCACACACCTTCTTTAATCAAACGCAGAAAATTAATAAGAGTGATTAGAATATTGGCAGCCGTGATTGTGAGGGAGAAAGAGGAAAATGAGAGATGCAGAGTGTATTCAATCATTATTCTCACAATGCACTGCATATTTCAGCATCTGATCTAGCCTGTGTGTTTCGAAGTGTGTAATGTGTCTCACCCTCATGTAATTTTGAAGTATATCTAGCTCCAAGTTGACAAAAAGCTCATTAAAAGTAGTGATTAGTGCACTATACTTTAAGTCTTCTGAAGTCGTACAGTATCTAAATAGACAGTAATTTAAATCATTACTGTCTAATATTCACTGCTGCTCTCAAATGGACTGCAATGGTGCGTTGATGCCATTAACTCCAATTGGTTCTTTTCTCATGACCAAGTGTGATTAATGTCATTAATGACATTGATGTGAGGGCTAAAGGGAAAGATTTGCAGTGAATCAATTAAATATCACACAAAACTGTCCAATGGCTTCAGATGGCTTATAAATTGCAATTTTTATGACACGTTTATCCGGCAATTTATCATAAGTCAACAATATTTGCAGAATACAGACTAGATAGAAATAAATCAACATGTAATTTTATATTCATACAGTAACTTTTACGATTTATAAGATTGTTTTATGTCTCTTGTGTTCACCAAGGCTGCCTTTTTGATAAAAAAATACAGTAAAAATAGTAATATTGTGAAATATTATTACAATTATTATTTTTTATTATAATATATTTTAAAATGCAATTTGTATGTTCTTAAAAAAATATTTAGCTAAATTATAAATGTCTTAACTGTCGAATTCAATCGAATTCCTCCGTTACTAATACCAAAACGTCACTTTAGAACTAGTGACGAAGGAACGTTGAGTTGCCTCATTGAAAACTTATTGTATTACTGTAGTAAAATATTGTATTATGTATGTAGAGTGAAGTATTATGAGAGAGAGATGGACTTAGCGACTGTGATTACCTGCATCTGATACAGGATCTCCTACAGACAATAAAACATTAGTCTGAACGTTAATAATTACATTTTCAATGTAGCTTGATGCTAATTGTACCTCTAATTATGTCAGATGTATTCTTGTAAGCATTATGGATGTTTTGTGTTTCTGATGAAGAAACAAGATATTTATCGTAATTTAATGCTATATGAGCAGCGGACGATGTTAACCTTATTAACGCTGACTTACTGCCGCCTAACTGATTCATTCTCTGGTGTCGCGTTTGACAGAAATATAACGGTTTTCCCGGTAAAGACAGAGCATAAAACAGCACAGCACAGGACTTAACTTACAGCGCTTATGTTTAATTTATGAAATCATAGCCTTTTGAAGTTTAATTGTCACATTCAACCCTGTCTTGTCGCCATCTATAGGCTGAACAGTGTAACTAAAATCACCATCACGAACACTATTATTAAATACTATTGTTATTTATATAAAAAATATATATTATTTATTGAATAATCATATTTACTGTAATAAACAACAACAGCCATCATAAAAGTTGCTAGGCAATTCAGCCAAAAGACAGCGCGATATAGGCTTACAGCATTGAATAAACATGATAATATTTTGCCAAAACTACTTGCTCTGGAACAAATAATAATTTAGTGAGACCAAAGACTGGCCGTTAGATTTACCCAACACGAATTATATCGCTTGTTTAACCACTATAGAGACATCAGAGCCAGCGGTAAATTCCAGAAGATCTGGCCTCTGTGGGTGCAATGAGCGTTGAACGGCCGCTGAACCGATGGATCTCCCGTCTCCGAAAACATCGAAGCAAATTTTGAAATAGACCTTATCTTTATTAACAAACAGCATATTTGAACTCCAAGCAAGCACATTCTCGCCTAAAAAACTCTTAAAACTGCATTCCATGACACAAAACAGTATTATTTTTAAAATTATAGTGGATTTGGCCATCAGCCATGACACTCACTGTGAGAAATACGGCAACTTCGGCATGCGGAGTGATACAAAGAGGACGAGGAGCTCTGTTGGACTCCAATATCGCATACCTATCAGCCAATCAGATTCAAGAAACAGAAAGGGTGTGTGGCCAAGTATGGTGATCCATACTCGGAATTTGTGCTCTGCATTTAACCCATCCAAGTGTACACACAGTAGTGAACACACACCCGGAGCAGTGGGCAGCCAATGCTGCGGCGCCCGGCGAGCAGTTGGGGGTTCGGTGCCTTGCTCAAGGTTCTCACCTCAGTCGTGGTATTGAGGGTGGAGAGAATATTGGTTATTCACTCTCCCCACCTACAATCCCTGCCAGACCTGAGACTCGAACCCACAACCTTCAGGTTACAAGTACAACTCTCTATCCATTAGGCCACGACTGTCAGACCACTTTTTCAAATACTTCAGTAATATTGTTTTGGTTATTTTTGGAGCTCTAAACTATCATTCATCATTCCACTTTTGTTATACTGAAACAAACGGACAAGATTTTCTTCAAAAATTTGCCTTTTTTTCCTTCCAAGGAGGAAATTTAACATCAGGGTCTTAAACATATTCAAATATCTGATCATATTGCACTACATGAATCTTTCTCTCTCTCTCTCTCTCTCTCTCTCTCTCTCTGGAAACACTCGGTCTCTGACTGTGTGAAATGTTTTTTGAATACCAATTCCAATCGCCATCTCCTTTTCTTTCAAGTGACTGCTGAAAACATCCAGCAGCAATCTAATTTTCTCTGTCGAGTGAGGGGAAATGTTACGGCTTTGTGGTCGTGTTTTTGAAGAGATGTTTCCTCAAGCAGCTGCACTCAGAATGAGCTGTGGTGCATTTTGGGTCATTCAATCATAAAAAAAAAAGGACCTACGGTGGTTCGAACAGGGCGTGACAATGGGTTTGGTTTACAGAAGGAAGGTTGTTACGACGGATGCCTCCAACACAGGTTGGGGGGCTCTGTGTGATGGCGAACCAACCTTCGGCTCCTGGACGAACGCAGAAGGACAGATGCACATCAACTGCCTCGAAATGACGGCAGTATGTAGAGTTCTTCAGTTCTTCCTGCCAGTCCTGAAGGGACACCACGTGCTAGAGCGAGGACGCGTTGGCCCACAAATGGCCCAACCTCCTTGTGGTAAATATTTTGTCGCTCAATTTTATAAAATATTTAGGTCTTTATTGATTGATTTGATTGGTTGGTTGGTTTCATCATTCATGCATTCATTCATTAATTATAATCATTATTAATATTTATTATTATTATTATTATTGTTATAATAATTAAGAATAATAATACAATAATAACTGTATTATAACAATATAATTTTAATTTAAAAAATAAAAATGCATTTTTTTTTAAATATGGGTTAATCTTTGGCAGTTTGAAATATTAAATGAAAAAAAAAATCTTTCCCTCTATCTTTCTCTCCCTCCCTTACTAGCTTGTACTTATTTGAACAATGACTGAGACTTCCTCTGTCTGATTGCCTCTTCAAGATGAATCGCTTTTTGTATTCCCCAATTGTAAGTCGCTTTGGATATTATTATTATTATTAGTAGTAGTAGTAGTATTTATTTAGACATTAAAAATGGCATGTATTTTTTTATTTATTTAACAGCACAATAATATTTAGAACAACAATAACCATTATAATAACAATTTTAGTAATAATAATAATAACAATTGCATTATTATAATAATATTTGTTTACATAATAAATATATACAGTATACTTTTATTTTGGATGCGATTAATCACGATTAATCATTTGATAGCACTATAGAATTGTTTTTTTTTTTACTTATAATTTTTTTATCAAACTGCCAAACATTAACACACATTTATAAAAAAAAAATTGGTTTAAAAAGCAGTTTAACCATATTTCCAAAATAATGTAAACCTATCCCTGTCTAGTGACCAGTGTAGCATACTGTCTGTAATGTTTATTGGTACAAAGCATGTTCTGTTTCATATACTCTTCTAAACAAGTGTGCAGTTTACAGTATATACTACACAGTATGCACTAAGAAGTATGCTAGTATTCCATTTTCATGCAATAAAGTATTGATGCTTACACTCTTCATAACACGCTCCTATTTCATTCTTCCCACATTTATGAAAATGAATGCGAAGGCAGAGGAGATAGATTGATCTGGAGTGGGTTTTGGATTAATCTGAATCTTATTCTTTCCTCTCTGCGTTTTAGAGTAATTAGTTTTCCTAACAGTCTAGCAGCGCAGCAGATCCGCTGTAATTGTTTCCAGTTTTGCACACTAGCGCTGGCTGTTGTTTTCAGTGCCACGGATAGTTCCAGACCGCGAGACTGTGAGTTAATGAAGCCAATATCCTGCTTCAGCACCACTGAGAGCTCCATTACATCCTGGAGCTGCATTTATGAAGCTCAGACAAAAGAGAAGGGAAAAATAATGAATGATCAAACAAGAGACCAGGGAGGCTGGTGAGGGAAGCTGAGGCTACAGCGAACGAAATGTTGAATATGCAGCGCTTTGTGTGCATGAGCCTCAGACTGATGATTGAATTAATATTTGTCTAATCTTCTTTGTCTCCGCTCAAAAGAAAAATGGGGCTCGCTCTTGGTTGCAGTATAATGCATGGTGCTTTTGATGAGCAGTACAGACAAAGACACATTCAGCATTTATATTTAATTAAAGTTCCATTTTCCTAAGAGACAGAACTTCTCCAACAAACTGAATGCCCTAGAAATAGTTCATATTTAATAATTATATTTTAATACTATATATTACACACACACACCCAAACACATATATATATACTCTACGCCATATTGTACTGTTGTATGCCTGTAAAACCAACTGTAAGAGATGCACGCTTAAGTCTGTGTGTTGCATAGCCTAGCGTCATCAGTCTCTATCTGAAGGTAGTTTGGAATGTCAGACTCATTTTAAATGTCACTTTAACACAGAGTTTCTTCTCATCTCATTAGCCTTCATTAGACAGCGACATGCCTTTAAATTACTAAGGTGAGAGTGTTATTAGAGCTCTGATGGTTTGAAGAACTGACAGAAATTATTAGGAATGTGCTGGATGGTCCAAAATCCAGCTCTGCAAATCTACATTTATCAAATATATTCTGATTTGGCTGCGATTGTCACGCATTTAGCTTTCTGTATGGATAAACAAATTAAAAAAAAGCTGTTTTTTGTTTTGTTGTATGAAACCTAGTCAGTGTTAATTTAACATTTATTTAAAGCAAGACACTAAAAGCTAATTTTTTGGGGGGGAATTGTGAGATTTTGGGCTATTTCGCTTCCATAGCTGGTCTTTTTTCAGAATAGTGTATAAAGAGAACATCCCAAATACACATTTAATTTTTCTATTTTATTGCACTATGTATTTGTGTCTGTTTATTGCAATACAATAAACTAGTTTTTTTTATTATTAGTTTTTTCTCATTCACTGAGCCAGAAATCTCTACTTCAGCAGCACCTACATACAACAAACTTTTAGTTCTTTTTTTAAACCTAACAACCCCCCGCCGAGCATTCAATATGTCAACAAAATTAAACAACAATTCTGAACCTGACTGTATCCTATTTAATTCTACTCTGGAAATTGATGTAAATTAGTGCACATTTAATTACATAATTATAGAAGCCCCTTTCCTCCATGGAATTGAAAAAAAAGGATAATGAATTTCTGAATTTGCATCTTGCAATTCTGACTGTTTTCTAAAAACTGCTAGAAACAAAGTCTGAATTATGAGATTAAAATTCAGAATTCTGAGAAAAAGTCAGAACTGCAAGAAATAAACCCAGAATTCTGACTTTTTTATTGCAATTCCAAGTTTATATCTCACAATTCAGACTTTGTCCATCTGAATTCGAGGTTGAATTCAACAGTAATTGCTGCTTTTTAATTTCACAATTGAAACATTTATCCTCAGAATTGCAAGTTAATGTCTCATAATTCTCGATTTCTTTCTTGCCAAATTGCGAGTTTTTAACTCAGAATTGTTAGGGAAAAAAGTCATAATTGTGAAGATTAAAAAGTCACAATTACCTTTTTTATTCTGTGGATTGAACATGCTTCCACAGACAATGCCTCATTTGCATATTTAAAGGGGTCATATGATGCGATTTCAAGTTTTCCTTTCTCTTTGGAGTGTTACAAGCTGATTGTGCATAGATGAGATCCCTAAAGTTGCATATTATAAGAGAAATTCTTTATCAAAGTTCTCTGCCTAACGCAGCTCATTCAAACACGCCCCCACATGTCTACGTCAAGATGTGGAAATATTTGCGTAATGCTGCCCAAATGTTCACGCAAAGAAAGAAGGTGTGGTTTCAGTAACCGCTGTATTGTTGAAGCAGCCATGTCAGGGAGCACTGTGTGATTCTATGTGAAAGCAAAAGCACTTTATTTGGCCTTCCGAAAGTAGATGCATTTAGGAATCATTAAGATTACTTCCAACAGAACAGCAACGCATTTTATGGACGACCGTTTCGTGACCCTATAGGAGAGGAGGTAATTCTGACTTTGCTCTGACAATCTGGTGCTTCTGAATCAGCGACTGTATGTTTTGCTATTAATTGAAGTATTTGCTATTGACTGTTCAAATGCGGAGTTCTGTGCGTTGTGTGTGTGTGTGTGTGTGTGTGTGTGTGAGGGAAAGAGAGAGAGATAGACAGGGTCACATCACAGTAGAGTCAGTTGAAATGATGGTAAAACTAAGGACATTATTAACTGCCTTTACATTTATTTTGAAAGATGAAGCTTGCGATTCTGGAAAGGGGTGTTACATTTCCGACAAGACAAGTGCTTGCGGTGTTCGGCCAATCACAATGTACTGTGCCAGTTGGCCAATCAGACCAGACTACGCTTGTCGGAAAGAGGGACTTTGTTGAAAACGACGCATTTGAGAGAAGCAAGGGAATAGAGGAACTACAATAATGTTCAGTATTTTAGTCAAAGCTTTCCTGTAGCTCAAATAGTAGAGCATGGCGCTAGCAACGCCAAGATCATGGGTTCGATTCCCAGGGAAAGCAAGAGCTGATAAAAAATGTAGAAACTGTAACTTGGATGCAATGTAAGTCGCTTTGGATAAAAGCGTCTGCTAAATGCATAAATGTAAAAATAATGTTTTTTTTTACATTAAAGCATGTCAACATATTCTGTTACACCAAATACAGAAAATAATGATATTTAAAAAAGCATCATATGACCCCTTTAAACATAACACAGAATATAATTTGCAGAATGTCGGTAACCAAACTGTTGACAGTAGCCATCGATTTCTATTTGTATGGGGAAAAAAATACTATGGAAGCCAATGGCTACCGTCTTTTTAAATTTTCAAAATATGAAAGGAGTTCATTCAGGTTTAGAACAACTTGAGGGTGAGCGAATGATGACAGAATTTTCATTTTTGGGTGAACTATCTCTTTAACTTGTTGCAATGTTAAATCAACCAGTGGCATGCTTAATGAAAACTTGTTTTTTTATTAGTTTTGCACTTTAGTTTGGTGACGCTAGTGGCACAGAACAAATGTCAGCCTTCAAATGTATTAGATATATTAGATAATTCTATATTTTAGAAATGTCAGCTCTTGTCGTGTCTCTTGTGTAACAATGTGTTGGTACAGATGTATCTGTGCGCCTGTGAGAGAAGCAGATTAATTATTCAAAGCACATTTTTCTGAAGGGCTGACCTGCCGCCATTGACAGATGCACATAGACGAAATGGGAATAAATACAGCATGAAAGAATGAAATTGATTTATGTAGTCATATCAGGCCCTGAGGCGTCCCTGGTGCATCTGTCAAATTAAAACCTTGAGAAACTGCTTCTCCCCTGCGGCATTAACTCGCTCCTCACGTTGTGATTGGGGGAATCCTGATTGTCAACACAAAATAGGTTTGATTGAAGTCCGCAGTCAATGATTAGTGTGAGGATAAATTCAAGTCCGGGACAGCTCATTTCTCAATCCCGCTGATTAAATTGTTATTGGGAGCGTAATGTGTTTGCACAAAACAACTCATAAACATGCCACTTCTGAAGTGGTGTTTGCAATAAATCCCATTGTAGCTTCAGTCGCCACATTCTTGCACTTGTATTTATTGTAATTTCACATGCGTGCTTCTTATTTTATTTCTCTCTCCTTCTGCTCTTTTATCATCTCGGATGAAAAAAAAAAAAAATGAAAATAAATGTATCTTGTCAGAAAGGCTCCAAACACAACAGTTGCATCATGGTGAGTTATTTTTCCTTTTTAAGTTGTTTCCTTTTTTCAGGTTTTTCTAGGAGAAAAACACAGAGGTCTTGTGAATGAAGTCAGATGGCATTTATGTCGCTTAAAGAGGTTTATAGTACGTGGAGAGAGCGATCTGTTAGCGTTATAGCATATGTCTTGAGCTGTAATAACAAAGGCAGTAATACACTGGTGAAACATTCATTATTATGAAGTATAGGCAATATATTTTGCATGCAAACTGTTTTATTTTGCCACAACACTGGCTGTTGTAAATGACTTTAAAGGAATAGTTCACTCAAAAATGCATTCTTGCTGAAAATCTGCTCACCATAAGACTATCTGAGATGTAGATGAGTTTGTTTCTTTATAAGAACAGATTTAGAGAAATTGAGCATTATATCACTTGCTCACCAGTGGATCCTCTGCAGTGAATGGGTGCCGTCAGAATTAGAGTCCAAACAGCTGATAAAAACATCACAATAATCCACACCACTCCCGTCCATCAATAAATGTCTTGTGAAGAGAAAAGCTGCATGTTCGTAAGAAACAAATCCATTCATCCCCTGTTTCCCTCTGTATGTAAATGATGCTTGATCTGTGCATATTTCTCTCCTGATTCGGATGAGACTTTTTTCACTAGAGAAAGAAACAAAGTTTTGAAATTAAAATGATGTTAATTGATGGACTGAAATGTTGTGGATTATTGTGATGTTTTTATCAGCTGTTTGGACTCTCATTCTGATGGCACCCATTCACCTCAGAGGATCCACGAGTGAGCAAGTGATGCTAAATTTCTCAAATCTGTTTCAATGAAGAAACACACTCATCTACTATTACTGAAAATTATGTTGTTGTTTTTTTTTTTTTGTCCAGATGGTGTAGTAACAGGATTTCAGGGTTAGTTTTATGTTTTTTAAGACAGAGTAGGTATTCAGAATTCTGCCTTGGCCTAATTCTGACCCCAGTGCTACATATTTTTTTTCCCCCCTAGATTCATTTATTTTCCCCTGTCGTTCCTCATCTATAATTCCTCCTTATTTCACAGCCTGCTCAGCTTTCGAAAGTCAAAAATTGTAACTTTCTTCTTTGAAAAAGCCAACAGAATGTTGCACTACAAGTGTGTACAACACTGTAAACAGGCTTTTTTGTTGATCATTTAATACTTGCAAAGTAAATGCTAGTACCGTATAGCATGATTTGTCCTCTGCACTTTAGTTGCCAGGAGACACGTTTGTTAACAATCAGACATCTTTGTTAACCTCTAATTCATATTATAGCATTGCAGTTTTTTTTTTCTTTAAATGTTACCTTTTGAACACTGAGAAAAGAAACAGTCTTTATGGTCTGAAGTCTGATGTGTTGAATTTGAATATCCCTCATTTCACTTTGAATTGAACACGCATACGTTTGGAATGGAGGATGAACATACAAGCACTAATAATAAAGTACATATAATAACCTGCTAAGTTATTATAAGGCAATATTGTTCAATAATAAACATTTCAAGCTACACAACATTTTTATGCATGTTTGTTATAGAGAGGCAGTTGATTTTATCCAACCATCTATGTTTAATTTTTAAATGTTTATTTTATTATTAGTTATTTATTTTTTTATTTTATTTTACACAGTAGAAATGGAACTCGAAGTCAAGCACGTTGTTTGCAGCAGCACATTTGTTTTGAAATTGTATTTAAAACTTCCATATATTTCTTTTGACATGACAATTTCAGCTTCCACTAGTGATTAGGCAAGAAAACGTTAAATTCATTATTGCCCTCCGGATTTTAAATTTTTTCATTATTTCTTTGAAACCATTTTTCCAATTATAACTTTCAGCTTGTGGGAAAACAATAGTAGGGGTTTAGCCATAAGAAGAACGAGCATATGAGCAATAAAAATGCAAATGCATTGTGTAGCAGTTGATAATATAGAAGCTTCAGACATGCAAAATAATATCATTAGATGAGCTGTTCATTATAATTTAATGCATGCATCATTTGAGATCTAAAACTGGGTGTCATATATGCTGATGTATTTGAGTGTATTTTTAGATTGCACTAATTATAATTGCACATGGCTTGTTACGACTCATTAGAGAACCAGACAGAATTGGTGGTGAACACCAGGTCTGCCATAATTAACCAACTTATTTAGAAATGCCTAATATGGACAAAGGCAGCTGCAGCTAAGCTGAATAAAAAGCAGAATGATCTAATGAAACTTTAAGACAATAAATAAATAAAGTGATAATAAATAATAAATGATGCAGTGCTAATTAACATATCATTTATTACAGTACAGAAACTATAAAGTATATTTTCTAACTTATTCTGTGCAGAAAATGTTAATAATTGTTTGTAGTATATAAAATGATCATAAAATTGCCATTAGGAAAAAATATAGAATACAAATGACTGATTATTGCCCATCAGTGTGTTTGATTTCTTATAGCAAATTCAAAGTAAGAGATAAGAAAAGAATTAGCAGAAATCGTTCTTGAATCGAATTAAAAAAACCTATGAATCGTGAATTGAAACGATTCGCTGTCTACCCAAAGATTCACAGCCCTAATGGTTAGGCTTCAACTTGTAATTATAACTGCTTCAGAAAATGTCCAAATCTAGTTGTGTTTCCTGTTGTTTATTTGTATTGTGTTTTGTTGAAGTGGTTTTTGATTAGTCAATGCTCTTCAGCATTATGTTGAGTGGCTCGCTGGCTCGCTCTTGGCTCTCATTCTGGCTTTCTGTCTGAGTGCATCAGGGATCAGATTCCATGTTTCCGACTCCTGTGAGACTCCATCGTTCGGCAGTCTGAGTGCAGCACTGGATGAATGTGTAGAAGCACATCATTCCCTCTCGACTCGAAGTTTCTGCTCGAACTGAATCATCCATCGCTGCGAGAAGTGACCAGCTAAAGCTGCAAATGAATGGAAAGTGTCAGTTTACAAAGTTTACACTGACACATTCAATTTGAAATCACATTTTTTGGTGCAAACTGAACTTCCACATGTTCAGCATGCCATTATAGTTGTGGTTTACAGCAGCAAATTCCATTTGGTTATGATGACATCATGTTTACTAGTGCAAACTAAACTTTGTTGATTATGACATCAGAGTTTGTTTACTGTAGCAAATTCCATCTGGTTATGACATCATGTTTGCAGTTTGAAGCTTCCATAATTTTACAAATATTTCTAGTCGAATTTCATAATCACAGTAAATGCGAGAGTGAGTAGTGTTACTAACGAATCTCATTATTATCACACACGTCTGTTTCACACTTTTTTTAAATCTGACCCATATTTCTAATCTCTCCCATTGTGTTAATTCATCAAAAAGTGACATTTTAAAGCCAGCGTGGTTCTGATTGGTTCAGTGAAACTGAATGAGCCTCCTGATTGGTTGGTTGAGCAAAATGAACCCTTCGGATTGGCCTGTAGCGAAAGCCCAGGATATACTGGATTATGTACAGATCTGCAACCCCCACACACTGCATCTGTTCATTCCCTTGAGAGAAAGAGAAACGCTCATCTTCATCTGTCCAATAATGGACCATCAGACCACTCTATCTGAGAGCTTTGGCTTGTCCATTTGCAACATTAAACTGTCGCCCAGTTTAACTCTACAGTCCTCATGGCTACAACATCCATCAATCTACAACTGTTCTTGGTTTTAATGCCTTTTAAGGCAAGAATCACTATTACTAGTACTCACACTAGCAGTGTTCCTTTAGTATATACAGTATTATAGTTTTTACCATTCCTTGACTGTAAAAAATATTTTATAAGAGTGTCCTGCCGAGTCGAGTGTCCTGTCTATCTAATAAAATAAAATTTTTGCATTATAAATTATTGCATACAATTCATTGAAATATATTGTTATTAAGACTATTTTAAATCTTATTATTCTTGAGTTTGACACGAATATAGCCTTTGATGCTGATATGGCATAAAATTATAGATAAATTATTTTAAAAATTTCAGTTATCATTTTAATAAAATTTTTATTAATTTTTTGTGCTTTGTTCTTTTGTTGTTGTTGTAATTTCCTTTTAATATTACTATTTGTTTAATTTACTTATTTTTTCTTTAAGTTCTCTAAGCTTTTTCCTGCCAGTTATTTATTTCTAATTTCTATTTATTAAAATTATTAGTTTCTATTAGGTCTAATAATTATATTTTATTTAATTCCAGCTTTATTTCAGTTAACAAAATGCCATTAATAGTATTAGTTTAAAATATTAACCCTGCGTACCCATGCGGGGAAAAAGTGCACTTCCATTTATGTACTTAGAGAGTAACTCAAAACACTTTAAAAACTGCATAACAATTTTGTAATGGTGATTTTCTTCATAAAATTTAAAAAAGTAGTAAAAAAAAAAAACAGCAAGAAAACCCAACATCTGTAGATGCATATGGAGCTTTTCCACTTCCAAAAGGCCACGTTCAGTGGTTTTGTTTTTCATTTGATATATTCTTCTTTTGATTAATGAGTTGCTCTGCCTTATATTAGTTCAAGAAAACTGTTGACGCATTTAGTATTGAATGATTAATGGCATTTCTCTTGTTTTGAAATGATCAAACGCCGCAACGGAACGAGGGCCGCTCTTGCTGCGTTTGTGATTTATGTTTGAAAATGCGAGTATTTGCATATTAACGAGCAATGCAAATGAGTCATTTCCTATGCTCCTCCTCACCTTTGATTGGACTCCCGATGGCTGTTGAACAAGCTGGATTGTGCAAAGAAAGACCTGACCTCGCACAACAAAGCTTTGAATTAAAAGCGCAGCGTTGATGTACGACCCAAATTATCCACCGAGAACAGATCATCTCTAAATTACTCTGACGAGACCGAGAATTACCTCACTACCTGTGTCATAACTATCAACAAAGATTTAATATTTCATATAACGCGTGACACAACGGCGATCGCTAACAATACCGACAACGTGAATGAAAGCGAGAGAAAATCTAAAGAAGGAGAACAGAAAGAACTGGGGAGAGTTTGCATCAAATATTGATGCTCTTTTTTATGGTACCAGCTGCTGTATAGCATGTGCATTAAATATTAAAGTGTAGCTAGAGAGAAAGCCTGGAAGGAGAAGCGCGAGACAAGTAGACAGACATAGTCAGCTGTGTGCGCGGATTCACCTCCTCACTGTCCAAAAGGACATCAAACAGGCCTGTCTATACGAGAACCACCAGATTGCTGGAGATAAAGGTTGTGATATAGTGCTGAGGAGCACGGGTCAGGAGAGTTTTAGAGGTCTGGTCTCGCCTCTTGAGGTAAATCGCTGTTATAACACGCTGTTCAACAAATAGACTTGACGCTGAGGGAGAACTAGTTTCACATCATTATCTCTGACCTCGGTTACACATGCAGCTGTGTTTTGTCTTGAAGGTGGCCGCTGTATCGTATATGTGTGTGTTAGGATCCATGCTTCACCCTGAGGTCTTGAGGTTTCAGAATGGTACGTTCAAGCCCAGAGCAAATGAACTCCTCCTGGGGAAGATCAGCGGGGCGCTTAAGAACAACTACTGTACAAAGTAGTCTTGCACTGGTATATGACCTAGATTTCCTCCAAATGCACATATTAAATAGAAAGTTAGGGTTCTTTTATTTTATTACTTTGAAAGAGGATTCGGGGTGCTTATATCAGGGTTTATGCAAGTCTTATGAAGGTAAATTTAAGACTTATTCCAGACCAATAAAAAAAATTTAAGAAATAAAATAAAGGGAACTAAATACATCAGTGTTCTCTGAATTGAAGAAGAACACAAATTGTATTAGCAACACTTCAGAGTTTGAAAATATAACTTAAAGCAGAGCTAAATTATTTTTACACACACGAAAATAGCTAAATTAGAATATAGAAATACATTTTATGGTATTTTCTGATCATGTAGTTGTCAGAGATTCACAGTCACCTCAGTCACCGGCCACAACAATCACCAGATCACCTGTTTATTAATCACCTGCACCTGTTGCTGCTCATCAAGATCCCCTATATCTGCACACTCTCCACACTCCCTCCTCGTCTGGTCTACCGTTCACTACCCAGAACTGTTCCCAGACCCAGTGTGAACTTACCTGTGTATACGTGCCTTTCAGTCTTCCAACGATATGCCAATGAAGAACTACATTGTTCCTGGTTGCCGCTCTCCTCCGATCCAGCAACGAAATACTCATCAGTATACAGCTAAGACCCTTTGAACTGACACTATCTCCAAGACCTGCCACTTGCTCCTCTCGATCTGCTTCCATTCAGTCAAAAAAATCATCTTGTTATTCCACTTACCTGTTGTCTCCAGCTCAGTTTGTGACAGTAGCACACAAGGGTGACACTGAGTTTAGGGATCAAATCTTACTATTAACTAGTTGCTTATTAGCATGCATATCAACCCAAATATTAGAGTGTGTGTAGCGCATTTTACGGAGAACTATTTCCTGAACCTGGGAGTAGCCTGCCAGCTATGCACAAAGGCGGTTTCTATAAAGTGGGGCAATTCCAACTTTGCAAGGACAGTCTGGCAATTCTGACTCACAGCCTGTAAGTACGTTTTCTTAATTAAAGAATTTGCCATTGACGATTCAAACACGAGTTTTGAGCAGTGTAGAGTAGTGTTTGTTGCTTGTCGTTTCTCCGATCACAAATGCAGACACGGTTATGTTTACGTGGCACGATGCAACACAACACGTAAAAAGACAGTATAAGTCATTATAATCAGTAATTATGTCCCCACTGGATGCAACAAATGCCTCGTTTATAATGGGTTTTATTGTTTTTGTGTTGTCGCGCTGGGACACGGCATCACAATACGGTAAGGGGTGTAACACTTCCGTCTCAGGCTTGAGGTATTCAGCCAATCACAACGCACTGGATAGGTGGCAAATCAGAGCACGCCTCGCTTCTCAGAACGATGAGCTTTGTCAAAATCGACGCAGAAAGGCGGGGCATAGAGGAGCAACAATAATGTGGAAAATGTGTTTGTTGAACCTTAAACCACATAAACACATTGCATTACACCAAATACACAAAATAATGCTCTTTTTAGCAACGTCATATGACCCCTTTAAAGATTTGTTATGGAACCACAGATACCAATAAAGAACCTTTATGTCTAAGAGTGTAGAGTTTATGCTTTGAATCAATTATATACTGTATTCCCATTCGATTTCAAGCTGACCTGGCTCTTTCCATTCTCAAAGTGGATTTTAATCAATCATATGAGTGTTTGCTCTAAGCAAACTTACTCTCGCTGAGGCCCTCATCTGAGTCTACTGGGTGTTTTGATGGATCTGTTTTTTAGTGCTGTAGCCAAGTTGGTGAATAATATCTAGACAGAGTTTCTGTTCAAATATGTATGCTGTCCTATTACATTGTATGCAAAAAGAAGTATGGAACTAGGATTCCAGAATATTAGTGAAAAGTAGCAAAAAACACCAGACCTACTGCATCAGTTGCTTTCCCATGAGGCTGTGTGAGCTGGGAGCCGCTATAGATACCAAGAAAGTTGTTACTTGTGGTAAAACTGTATTTTACTTTAACTACACCTAAAAATAATTGAATGGTTTCTCGTAATTATTTCAACAGTTATTTTTTATTTTTTATTAAAATTGCTGTAATATTTTTTTAAAAGATAAATCAATCATAAGTTAGTTTATTTAGTTATAGTTGAAAAATATACAGGTGCATCTCAAAAAATTTTAATATAGTGAAAAAGTTCTTGTAACTTTCATATATTTTAGATTCATTTACATTTCAAAAGTTTTTTTTGTTTTAATTTTGATGATTAGCGCTTACAGCTATATATGAAAGTAAAAAATCAGTATCCCAAAATATTAGAATATTTACATTTGAGTTTCAATAAATGACCATCCCTACAGTATAAATTCCGGGTATCTCTTGTTCTTTGAAAGCACAATAATGGGGAAGACTGCTGACTTGGCAATGGTCCAGAAGACGAACATTGACGCCCTTCACAAAGAGGGTAAGTCACAGAGGGTCATTACTGAAAGGTGTGGCTGTTTACAGAGTGCTGTATCAAAGCATATTAAATGCAAAGTTGACTGGAAGGAAGAATTTGGGTAGGAAAAGGTGCACAAGCAACAGGGATGACCACTAGCTTGAGAATACTGTCAAGCAAAGCTGATTTAAACACTTGGGAGAGCTTCACAAGGAGTGGACTGAAGCTGGAGTCAGTGCATGCATCAAGAGTCACAACACACAGACGTCTTCAGGAAAAGGGCTACCAAGCCACTTCTGAAATAGAGACAACGTCAGAAGCGTCTTACCTGGGCTAAAGAGAAAAAGAACTGGACTGTTGCTCAGTGGTCCAAAGTCCTCTTTTCAGATAAAAGTAAATTTTGCATTTCATTTGGAAATCAAGGCCACAATAGTAGTTGTCGGGCAGGCCAATAATTCTCTAGATCCACATGGGATCAGATCTAAAGCCTTTATGCGATGACTCTGGATCTTTGCTGGTGTGCCAAGTAGAGATTTGTGAGGTTTTAGAGAGGCTGTGTAAGGCTTATAATGGAAAAGGCTTGCAGTAAGTGCTGTTTAACTGTGTTAAGCATCACCATTACAGTTGCTACTTTTTTCGAAACCTTTTTTCGAAACGTTATTTTAATGTATTAATTTTGATTTTATAGAATATTTAATTATAGAATATTTTTTATAATATATTTTAAGAATGACGTCTGTAGCAGTCTGTAGTCTGAAGTCTGTTTTGACTATAGAGAAACCATTATTGGCTCATATTTCAAACAATCGAATATGCTTTTTTGAGAAGTTTAACACTGTGAATAGAGTACTAATTAATCCCAACACAACCTCTGGAGGAGGACAGACAAATCAGAATTAATCATGTGAGGTTTAGCTTTACTTCATTAATGCAGACGTTCAAGCCCTCTGATCGCATGCTGGCGCAATTCCCCTCGGACGCGGCAGTGGTTCAAAGAGTACAATAAAAAAGTTATTCTGAAACTGGAAGATTTCCCTTCATCTCCCAGCTTCTTTCTTTCTCTCTCTCTGCCTCCAAGAAAGATCCTCCACTCTATTACGCAAATTTTCCTGCTTCCCATCTCTCCGCAATCTCCTCGCTCTCCCTCCCGCGCTGCTTCCCTCTGTTCGTCTCTCTAATGATCAGTGGAGCAGTGTCTCTAAATTATTTAATGATCATGGGAGGAATTTTGGATTCTCTCTCACCTCGCTCTCTTTTGGCACATCCTCTCCTCAAGCGCTCGACACGGGGAGGAAATTCGAGAGCGAATAAACGATTTGCTCATTTGGTTTCTGTGCATGTGAATACCACCTTCATGTGTTTTCTTCCCTCTGAGAAAGAGGCCGACTGCGTGAGCGTTAATGTGTGTCCGGGAGCAAAAGGGGAAGGATAGACGAATCCATCATTCCCCTGTGATCTGGTTTGATCGGATTTGGAGATGCACGGGGATAGAGATTGCTCAGGGGAGTGTGTGTGTCTGTTGGTCTGTTCAAATGACTGCAATTTGTTTCCCTAGGAATTTGGTTCTTGTGTTTTTGTTAGAAAATACAAACAGGCAAATCATGCAAATGCACTGAAACACACATATAAACAACATATAACAGATATTTATTTGTTTTTTTGTGAAATGCATCTTTTATTTCTGACACTGGAGATGTTTTCATCATCTCTCATGCAGCAGAATGAATATAAATGCTGTGCTCCTGTAAGATCTCTGGCCCGTGCATCTCGGAGGGCGTTTAACACCAACACAATCTCTCTCCACTGCTGTTCCTTCCTTTCAGAACAAAATCTGCATTGTGTCATATAACGTAGATTTTGAAATTATGTAAGGCCTGGAATGACTCTATTATTGTGCATTGATTCATGAAGGATTTGCATTATTCTTTACAACATTTCCATCTGTTTTTTTATTATACTTTTTTTTTATATTATACTGTGTATTATATATACCGTCTGTGTGTGTAACCCTAACACTATATACAGAATAATCCACAAAGCTTCAACCCAGTTTGCATACCCAAAAATACAAATAAAATAAATAAACAAACAAAAAAAAAAATAGTGTAGGATTTACTTTGAAACCATTTTCACTCAAAAAATTTAAATAAATTTCACAAATAATTACAAGTAAAATAATTACAATTAAATCTGAAATATCATATTATGTAACAGTTGAAAGCCATTGAGTATATCAATTAGTAATGTAATGTTTGCCTAGTGTTGTTTAAAAATAGCAACAACAATATTTGTTTTTATTAATAATAAAAATTAATAACACTAGGCAATCTAACATAACATTGTTATTATATAATATATACGTGTATATATATAATTTAATAGTTTTTTTGTTTGTTTTTTCATTTTCCATTGACTTATACACCTAATTGGGTGCATTAGGTATATAGGCTAATTGGGACAATAACAGATTTGGAGGTCTTAAAAAAATCCCAAATGCCATTTTTAACATGACCTGCATATAAGAAATATGTATTATAAATGGTAATAATAGGGTATCTGTCACAGTGCACACAGCAAGGATGAACGAGGAACACAAGACGAGGATGTAAACTCAAATAACAGTCGTTAATGACTCCAAACAAGGCAGGGCAAGACAAGGTAGATACAGACAGGAAGTAATGAGCAGACCAGACGACACTAAACAGATAGGAACTTAAATACACAGGTTAATCATAGATAATAAGACAAACACAGCTGGACAAGAATGAACTAATAATGACACTAAACAAGGACAGGAAACAAACCAAAAAAGGACACAAGAGGTGGGAACACAAGACACACATGACAGAGGACTGACATTAACACAGCTGATGGCCAATTTAAAATCAATTTAGAATCAAGATTTCATATCCATGTCTATAATAGTATATTTTAGAGTAAATTTACAGATTATAGATCAATGACATGTATGTTTTAAAATGAAAATAATTTATAACGTTATAAATATTAGTAATTGGGTTTCAGGGTAATAAATTGAACAGTGCTCATTTTAGATTGACATCTTGCATTCTGTAAGAGAAACAGCATGTAGATGGTCTGTTTCGGATTTCTTCTCCCTCTTATTTTTCTTTTCTTTTCTCTCTCACATTTTACATAAGCTGAATATTATTACATGTGAAGCATCTGCCCTGCATTTGGAAACATGACCCTTATGAAGCTACACACACACACACACACACACACACACACACACACAGAGAGAGAGAGAGGAGGATCATTACTAGAGAAAATGAGTTATGGATTTATCAAGGATATCGCATGATACATTCTTCATCAATCCTTCCGTTTAAATCCGCCTTTATCTTTCCTAGTCCAGGCACAGAGTCTCATGTTAACGGATCTGAGAGAATGTAATTACCCGCAGCTAATTTAGAAACTTCTCAGAAAATGAACATACAGTGAGAGCGAGAGTGAGATAATGGCTTATGTAAAACACACACACGCTAATTACACTATCAACCCATTTCTCACTATCAGATTCTCCCATCAGGGCTTTTCTTACTTATTCCAATGGCATATCCTGAATAAACCGCATCCAGATGAATCAAAGGGCCTTTTAAATGGAAGAAAGAGAGAGTGTATCTTGTATCTAGTATCTTGTTCAAAAACTTCCTCAGACAGTGTGTTAAATCTTTAGATGCAATAGATGCAATCACAACAGTACTCAATTAGTAGGGTTGAGTAATTGATCCTGATTTTTCTTTTTTTTTTTAAGTAACTTGTTTTTGGTCTTTTAAAGGGCTTATATCAAGAAACACAACATCTGAGTGTATTAACAGCATGTTTTAGTTCAGTTGCTTAATTTGTTCTTTTTTGTGAGTAAATTGTATAGAGATTTCTATTAAAATCATTTGGATTCCAGACAATAATTTTGCACATCCTTAGCGAGAATCTTCTGTTTTATAAGGAAATTCCAGAATACAATGCAAAGGAAAAAAAAAAAATTACAGAGAAATTGGCTCTGAATATACTTATTTAGCAATCTATATATGATTTCATTCAAAATATGTTGGAAATTAATTAGAATTTTAATTAGAATATTTGTAATTAGAATAAAAGTCAAAATATAATGAATGTTTAATAATAGTGTTGAATAATAATAACAGAAATGTTTTAGATTTAATGTGCCTTGATACTATGCTGTTCAGCTTTAAGAATACATTTCCCATAATGCTTTGCAGATGAGTGAGAAAGAGAACTGAGAGAGTGATTCAAAGTGTTTTCGCTGGAGAAATGATTTAAACCGTGTATAATACAGATAGGAAATTAAGTAAACAGTTTGTTAAATTTTCATTCAAGTTGTCAGTTGTCATTATTGACAGCTAAGAATAAATGTATTATTAAGCTTAGTAAAAAAAATGGAGTAAAATATTGATTTAAACATACTTAACAAATAATGTGGATGTAAAAAAAGGAAGCTCTACTCCTCTCTAACCTGTCTGATCCTCCTCACCTGCAACACAATTCACTGACATCGGTAATAAGCAAGAGAAAAAGCCAGAAGTGGAAAGAGAGGTAGATTTAGAGATGTATTGGAGCATAACACCCTGAGAGTCGGATGGACCGGAGGTGTTAGCGGAGGAGGACATTTATATTCATTTCATTTGTGTGTGTGTATGTGTGTCACAGGAATCGAATGCATATGTGGGCAGCGTTTTTAACACCCCGTGAAGGTTGTTCTTTGTGCAAAATAATGAATAATTATGTGTATGAAAGCCCTGCATTGTTTCTGGGTTGTTTATTACTGAATGTCGTAAAAGTGAAATAAAACGCAGCTTTGAACATGAACAGAATGGCCTTCAGTTGACCGCTGCACTGGACAGACTGATTTAGCTGGTAAAAAGGACCTGACTTTTAGAGTTGGACACTTAAAATCATTAGATACTAAATAGCGAAGCAGTGAAGCATCTGGTGTTTTGATGATTTATAGTGGTTGATATACTTCTCTTTTTCACAATATATTTATTTTATTTTTATTTAAAATCTAAAAGTTTTTGTATGTTTTTCTTTTGCTAGCTTTCTTAATTTTCCATCCCAAAAATGTTTTTAGAACATTCATAAATTTTGAGACATTAAATATTTATTTAAGGAAAAAGCATGTTATTTGTAGATTTGCAGAATGTTCCCCTAAAAAATAACTATCTAGAAATGTTTTGCGTAAAATATTTTATGGCTGTGCAATATTAAAAGAACCGTTATGGAACATTCTAGATAAGCTATTTAATGGTTTTGAAAATAAAGCCTAAAAATAAACTTAAGGATTAACATTCTGTATAATCCTAACTTCATTTGACTACTGTAAGAGCCTTGAGTTTAAAACATTTACAATTTTGGCTTTGATTATAAATTTTGGTTTAGTTAATTACGGAAGCAGTAGGGAGGTGGATGCCATTTTTGTTTACGTCCATGTTTTCTCCTGTGTTTGCTTAGAGAGGGAGTAAGGTAAGAACTTTGTCACTTATTTTGAATCTTGCTTTGAAAGGTTAGGAAAGTATACCCCCTAAAAGGTTAGAACGTTATGTTGGTTGTTTTGGCCTTGTCCCCTCCTGAAGCCTATTCATGCTTTCCTTTTTTTTTTCTTTGTGTATTTTGGACTAAATAAAGTCTTTCTTGAGTGTTACAAAGATCAGTGTGATTTTTCTTTGTAGAGTGGTGGGACAGGAGATGAGAGCTCTTGGTTGCCTACTCTTTAGTAAATTTCTTGTTACTGCCTCCCTGACCCCCTAGACTGGGAGGCGCGTAACAATTGGGGGCTCGTCCGGGATCTGAACCCGGGACCTCTCGCACCCGAAGCGAGAATCATACCCCTAGAACCCCCAATTGTTACTGCCTCCCTGACCCCCTAGACTGGGAGGCGCGTAACAATTTGAACAATCAAGTTTGAAAAACGTCCCTAAATGTTCTTGGGATGTTATAGTTTTTGATTCTGAGAATGTGTATTTTTTTTGGTTAAGCAATGGAAACTTTATTTACTGAACTAGTCTGTTCTTTCTAGAATTTCAGAATGTTTTCTAAAGGGAATTTTAGGGAAGTTATTTTATGGTTGTAAAAATAAAACCTAAAAATAACCTTTAGGGAACATTCTGTATAATCTATTATAGATAACATTATTATTTGGTTCCCAAAAATCTAATAAAAAATTGTAAGGGAATGTTCTGTATTTGCTGGGAAAGAAATACTACACTGATGTTGTAATGCAAAGACTTTCCTGTAATCTTAAGTGTTTTTAAGTGGTTTTTGGGACTGTTCACTCTATGAATCACAAAATCTGATCATAAGTGCTCACAAGAGGTGCATTTGAGATGCATTCAGTTCCCTTCAGCTCTCTTCCCTCAGTTTCCCAGATTTTGTCTGTGAACTTCCTGCGTGACCTTCAGTTGTGTCCTGCAGACCTGCAGTTGTGTCACACACTTATAGCTCCACCACTTATTAAAAATCCATCTGAGAGAGGAGGAGAAGCCCGGGACTTTATATGTCCTTGTTACAGCTGTGAAAAGACCTCCGGAAAGTAAGACTTTCTGCTGACTCACCGTCTGTCCTGCTCTTTTGTTCTTGCAAGACTCTCTCTTCTTCTTCAAGCACTGTTATTACAGCTTCACTCATTCTGTGCTATATGTTTTAATGCTTGAAACAGAGAATAGCAACTTTCATCCTTTCACAGTATCTCTCAGAGAAACATTTTGTGAACTGAAGTGGTCTGTTTGTAGACTTGAGGTTGGGGGTGAAAACTCTTAAGGGAACAAGCGCTGGCAGAAATATATTAATCGATTGCAGTCTTATGCATAATTTAAAATCTCTCCTGTTGATCCAGCAACATGTTCAAACAGGTCCAGGTTTCACTAAAAACACTGATTATCCAGTTATTTAGTGATTTCAGTTTTCTTCTGTGCACTGATCTGATGTACATTCAAATAACAACAAAAAGATTTTGAATAGAGAAATAGAATAGTTTTGTTCTTGTCAATCTGCCACAGTTTACAGAAATACATGTTGTATAACATTAAATCTACTCCCACAATAGAAAGAAAGGTTAGTACAAGAGGATCATGGGTAATGGAATCCAAGGCAAGATAATAGAAACCGCAAGGGGCCATATAGCATACTTTCATACATCTCTTATCATTTATTTTTCTAGCTATATATTCTCTAGATAATTTACACACACTCAGGACATCCAAGATGTAGATGAGTTTGTTTCTTCATCAGAACAGATTTGGAGAAATGTAGCATTACATTATTTGCTCACCAATTAATCCTTTGCAGTGAATGGGTGCCGTCAGAATGAGAGTCCAAACAGCTGATAAAAACATCACAATAATCCACAAGTAATCCACGCCACTCTAGTTAATGTCTTGTGAAGCAAAAGTTGCATGTTTGTAAGAAACAAAACCACCAATACGTTTTTAACCTCAAACCGTTGTTTCTGGCCAAAATACGAGTCTCTATCCATAATATTGCTTTCTCCAGTGAAGTCAGCTCGTTGGATTTAGGAGAGAATTATGCCCAGATCAAGCACCATTTATAAATCGAAACAGATCTAAACAAATGTGTGGATGGAATTTGATGAGAGAGGACAACAGGGGATGGACTTCGGTGGAGCAAGATTTATTATAGATTGTGGACTCATTTTTTGTTCACAGGCGACATATTACTGTTTAAATATTTTAATCATGGATTTGTGTCTTTCAAAAATGCAACTTTTTGCTTCACGAGATGTTAATTGATGGTCTGGAGTGGTGTGGATTACTTGTGGATTACTGTGATGTTTTTATCAGCTGTTTGGACTCTCGTTTTGACGGCACCCATTCACTGCAGAGGATCCACTGGTGAAATACTGATGTCATGCTACATTTCTCCAAATCTGATGAAGAAACAAACTCCTCTACATCTTGGATGGCTTGAGTATATTTTCAGCAAAATTTTTTTTTTTGGGTAAACTGCTCCCATGTGACTAAACAGAGTACAACTCTTTGAAACGTTTGTTACATAATCTGTACTCTTTCACATACTATTTTTAAAAACAGTAGGCAGTTTTCAGTGTAGCTGTTCAGTATGAAATATAATAATATTTCATTCTGAACTCACAGCCACCTTCACTGAAACACCCGGCATACACCAGCATTACTTCTGATTCAAATGGTGCACAGAGAAGGAAAATTACAAGATGATTTAAAAATGTGTAAAAAATAAATGATTTAGAATAATAAAAAAACTGTTAATTTCACTGAAGACAATGAGGGATAAAAGGAAAGGTGAAAATGAGACCAGACAGGTGAAATAACAGTTATTTAAAAAAAAAAAAAAAAAAATGAGAAGAGAAAGGTCAAGACAGAAGGTGAAAAGTGAGAGAACAAGAAAGTGAGGCTGCATTATAAATTGTTATTATAGACATTCATCAGGATTTTTTTCCATAACCACAGCCACTAGATGAATAGGTGTGTTTTTATTTATTTATGTATGGCTCATAGTTTTGGACTTCCTGTTTCTGGCTCTAGTTTAAGAAACCTGTCCAGACAGCCAGCCAGACCGCTGCATGCTAAGAATTTGGCAGTGCTGCAGTGCATTATGGGACAGGCCTGACCTCCTGCAGAGAGCTGAAGGAAATCAGCAGTTCCCCCGGAACAGTGCGGACAGAAGTCAAAGGTCATGGTGCAATAAATAGACATTGCTGGATAAAGATGGAGCGAGGAAGGAGGGAGGAGAGGGCTGTAAACCAATGAGATGCAACCTGCATTTCTGAAACTCCTTTTAATTTCATTCACACTGATTCGTGTAGTTAAAGAAAAGGAGTTGTGATTTATGAAAGACTGGTTATGTATTAGTCCTCAAGTGTGTCTTCGGCCACTGTGACTGTTTCAGTGAACCTGTAAAAGCTGTAATCTCTTTCCACCACAGAAAGACACTGAGAGTTTGTAAGCAATAAAACATTAGCCTAAATCAATAAACAAATAGGTGAAAGCGCAGCTAAGTGATTCACTCAAGGCTGGTTTTGTGCACATATTTGAACGTGATGTGAATTCATTATCATTTAAATTAATGCAGAATTAGCAAAGCACGGTATAAGCCAGTGGTTCCCAACTGCTATGTGTGGTTATCATGATGTAAATGCTACTATACCCGTTCTCATCAATCTGCGTATAAATAACACGGCTTTACACTTTCCAATTGCGTATAATGCATACGCCAAAAGCCTTCCCATTAACTTCTGTGGAGAGCAGATGCGACTTGTCTTCAGCGGCAGTGACGTCACCAGTTCACCTGATGCGCATGCACCTTCTGTGAAGGCCTGAGTGAACAAATCCAGTGTTTTCAAAAAAAGAATAGCTGGAAAAAAATGATAATGTAAATATTATTATTTATAAAATATTATAACATTTGCTTACCTGACTAATACAGAAATGTTCAATAGCTAAATTGAATTGATTGATTGATTATAGTTGTTTATTTATTTAATCATAGTCTATTTATTAGGTTGTTTTAATTGTTGTTTTATTTATTTATGTATGTAGTTAGTAGGTGAGTTGTTTTTTTACTTAGTTATTTGTACATTTAGTTGTTAAAATATTTTTTGTTTAGTTTATTTATTAGTTAGTTACACGGTAGATGTTTGTTAGTTGTTTTTACTTATTTAGTTGTTTTTAAGTCTGTTACTTGTTTATTTAGTAGTTTAGTTAGTTTAGTTATGTTTTAGTTAGTCATTTAATTCATCTGTTATTTATTTATTTATTTTAGTTATTTAATAGTTAGGTAGTTTCTTTTTCTTTTGTTATTTATTTAGTTGTTTGGTTATTTATGTGTTTTTTTAACTAATTGTTTTAGTCTGTTAGTTGTTATCAATTTATTTATTTATTTATTTATTAGTAGTTGTTTTAGATATTTGTTTGGTTATTTAGTTGCTTATTTAGTCTTAGTTGTTATTTACATTATTTTAGTTGTTTATTTAGTTGTTTAGTTTTTTGCTTGTTTACTTAGTTGTTTAAATATGTTAGTTGTTGTTTATTAATTTAATTGATTAATTTACTAGTTGTTTATTTTATTTATTTGTCTTTATTTATTTGTTGTTTATTTAGTTTATTCATTATTTGTTTATTTAGTAGACAGGCTCGTGCTGTTCATAACATGATGCTCAAATAAGGTGTATGGATGCATGGGAATTCATATATGTCAATATAAATGTAAATCATAAATCAGATGCTTTTTTAGGGGATTTGTGCAGCTGTAGACATCCTAGAATCTGCTGAGAAATGCAAGTCCTCTGATGTGGACAGGAGGATCTGGTGATTTACGGGCAGGTCCATTAAGACAAGGATGGATGATTTGGGGTTGTTGTCAGATGCTGATGCTCAGGAGTCATAATGAACCATCTGTGTCCAGCAGTTTCAGCTGATGTGTGTTCTGACGTGTCAGAATTACGTCACCCCACAGACACACACACACACACACACACACACAGACACACATACCACATATGCAACCTCCAGTTTCAAAGACTGTAAGGTGTTGTAAGTGGAAACTGATTTCCATTTGAAACTCCTTGGCCATTGCAACACCCCGGGGCACTTTGACACACACACACACACACACACACACTGTGCATGGTTCAAATAACCGAGGTGCTCCATTCACACACAAACATCATCACATAAGACATTTTGCATATGAAAATAAGTAGTAAATGTTTGCTTCCTCTGTAGATTAATAAGCTCATTTGCAGGAAATGGAAATTTGATTATATTCTCATCAATTAATGTTGTCATCTTGTCTTTATGACTAATAGAGTTGCTCTGACAAGGATGTGGCCTACAGCCTCTCTCTCTCTCTTTCTCACTCACACGCGCACACACACACACACACACATCTGTACATAGAAATGTAGACATTAGGTGTGTGAGCGTTGATTCTCTTCCTCAGGTCTCACATGAACAGATGGAGTTCATTGATTATTCATAGCTGCCGATGGATGCGTCTGTCACATTAAGGGAGAGAAAGAGACTTGCCTGTGTGTGTTTAGATGCAGATCAATCCCTTGGTGAAGTGATGAGATTTTAGATGAAATACACCATCAATAAGAGAAGGACAGATGGGGAATATACCGACACACAGGAAGAAAATTGAAAGATAAAATGTTATTCAATAAGATCAAATTTGTAACAATTAAACTACCATTATGAAAGATTCACATACTTTTACTCCTACATCATTTTTAAATACTAATTTAATTAGATAATATAATATATAATATATATATATATAATACAAAATATAAAGTTCCAGGCTTGTACAGTTAATCATTTATTTCAATTATTGTTTTCATTATTTCTCAGGGTTATACAAATATATATATATATATATATATATATATATATATATATATATATATTCATGTTTAATATATTTTTTGCAGTAGTAAGTAATATTGTGAAAGTGAAAACAGTAATATTGTAAAATATTATTACAAATTTTAAAATAAGTTTTCTTTTTTAATACATTTTAAAATTGAATTTACTCCTGTGAAGTAAAGCAAAATTTGCAGCATCATTACTCCATTAAACCATGTTAATATGCAGATTTGGTGCTCCAGCAACATTTCTTATTATTCATTTCTTAATATTATTAATGTCGAAAACAGTCATTCTGCTTCATATTTTTGTGGAAACCATAATACATTTATTTCAGAATTCTTTGTTAAATAGAAATTCCAAATTTATTTGAAATGGAAATCTTTTGTAATCTTGTAAACGTCTTTAGCATCTTTTATTCGTTTGTGTGTGTGTGTGTTTCAGTGTCATCTCAGGCCATGGCTTTTATCCAGATGTGGCATAAACATCAGCTCATTTCAGCAGCTCTCTCTCATCTGCTGTGTGATTGGAGCCAGAATTCCACTCAACAGGTGTGTGAGAGCGGAGACTCAATCTGGAGGCCGCTTGAATAATGAAGAGAGCAGGTGTTACTCAGGCAGCAGTCTGGCAAAAATCATAATGCCCAGATTAATCTGCCTGACATCACACTCTCAAATCTGGCAATCTGGGCATGTGTGAGGCTTGAATTTACATAATTCTACATATGAGAAGTATGTACTGTTATAAGTATGAAATAAGGAGCAAAACAAAGAGAAGTTTAATTGTTTATCCAATCAGATTGTTAAATGTACTTCTCCATTTCTGTCACCTGATGGAGTTTGGGTTCCTTGCCTAATTGGGCTTTAAAAAAACAACTATACTCAGCAATAATATTAATTTGATGGCAATGACACTGTCGGATGAGAACAAAACAAGCCTTGAAGTGAATTTAACTGAATATGACACTTCTGTAGAGCTGCTTTATAGCTGAATCAAATTAATTTTGCAACATTAATACTGTTATTGAACTGAACTGACTTGAGCTGAATAATGACACTATTGTGTGCTTTTCAGCTTTTGAATTTGTATCATATTTAAATAATTTAGCATTTACTTGACTTTGTTATTTTCCTTTTTGTTACTGTGAAGCTGATTTAAAACAATTACGATATGTATTACGTACAGTATGCACTATACATGTGACTTGACGTTAGGGCTGTAGTCAAGTCCACCTTTGTCGAGTCCAAAACAAGTCCAAGACCAGGACTATCGAGTCCGAGTCAAGACCGAGTCCAAAGAGGTTTGAGTCCAAGTCAAGTCCAAGAGGTTCGAGTCCAAGTCCAAATGAGACAGTCAAAACAGAGAAAGAAAATAAAAGCATCTTCTTCAAAACCACATACTTAACTATTGAAAATTGATGTGACACGAGAGACTTCAATATCTTCTATTCTAAGATAATAATTTTGCATTATTATTTGTAATGATATAAAAGTATGTGCAGCAACACTGTAGGATCAAATTAGGCTATTTTATTTACTTTAGGTTTAGCAGTTTCACTAAAGTCACATAAGCTGAAGTGCAACTTCACATTTTCAGCATTTTTATTGTAGTGTAACAATCACATGCTGGGCTACCAATGGAAAATATTACAAAGAACAAGCAACATAAGTCTAAAAAATAAATCAACATGTTCCCATTCTTGAACTTGTTACTTGTTCTAAAGCAGGGTGTCCAAACTCAGTCCTGGAGGGCCGGTGTCCTGCAGAGTTTAGCTCCAACTTGCCTCAAAACACCTGCCTGAAAGTTTCTAGTATGCTTAGATTAGCTGTTTCAGGTGTGTTTGATAAGGGTTGGAGCTGAATTCTGCAGGACACCAGCCCTCCAGGACCAAGTTTTGAGACCTCTGTCCTAAAGAAATCATCGTACAATGTAACCCTCCCAAGCAAGGCTGTGTAGCATATAAACACCTTCAGCTCTGTGTGTCTGTGTGTGGCCTCACATCCATTTGTTTGCTGTTTACCTTAGGCCATATAATATAGGTGCAATATATGTCCCCCGGGGATAGGGGGATATAAACAGAATTACAGGTGTTAAGCTGAGGCCATTTTTAATAGTAGAAATAAAAATCATTTAGTTCAGTTAGAGAACAGACAATTAAAGATTGAAAAATTAAAGAAATTAAAAATTGGAAGGTTTTTTTATTTGTTTCTAGGCTGGACGAAATGGCAACTTCTTTTTTTATTACACCTCGTTAAAGAAAATTCTATTCTAAGTGCACCTTGTTGTCATCACGAAGTTGTCATCATGATGTAAATGTTAAACAAATCACTAAATATCTTTGCAGAAAAGATGCATGAACTACAACTACATCTTGTACAAACTTTTCTTATGCATATATGTTCAGAAATAATACAAGAAAAATATTTAAAAAAAAATCATCACAAGAGAGCGGTTAATCATGCGGTTAGATCGTTCTTCTCTCTTTACTGTTATTATCAAAGTGTCTAATTCTAGCATTTGGTAATATTTCTATTCAAAATCGCTATCGCTATTCCTCGATTTATAAAAAAATGGATTTGTGGCAAAACATTAAATTCTATAAAATTAATCCATAAAATCTGAAAAATCGCCCAGTGTTTGCTTATTTTTACTTTATTTAAATTTTGTGTAATTTATTTATTTTATTTTACATCAAGGTGTTTGATCTCCAGGCTTTATTCATTTTGCTCTTATTCGTTCTGTTTCTTATTCATTTGGTTCCACAGCGTTTTCTTTTAAAAGTTATAGATAAGAAATTTATGCGGAATTGCCCTATTGAAAGTGAAAGTAAAATGCGCGCGGGCATTTATAAGCTATATAAAAGCGAAGGAAAGTCAGGTGGAAGAGAGGGAAAACTCCAACGAACTTTGTAAAACCAAACTGTATTATGCAACTCGCCAACATTGTGTCTGTGGCCAAAATAAAAATTAATTATGCCTCTGCACAGCACACACACTCAGAGCCAGGCATATGACACAGCAGTGCATTTACCAGGCGACCAATGGCAATGCCCTTTCTAGATGGATTGTAAATTAAACCAATTATATTACCCATTTTCCGAACAAGCCAGCCAGATTAATGGTTTTGTTTTGAAAGAGAAAAAAAAAAGCATATATAGCTGGACTCGTCGAGACCAACTAGAACATTTGGCGAGTCCAATGACCAAGTCCAAGACAAGTCCGAGTCAAATACCAACGAGTCCAAGACAAGTCCGAGACGACAGAAAAACGTCTCGAGTCCGGACTCGAGTACTACAGCCCTACTTGACGTATTTTCATGATATACTTTTGAGTCTTTTGTTTTTAAGCTTATTAAATTTATTTGAATACTTATATTTTTGTTTTTTGCTCAATTTTCTCAAAAGAGAAAATAATTTTAATAAAGATTAAGCACATTAATTTGTAATATATTAAATTCACTTTACGATAGGCATTACCACATTATTTAATCTAAATTCCATTTCATTTCATTTCATGTAAATTAATTTCCAGCTCAAATAATTGACATTATGAAATGTCACAGTAAAAAAATGATTCACAGAAGTGAGTACACCCCTCACATTTTTGTAATTATTTTATTATACCTTTTCATGTGACAACACTGAAGAAATGACACTTTGCTACAATGTAAAGTAGTGAGTGTACAGCTTGTATAACAGTGTAAATCTGCTGTTTCCTCAAAATAACTCAACACACAGCCATTAATGTCTAAACCGCTGGCCACAAAAGTGAGTACACCCCTAAGTGAAAATGTCCAACGTGCAAACACGTGAGGGGTGTACTCACTTCTGTGAGATACTGTGTGTGTGTATGTATATGTATGTATATATATATATATATATATATATATATATATATTATACCTTTATAAAATAATACCAAGTCTTGCTTCTTCAAAATTTCATGTATAATTCAGTGTATTACTTGCTGTTTCTTTATCATTAATGATGAACTAGAAATTTTCACATTTTGTACCATCCGGTGCCAATTTTCCTTCCTGTTTTCAAAGTAGTATGATTTGGGACATGCTAATGTTAGTCTAACATACTTCATAGAGTGGATAGTATGCAGATTGGAATTCGGTCCATGTCATGTATTCGACTTTTCGAGGAGTTTCAGGGTGATTTTTAGATTGAAAGTATGACATTGTTATAGTCGGTGTATGATAATCTCACTGAACTTTTGCCAGACAGACCTTGGTCTGGTCACATGGTCACAATTTGTGCTGCAGTCCGCTAATTGATGACTGTTGAGTTTTTCACACAGAGCGCTCTTGTGTGTCAGCGGGCCATATAAAAATGATTGACTGGGCGTTTTTGGCCCGCGGGCCACAAGTGGAACATCCATGGCGTAACTGGCTGGCAGAGAGAGATGAAGGTGAGAGAAAGAGTGATTGATGAAGAGGTGGAAGATGACAGATGTGAGGAGAAGAATCTCGGCCCTGTTTAGGATGTAGATTGATTCAGTTCAAATGACGGCGCATTGTTTCACACAGAGAGAGTCTTTTATTTCACTCTGTATTTTGTTCAATCTCTCCATTTCTCCCAGACCGAGCGGCTCAGAATAAAAACAATCATTTGACGGATGGACAGCTTGCAGCGGGAGAGAGTAAGAGAGCGAGTTTACGGAGGGCAGGAGAAACAGAAAGGATGAGAGAAGGGGGAAGGGAGGAATTAGCAGATTGAAGATTTATCGTTGAGCTTTACAGAGAGAGACTGTAAAAACCCACATGAGACAGATAAGAACACTATCTAAATGGAAAAGGAAAGAGAAAAAGAAGGAAGCGTTTGACTTTTCAGGGCCGTTTCCAGAGAGATAGACGGATGATAGTTTCTCATTCTAAACGTATAATGCTTTTTGCCTAAATCCCATCATATTTCATCAGGACACGAGGGGTCACTGCCTCAGGTCTCTTATATTCATGTGCAGCAGTATCTGCTCACTGCATTACTGCCCATTTCAGTTCCATTATTAACTTAGAAGGTGAAACGCTTCCTCTGAATTTTTTGATGAAACAGTTCCTCAGTTTTTTTGGTTCTTTTTTAAAATCAATATAAAACTGCTTTTGCTACTCATTTGGCTCCAGGTATTTCCTAGTAGTGAAGCAGTAAGAAATGGCAGGATTTTCTCCACTAAGAATTATTTGGATAATGGAAATATATATACATATTTTTTTTTATTTCAGAATTAAATTTTAATATTATATATTTAATTTGAAATAACAATGTTTTTTATTTTATATTTTTATTATTATATGAAATTATTTTATTGTATTATGTCAGGTTATATTTGATAATTTAATATATATATTTTTATAATATTTTAATAAGTTGTTATATTCTAATTGATCTTAAATAATGTGTCAGTATGTAATGTATAACTAAGAATTACACGATACACGGATATATATATATATATATATATCCGTGTATCGTGTAATTCTTAGTCCCTTGTCCTAGTAGATGGCAGTAAAGTGATTTGTGTGCCACTACATTTGGGTGAGAAAGTGTCTGCAAAGTATATAATTTCAATATAATTGGAGCCCTCAACAGGCAGGACAAAAACTAGCAATGCTCAACAATGTTTTAGTTGAGCTAGCCATTGCTACATCATGCCCATGTGGGCTCATAAGTGCAGTATGTTGTTAAAAACTAGGTGGTTGTTGTAATGTTTTATGATCAGCCCACGTTTTAAAATTGCAACCAAACTGCAACAATGTTAAAACGTTTTGTGCATTCTGGGCTTTGACTGTGGTTTTCACTGTATAATAGGGGTGTGATGGCGCAGTGGATAAGACACATGCCTTTGGTGTGAGAGACCCGGGTTCGAATCCACTGTGAGACACCAATGTGTCCCTGAGCAAGACACTTAACCCCTAGTTGCTCCAGAGGCGTGCGACCTCTGACATATATAGCAATTGTAAGTCGCTTTGGATAAAAGCGTCAGCTAAATGAGTAAATGTAAATGTATAATAACAGTGATAATAATGACAATATTTGTCAGACATGTGCTTTAAAATAAGAAATAGAAAGCTATAAACTTTGATCAGTCATGTTACATTACTAGCAGATGCTAGGATGTTTTTAAACTGCAACTAAAATGCAACTTTGTAAAAATGTTCGACTGTGGTTTCGTTTGTACTGTAGAATAGCAGTAATAATCATTAGAATATTTTTCAGACAGGGCCTAAAAATAGGAAACAGAAAGCAAGGATCTTTGATCAGTCATGTTACGCAACTAGATACCATGCTAACTTTTTGTTAGCAGTTTTTATGCAGAATCTGTTCATGAACTTTAATTCACCCTATCCTCCGCATGTATAACAGCTAATGAAGCTTGTCTAACTAACATCCATTAACATCTAGTTAATCAAGCTAGTATTGTTGGTTAAACTATAGCAAAAAACAGCATCCCGAAGCTAGTTTTTGAGTTACTTTCTTTCAACATATGGAATGAAACCTTGATCTCACGATGAAACACACTCAGAGTTCAATACCGAATGATGACATCAGGACATAAATCCTCTTTTATTGATAAGAATCATCGTATTGCGGGTACAACACACATCCAGCTAAGCGCTAAAAGAATGAAAGCTGGAATTAGCTTTAGCTAATTAGCTTCATAAGACAGTATGAGCCTTGATAAAATGAATACATTATATATTAGACTGCTCAATGATGTTATAGTTTCATATTCATATTTTAGATGTCCTCCAAAGTGACTTAGAGACACTTTATATTCCGAGATCAATCTTTTTGTGACAGAAATGTGGCTTTCTAACGCCAACAAACTAAAACAAAGACACTGAAGCATCACCAAAGCAGACGGTACTACTGTAAATTACAAAAAACATCAAACTGTAAATCTACAAAAATCAAGAATGGGCGTTAAGAAACAAGCCACTCGAAACAAACCAGATAGAAACAAGCATCTTTTTTTTTAATTCTCAGGTTTCTAAAGACTATAACCAACCCCAACCTCCTTCCCTCTCTCCCACCATCCCTGATCCCAAATCAGTCATGTACGGCGTCACACAGGTAAACATTCCGTTGAGCACACCTGTGCATGTAGAAACTGCTCATGCAAAACTAAAGAATAATTTTACAAGAATTCACCAGCACGGAGACTAAATCAAAGTAAGATTGTACCTGAACCATCTGCTAATAAAACCGGCACATCTGTTAAATGGAGTTGGCGCATCGTAGCAATCACGATGCAGATGCAGCTGACATCCATTTACAAGCACAACAACGTGTGTATCAGTAGCCTGAAGGGTGATAAACTCACCAGAGAAGGTTTAAAGTCAACATGAAATTATGTTTTTGTGTTATCAGTATATTCGACAAAAAATATGCTGGTCGAGACTTGATTTTATCCATTGGGAATTGATTGCACTGGTAAATGTGACCAGAATGATGGATATGTTCAAATAAGAGTTCTTGAAGATGTCATCCAAAAATGAAGGTCGTTTCAGAGGCGAAGCAATTTACGGTAATTACGCATATTAAGACCGGGAATGTGTGATTTCATGTTGACTTTAATAGCACGCTTTGGTCTGTTCTCAGGTGCTACATACATGTAGGTCATTATAAAATAGCATGATATGGTCCGTGTCACAAGAACTTAATCGCAGGTAAGTTCAAGTAAAATCTCACGAGAGTCCTTTGAACGAGCTTTCAACAGTCAACGCCTTCAGCCAATCACATTTTTTCGTATTACCTAAAGAAATGAGCTTTGCAAAGCACACTAGTTGGACTTTTGGATATTGCACAGGCTGGTAAGCCGTCCGTGTTAGTATGCCAAGTGAAGCACCATCGGTTTTCCTGCACACGCTCAGTTTATAAGGTTGAGTGTGGGCTACTAGTCCGTAACTAATCCCAACGTTCCCTATATTTCAGTGCGCAGACAAGCATGGAGAAATGTCTTTTTAGTGCTACTGGAAAACATCTGATCAGACAGTGTCCTAGAAAGTAAAGTTGTTTTGTAAAAAAAAAAGAAAGGTGTGGCTTTGTTTATTTCAATTTTTTGGCATCTGTTCATGATTTTGTGTTCTATTTTCCATTCACATGTCTATTGTTCAGGTTTAGTTTTCATTCAGCATGGCATTTTTTATAACAATCTGTTGAAGAACATTCCTCAAGATTGTCTTCAGATACTCCCACCCAAATCCTCTAAGGTTACAGTTGCTCCGAGCGGATGACGTGGAAAAGCGTAACGTTGTACAGGACTTGATGTCCGTTATTCCAGGCGTACAGAGCGCGATCTCGTGGGTTGTAGTCCAGCATGGAGATGTGCGAGTACTTGTTCTGCAGAACGATATCGTTGTACTCGTAAGTCGAGGAGTTGGTGTGATAGGCGTAATAGACTTTCGTCCCTCCCGAGTAGCCGTTGGTCACGTAGAGCGTCCCGCAAATCATAAACGACTCCCCGGCGCTGCGTCTTGGGTGATTGGTCGTCCAGCTCTGGATTATATGCAGGGTCAGGGGGTGGAGCTTGCTGATGACGATGTTCCCCGCATTTTGATTGGTGGCGTAGACTGCCCAGAGGCCACCCTCGTCCACCATGAGGTCGATGTCGGAGTGTCCGCCCCAGGCATAGTGGTAGGTGTTACTGTAGCCCGCGTTGTCCAGACGCTGAGATTTACTTATGGTGGACGTCTTGAAGTCAAACTTGATGATCATGTTGCTTTGGAACTTGTTAAAATATATGGAGCCATTGTAGACCACCTGACCTGTCCCGGACCAAGGGTGCGGCAGGCGGTGAGACGTGAAGTTATCTGTCGTCATGAAGTCCGCCATAGACTTATATTCCCGCACAAAACGGTTGTTATGATAGCCGTCCATGTACCACACCTGAACAGAAGCGAGAGAGTAAGTGATTATTATAAATGATTTAACAATACAAGGAACTGAGTTAATGAGACACATCCCTATAGCACTAGTATAGTGAGCAGATGTGCATTAGTATTCATCTGGAGGATGTCGTTTTTAGCATTTGCTCAACTAGAGCATGTCTGCCGGAACATTCCCTGTCGGATGTTTGCGCAACATGCAGCAGATGTTTGTCAGAATGTATATTGAGTGTGTGTGTGTGTTTTTTAAGATGTTCATCAGGGTTGTGCATCGTATTTTAATTTTGAAAGTTGGCTTTACAAAGTCTTATTTGAAAATTTTGTTGCTCAAAAAACCTTGAAGTGTGTAAATGTAGATGGATGGATGGACGGATTGATGGAAAGACTGAGGGACGGACGGATGGACGGATGGATGGATGGACGGATGGATGGATGGATGGATGGATGGATGGATGGATGGATGGATGGATGGATGGATGGATGGATGGATGGATGGATGGATGGATGGATGGATGGATGGATGGATAGAAAAATAGATAGGCGGATGGGTGAGCGGATGGATGGCCAGGCAGATAGATAGATAGATAGATAGATAGATAGATAGATAGATAGATAGATAGATAGATAGATAGATAGATAGATAGATAGATAGATAGATAGATAGATAGATAGATAGATAGATAGATAGATAGATAGATAGATAGATAGATAGACGAACGATGGATGGATGGATGGATGGATGGATGGATGGATGGATAGATGGATGGTCAGAATTCCGGCTTGACATTCACAAAATCAAAACTCGAAGAAGTACAGAAGGTTAAACTACAGACTCATCCTTTCAACGATCAATGGAAGTAGGTCAAGTTATTCTTTATTTTGTCTGTGCTTGCATTAGATTGTTTTTTGTTCTGGCATGAATTTGCCAGCACAGCAGGACGTGTTCAGTGAGGTCTTAATTAAATTCCAGACTGAAGGTGTCCATCCTTCCCTGGCTGTGGCAGAACGCAGGCGGTGAAAACTGACAGCCAGGAAGTTGCTGTGTGCCAGGCATTACGAACCCTATGGGGATAATTCCAGATCATTCCGGATAAAAGCGACTCTCCATGGAGATTTCCCAGCATGGCTGGGGCTTTTGTCTCTCGATGAGCGAATGGAAAGGTAGAGCAGTCACGCTTATGGAATATTCCAGAGCCTCGCGGCCCAGCGGGACGTCTGTGTGCTCTCTTATAGGAGGCACGAAGCAGTAAACAACATCTACTGTATATATCAACATACAAACTCACTCTTTCTGCATGTTTGAACATACTGCACAACCTTTATCTCTTTTGAAACCCACAGTTGTTCACTGTAAGGCTGTAGCAATAACATTTGATTAGATTTCGTTGTGTTTTAACTGCATTCTTCAAAATATAAACTGTTCCAAAGCAGCTTTAGTGTGGTAATACTCTCAGTGATTGAGTCCTGGGCAGAAGTGGCAACTATAAAATCCCCAAGAGTAGAAGGATGTGCCAAGAATCAGCTGAGGGAGCTCATCCTTGGGCCAACACCAAAATAACACCATAAAACATTTTTTTTGAGCCAGGATCTGGTCAGCTTTCCATGTAAAACTTGGTTGTTGTTTCAATGTTTGAAGAAGTCTCTTATGCTTACATTTATTTGCTAAAAAATACAGTAAAACAGTAATATTGTGAAATATTATTTAAATTTAAAATAAGTGTTTTCTATTTAAATATATTAAAAAATGTAGTTTATTCATGTGATGCAAAGCTGAATTTTTAGCATCATTACTCCAGTCTTAAGTGTCACATGATCCTTCAGAAATTATTCTATTATTATTAATGTTGAAAACACGTTGTGCTTCATATTTTTGTGGAAAATGTACTTTTTTTCCATAATTTACGGTGGCCGAGAGAGCTCAACGCGCTGCAAATAGAAAAAACACCTGCAAATTAAGAAAACAACTTCCTCAATTTGACAACACACACGCTGCAAATGCTCACAACACAACCAACTAAAGAAATGCACTGCAAATAAAATGTATTTGGTTGTATTGTGAGCATTTGCAGTGTATTTCTTTATTTTTTTGTGTCGTGAGCATTTGCAGCACCTGCTGTCAAATTGATGAAGATGGTTTTCTTGATTTGCTGGTGCTTTTTCTATTTGCATGTGTTTTCTGAAGTCGCAGGGCGTTGAGCTCTCTCGGCCACTGTAATAATTCTTTGATGCAGTGTTATTTTTAATATCATTGAGATACTATTGAATCAGGTTTGATTTTTATATTTTTCATTTAAAGTTCAGTAATAGTTTTAGTATCTGGTTGTGTTTTTCTCATTTTTAGTATTTAAAAAAAAAAAAAATGTTGTCAATATAATTTTTATTAATTCATTTTTTGTTTTATTATTTTAGTGTATCAAGTTAAACTAAATAAAAATTTTAAATATTGCCTTGGCAACTAGCTGAAATCATTTTAAAATATATTTTCTTTTATTTCATTTAACATTTATTTTATAAGTAACATGTTTTTAATGGTTTTAATTTTAGTTTCTGTTTTAGTTAACTACAATAACCCTGCTTTAATGAATAGAAAGATCAAACGTATAGCATTTATTTGAAATAGAAATCCTTATACATGTCTTTACTGTCACCTTTGATCAAATTAATAACTAAAAATATTAATTTATTAGACACCCTAATTTTATAATAAACAAAACAAAAAAATGGATATTCATTATGAGAACTGAAATGTGATGTTTATATGCAAATAAGTTGCTTTAGTGAGTCAGATGTCAATCATTATATGCTAATAAAACTCCTTTGCAGAGACGAGTGTGTAAAACATGGTAAATAATTATCTCTGATAATCATATACATGCAGAATAAATATGATCTTATCCTGTGCGATTTGGATGCCTGGACACCTTTTTGTTGATTTGTAAAGCTACTGGTAGCATTGCTATTTTAATTTCTGTATGCATCATCTTCAGGCCACAAAATACCTTTATGGTCAGAAGTTGGAAATCAAATAGGAATATGATCAGAATATCGAACGCAGCATTAATATTTGACCATATTCTGGTCGGTCACAGGGTGTTTGTTCACCTTTAACTTAATGCTCACGCACAGCTTGAATGCTGCTCCATCTCTACTTGGTATCTCTGACAGCAACACGCTGCTCTGCCAAAGCTTTTTATCTTTGAAGAGCCAAAGACCGCTCTGAGATATTGCTTATTGTTCTCTCCCACACACACACACACGTCTCTATCGCCACGCTCTGTCTGTCTCACACATACAGCCTACGGTCTCATCAATCTTTGAGAACAAGAGCCTCCAACCCAAAGTGTGAGAAAAACAGAATAAGAGGGAGGGGGAAGCACTAAAACTGGGTCTGTGGGTGTGAATGAAGGTTATATGTTCACCAGCTTGATTTATAATTGCTCTGCTGCGTTTATGGGGTTTGGAGCGACTAGCTTGCACAAGGCATCCCTTTAATGGCTTTTTAGGCTCATAATTGTGTATTTTGAGGTGAATGTGTCTTGTTTCTAAATCAAAGGTCTAGTATGAGTGTTTGCAATGGGATCTAATATTTTTGGGTTTTGCATTGGAGTAGTCTACTGTACACTGTAAAATTGGTGATTGGTGAACATTGTTTTGTTTTTTGTTTTATTGTAAATAAAACAAAGATTATTGGAGTGCATTGTACGTGAAAATACAATTTCAGCCTATCTACTTCAACATTTTACGTTTAATTGAATTGAACACATGAAGTCTTGCCATTTTCTTTTTATTATTTGTGGAATTTACTAGCAATTTGTGAGTAAAACCTTTATCATTAATTGTTTATTTTCAGTGTACCATTATAATTATTTGCAAAATGTAATAAGAGCTAAACTACATTATGAATATAGCCACAGCATTGCTATACTCGTAATATAATATGACCTTCAAGAAAAATGTTAAGGAAACAAAATGTCTTTAAATTGTTATTTTATAAAGTAAATTCATTTAAGTGCCTTTTTTCCAGGAATGCACAATATATCGGTACCATTTATCGGCTAATATTCATTCATTTTTAATTATGTATTTATTTATTTTTTAGTAGCCCACATTTGATATTTAATTGTACATGGTAATTTTCCCTATGTTTACTTTTAGGTTAATTTTGCTCATCTAATTTTGTAAAAAAAAAATAATAATAATAATGTTAAATGCAGTCTTCATCAAATCTAATATAATTTCAAATAGTACTTTTTTATGCCTAAATTCACTTGTAGCATTTAAAACAATTTATTATAGTTTTTAGTGTTTTGTTTTAAATGCATTTATACAACAACAAAAAAAAAAATCAGTATCAGCTATAGTAATAACGGTTCATTTTTGATGAAATATTGGTGCATGAAGATCTAGTTACTAACATGTACACTAAAGTTAATAGTTGGTGAACACTGAAGAGGGGTTTCGCATGTTATTGTATTGTTTCCAGGACCGCAGCTCTCAAAGAACAAAAGGCAAATCAGAAAAGATGCTTGTGAAATGAAGAAACGGTCTGGAACTGAGCTTTATTTATATACAGTAGTGCTTTATATAAAACACATTGTTTTAAAACAGCTTCACAGTAATAAACAGGAAAATACCAGAATTAATGATGCAAACTTCATCAAATATGAGACTAATTCAAATTCTGCTGTAAAGCAGCTCCATTGAAGACAAGAGTGTCATTATTCAGCTCAGGTCAGTGTTGATTCATTTCAGTTCCATAACTCTTTTGATTCCAATTTGATTCAGCTATAAAGCAGCTGACAATACTGTCATTATTAATCTCAATTCACTTTAAGTTTTTTTCTCATCAGTGAGAACTGGAAAGCTGCTTGCTGAGAAACTTCTCACAAACGCAGCAGTTAAAGCATATGCAGCTCTGGGATGCCAACTGCTAATTGCCAATTTGTCATTTAGCCACACTTTAATGCAAAGCCGCGTGCAGGACATTTATTACAGGAACAGTCGCTTGCAACCTGGGGTTAAGATCCTGGCCACGGATGCAGTGCTGATGCCTCATAGATCAACCTGTGTGGGTTCGATACTATAACGTTTGGTAACCAACCCAGATCTTTAACCATAACGGCATGCAATCCTACAGAAAAATAGGTCAAATTTTATAGCACACTTCTGCTCTGCCATACAACATCACCACAAACCCTCTTCACACTCTCACAAATGTCTGAGAAATGATTAGGCTAAGAATCAGCTTATACACACTGGCTATATCAGGAACGTCTCACACTCATTTCCAGCTGCCCTCATTCATCCTCCACAGTGTTTCCTAACCTCCACCCGTTATCACAAGCCCCTCGGCGGCCTCCATTACGAGCCCCGCTGGAGCACTTCACATCTGGACAAGTGGAAAATTATTTGGCCTTGCTTATTTTTCCCTCGTGCCACTGAGAGTATTAGTGACCTGACTTCAACTCCGTGAATGGCCAACTTGCAAACGAATTGCTGTTTTGAACTGGATCTTTGAAGTGATTCATAAACTGTTTATAAATGTGTAAAAGTAAACTCACAAACAAATTATTACAAACTTGTTTGATTCTTTTGTTCCAGTGGACTCTCAAACCGTTTGCAAATGTTGTTGGAGTGATAAACAGTGTAAAAGTAAATTCGTTAACAAAATGAAGAATGAAAAGGATTACAAGAAGCTTAAAAGAAGGATAAAATGCAGTGCTTTGAATCCTGGGAATGTTTATGAATGGAATTTTTTATTTAAAGGAACCTATTCATCTGCCACACAGTGCTCGAGGGAGTTTAGCAGATCCTGATTATGGACTAAATATTTAGATTCTGAATTTTCGGAAATGGCATGAGGAACTTCATTGTGCGTTTTAACTTTTCTCTGTGTACGAATATAGGACGTAGTTTTCCTCAAGCATGTATATTTGCATTTGTGTATGAAGGCTCAGCCTTGAGGTTTGTTTCTCGTATGGTTATAAATCAACATGGTTATAAAGCAGTTGCCAGCAGCTATGTGCTTGTGGGTTTTTACTGCCGGCATAAAATAACCAGCTATCCTCCACTACCTGCATGTTAATGAATCTCAGAAATGAATCCTGTTTGTCCCACAAAAGGAATTTACTGTTATACGAATACTAAGAAATGCAGAAATGATCATTAAATTGATCAAAAGTGACAGTCGTGACATTTATAATATTCAAAGTTTTCTATTTTAAATCAATGTTGTTCTGATGTTGAATCTTTAAAGAAATGGTTTCCATAAAAATATCGAGCAGCATGACTGTTTTAAACATTGACAATCATAAGAAATATTTCTTGAGCAGCAAATCAGCAAATTAGAATGATTTCTGAAAGATCATGTGACACTGAAGACTGGAGTAATGATGCTGAAAATTCAGCTTTGCATCACAGGAATAAATTACATTTTACAATATATTTAAATAGAAAACTGTTATTTAAAAATTGAAATAATATTTCACAATATTAGTGATTTTACTGTATTTTTGGTCAAATAAATGCAGTCTTGATGAGCAAAAGAGACTTCATTTGACATGACACTCCATTTCCCCAAATGCTTGAATGGTATTGTATGTCTGATTACATGTGTATATATATTTAAAATTGTGAAATAGGTATGTTTTTGCATTTACACTCACCCTAGTGTCTCCTTCAGGAGCGAGAGGGTCAGTCATCCAGGATCCGAATCGAGACCCGGATGTTTTAATAGTGATTGCATCACTAATGCCGGTCAGCTTACCACACGCTGCAGGATGCACAACACACATATTTAATTACACACACGTATATATAATTGCACTCACACACACACACACTTTCTGACGAGAAGCCTATTGTCACACACACAAGTTTAATGAGTTCAGAGATTTAATTCTGTAATGTTATGATGAGTCTGATTCAGTCATAATTACTGTGGTAATCTTATATCTTGGTGTGAAGGTTATGATTAAAGGACTTTAATTGAGTCACACTAAGCTTCATTATGAGTTTTCATGACGAAGAGAGAGAGAAAAAGTCTTCATTGATAATTGAGGAAAACATACGAATGTTTTTCATGTGTGTGACAGGGAGAGAGAATATAATATATAGATAAATCGTAAGATAAATATTAAAAATGATGGTTATTGATGTCCTGTGGTGATAGTGAGTAATAACCATGGTGTGAGTGTGTATTTTCCTGCTCGGCCTCGCCCATTTAACACACACACATGCTTGAGATTAACACACTGAGCTGTAATCTGTTGTCTGGAGGGAGATACAGGTCTAAATTATTACACTACTATCTTTAGACTAAAGCCCTGATTCTCTCACACTGCAGACACACATCTGCAGAAAAAACACACAACCCTCTCACACAATGTAATGAAGCAATGTATGAGACTACTGATTCATTATTGTCAATATTTCATGATTATTTCAGTGTTACTAGCAATTTTTGAGGGAAAACTGTTTGTACACCATACAGGAAAAAAACATGAATTTCACGTGTGAGCACATGTGAGAACATGTTAAATTCATGTGTTCTTGTTTAATCTCATATGATCGCATCAAAATGGCATTTGAGGATTTATGTTTGAACAAGTGAAATAGTGAATTACATGTTTACGTTTCTGATGAAAATGTGATTTTTGCTGTAAATCTGATGGCTTAGAACAGTAATAGTACTGCATCTTTCCTTGACAAAGCACAAACTCATTCATGTCACATGTGGGATGAAATGTGCATGGGAATATCTGAGATTCATATGGTTTTCCTGTTTCATATTCACCAGAAGCAACACACATGGATGAAGCTCAAGTGTGTGTATCAAGGAGAGATCAATCAGTTATTTTAAAGCCGTATTGATCGTACAGTGAAACTGGCCCAGATTTATCTTCCAGAAACTCGGCGTGAAGGAGAAAGAAAGATGATACACACCAGAGAAAAGATTCTAGTGTGTGTGTGTGTGTGTGTGTGTGTGTGCATGGATGCTGGGAAATGGAGGCTGTGATGGTGAATGTATAATTTTACTCTCTTATAACTCAGGAGACTTGAACTGAGTTCTCAGTAATGCTTCATTTAAGTATCAGCTACATCTCAGATGTTTCTGCTAAAATAAAAAACAGACCTAAATGAAGGAATAGTTGACATACAGTAAGAGTACAGAGCTGTAAAATTAATGTGGAGATCAGCTCAGAACATTTGATCTTAATAGAAATGGGTGAAAAATATTGAATTCTCTGACTTGATTACAGACGCTTGGTCAAATCACACAGTTTGAGATGTTGAGATCTCCTCTGAAAACTCCAGAAGAGACACAGGAGAATACTGGACTCATCTGAAACATCTGAGAAGCAGGAGACGAAAGCAGAAGTCTCCAGTTGCTCTCCATTTCATCAAGAAACAGTCAATTTGAAGAGATCTTGTTGAAAAATTTTCTTCATCATTGGGAAACAGTCGAAAACGTGTTTAAGAAATCAGATTAGAGTGAATCAGAGAAAGGTGAGTTTAGGTTCTGATTTTGACTTCATTTCTCTTATAATCAATGTCTTAATTTGTACCCGATCTTTATAAATCGCTCTTTAGTTTGCTCTTAAAAATAAAGGTTCCAAAATTTTTTTTTTTTTTTTTTTTACAGTTGTGTCAGAAAAACCGGTTTCCTTTCAGTGAACAGTTCCATTTTTCTTAGTGTGAAAAACTGTTTCCACTATAATGAACCTGAAATAGAAAGCTCCCATTGATGTTAAAGGTTCTTAATGGAACCATGGATGCCAATAAAGGTTTGTTTATCTTTTATGTGCTTTTGAAAACCATCATGTATTGGTGCTTTGGAGAAAAGAGCAAGCAAAACACTTATCTTAACAACTATAATGTGACAAGAACTTTTTTTAATCTCCAAAGAACCACACAGAAAATCTGGAACTGGCCCAAATAGTTCTTGATCGGAAAGTTCTTTTAACCGGAGATGTTGATAAGAACCTTTATTTTTAAAAGCGCTGCTGGAAGTAATTAACGCTGCACCCTTGATTAACCATCAGATGTTTGTGACACATGGCAGCTCATACCCATAACTTTTTTTGGCTGTTACGTTAGAAAGTCCAATGTCTACTCGCGCACTTGGGTCGGTATATTTGTGACACGTTTAATCTGTGAATCTAGCTAAATCAGACAAAGTCGTTGTCTTCTCTCTGCAATGTCCTTGAAGAAAAAAATTATTCATAAATTAAGTAAATACTGCTTGTTTTAATTCTAAAATGATAGCTTTTCTTAAATTAAGACAACAAACATGTGGCATAATGTTAATTGCCACAAAAATAATTGGGGGGGGGGGGGTTGGAAGTTAACGGGGCCAATTTCAATTTCTGGAGTATTTACAGTAAGATTATCGTTTTATAAAATTAGTTCTGTTCTGTTTAAATGATCATTTTACCATTTTTAAACTTTTTCTACGCTGTTATTAATTCCAATATTTCTAGTATTTGTTAATTTATGTAATTTAATCTTTTTTTATTATTTATTTATTTACTACACGTCAAATTTGTGGATATGTGTGACAAATAAAATGTCAAACTTTTTCTCTATTTTTCATGCCAAAATTGTAAAATTGGACTTTACACACAAAATAATGTCAATGCCTATGGTTTACATCTTGTGGCTGTAATACTGAAACAGTGAGTGTTTTAACGTTTACAGATTGGCTCCATTCACTTCCATTAAAAGTGCCATAATTTTATTTTCCTAAACAAAAGAAGAAACAAGTGGACATTTTGTGGTGATCAACATAATGCCATAAATTGAGCTTATTTTATACTGTACCTGGAATTCAAACGATGTTGAGCCAGTATCATGTCTTAGGTAAACTTAGAAAGATAAACACATTTGTCGTGTGTCTTACCGAGCTTCTGCATGCACGCACGTAGCCGCTCCTCGAGACTAACCACGCGGGAGTGCAGGTCGTCGTAGTCGTAGGCTCCCATCTCCTGCTGGAGGAGGCTGAGGCTGGACGTCAAGTTCTGCACCTCCTCCTTAAACTGCTGAACCAGCCGCGCGTCCGCTTTGTACTCCTCCAGTACAGGGATCAGCGGACGCAGCTCCGCCATTTTTGCCTTTATGGCCTATAAGTATGTAACGTGAAAACATTGGAAAGTCTTGCCTAATGTACGTTCTGAAACCTGTCTGAACCCTTGCTGCCTCAATCTAGCTGTTGAACACTGTTGTGTATAGTGTGTTTGTTCATCTGGATACTTTTAAAATAAATGTTTCAAAGGGTTTTTACAGCCATTGGAGTTCTTATAGAAAACCATATCTGCCTCAAAGTATGTGGCCATCTAAACATCACACCAATGTGCTTCAATTTCAAAACCATTGGCATTTACAACGAGTTGAGACCCATTCACACCAAGGATAAAACTATAACGATAAAGATATCGTTCTCGAATTTAAAAGAATGGAAGAGTCCACACCACTTTTATAATAATAACAGCACAACTGAACAATGTCGTTGGAATCACTTACACAACGATTTTTCCAGCTGATGGACGATAAAAATATCAGCCAATCAGAATTCACCTGACTTTAAAGAGTGCAAGCGGACCACAGAACTGCAGTGTGCTTGTAATAAACAAAGTTATCATGCGTCTGTGTGGACGCTAATCGTTATAGTCGTCTTCATGACTATTGTTTATGGTGTGAATGAGCATGTTTTGCTTCATTGTTTTGCTTCTATAACAGTTTTTACTCTTCTGAGAAAGTTTTTCTAGATGCTAAAACAAGGATGCAGAGAGCATCAGTGAGGTCAAAAATCGATGTTGGATGAACGAAAAAGGTTGCAAAGGTCTTCAATGTTCAGGTCTGGGTTTTGTGCAGGTCAGTCCAGTTTTTCCCCACCAGACAACTGGATAAAACATTTTTTATAAACTTTGCTAGTGCAAAAAAGTTCTACTTTAAATGCTTGTTTACCCTTGTGAAAAAGAAGTGTGTTTTTTGTATAGAATTGAATTAATTGTATTGAAGGTGCACTTAAAGTCAGTTATTGTTTATGGTCGTACTTTGAAAAAATTCACTTTTTTCAATGTGTTGACTAACGTACACATAAAGTGCATGTAAAGTACTTGATAATAATTTTAACTATAGTGCGTTATTCAATGTTACGTTTAGAGTTAACATTTTTTGAAAATGTACTAAATCGCAATTTCATCATTACAAGGACCAATAAACAATGATATGATTTTAATTTACCATAAATGCCTGTCTGCACATTCAGCAGTACACTTTAACCATATTTCAGAGTATTTAAAATTGTATATAACAATGAACTTAAGTCCTATAATCACTCTAATTGCTTTTAATATAAATGCAAAACTAATACAGTTTAATTTAATTGTATATAACATGCAATTGCTGCAAGTGTCCGAAAATATTACATTCAACTCGCACTTGAGTATATTCTTAAGTAAATTATAATGTGTACTTATTTTTCACAAGGTAAAGAGACTGTTTTGCGCGTAGTCTTGATTTTATACATCTTTAAGTGATGTTGTAGAGGAACATTTTTTAACTTTAACGTGTCCACATACTTTTGACCATGTAGTGTATGCACTGATGCTTAAAAAATCCACGTTTGTAACAAATGATGCTAATATCAAGAACTTCAAATGTAATACAGACTTAAATTTGCATATAGCACCTCAGGAACCCTGAGAAATGGTTTTTAATAAGATGATTCTTTCCTGAAGTGCTTTAATAAACTAATAAAAACTTTTATTTTTAAGCTGTGTGTGTGTGTGTGCGCGTGTGTGCGCGTGTGTGCGCGTGTGTGCATGTGTGTGCGTGTGTGTGTGTGTGCACGTGTGCGTGTGTGCTTGTAGAGCCAGTGAGAGACCAGAGGCCAAGTTGCAGTAACACTACTCATATCCGTATATAAAAATTATATATCTACAAACAATTATCGACGAAATCAAGCGCTCTGAACACGGTAAACAATTGGGAAAAGACTTTATTTGTTGTCGTTTAGAATGCAACAGCAGAAAGGGACACATGCTGAAATTACAACTCACATACAACAATGTGATGTTAAGATTAAATTATTTACTTCAAAACGGCATATTACTTCAAAAACCAAAGACTCATAGTGACAAATAATAAGAGTAATAGATTAGAAAAATTAACAAAATACTAACAAAGATGAGAATAATAATGGTAGTAATAGTAATAATAATAGCAATATAACAATGAAACTAAATAAAACGTAACAGTTCTTTAGAGTAGCATGCAGGAGGAGATCTGATTGGTGGTTGGATAAGGGAGGGGGAGAAGTGTTTCTTACAGCTAATGTCGAATAGAATATGAGAATCGTGACATAAACAGCGTGACTGACGCCCACTTCAGCCAATTGTGGGTTACACCTGCCTCTTCTGGCCTCTGGCTCTCCTATCATGTCTTTATAGTTAGCCCTGCAAGCAAGAAACAACACACTCAGCACAGGGAGCTAACTCACTAACCTAGCTAACACATTCACGTGCTCTCACAGTCACACACGCACATCTCATGCACTCGCACACTCACACTTGTGTTACAAAGTGCAAACAAAATTACAGTCCATGCATGTGTCAGGTAGTATAGTGTGTGTCATGGAATGCTTTGATTGGTACATTATAGAAAAACGAAATGTGCAGATCCTTTATTATTAATATTTTATTTCATTTTTATATTTTATTTTTTTTATTTTAATAATTCATATTTCATTTAGCATTTTTTTGTTGGGAAATGTAAAAATACAAAAATGCAAATATTGCATTTGACCAAAAGGTCACTAATTGTTTGGATCGAATCAGACAGTTCTGCACATTTTGCAAAAATCACACAAGCATTTATAGGTGTGCATGCAATCTGCAGTGTTTGTGTATGAAAGTGTGGAACGATGTGTGCATTCGTGTGAAGTATGTGCACTGCTTACATTTAATTGTGTGTTTACCTTGTATTGCTTGGCGATGTTTTGTTTGTGGTTCTCCTCCACCTGTCTGAATTTGGTCTCCAGGCCACGGAGTTGATCTTCCATCTTCACAACATACTGCAGGTCCCTCTGGGTCCGCTGGTCCAATACTTGGATTGATTGCGTCATATTTTGCACCTAAAAATACACACGCACAAGTACCAGAGATTAAGTGGTTTTGTAAGTAAACACATTTCATATAATTCTTCTTCTTCTTATGTATATATATGACCATGGACCACAAAACCAGTCATATGGGTCAATTTTTTCGAAATTGAGATTTACACATCACCTGAAAGCTGAATAAATAAGCTTTCCATTGATGTATGGTTTGTTAGGATAGGACAATATTTGTCCGAGATACAACTATTGTTGTATATATATATATATATATGTATTGTATGTATATATATATATATATATATATATATATATATATATATATATATATATATATATATATATATATATATATATATATATATACATACACACACACACACACAGAGAGAGAGAGAATATTCAGTTTATTTTTTAAGTTTAGAATTTTATGGCAGATTATTCTTCAATTTGTTATTAAATTTGTTACATATTATTAAGTTTATACACTGAAATTAAATATTAAAATAAACATAAAATATCTAATAATAGAATGTATTATATCTATATATATATATATATATATATATATTTAATTTGTTACAACTACATATTTTACCAGATATAATTTTTTTTTTTTTCATTTTATATTTAATTTGTTATCCTCTCTTACAAAAAAATACTATTCTTACTTCCACTAAGCTTAAAATGATCTGATTTTGAAGAAACGTCTAACTATATTGACTCTAGTGACCTTCAGCAAACTAGCGAGTTCTGCAGCTATTCCACGTCTGCTAATGATTTGATGTGTCCGAGGAGTTGCATCACTGTCTTTCTGAGGAAAGGCTGTTTGCCTTCGTGCCAGCCGTGTTCCAGAGGAGCTCATTAACTCTGAGTTTTTGTATGCGAATAATATTGTTGTTAGGCTCATGCCTCTAGGTCACTTTGATCTCTAGAGGAAAGCTCTGGTTGTCATAGATTCTGTGTCTGTGGCAACTTTAGGTAGGTAACATGATGCCCAAGGGCAAACCAATAGAGCATTATGGGTCGGGAGGTCACCTTCTCCAGTAGCTGGCGGAGTTGTTTGGTGCGGGCGTCTCTTGAGCACATGGTCTGCTGAGGTGCGACGACCGTACACACACACCTGCCCTCGCTGTCCTGAGCCGAGCTGTACACCTGCCAGGACTCCTCTGGGTTAGCGGGTAAAACCTGACAACGAGAAATATTACAACATGTAAAGTTTATAGTTTCATTTATAATCCCAGACTTATTGGCATTACAAACACATGACTCAAGATAAAGCAAAATCCCATTTGCTTGTACCACGCCCACTTCCCCACCCTCCAATCAAAACACAGCGGCTTTAAATCAGTTTCATTCACGCACACAGTTTTGTAGTCTATTTGACTGACAGCTGTTAGAGAGAGGCAATCTATCCTGCTCAGCTGTGTCATTCTTGAACTGCTGTAGATTTACAGATCCAATCACAGTCTGTCTGGAGTTGGTGAGAGTGAGGGACAGATGGAGGATTGATGAACATCCGCTGATGCAGGTCTGGAGAATCCTAAATCTCCACACCAGTGGAATATGGAATAACACTACAGATTCTGTCTGCTTTGCAGTCTTTTCATGTTATGTTCCATTTTTAAACCCCATAGATTTTTGTTAATATTCAAAGTGATAGTACTATTAAAATTGTCCATGAAAGTGAAAAAGACTGAACCATGAAAGAGCTACACAACTGCGTTACATCTACAGAGTATTTGGTGATGAAGCCTATTTGTTCCATTCTTTATTCTATTTAACATAAGAATGTGCTAAAAACACGTTCTTGCGTTTGAAAGGGACTCAAGACGTGTTAAAACGCTATTTTATGTCTTTATGTCTTAGACCTCTTTGCTTCTTTCAGTGGGCTTTTCCATGCTTATTCTAGTAAAATCACGAAAAAATGCTCATATCTATTGACTTATTGCAGCAATTTTGGTTTATTAAAGTAAAAAAGTTGTATTAGAGCTAATTAGAACACAAAAACATTACGAATTGTAAAATTAATGAGCTGAGCGTTCGAAATCCCATGACATCACAATCAGCAGGTCAGTGAACGCCACTTTTTGAAACCGAGAAAGGAGGCGCGCACACGTTCCTGCACTGGAAGATTTTAAAGAATGGATGGAACAGAATGCAAAAGAATGAACATTTGTTTGCAAAAAGCGCTTTAAATGTGGAAAAAAGGGAATTGCGACGCGCTGCTTTATAGTGGAAATATTTTTGCATGGTAAAGGCTTAATATTTGAACTTTTCGTTTGAATATTCAGGGGAAATAATGACCCGAGACTTACTCCTATACTCCGGTCGGGATAGCCGCCCTGCGCCGCGGTCAGTTTGGTGGTGTTGAGCCCCACTAGTGATGGCAGTGTCTGGGACATCCAGTTGGTGATCATTGCCATGGTGCTGAGCACCACACCGATCTTCAGCAAAGGCACCGACATCTCTGCGCACTGACCCAAACTCTCATTCTACACAAGCCACCGGGGAACCGTAACGGCGAGCATCGCTGCCCGTGAGCGCCTCGTGCATACCATCATCCGCATCATCTCCTCTGACGGTCCCGGTTCGGATGGTCTCACAGTGCTCATCTTGATGTATGCCAGTGATTAAATGGAGTCCGGTGTTGTTAAAGTGATCAAAACTGGGCGATTGTGACCCTCGTCTCCGCGCTCTGCTCCCGTCTGGTGTCTTTTCCGTTATCCGTGCCTCTTTTGTGTGCGTTCACGCCCTTATTGGTCCGCCTTCCCCACGCAAGTGAATTACTCGGGATGGATTACAACTGCACACACCGACTGCTCTCCGTGGATGAGAAAGGAGGCGGCGCCACGCGTTCCTATATAAGGGAACGCGCGAACGCGTCAAGCGCTCCTCTGCTCACGAGACGCGCCACCGGGGATTTGCACTTGGCAACGAATCGCGTTAATGGCCCGATATTGTCACAGCCAAGCGCCCGGGACGGTTGTAAACCGAGCATCCCAATGTCACGCCCCGGTCCGGGTCAATGCGAGTGAAACGATCACATTTCTCCCGCGGGCCCATTATTACTGTTGCTCTATTGTAATGTCAAAACTGTGCAAATTATAAAAACGCTTTGAGGGGCGTCAAATTATCGCGCAACTAAAGTTTTCTCTTTGGTGCCAAACAGTTAACCATCTAGACGTTTTAAACAAAACATTTAAGCTTTTTTTGTGATTAAAATTGTAATATGTGAATCTATAATAAGGTAAAAAGGCCAGTTTTATAATTTTCCTATTCTATTCTGAATAAAAAGAAAAAGCGCAAGCAGCTTACTATTGTTATGGATACCGCTTCTTCAGGCAAAGGCGACTTGGTGCAATTATCCGACTTGTTGCAATTATCCGACTTGTAATGTCACTTGTTGTTACTGAATTAGACTTTAAATGCACACAGCTAAAGGGTTATTTTAACAAGCACCCTGTCATAAGTCACTTTTATCAGTGCTTTTTTATTCTGAAATAGTACCATGAAGGGACAAGATGTGTCAAGAGGACATTACTCATATAAGCGCCTGTGAAATAAATGGAAACATAAGTGGCATATTTGCTTGGAATCTCTTTATTGCAACCTTAAACATATGTAAATATCTGACATGCACATGTGTAGATGGATTTTATATATAAGAGGGTCCCGGAAAGGACCCGCCCTGCATGCATCCTACACATTCAGTGCCGTAAGTGCATTAATTCAGTTAGCATTAGAATGACTCGAGCGCCCCCGTGTTGTGATCTGCGGTACTGTGATGCAATTACACCCGACCATTTTCTGGCACTATGACAGAATGAGTTATGCAGTCTCATGCATCACTTGTTTAACACCTATTATTCACAGACCTAGACATGTCAGTGAGTAGTCGTGACACAGTAAGAGGTGCAAAACACGTCATAGTTAGATGTGCATGAATCGTGATACCAAAAATATTATATAAATATACTGGGGAAAACCGGGACTATGTGTCACACTTCTTAGCCCATAGAATATTTCTCAGGGTATGTTTATTTATTTATTTTTTAAGACAATTTTCGTGGAAGTTCAGGCTACATTAAATATTTTAATAATTATAGGCTACTGTTATTGCCCTGGGAAAAATAGATACAATTCATTTTGTACATTTAACTTTGTCCCCTGCACTCGGGCATTTTTTCACACTACATGGGGTAAAATGTCACAATGGGAGCCTGCTTTTTAAAACCGATTTGAGAATATTTTTTACAGTAGTTTGAAATATGAAATAAATTTTGATGAATAGGGACATCAAGTTTAAAATATATAGAATGTACAGTATGTGACAATATTCCCCAAAATACAATGTAGCAGGTGTGTGTTCCCCCTAAATAGAGAAGTTCAATTTAAAGAACAGAACCCGATAAATGAACCAGATTATAAATCCTAAATAAACTGCTAAATAAACTGGCATGAATATGTCAAAGGTATGGCCCTTTACGTAGACTGACCTTTGAGTGAGAGAGAAACAGGCTGAGAGATATTCGGGGAGTATCAGGCATCCAGTTGTGTCTCTGTCAGCATATCCAACCTCACTTTAATAAAACATCACACAGAAAGCATCCAAAACACTGAATCTAGGGCAGTTATTCTTTCTGGGCCTGTCACTGTCTGTTACATACACATGCACACACACTTTTTGGTTTGTGGATCCACAATGATCCGGTTCTGCCATCATTTACTCATCCTCATGTCCTTAGAAACCTGTATGATTTCCTGTATAGTTTCCCGTAGAACACAAAAATAGTTATTTATAACCTTTGAATATTCAAAGTGTTCTTTTCCTTACAGTGTAAGTGAATGGTGACCACAGCTGTCAGTCGAGTTTGAAATGTCTGAAAAGACTGAAATTTCAAGCTGTTCCTTTCACAAAGCTATGGTGTGACTTGAAATTTAATGCACAACTTGACGTAACTACTTTTTTAAAGGAATAGTTCACCCAAAATAAGAATTTGCTGAAAATTTACCCTCAGGCCAAGATGTAGACAAGTTTGTTTCTTCATTAGCACAGATATGGAGATCTATAGCATTACATCACTTGCTCACTGGAGTGGTGTGGATTATTGTGATGTTTTTATCAGCTGTTTGGACTCTCATTCTGACGGCACCCATTCACTGCAGAGGATCCGCTGGTGAGCAAGTGATGCAATGCTACAATTCTCCTAATTTACTGAAGAAACCAACTCATTTACATCGTGGATTGCCTGAGGGTGAGTACCTTTTCCGCAAATTCTCATTTGTGATATCTTTATGTTTTTTCCCTAATTTTTACAGTTCAGCTTTCACTGTATGGAAGTGAGCAGCTCAGTCATTCTGCTAAACGTCGCCTTTGGTGCTCCATGGAAAAAATCAGAGGTTGGATCAACACGAGGGTGAGTAAATGATTCATTTCCATTTTTAGGTAAACTGTCCCTTTAAATCTCTTCTGAACATGTCATCCCTATAGGTAACATGGTTACCATCCTGCGCTATGGTTGCGTTTTCATGTGAGCAGATGGAGAGAGACAAAAGAGAGATGGAGTGAATGAGTGATAGAGCTATAGAAATAGAAGGTCACTTCAGCACAAATCACTCTGGGCTTGAATTTGTTTGGCCTTGAGATCACTCAGCGTGTGTGCCAATGAACAATGCAACTTGACTCTCATTGGCTTGTTTTTATTTCAGAGATTGATGAGTAACATATCAGCGCACATGGTAGGACTGTGTTTTGCATAAAAATAGTGCAGCACAGACTTTTAGAACGCTCTCAATGTTTGGCTGACCTTGTGTCACGGCCTCGGACTTGTAAGCGGCAAAAAGATACTTATCTACAAATTAGTGCCCTTGGGAGGTTGCTTTTTCATTTTTGATGGAACATTTGGTCTCGTTAGTTCTCTCTAAACTCTCTGAACTTGACCGTGTTAATTAAATACTTGTTTCAAACCTATATTTCTTTCTGGCTTCTGATAAAAGCTGAAATTCTTTTAATTAAAAATCTGTACTAAATAATACTTTTCAATAAAGCAGTTTTTGGCTAATGAATCAAACAATCAAACTTAATGCCAAACGTCTATGCTGATTAATTTATGCAACACCAGGAACTTAACTGAGTTTATTAGCTTTTTCTCTATACACATTAACACTAGAATAAACATGAAAACAGAGTTTTCTGTGAGTTGTTTCATGGAATTAAGACAACAAATTGAAAATTAAGCTTGGATTGTGGTAAATTAAGCTGCAAACTGATCAACTAATCAACATTCAACCTCAACCGATGAGGATATAGCTAAACCTTAAAGGGATTGTTAAACATTATCGTCATTTGTGAAGCTTGACAGAATCTGCTAACGTTTAGTTTCATTGGAAATTAGCAGCATGAACATTCTGCTAAGCAGCTACATTTGTGTTCAACAGAAGAAAGTCAATCATATGGGGTTGGAGCGACATGAAGGTAAATACATATATTTTTTAAGTTTTCGTCAATGAACAGCTTCTTTAATCTATGGAAGTCTGTTTCTGCCACTGAATAAAAAATGTGATTTGCTCATTTTTATCTCGCAATTCTGACTTATTTCCTCAGAACTGTGTTTATATCTTGCTATTTTGACTCTACAACACACAATTGTTAGTTATAAAGTCAAAATTATTAAACATAAACTTGCAATTGTAAGAAAATAATTTTTTATTCTCATTATTGGGATTTATAACTCAATTTATATTTCACAATTCTGACTTTATTTCGCACAACTGCGAGTTTATATCCTGCAATTCTTACCATATAACTCGAAATTGTGTTTATATCTCATAATTCTGAGAAAAAAGTCATAATTGCATGTTTATATCATGCAAATTTGAAAAAAAAGTCAGAATTGCGAAATGTAAACTCACAATTGCAAGGAAAAAGTCAGAATTGTTAGATATAAACTTGAAATTATGGAGTTAGAAAAATTGCATGTTATAGAGTCAGAATTGCGACATAATAAACTCACAATTTTTTTATTTTCTGGTGCACCCTCATGTTATTTGTTTTTTTTTTTTTTGTCATTTTTGAAGGTTGACAGCATCCGTTGACATTCACTTTGTTTTTGTGGCCAATAAATGACATGAGGGTGAGTATAACCTTTTTTTATTTGTGGGTGAACAGCTTCTTTAATTCTGTACAAACACATGGATTAGTTTTACAAAAGCGCTGATCTGTTTGGTCAGGTGCATATTGCTATTAATTCTAAAACAAGATATACAGGAAACGTCTGATATGAATGTTTTATAGCTGCGTTCTCTAAGGCAGCAGCGATCAATTTTACTTTCATCAACGTGAGAGCAGCAAAACCCTAATCTCGAGCTGGGATTCCCTTTAACACTGTTCTTTCTGCTTTTTATCATCTTTTAATAATTCATGTGTAGGCTGTGCAATTTCTGCAGCCCCCAGCAAAACGATAATATCCTGGAGATCAGGAGCGCTGTATGACGATTGGTTCAGAATGTACCAGCAGAAACCATCTGAGCTGTTGGACAGAAGGAGACTGTGGCAGCAGTAACTCATCTGTAATGGTCCACTGTAAAGCCTTCAGCTTGAGGCTGAGTGTAAAAAAACAGTCCAACACGATATGAGTGATTTATCAATCGGTCTGTGCTGGAGATCTCCCCAGTGGTTCTGCAGTGTGGAGAGGAGGAGGAGGAAGAAGTAAAGTCCATGTTTTTAGAAGTTTTCTTCTGCAGAATTTCAAATGGTCTGCCTCGTGGTGCCCATGGTACTGCAGAGGTGTTTGGAACGGAGCCCTGCTGTTTGAACACTTACTCTCCCCTACCCCTGCGCCTCCTCCTCTGCCTCTCCAAGCAGTCTGTTCTTCCTGCTGTTTTCAGTGGTAGTTTACAGAATATCCGTCGGCAGAAACAAACATAGCGATTTATTTTGTGATTTAGGAAAATGTTGTTTTATATCTTGGTAAAAGGAAGGAGAGCAATGTGTGTTTGTGTGTGTGAACAGATGGTAGATTTTTACATTTCCTTGAAGAAAATGAGTGGTGCTTGGCTGTGCAAATTTCACAGGCGAGTTTAAAGGCTGTTTTGGGTGGTTACCAGGGTGGTATAATGGTACCAAGCCAGTTGCTATGAAGTTGCTAGGGTGTTCTGAGTATTTACCAGGACCTTTGGCATGATTCTAAACTGTACGTAGTAATGTTAGGGTGTTTTGTTGGTTGTTTTTATTTGGTTGCTAGGGTGTTTTGGGTGGTTGCCAGGGCGTTGTTATGCTACTAAAGTGTGCTTTAGCACTATGTCAGTTGCTATACAATTGTTAGGGTGTTCTGAGTACTTGGCAAGAACATTGTTATGATTCTAAAGTGTACTTAGTGATTGTTAATGCATTGCTAGGATTTTTGTTGGTTGTCCGTATGTTGGGATTTGGTTGCTAGAGTGTTCTGAGAGGTTGTTGTGCTAATAAAGTGTGTTTAGTGATTTTATGTTGCTTTGCAGTTGCTAGGGTGTTTTGATAAGTTGCCTGTGTGTTGCAGTTGGGTTGCTAGGGTGTTTTGGGTGGTTGCCAGGGAATTGCTATGCTAATAAAGTGTGCTTTAGTACTAAGTCAGTTGCTATGCAGTTGCTAGAGTGTTCTGAGTATTTGCCAGGGTCGTTGCTATGATTCTAAAGTGTATTTAGTGATGTTAGGGTGTTTTGTTGGTATTTGGTAGCTAGGGTGTTCTGGGTGGTTGCCAGGGCGTTGCTATGCTACTAAAGTGTGTTTAGTGATTTTATGTTGCTTTGCAGTTGCTAAGGTGTTCTAAGTGGTTGCCAGGGCTTTTGATATGATTCTAAAGTGTACTTTGTTATGTTTGTGTTGCTCAGGTGTTTTGAATAGTTTGTATTTTGGTATTTGTTTGCTAGGATATTTGTGGTGGATACCAGGGCATTGCTATTCGGATAAAATGTTTTAGTGAATGTGTGTTGCTTTGCACTTACTAGGCTGTTTTGAATAGTTGTTTGTGTGATGCAATTTGATTGCCAGGGAGTTTTGGGTGGTTCCCAGAGTGTTGCTATGCTCCTAAGGTAGACTAAAGCCTGGAATACACTACGCGATTTTTGCCCTGATTTCCCCCCGATTTTATAGACGCTAGCTGAGGAAAGTCAGAGCCAGTCTGCAGATTACAGCCGACAGAAAATCCCGTAGTGTATGATGGGCACAGATTCAGATTTTTTAGCTTCAGACTTTTATTCTATCCAGTCGGAGGATATCAAACATGTTTGATATTTTCAGCCGATTTTAGAACGCATATGTTTTCATTTGTCATGCGTCTCCTAGCAACAGGGCGCACGTTTTTTGTAAATGATTGTATAAAGTTTGTTGTAATCGGAACAACTTTAAGGTCGGGTAGTGTATGATCTTCAGTCACGTTGTGTATGATGCCCAGTTTTCCTTTGTCACTATTTAAATAGTCGGTAAGTGTATGATGCCTAATGTTTTAAAAATCTGAACAAATTTTAAAAGTCGTGAAGTGTATTCCAGCCTTTAGTGAATGATAGTGTTGCTAGGGTGGTCTGAAGGGTTGTTAAGAGTGTAATTTGTTAGTATTTGGTTGCTAAGTGTCCTTTAGTTATTGTTAATATTTTGCTATGCAGTTTCTAGGGTGTTCTGAATGGTTGTTAGCATATTGCCTTTTGACTGCTTTGTTGCAATTTTTACCGATTATTTTTTTTACTGATTTTTACTGATTTTGATAATGAACATAAATTTACATCTGCATCCTAACTCAAACTACTACTGTCAACTCAATGTCAAATGTGCATTTCTAAGAGACAAAAAAAAGGCACCGGTGGAGGTGCGTCAGGCAGCAATGCCCAGCATATATATGTATGTATGTGTGTATGTGTATATATATATATATATATATATATATATATATATATATATATATATATATATATATATATATATATATATATATATATATATACACATACATACAGAGCTGGGTAGATTACTTACAAACTGTAATCCGTTACTGATTCCAGATTACATGACAAAAATTGTAGTCAGTAACGTAATCCGTTACATTACAAATGTTAGGTAATATAATCAGATTACTTTTACATTTACATTTATTCATTTAGCTGACGCTTTTATCCAAAGCGACTTACAATGGCTATATATGTCAGAGGTCGCACGCCTCTGGAGCAACTAGGGGTTAAGTGTCTTGCTCAGGGACACATTGGTGTCTCACAGTGGATTCGAACCCGGGTCTCTCACACCAAAGGCATGTGTCTTATCCACTGCGCCATCACCACCCCGCCAGATTACCAAGTAATCTAAAAATTTTAGATTACTTTTAGATTACTTTTGATTTAACTTGTTTATCACATTGATTTAAATAGTATTATCTTGTACCATAATGATGTAAAAAATGCAAAGAGTAAGAAAACTTATAACATGAAGTGCATTAAACATTATATTACATCAAAGTTTCCCAAACCAGGGTTCGTAAAGGAACTGCAGGGGGGTTGTGAGTTTAATGAAAAGCTGACAATTAATTAAATCATAAAAAATTTAAATGAAAATAAATCATTTTAAAACAAATTCCCTTTCGAGAAAAGTCTGATTAAGAGTATTTTAAAATGTAATTTACTCTAATTACAAGTATTTAATTTTTGGAATCTGATTACGTAATCCAGATTACATGTAATCAGATACTACCCAGCTCTGTATATATATATATATATATATATATAATGGCGCTCAGTTTAGCATGTGTGTACGTAGGGGAGGCCCATGAAAAAAAGATTGGGAACCACTGTATTAGATGTATTGGTTGCTAATATTTTCTCACTCGCTAAGGTTTCTTAGTGGCCAAGATTAAAACAGCCTGGCCTATAGTCTCTATAATACCCTGGTCACTGGATATTATATTTCTGATTGTTAAAAAGTAACAACACACTTTTTCGAATTATTCACTGTCTTTAACACAGAAGGGACAGTCAATGTGTCTCTGCATCCTCCTGCTGTCTGTCAGTCTCTTTCTTTACAAAACAGTAAACACACACACTTGCCCTTTCACAGTTCAGATGCTACAGAATTATATGATTGACAACACAAGCATAAAGATTGAGCGCATGCTGATGATAGGTCTGTCTTGCTATCGATTGGAGATTTCAAAAAATGTGTGTGCATGTGATTCATGGATTGTTAGAGAGAAACAATGAGTGTCACTGCTGGTGAAATGACATCATATAACAGTTTGTGTTTCCTTTTAAACGCGTACATACACTTTCCTTTTATCTCCCTTTCATACTCAAAACCAGACACAATTGATTAAAGGCAGAGCCATTACTAATATGATAATACTTCTCATCCACAGGCTAGATTATTCTCTTCTGTGAGAGCGTAGTGATGACCTTTATCTCCACGAAGGTGATAAGACCATAGAAGACGCGTATCTTTACCGTGGTAATCAAGAACTAATCTCATTCATTCTATAGCTGGGGGAGAAAGAGACATTATCCTCACTCTCACTCTCTCTCTCTCTCTCTCTCTCTCTCTCCCTCTCGTAAATGGAAGTTTGAATGGATTCTACATTTGGACTTGGGCTACATACTGAAATACGATTAGGACATTAACACAAATTGAAAAGACAGCATAAGCACCACTGGGAACAGAAGCATAATTCCAACTGAAACTAAACGTGCATGTGCCCTGTCAGAATTATTAGCTAAGTGTTAAATACAGCTTTATATAATGTACAGTATATATAATTTATTTTAATTAAATTTCTTTTAAATTAATTCCAATTAAAAAAATTTTTTTTACTTGTTTGTTAGTTTTTTAATTATATATATATATATATACTGTGTATGTATATATATATATATATATATATATATATATACTGTGTATATATATATATATATATATATATATATATATATAAAATGCAAATACAAATATATAAATATTACTAAAAGTAAAAACTACAACAAAAAACAGGTGCACCTGTTGCATATCATTTACTTCTGTCATTCTGAGAAGTACGTTCTGTCATTATGGCTTCATGTCACAAGACCATTTTCAATACAGAAGAATTCATGATGATCCCTGGCTGTCAAGTGTAGTTGTGATTTTATGTGGTTTAGAGACTATGAAATCATCTGACGATTGCAGTTTGCTTTCCTGTGTTAACTTTTTCCTTTGAAAACAGGACATATGGGCGGGACATATCTGACATACAAATAAAGAGCTACCCATTTATTAGAAATGAGGACAATTCTTTGGTCTTATGTCTCCTAGGACTTTAAGTGGTACATGATGCTCCTGGCTAGGAAGATCTGATGCTCATCTCTATTCTGCATATGTCTGAAAGTTCCTGTCAAACAAACTCAAATCAGCGCGGTGCTTTGCATGATCACACAGTGAGGGGTCATCTTGTGTAATCTGGCCAACTCAGTGCTTTAATACAGTAGTTTTAGATCTATTAGGCCCTCTAGAAAAACTGCTGGATGGATCAATTTGAATCTAATCGATGGTTGGCGCATAACTTGGACAGGGGAAATATTTTGTTTTCTGACCTAAATTATGTTACTGATTTTCAAATGAGATCAGTTTAGACTTCATTCTGTCAAACTGTTTCAGGTTAGGAACTAGTTGATAATGAGTGGGTGAAATGATGGAGGTGTTTAGCAAATCTGTAGTATGAGATCCATCAGCTGTTCTGTGGGTGGTGTTATGGGCTTTTTTTCTATGTGGTGTTCAGTGAGTGATGTTTAGTAGATGTTCAGTGAGTGGTGTTTCCATTTAGGAGATGTTTTGTGGGTTGTGTATAGTAGGTGTACTTCTTGAGCTTTTGAGTTTTGGTTCAGCCGCTGATGGTAAGTGGGTTTTAAAGGGTTAGTTCACCCTAAAATGAAAATTATGTCATTAATTACTCATGTTACCCTCATGTTCATCTTCGGAACACAAATTAAGATATTTTTGATGAAATCGGAGAGCTGTCTGACCCTCCATAGACAGCAACGAAACTTAAATGTTCCCAGGTCCAGAAACGTAGTAAATACATTGGTAAAACTGTCCATGTGACATCAGTGGCTCAACTTCAGTTTTGCGACGCTACGAGAATATTTTTTATTTTTATTTTGCCGATGTCCTGCAAAGTTTCGCTCCAACCCTGAAAAAAAACCTCACTTGCCTGTAGTCCTAGTAATTCTGAAGACCTTGATTAGCTTGTTCAGGTGTATTTGATTAGGGTTGGAGATAAACTCTGCAGAACAGCGGTACTCCAGGACCGACGCTAGAGAATAAAAAAAACTCTTTGAGGAACTCAAGTAGACTCTCCTTTGACATTAATCCATAAAACTCTTAGGTTTCTAAACATAACCTTTATTTTTTAAGAGTGTTGAATCCAGTAATAAAGCGCGTAGGCCGTGCTCAGAACAGAAAATGGGCCCGGTGACTCATCTCAACTCCTCCTAAACACACACAAACTGAAAGCCAACTCAATTTCCACAGCGCAATTATCAAACAATGACAATTTCCTGAGTTTGAAACTAGATCACTGCATTTGTGAGAGACAAGCATATGACTTTGTCCCGACATGCATTTGCTCACAACTGTGCTCCTAAGGTACTTCATGTGTTTAATTTAACACTGACAGTAGCCAAATTGAATCCCAGAATGCTGTTTTTGTCCTTGTGTATTTATGGGACAGTTATGATTTCTGGATATGAAGTGATTGTATATGAAATGTCTTTCATCTAATACTTGAATGCATTTGATGTGTTTGTGTATATGTTGCGAGGTCTTCTCAATCCCGGCTAAAGCTGAGGAAAATGCCAAATTGTTACCGATTCAATGGGCCGTAAATCTCCGAGATGAGAAGATGAACAGAGCCACGCGGCGGTAATTGATGGGTTTGGCAGAGTCAGTTTGAGATTTACTTGCGCGCACATGCCGAGTAAGCATGCTGCCCCGCTGCGAGCCTAATGCAACATTTACACAGGCTGTACGGTTCACATGCTCATCCTTTCTGATCAATATGAAAATACATGCTACAGTGAGATGCTGGTTAAAGTAATAACTGAAGCGTGAAGAGCTCTGTTTGCATATGTAGGAGCCAAGAACACTGCGCACTGGGTAATGTTAGTAAGAGCGGCCAAATGCTCTTCAATTCTCTAGTGCAAAGCTCTAGTTTCTTTTTGTAACACTTTACCATATTAGTGTCCGTTTTACCAGGGATGTACACCTTTGGGGGAGATGCCATATTCAATATGACATGAATAAAAGTAAAGAACACTTACAGGTTGTATTGTTTTGGTATGTTCAATTGTCACAGCCCCTGAGTTTTTTTTTTTTTTTTTTTTGTGTCTCTTTTCAGTGTTGCATTGCTGAACAATTAAAATAAAGATAGAGGTACAGTTTAACCCATTAAACACTATACATCAACAACATATTTTCATTCATGCACAATTAAATATGGCATATGTCCCAAGGTATGTTCTGTATTCGTTCCCTCTCTTTCTGCGAAATAATCTTAATCAGGCTCTGTTATGTGCGCACTTTCGAATTATTCCTACTCTCTTTCATGTAATTAGTAGTGCTAATAATAGCAATGTGCAATTACAGCTCTACAAAATGTGAAGTGCATTAATATTACTTAGCACGTCCCAAATTCTGTTTGGGGTCTCCCAAGGCCTTCAATAGCTCAAAAACGTACTTATATCAGCTTGATACTCATTTTGCGCTAGTTATATATGTGAGCTTGTTATAACACACTTTAAACATCATTTAGGTCTCAGAAACATGAGTAAATGCAATGAAATGCAACATAAAATACAGTTCTGCTAGATTCCTTTTGTGTTTTTTCTAATGTATACTTTCAATGCTCAAAATGACCCCAAACAGAAGCATTTGGTCACAATTCTGAAAAGGTGTCCTTGTTAAGGTGTAATTATACATTTAATTATTGAGTGATATTAATTAACTACTTGTATTTACTATATGGTTAGGATTAGGGTTTGGCTTAGGGTTACTTGCATGTAATTATGCATAATTTGTTGTTATTATAATAGCAAGAACATGTAACATGTAACAAGGACACCTTAAAATAAAGTGTTACCAAAGCTTATTTTCACTATTGTTATTTTTACACTGACAGAAGTGGAGTCCTTGGGACCCCAAGAAAAGACTGCAAAGTCAGACTAAACAATAGATGAGGGTTGAATACGCAGAAACATAAATGTTTGCTTTAATACATGAGGTGTAAATACGTAAATAACGCGCTTTTCGTGCACCTTTGTCGAGCGTGATTGTTACTCCTGTTTGCTGTGAGCTGTAATTGAGTATAAGCGTGGACTCTTCATATCTCTGGGCTTGTAATCCCATTCGTTAATCTCTTCTGCCCATTAATTGGGCTAATTCACCACAGTCGGATCTGTGTTAGGTGTGTGTGTGTGTGTGTGTGTGTGTGTGTGTTTGTGTGTGTGTGTGTGTGTGTGTGTGTGTGTGTGAGAGAGAGAGAGAGAGAGAGAGAGAGAGAGAGAGAGAAAGAGAGAGTGTGTGTGTGTGTGTGTGTGTGTGTGTGCATGTTTATGTGGTTTATGAGGACACAAATTTTTATAATGACATGACAGAGGTATTACAATATGAAGGTGGTTTATGAGGACACTGCCTATGTCCCCGTAATTCAAAAGGCTTAAAAAACATACTAAATGGTGTTTTTTTGAAAATCTAAAAATGCACAAAGTCTCCTGTGAGGGCTAAGTTTAGGTGTAGGGTTGGTGTAGGGCAATAGCACACACAGTTTGTTCAGTATAAAAACCATTACGCCTATGGAGAGTCCCCATAAACCACAAAAACCAACGTGTGTGTGTGTGAGAGATAAAGAGAGAGAGTGTGTGTGTGTGTGTGTGTGTGTGTGGGAGGTAAAGATGGCGATAGACCTACTTGCGTGAGTTCCGTGCCCATCAGCACCAGCACGATGAGACTCAAGAGCTTGTTCACGCGCTGCATCTCGCGCCTCCGCTCGCTCGGTCTCGCTCTCGCATGCAGATCCGGTCCGGTGCCTCGTTAAGACCCGCTCGTCGGTGCTCTCTCCTCGCTCCTCTGTCCCCGGTTCTCGCTGCTCTCTCTTTCTCTCTCTCTCTCTTCTCAGCAACGGAATGACAGAGAAACAGCACTCGGTCTCGTGCAGCCGTCTCTGGGCATCTCGCGCGCGGAGCGTCGTCTCTCTGCCTCCCTGCGACTCCCGTCCCGTTCCCGTTAAATGAGCGGCTCCGGAGGTCTAGCGTCACGCAGGGAGGTCTGGTTAGCCCCAAACTTTGTGTGTATCTCGTTGTGTGAGGCAGAGAGATTGGGGAGCGCGAGCGCGAGCTGTCCTAGGTGCTGAAACCGGATGTGACATACGTGGGAAATAAAACGGGGATGAGCGAGAGGAGGAAGAGCGAGACTGAGCTAATTGGTCGAACCTTGAGCGGCGTCAAAACAGACTTAATGCACTTGTTAAGGACATTTTATCTGCAAAAGGCGTTTGAAACGAAGGATAGCCTAGGCTACAACGTATTTCAAACGAAATTAGATGAGCCTAAGAGACGCCTTTAAAAACTTATAAAAAATTATATCAACCTACACCTGACAGCAAACAAGACTTGGGAGTTTTATGTTTTTTTGTTGTTTTGTATGATTAATTGTAATAATATTTCATAATATTCAGTTTTACTGTATTTTTTATTAAATAAATGCAGCCTAGGTGTGCATGGCATAAGTTTGACCTCTAACATTTTGGCTTAAGCCACACTTACTGTAAATTATATATTGACTTAATTGCATTAGGTAACAAAATATAACACCAAGTGACATTTATCTTGAAGAAAGTGAGCACACAACACTTTTCAAGCAAAACTTTTAACACAAAGAAGTTTAGGGTGTAAGATATACTGTTCCTCTAAATTCTAAAGTTACAAGTCATTGAGCAAAAATGAAGAAAATTAAAGTCATTCCTGAGAAAAGATGCTGCGGCATTTGTCAAGATGCCATGTGAATTGATATTTTATCATCTTTGCAATAAAAATCTGACATTTTAAGTATCCAAATATATTTTGGGGTCATTCTATGTGTGTGTGTGTGTGGAGAAAGATTGTGGTCAGTTTGCAAGATTTATATTATAAATAGCAGCATTATTCCAGTTCTATGCATTATTGATTGGTGTGTGGAAGCTATTATGGCAAATTTATATGCCTTTATTTCACTGCAGAAATGACGAGTAATGTGTTCAGCCCGTATAAGACATTAGACTAACAACCATGTAGATAATATAGTAAGGTGTTTAAAAATATGATTAAATATTAACATGATTCATATCAGCAGTACAGGGTTTAATATAATTATGAGAAGGCTACATTTTAGGATTCAGTAGAAGCATTTATTAATAAGCATTGTGTTAATGCTTATTAATAAAATCATAGCAGGTGCTTTTCTAATTAAATAAACTCACATCTTTGTGACCAACGAAGGTGTGCAGAAGGTAAAATATGTATTGGTGTGTTTATGGCATGACAAAACACATGTAAATCTATGTAGTGCAGCTTATGTTGTATATGCAATTTTGCTTTTGCCATTAATCTTCAGTGGATGATTTCTCTAGCTGCATTACAACAATATTGGCTCTGTTTGCAAAGGAAGTTTTAATTCCTTTGGAATACAAAATGATTTAAATTAGACAAGCCTGGTTATCTGCTTTGTTTGTCTGAGCTGGTTTGCCAAAATGTTGGGTGACGTCACCATTCAAACATTTGGCAGCATATTTATTCAATTAATTAAAACATTTATAACAGGTTCTGTTGCCGAGCAACACGCCAGCTTGCTGGTCTATTGATATTGGTTGTGCAATGAGAAAATTAACATTTCATTGATACACAATGTATCTGTAAATTTGTGGATTCAGATGGCAACTGTTACGGGGCTGACGAGACGTGAGACATGCGGATCCATATGCAAGGCTTTATTATTAAACATGGTCAGAAAACAGGCAGGGTCAGACAGTGGCAAACAGGTATGGCAGAGGCAAGACAGAGCAATCCGTGGAACAAGCGAGGGTCGACGATCGGCGTACAATATCCAGACAGGGCAAGGCAGAGAGATAATCCAATAAACACGGGCAGGGTCAGACACGGCAAGATAAACAAGGCAAGACTCGGAAAACTAGGACTAGAAAACGCTTTGTAAGGTAGACTGGCTAACAATACTCGGCGGTGAGCAAGAGCAAGGCCCAGGCTTAAATAGAGTGATGGTGATTGTGAAATGGTGATCAGGTGTGGGCGAAATAGTGAACAGCTGTGCAAGTCGTCAGTGCAATGGATTGTGGGAAATTGAGTCCAGTGTGCTGTGTAGTGTAAAAGTCACTGTGGTGAACGGGTGACCTCTAGTGGTGGTTGACAGGGAGAGCATGGACCAGATTCGTGACATAGCCCCCCTCCAAGGAGCGGCTTCCAGACGCTTCCAAATAATCCAGGAGGGCGGTGGAGCGGAGGCGGAACAGGGGGAGGGACGGAGGGCCAGGTCCGTGAGGAAGTGGGAAGACCGGGGACTGAGGCAGAACCGGCAGAGCAGGACACCAGGGTGGAGCCAGAGGCCAGGGCGGAGCAGACGGGACCAGAGCCCACCAGGGCGGAGCAGATGGGACCAGAGCCCACCAGGGCAGAGCAGACGGGACCAGAGCCCACCAGGGCGGAGCAGACGACCACCAGACTCGAGCAGAAGACCACCACGGCGGGGCAGATGACCACCAGACCCGGGCAGAAGACCCCCATGGCGGAGCAGACGACCACCAGACTCGAGCAGAAGACCACCACGGCGGGGCAGACGACCACCAGACCCGGGCAGAAGACCCCCATGGCGGAGCAGACGACCACCAGACCCGAGCAGAAGACCACCACAGGGAGGCAGACAGGGCAGGAACCCATGACAGAGACTGGGATCTGGGGAGAACAAGGACAGACAACACAGAGAGAGCAGAGACAGACAACACTGGGAGAGTCTTCGTTGCAGGGCAGGACGGGACCAGAGCCCACCTGGGCGGAGCAGGAGACCCCCAGAGCCAGACAACTGACCACCACGGCGGAGTAGACGGAGCCCACCAGTGTGGCGTAGACAGGGCAGAGTATCTCCACGGCAGAGCGGACTGGTCAGGAAGCCATGACAGGATCAGGGATCTGGGGAGAACAGAGACAGACACCACAGAGAGAGTCCCCATGGTCACAGGAGCCGTGACCGAGCAGGACGAGAGTTCATGGACGGTCTCTATGGCTGTGGCAGGACAGGGCGAGAGCTCACAGACGGCCTCTTTAGCCGTGACAGGACAGGGCGTGAGCTCACAGACGGCCTCTTTGGCCGTGACAGGACAGGGCGTGAGTTCACAGACGGCCTCCTTGGCCGTGACAGGACAGGGCGTGAGCTCACAGATGGCCTCTTTGGCCGTGACAGAACAGGGCGTGAGCTCACAGACGGCCTCTTTGGCCGTGACAGGACAGACAGTGAGTTCAGGGGCGGCCTTCATGACCGTGACAGGACAGACAGTGAGTTCAGAAACTGTCTCCATGGCCGTGACAGGGCAGACAGTGAGTTCAGGAACGGTCTCCATGGCCGTGACAGGGCAGACAGTGAATTCAGGAACGGCCTCCATGGCCGTGACAGGGCAGACAGTGAGTTCAGGAACGGTCTCCATGGCCGTGACAGAGCAGACCGTAAGTTCAGGAACGGCCTCCATGGCCATGACAGGGCAGACCATGAGGTCAGGAACGGCCTCCGTGGCCGTGACAGGGTAGACAGTGACGTCAGGAATGGCCTCCATGGCCGTGACAGGGCAGACCATGAGGTCAGGAACGGCCTCCGTGGCCGTGACAGGGCAAACAGTGAGTACAGGAGTGGGCGCCACCACCTCGGGAGGTTCTGCAGCGGAAGCTGCCACCTCTGGTGGTTCTGCAGTGGACGCCGCCTCCTCTGGAAGTTCTGGGGCAGACTCGTGGACTGAAGAGGCCTCAGGAGCAGACTCGTGGACAGGAGAGGCCTCAGGAGCACAGTGTGCAGCCCACACACTCAAAATGGCAACCGCCATAACGGGAAGTACTGAGGTCAGGGGAACAGTCTCTGTAACAGACAGAGTTGAGGCCCTGGGAATGCCAGCTACTCGCACTGACATCAGTGGTGGGTCCATCACACTGGATATCAGACAGGGAACTTGAAGGACTGACCTTAAATCCTTGGGTGTGACAGACTCTGGCTGGAGCACTGTGACGTGGTGTGACTCTGGCTTGACAGCGACGACGTGAGCAGACTCTGGCTTGACAGCGACGACGTGAGCAGACTCTGGCTTGACAGCGACGACGTGAGCAGACTCTGGCTTGACAGCGACGACGTGAGCAGACTCTGGCTTGACAGCGACGACGTGAGCAGACTCTGGCTTGACAGCGACGACGTGAGCAGACTCTGGCTTGACAGCGACGACGTGAGCAGACTCTGGCTTGACAGCGACGACGTGAGCAGACTCTGGCTTGACAGCGACGACGTGAGCAGACTCTGGCTTGACAGCGACGACGTGAGCAGACTCTGGCTTGACAGCGACGACGTGAGCAGACTCTGGCTTGACAGCGACGACGTGAGCAGACTCTGGCTTGGCAGCGACGACGTGAGCAGACTCTGGCTTGGCAGGCATGACGTGAGCAGACTCTGGCTTGGCAGGCATGACGTGAGCAGACTCTGGCTTGGCAGGCATGACGTGAGCAGACTCTGGCTTGGCAGGCATGACGTGAGCAGACTCTGGCTTGACGGCGACGACGTGAAGGGGTGCTGTTGCTGCCGCCATTTTTTGAGTGAGTGAGGTGTCGTGTTCCTCCGCGACACCCACAGTAAAAGAGGAGCCCACACACAGTAAAGCATAGTCCATAAATTGACTGAGTGACGCACGGGGACCCTCACGGATTAACTGTCGTTTGAGCGGCTGATTGATGCCCTCACAAAAAAAGTCTATTAGTGCATAGTCCGGCAGATCAGAAAAATAGGCGAGATCTAAGTACTCCTGTATGTATTCCTCGAGCGGTCTCAAACCCTGCTCGAGGGTTAACAACAGTCGTGCAGTGTCCATACCTGGCCAATGTCCTCTGGAAAAGCCGCTGGATCCTTGTGAGGCCGAGTATTCTGTTACGGGGCTGACGAGACGTGAGACATGCGGATCCATATGCAAGGCTTTATTATTAAACATGGTCAGAAAACAGGCAGGGTCAGACAGTGGCAAACAGGTATGGCAGAGGCAAGACAGAGCAATCCGTGGAACAAGCGAGGGTCGACGATCGGCGTACAATATCCAGACAGGGCAAGGCAGAGAGATAATCCAATAAACACGGGCAGGGTCAGACACGGCAAGATAAACAAGGCAAGACTCGGAAAACTAGGACTAGAAAACGCTTTGTAAGGTAGACTGGCTAACAATACTCGGCGGTGAGCAAGAGCAAGGCCCAGGCTTAAATAGAGTGATGGTGATTGTGAAATGGTGATCAGGTGTGGGCGAAATAGTGAACAGCTGTGCAAGTCGTCAGTGCAATGGATTGTGGGAAATTGAGTCCAGTGTGCTGTGTAGTGTAAAAGTCACTGTGGTGAACGGGTGACCTCTAGTGGTGGTTGACAGGGAGAGCATGGACCAGATTCGTGACAGCAACACTGAACGTCACATGAGAAATAATGGTCTTGTTAACTGTAGAAGTCTTGGTGCTACTGTATGATCTTCTGTGGTGTATCTTGAAGTCATATTATATATAAAATATATATATAAAGACTGTCCAAAAGTAATAAGTACCGATTATTATTTTACAGAAAGAATATACAGTTCTGTTCATGGTTTGCATGCTACAAAGTGCCTCTTTTAAAGATTTTATGCTTGACACATCAATATGATGATTAGTTCTTCCACAGAAATATTTTATAATATCCCTCTAGTATCTTTTAAAAAGATTTTGCTTCTTAGTGGACCTCACTGACCTTGCATTGGATGAGCCTTTCCAGACTGAAACTAGGAGCCAAGAAAATCACTGTCCTTATTGCATTAGAAACTCTTGTAAGATATATCCAGTGCAGTTTATAGACCTTTCACATGAATTATCAGTGATTCAGTGTGAAGGTTTAAAGAGTTAGTTCACCTAAAAACAATTTTCTGAAAATGTCCTCACCCTCAGGACATCCAAAATCTAGATGAGTTTGTTTCTTCATCAGATTTGGAGAAATTTAGCAATACATCACTTGCTCACCAATGAATCCTCTGCAGTGAATGGGTGCCGTCAGAATGAGAGTCCAAACAGCTGATAAAAACATCATAATAATTCACAAATCCACACCGCTCCAGTCCATCAGTTAATGTCTTGTAAAATGAAAAGCTACGTGTTTGTAAGAAACAAATCCATCAAGGTGTTTTAACTTTAAGCCGTCACTTCTGGCCAAAATACGAGTCCATAATTAATCATAACGCTTCCTCCGGTGAATAAGTCTATCCCCTGTTGTCTTCTCACATCAAAATCCACCAACATGTTTGTTTAGAACTGTTTTAGACTGTTGTCGCATAAAAACAGTGCTTAATCTGTGAATATTTCTCTCCTGATTCAGACAAGATTATTCTCTTATTCTGACGGCACCCATTTGCTGCAGAGGATCCATTGGAGAGCAAGTGGTGGAATGATGAATTGAATGAAGACACAAACTGCATCTTGGATGGCCTGAGGGTTAGTAAATGTTCAGCAAATTTAGATTTTTGGATTAACTATTCCTTTAATCACTTTTATATTTGCACAGAGGTGCACAGAGATCTGGTTTCTGCTTTTAAAGGCCAGCTGCAAATTCATCAGCAATTCATGGAGTGTGAATGCAACCTCATGTCACAGAAGGGTTGGGTTTGACTAGACATCATTACCTTATTCATTAAAACGCCCTTGTGCAGTTTTATTCACGCCATTTAACATTTAGACCAGTTATAATGCTGGAAAGCATGACTTTGGAGCACTTTTTATCGTATAAATGGGTGTTAACCAGGATGCTTTCACTATTTTATTCGTTTTCACCCCTGATGTCTCGCCATGCTACAGAAAATCTGTAATTATCTCTTTCTGTGGCTGTGAAAGAATTACTAAAACCGATTTTTCCCTGCAGAAATGTCAATATAACCCTGAATCTCAGATCCTCCTGTGTCGCTGCAATATATTCTGTTTTGGCAGAAAACTAGACACAGGGAACAGAGCTTGTCCGGGTGCTTTTATATTTATTGGACTCTCCGTTTGTATGTGGCGATCTCCTCGCTGGGAATGTTTCTCATGGGAACACAACCTAATTGGTTTCATCTCAGCCGGCTGTTTTATGAACATTAGCGCTCGTAAAATATCTTTATGCGTGTGTGTTTTTGCACGCCGTGTTTGGAGCATTGATCAAGCTGAGAAACTGCATATAGGATTCTTTAATGGAGTGAAATAAAGGCGGCACAAATGCGTGCTCTATTTTCGCTCACATCTATGTGTTTATGTGTCCATGTGTGTCAGTGAATGCTTTATATAACGTCATTAAGTTGTGTGTGTGTGTGAGTGTGTGCATGCATGTGTGTTGCATGCTCTGTTTCACATATTGTTTATAGGCTTTCTGCTCCTCTCTCTCATTCTTATTCAGACTCACTGTGATTTGCTTGGACTGTAGCTGCCAGACATGATGTAACTTGGGCGTTTTGATGCCATCCTGAATTGGTCACACAGATAAAGACAAACATAGCCACCCACAAACTGTGTCACTCTGCTGCTTCTCTGAACATTAATTTTCTGCTTTAACCAGAAGCAAAAAAAGAGAAAATCTGCTTCAAAATCTTGAGCTTACATGATGTTTGCTGTTTTCATAGGCAAGCTTGTCTAATTGTGCATGATTTTTATAGGATGTCTCTGCATTAGAGTTCACAAGTTTAGCCACTGTAGACTCTGCTGTTGACATGACAGTCAGTGTTGTTTAGTAAGAGCTTCCTTGCACAAAAATACTTTTGGGCCCCAAAGTCAGTTTTCACCTAATGCCTGAAATATGATCTGCTTCTAGTCTATATATTTTAAATATGATCTTTATATTTCTGATATTTGTGCTACCATTTAAAAGTTTGGGGTTGGGAAGATTTTTATTTTTTTTGAAAATCTCTTCTGCCCACCAAGGCTGAATTTATTTGATCAAAAATACAATAAAAACAGTAATATTGTAAAATATTATTTCCATTTAAAATAACATTTTCTATCTGAATATACTTTAAAATGCCATTTAATTCCTGTGATGAAAGGTGAATTTTCAGCATCATTCCTCCAGTCTTCAATGTCACATGATCCTTCAGAAATCATTGGGATCAGTAGGATTTTTTACATAAAACTGGTTTAAAATACAAAATAATATCATTTGAGAGGGTCTTAGGCATTAAGGGAAAGGCAGAGGTGTTCATCTAGAGATCAGGGATGATGCAAGACCCAATATGCATCTAGAAATGTTCCAAATCCTTACTGACTTCACAAAAGAAGGTATTTTAAAGAATGCTTCAGCTGTTTTTATCCATGCAGTGAAAGTCAGTGGGGTCCAAATCAATACTGGACTCCACTGACTTTCATTTTATGGATGAACAAAACTGATTTCAATGTATCTCTTTTTATTGTGTGTGTTCCACAGAGGAATGAAAGTCATACAGGTTTGGAATTACATGATTGTGAGTAAATGATGACCGAATTTTATTTTTTGGGTGATCTATCACTTTAAATGATTACATTTGGTCCCTCTCCATTCTGATGTGGTTACATCAGCGCTAGAGATCAAAGTTTTTTGTACAAGTGGGAAGCGTTTTCCCTATAGAGATCCATTACGGATTCAGCGGTGTCTGTCAGGGGCTTAATTTACTTCCTCAGATTTAAAAATATCTCTAATTATGGTTTGACAGACATCATGAGATGGGGTGACCTAGTTAGTGTTAACATCTGCATTTTAAACGAGCCGCAACAGGAAAAAAATCGGTTTCAGAAGAACTGGACAGAATGAGGAACAGAAGAATCATTGTGTAAGAGGACAAAATGTTCCCTCTCTTGTGAAATAGAACGAAAAAAGTTAGTAATTGCATCAAGTGCACGCTGTGTTTTGAGTCCTGACCTTTTAGAGAGGACCAGTCCTGCCTATTAAAACTAATCTCAGCGCTCATCTCACTTACACACACACATACACACACTCATCCCAGAGCTTATCACTCACAATAAACAGATCAATACGGAGATCAATATACTAACATCCACACACAAGTGAACAAACACTCCCACACACAGGGCAAAGCCTGTATAACAAACAAAACCCAGGCCTGATTGCATCCAGAAGGCTGTTCAGATACTAGCACCAGAGTTCAGACCATGCTGACTGGTTTTGGCATCACCGGTGTTGAGGAAAAACTAGATAAAAGCTGCAATGCTATTAACTTTATGTTTTTTCAATAGCATGACTGTGATAGCTGCTATACACTGCTAATTAGCAATTATTATGATAATTATTTTTCTTTAAAAAAATTAAATGCCTTTTCCTAAAATAACATTTGTAGTACACAGCATTAATGCATAATGATCAATTATGAACAATTAAATTGATAACGATTTATTTTAATTATTTTATATATTTAAATGTCATTTAATTATTAACCAGTAATCATTATTAAAGCTAAGTATTAATTTTAATTATTTGTTATTAATATTCATTTTCTAATAACTAATTCTGATAATAATTAATTGTATATATTAATTGCTAATATTGTATTAATTAAATTATTTCAAAAATTTCCTCTGTCTGGCATTCATAGCACACAGTTTTAATAATTATTTTCAATGATTATTATTAATTATTAATAAAAACTACTAATACTAATCAATAATATTAAAGCTAATTAATAATTATTTTAAATAATAAATTAAACACCTTCTCCTAAAATAGCATTTTGCACAAACCTTTAATTAATTATTAATACATTAAAACTAATTATTAATTATAACTATTTATAGATAGAGACTTTTTTTTTTTTTTTACAAATATTTATAATTTTTTTTACCATTATTTATTTTTAAATTTGATATATTTTCTAATATTTATATATATATATATATATATATATATATATATATATATATATATATATATATATAAATAATTAAATGCATTATCTTAAAATGTCCTCTCCATAACATTTGTAGTATTGGAAAGTTATTTTATATTGATATGTTATATTAATGATTCGCTAATTCTGCACAGAAGTGTCTTTGTGTCTTTTCATGTTAAACCTTTCTGCTTATCACTGCTTATCTTATATATTTTAAAAGGTAATACATTGCTGCAATTTTTGTTAGTTGCTTGTATTGTAGCTCTTTAGTCTTGTTGTTGTTGTTGTTAGTATTGTAGTGGCTTGTAACTACCTGTTCAGAAGTACCAGTCAGTGTAAATGGGCCTAATGGTTAGCGAGTCAGACCTGTAACCCAAAGGTCGCGGGTTTGAGTCTTGTTACCAGCAGGGATTGTAGGTGGGGGGAGTGAATGACCAGAGAGCACTATTCCGAGTATGGGATACCATACTTTGCCACATGTCACGTCCTCCTCCTCCTCCTCCTCTTCCTCCTTTAACTTCACAAACTACAGTTTTATAGTAGTTTCCACTGAACTTCACAAAATCAGCTATGGCATAAAGTGATGGGGAAATATCCATATATATTCTGCTACCCATCATGCAACAGGAAAGGCAGGAGTGGAGATGTGTGATTTGGTGGTTCAATCCATTCTTGTGTAATTCTCAGCCTTACCGTGTGATTAAGAGTCTGCAGCCAGACAGGAAGCGCTCTGACATTTACGTTTCTTTACGAGACCTGATATTCTTGTCAAAACCAGTGAAACACGGAGGTGGATAATAACTCAACTAAAAGTTGGTTTGCTTTGAACTTAGAAAAGATTTATGCTGAGCTTTACAGATTCACAGCCTGTCAGAGAGTGTTGATCATTTTAATCGTTTTATACAGACACCTCCTTACTTCCAGCGCAAGCATCACCTTTACTATCACTCATGTAACGGTTAGTTATTTGAACAAACCACCAATCCTAAACTTTGGTGCTTAACTAATCCTGCACCGTTTCTGCTGAAGACATGAATGACACCTTGCAGGTGATTTATTGAGATGTTTTTCTGTTCATATTCATATGATCTCATTCATAAACTGATGAATATGAATGAAGAAAGAATTGTGAACTATCCTATTAATGTTCTTTTCTTTTTCTTAAGATTGGAATTGGAATTCTTGAAAAGCATGCTTTTAAACATCATTGTAAGAAAAACTTAAAGTTAGAATATCATCTAACTTGTTTTAAACCCTCAAATGTAAATCCTGTAATTTTAACTGTCATGTAGTAATCTCTTTAATAATAATAATTATTATTTATTTATTTATTTATCAAAACATACAAAATCATAAGAATTTCCCAACAATTCACCAACATAGTCCCTTTTTCTCATGAGATGAGGTTTGCCAGATTCATGAACCTTTATCAAGAAAAAATAATTTCTTAAATGCCATTTGCTTCTTATTTTCTAAGAAAAAGTTATGAATATTTTTCATGTGCAATTTTTTTTCTTTTTTTTTTTTCTTAAGATAGGAATTGGAATTCTTGACAAGAATGTTCTTAAAAATCATTGTTAAACAATTATTAAAGTTAACATGTCTTAAATCATCAAAGACAAAGCCTGAAGTCTTTTTATTCATAAAATAAAAAATATTACAGAAAATATTGACCTTATTACGAACATCCTAGAATTTCTCATAAGAAGATTTTCCCCAGAATGTCACAGAAAGTTTGAGGCCGACTCTTTTGACTCACAACCAGAAACCATCCATAACACTCACTGTAGCGGCAAGTTTTTGCGCTGACAAACACCACCCACATTTCCACCAGAATCTAGTTGTATTTATGATTTAGCAGATGATAAATATTACAGCGTACACCGCTGGTGCTGTCAGCCACAGATCCGTCTGGTGGGCAGAAGCTTGTGCGCTTCATGTTGATGTTCATGCTCATGATTGGCCTCCAGAGCTGTCAATCATTAGCAGGCATTATACAGTCTGAGTGCAGTGCACTTGACCTTGCTGATTAGAAGAGGCTGTATCTGCCTCGGGGGAGTTTAATACATCTGACGAGATCTTAATGAGGCCGTTCACCTTGTCAGGATCCCTGTAATGTGAACCTTGACAGTGCTGGGAAAACACTCAGACGTACATGCACGCAGTCAGTGAGATCCGTTATTTATGGATGAAAAAGGGCCAGCCACTGACGGCTGTGTGCCGATACCCACGTCCTGATGTCATGTGGCCCTCATGCATATTCGTAAAGATCCAGAATGTTCCACATCTATTTTTTGCCCAACTTTCAGCTGTCAGCCCCTCTCATCAAACTAGACGGATGCAGGCCAAGACATTTGTGAGAAATTATGCATCTGTGTTTCTCAACACTACAAGTCTATTGCATCAGGTGAAAATGCCAAAGCAATGAACTTATGAATTTAGGATGAGATCTGGAATTTGGATTTATGTTCTGGAATTTGGAATCTTCTTTATCTCTCTCATTTTCAATTGTCAATCTTTGTCCTACATTCACCACACTCTCTTCCTTTTTTCTCGCTCTATTTTTAGCTGTACCCATCTCTGTGTTACTCCCAAGTTTCCACCCCATCTTTCACCGTTCCTCTTTCCACCAGAGTTTCCTCTTCATATTAATTTTCTTTTCAATTTCCTTTCTCTGCCATCTTTCTTCCCTTCCTGCCTTTCCAAATGGAAACCAAATGTGAAACCTACTTTGCATTATTTATTAATGCATTAAATTGACATTTTATAATGTAATATAATTTCTAAAAATATAAGCAGCACAACTGTTTTTAGCATCGATAATAATAAATCAGCATATTAGAATGATTTCTGAAGGATCATGTAAAACTGAAGACTGGAGTAATGAGCTGAAAATTCAACTTAGCATCACAGGAATAAATTACATTTTACTCTATATTCAAATAGAAAACAGTTATTTTGAATTGTAATAATATTTCACAATATTACTGTTTTTACTGTATTTTTGATCAAATAAATGCAGCCTAGGTGAGCTTAAGAGACTTTAAACACCAATCTTAACATCCCCAAAATTTTTACATTTTGTTGTGTCACAATAAATCAGTGCATTTATATTTTAGGAATATATTGTTTCAGACAAAGAAATTTAGTTTTTATTTAGCTTGCATATTTTCAACAAACAGCACGGGTCATCATATCTCCCGCACAGTCACTAGTGAGTTTCTCAGTCACAAAAATATCCAGTCTCATACCAATTTACTTGCTTATATTTCTGTTTTGGCACCACAAATGTGTCAGCACATGGTGCTCTGTGGTTACGGCAATAGCAAAAAAAATGCTTGGCTTGCTGCCTTTCTGCTGATGGTAAATTTTCATCTGTCCAGTAACTCACCAAAATCAATTTTTACTCGCATTTGGTGCTTGGTGAGTGTTATTTTTAGATACTGTGTGGGAGTAAGTTTCACAACTCTTTCGCTAATGTTTTCTTAATGTTCAGTCATTAAAAAGTTTGAAACAACTGTTCATTTTTATTGGTGAATCACAAACAAACATCATGATGAGCATGAGCGTGTCTGTTTATCTGCAGCCGAATCACAGTCATAATCAGAGTCGATTGTCTGCAAATCAACAAACCCATATCTGCACTATTTGTGTAACTTTCCAAAATGTAACTTCATTTTAAATGATTATGCAAAATGTCTTCAGTAGATGAACAAAAACCAATGATTGCTCTTCCTTCTGTTAAGAACTGATTTGCAAAGTCTCACATTGAACGGCAGCTAATTAGCCTCTTTATAACATCAATAAGCTCTGCTTTAGATTTGCACAATTGCAAATTTGCCATGTCTTGTAAAAGTTTCTCACATTTTCTTCATTTCATTGCTATGGAGAGTCTCTGATATTAAATACATTTGTTTAAAGCAGTGAAGGCTGTAATGTTCTGGTTGTTCTGGGTGGCTCTGAACTCCAGCACACCTTTACGATTGTTCATTCGTGTTGGACAGAGGTTGGGATTGCCCTCGGTCACGGGTTCGAAATGTCTCGCCAGTAATTTACTTGATGTTGGTGTTCAATAGTCATTAAAGAAACTAATTGGGAGATCTCCAGCAAGTATGGATTGAAGATTGAGTGCGATCGCGTCTCTATTACACAGAACGAGTGGAAGGGAGGAACTTGGAAAGATGAGTATGTGATTAGTTTCTAGATGAAAATGGAGGAGGTGATTCGTTTTTCCCCCCTTTTGATCTACAACACTTCAATCTCCCACAGAACAGAAAAATCCGAATGAGAGCTTTAATATCTCAACCGTGTCTCCTGGATTGAATTAGAGATTAAATGGAGAGAAAAAGGAGACTTTTGGAGACAAAAGGAACAAACTGATTCTCAAATGTTTATCCTGATTTCCATATTTGATTGCATATTATGCATTTAATGACATTCATCAAGTGATCTGAGCTGCTCCGTATTTATTTTATAGCTGTTTGCTCTTATTTTATGACAACTGTGGATGTATTTGTGTCCATTTTTTCCTCCAGAAGGAATTTAAGAGTCAAAGTTGATGAAACTTCATTAAGTCTCATGAGCTAAAAGTGCAATAAACTGTTCCTCTGGGCTGGATCCATATAAAACCGTGTGTGTGTGTGTGTGTGTGTGTGTGTGTGTGTGTGTGTGTGTGTGTGTGAGAGAGTGTGAGTGTGAGTGTGAGTGTGAGAGAGAGATGCACTCTTCTACATGCAGTATTGATGCCCGAGGTGTATGTAGGTCACTGATGGCTTCCCAGTTATGGAGAGAGAATGAGATCGGGAAGAAATAAAACACTAGAATGTACAAGATGAGGGAACCTTGAAGGATTACTTCAACCAAAAATTAAACCACTCTCCTTCATACTTTCCTCTGTGCAACACAAAGATGTTATTCACCACCTCATTCTGCTGAAGTGGGCTACGCTATTTTCTGTCCATGTGCGAGACTTCTGATTCAGTAGCCACTGTATAGGTAAAGGTAGTTAACTTTAAAACTATTTGTGCTAATATCCAGTGTGTTTATAATTAAGACAATACACAACAATATTATGATAAGAAACACCAGTTTGCATCATTAAGCAGTATAACAAGTGGTATTGTATAGCTAAAACCAGAAGTCTCGCCGTATCCATTGTAATCAGTGGTGGTCAGTAACGAAGTAAAACTTCTTCGTTACTGTACTTAAGTAAATTTGTCAAGTATCTGTACTTTACTGGAGCAGTTTTATTTTGAGTAACTTTTACTTTTACTTCACTACATTCCAAAGCATAAGATCGTACTTTTTACTTCACTACATTTCATAAAACATATCGTTACTCCTTATAATCTTTTCAATGATTATAATATTATAAGATTATTTTCAAAGAACCAATTTTCAGTGAAATTGGTTCGCAAATCGCACCAAACGATTCATTCACGAATTGGAATGATCCGATTGCAGCTGTTCTCGAGTCGACAACTCACTGATTCAAACGATCCGTTTAGAGCGAGTCTCCAGTGAACTGAACTCACTTATTCAAACGATCCGTTTAGAGCGAGTCTCCAGTGAACTGAACTCACTGATTCAAACGATCCGTTTAGAGCGAGTCTCCAGTGAACTCAACTCACAAGTAAACACTGGAGATCTTGTGAGCGCCTGCGCGCGCAACTGATGCTGCTAAAAGTAAGTTACTAATGTCGAATTTTAGGATGAATTATTGTAACTGAAAATCATATTTAAGTCAAAACTGTCAGTTGTTTGTGAACTAAATCTGCTATAAAGGGTGATCTATTTAAGCCCACTGAAATGCTTGAATGCACACAGATCAATGTTAGTGTCTCTATGTTTTAGGTCAAAAAACAAAACATTAAAATAACACAGATTAAATAAAATAACTCATGCACGTTCATATTCCCCGCTGCTGTAAAGTTAGCAGTTTTATTAAATTGCTATGCATTTAGCCCTATGTGACGCCTGTTTTTATATTATTTATCAACAGTACAATTTGTTTATATTGTTTAGATCATCGAGCCGAGCAGACAGATTTGAATGTTTATTCATAACCATACTGAAAATAAGTAAATATTGTTAGCTAATGCTAACTGTCTAACTAACAAGCTTGCTGGTGCTAAATTGAGAATTTTTTTATATAAAGTCCAAGTATTTTTATTCAGCCACCTAGATAGATTCCATCTGATGTAAAAAGAAAGGATGTGATGTTAAGAACACAGTAACAGTAATTATCAAAGTGTGAAGTGATGCCCTCTTGGGGCATTTGGCCAGGGGTGTTTTTACACCACAGACAAGGTTTGAGAAGAAAAAAAATCATGAAAATATAATTATATTTTCCTTAAAATGTTCTTCCTAACTTCAGCCTAATTCTCATGTCATATATAACTGACGTTCTGCACTTTTTTTCACTTTTTTTCTTACTGGGGAAAATTAGACGGTCAAATCTGTTTTCTCTCAGGTACATCGCAGTGTAAGCTTCACAGAGAACATCACTACATCACTCTTATCAACGTAGTCCATATCAACAACAAATATATATATCTTGACTCCTTATAGTGGTCATTTTGGGAAAATTACAGGTATTTTGGGCAGTAGGATTATAAAAATGTGCTAATATAAAATTAAATTAAGTAGTCTACATAAAATTGCAAAATAAATCTATCTACTTTTTACTTAAGTACATTAAAAAAAATTTACTTTTGTACTTTCACTCGAGTCAAATTTAAAAAGCAGTACTTTGACTTTTACTGGAGTAATATTTTATTATACATATCTGTACTTTTACTCAAGTACTTGATCTGTGTACTTTGTCCACCACTGATTGTAATGGATAGAGAATGTTGTCGCAACTCTATTATATATATTAATAAACATGGACGGAGACCAGGATAACAGAAATTAAAAAAAAAAAATCATGTAATTTAAATATTTTTGTGTTTGGGAAATACCAAACTGACTGGAAGTCTTTGGCTGTAACATTTATATACCATTGTTTTGATTTGAATGAGCATCATTAATGATAAACCTGCCGTGACACGTCTTTATTTAAATTTTTGGCTGAATTATTTCTTTTTGAGCTTAAGGAGGACAGATTGTAAACACCCTCAGGCATTACTCTGGTTTGGTTTAAGGGGAGCATGTGTTGGTGTGTGGATGTGTGTGTGTTTGATGGTAGAGAGTAAAGAGACTCTCTGTGCTGCTCAGGGGGGTTCGGGATCCGTCTTCACTCGTCTCTTAATTACACCCTCACATAGCCTCGCTGACGGGTTGCCAGATTGTTTAGCGTCTGGGCCAGAGAGGGTCTGTGTGAATGAGTCGCCATGTTGAGATGTCAGAACGTGTCTGGAGGGATTCTCAGATACAGAAAGCCAAGTGATATGAGAACGAAACACTGCTGCACTATGTGTGTGTGTGTGTGTGTGTGTGTGTGAGTGTGTAGGCCAGGTTTTGTATTCATTCTGGGGACCAAATGTTCACAAATGAGATTTGAAGACTTGAAATAACTCACCTTGTGGAAAGTAAGGCAAGGCAAGTTTATTTATATAGCACATTTCATACACAGTGGTAATTCAAAGTGCTTTACATAAATGAAAGGGAAATAGTCATTAAAAATAGTAATCACAGCAATAAAAACAGGGAATTAAAAAATTAATAATAAAAACAAGGAATTTTTAAATGATATAGAAATTGATTTGAAATGAATTTAAAACAGTTAAGAATACAAAATGATTACATAAAATACAGTGCAGTCAGTTTGGACGTAGCACAGTGCTCATTCAACAAATGCACAGCTAAACAGATGAGTTTTGAGTCTTGATTTAAATGTGGCAAATGTTTTAGCACATCTGATCTCTTCTGGAAGCTGGTTTAGTAGCTGGAAGTAGCCAAAATCCCCGTGAAGAAACAGCTTCATAAACGGATAGTCCATCCAGAAATGAAAATTCTCTCTTAATTTAGTCACCTTCATGTGGTACTTTTCAAACCGGTTTGGTTACCAACATTTTTCAAAAATGTTTTCTTTTGTGTTCCACAGAAGAATGAAAGCCATACAGGTGTGGAACAACATGATGGTGAGTAAATAATAGCATCATTTTCATTATTTGGGTGATCTGAATTTATCATTCTCTTCCCATCCATTCTGCTACTGCTGTAGCTCAAGTTCTTGCTTCTATAAAGGAACAACATTTTTTAGTTTTAATCAAATAATATAATATATAAAAAATATATATATATTTATTAATATACAGTGCTGCTTGAAAGTTTGTGAACCCTTTAGAATTTTCTATATTTCTGCATAAATATGACCCAAAAACATCATCAGATTTTCATATAAGTCCTGAAAGTAGACAAGAAAACACCCAATCAAACAAGTGAGACTAAAATATATTTGTTGTCATTTATTTATTGAGAAAAATGATCCAGTGTTACATATCTGTGCGCTACAAAAGTGTCCTGCACAATAACATGTAGGAGTTTTAGCCCATTCCATAGTGCAGATCCACTTAAACTCTGTGATGTTGGTGGGTTTCCTCCTATGAGCTGCTTGCTTAGGTCCTTCCACAACATTTTAATTGGATTAAGGTCTGGACTTTGACTCAGCCATTCTGTTCTTAAACGGATGTCCTGGTGTTTTCCTTTAGAATTTGTTGGTATAATTCAGAATTCATTGTTCCATCAATGATGGCAGGCTGTCCTGGCGGAGATGCAGCAAAACAGGCCCAAGCCATGATACCACCACCACCATGTTTCTCAGATGGGATGAGATTCTTAAGATGGAATGCAGTGTGTTCTTTTCTCCGAACATAATAGCTTCTCATTTAAACCAATACATTCTATTTAGGTTTCATCCATCCAGTAAACCTTTCTCCAATAGTCCTCTGGCTTGTCCACATGATCTTTAGCAAGCAATTTTCTTTTTGGAGAACAGTGGCTTTCTTCTTGCAGCTCTGCCATGCACACCATGGTTGCTCAGTGTTCTCCTGATGGTGGGATCATGAACATTAATATTAGCCAATGTGAGAAAGGCCTTTAGTTGCTTAGAAGTTAACCTGGGAGCTTTTGCAACCTCGCAGACTATTACACGTTCTGCTTCGGAGGGATCTTTGTTGGTCGACCACTTCTCGGGAAGGTAACAGTGGTCTTGAATTTCCTCCGTTTGTACACAATCTGTCTGACTGTGGATTTGTGGAGTCCAAACTCTTTAGAGATGGTTTTGTAACCTTTCTTAGCCTGATGAGCAACATCAACTCTTTTTCCGAGGTCCTCTGTGATCTCCTTTGTTCGTGACATGATTCACTTCCACAAACATGATCAGACTTTGATAGATCCCTGTTCTTTGAATAAAACAGGTCACGTACGGACATTTGATAGTCATTGCACTGACTGAAAACACCTCTGCACAGATGGACTCTAATTTCACCTTTAAATTAACTGCTAATCCAAGTGATTCACATATACTTTTGCCACTCACAGATATGCAATATTGGATCATTTTCCTGAATAAATAAATAAAAAAGAAAATATTTTTGTCTCGTTTGTTTGATTCGGTTCTTTTTGTCTGCTTTCAGGACTTGTGCAAATATGCGATTGTCTGATTATGTTTTGGGTCATATTTATTCAGAAATATAGAAAATTCTAAAGGGTTCACAAAATGTCCAGCAGTACTGTATATTAATTAACTAAAATTAATTTACAATTTAATGAATTTATAAATAAATGAAAATATATACTGAATTTATATATATTTTTCATTTTTTTCAATTTATAATTATATACGTATTTAAATAATATATAAATATATGTAATCAAATATTTCAATTCTAACCTTTCATTGGATAATAAGAATTTAAAATGGGGGGGAAATATCATTGTGAAATATTTTGAATTAAAAAAAATAAAAATAAATACACATTGGACACAATTATTGGCACCCCTAGAAATTCTTATGAGTAAAATATCTCTGAAGCATATTCCCATTCATATTCACAATTTTGAGCAATCCTGGGTGATTATGAACATGAAATTATCCAGCCATGTCTTCCTGTTTCACAGAAATATAAATAGGAGGGAAAACAAAGCCCAAATTCCCTTAATCATCCATCACAATGAGAAAAAACAAAGAATATATTTCTGATGTGCAACAAAAGATAATTGAGCTTCACAAATTAGTGAAGTGGCTTTAAAAAAAAGAGCTAGAGCAGTGAAAATTCCCATTTCCACCATCAGGGCAATAATTAAGAATTTCCAATCAACAGAAAATGTTACGAAACTGTCTGGAAGAGGACGTATGTCTATATCATCCTAATGCACGGTGAGGAGGAGAGATTGAGTGGCCAAAGACTCTCCAAGGACCACAGCTGGAGAATTGCAGAAAATAGTTGAGTGTCAGGATCAGAAAACCTTAAAAAAAAATTATCAAACAGCCCCTATCACCACATGTTGTTCGGGAGGGTTTCAAGAAAAATTATCCTAGCTCATCCAAAAACAAGCACCAGCATATTCAGTTATCAGACACGACTGGAACTTCAAATGGGACTGGCTTCTATGGTCAGATGAAACTAAAAAATGAGCTTTTTAGCAGCAACCACCAAGATGGGTTTGGTGAACACAGGGATAAAAAGTACCCCATGTGTACAATGAAATATACTGCTGTATTTTTGATGTCGTGGGCCTATATTTCTGCTGGAGGTCCTGGACATCTTGTTTAGACACATGGCATCATGGATTCTATCAAATACCAACAGATAAAAAATCAATAAGTGACTGACTCTGTTAGAAATCTTATAATGGGCCATGTTTGGATCTTCCAACCAGACAATAATCCAAACACAAACCTCAAAAACACAAAAATGGGTCACTGAGCACAAAACCAAGCTTCTGCTGGCCATTCCAGTCCTCTGGCCTGAACCTTGTAGAAAATGAGTGAGGTGAACTGAAGAGAAGAAGCACCAACATGGAGCTGTGAATCTGAAGGGTCTGGAGTGATTCTGGATGAAGGAATGGTCTCTGATCTCTTGTCAGGTGTTCTCTAACCTCATCAGGCATTATAGGAGAACATTTAGAGCTGTTAAACTGGCAAATGGAGGATTCAAAAAGTATTGAATAAAAGGGTGCCTTTAATTGTAGCCAATGTATATTAGAGAAAAACATTTATTTCATAATGATATTTCCCCCCATTTTAAATTCTTATTATCCAATGAAAGGTTAGATTTTTGTGATTTTTTTAAAATAAAAGATCAAAAGGATTAACAATGCAGATTAATTTTCACAGCCTCCTTTGTTCATATTTACCAAGGGTGCAATATTTTTGACTATGACTGTATATATATATATTGTGACGAGTCGGCTGCCTCCCCCCTGTCCATCATCACCACCCCGTCCCGTATTCGCCGCCCTTCACCAGGCTCCCGACGGGAGTGGGTGTGTGAGAGAGGAGGGGCGCTGAACATGCAGGGCTGGCGGCGTGTGATGAGGCGCACCTGACGTGAATGGAGCCTCATCACCGCCGCCGTTTAAACGCCGAGCGCGCCTCTCCTCGAGAGACCGGTCTCTTCCCGTGCATGCACGCTGGTGTCCTCGTGGGTCCAGGAAGGGAGCGTCGAGCAGGACTGCCGCACCCGTGAGACGGCTGACGGGCCAGGATGCCGGGCCGTCGAATCCCCCAGAAGCGCCGGGAACCGAAGAGATGGACGAAGCCGCGCAAGAGACGCCGCCGCCACTCGCTCCCGGCCCCGAGAGGGGAGCGCGTGCGGCCACCGGACTCCGCCCCTTCCCTGGACCCTTCCCTCCTGAACACTGCCCTCCTGCACAGCCCCGCAGCACGACGAGGACACCAGATCCCTGTTTATTTTGGACACTTTTCCCCCTTTGGACACTTTATTTTAAATATTGTTTAATAAAAACCTCTCCGAGGCTTGACGCCACGCCCACTGTGTCTGTCGTTGGCTCCTCCCGCCACAGTGGTGGAGAATGCGGGCAGGCGGAGCCTAGACAGCACAGTTGGGCAACATCTGATGACGTCATCCCCTCTCGCTCGCAAGAAGCCGTAGAGCCCGTACGGGGACGGAGGAAGGACGGGGACAGCCTCCCAGCCACCAATGGGGTAAGTGACATTCTGTCTATTTGTCATCATTACCCCGTGGTTGGTTGAGGCTGTCAACTAAAACCCGCTTTCTCTGTCCCGGCTCCGGCGCGGTGCGAGAGGGAGCGTTGCCCGGAGAGGAATCCCTGCCCCGCCCACTCCGACCGCTGGAGCCTGGTTGAGGAAGGTAGCACTCCTGCGTGGGCGGCGACCCTCGGACGGGGATGTCGCTTGGGGGGGGGAATGTGACGAGTCGGCTGCCTCCCCCCTGTCCATCATCACCACCCCGTCCCGTATTCGCCGCCCTTCACCAGGCTCCCGACGGGAGTGGGTGTGTGAGAGAGGAGGGGCGCTGAACACGCAGGGCTGGCGGCGTGTGATGAGGCGCACCTGACGTGAATGGAGCCTCATCACCGCCGCCGTTTAAACGCCGAGCGCGCCTCTCCTCGAGAGACCGGTCTCTTCCCGTGCATGCACGCTGGTGTCCTCGTGGGTCCAGGAAGGGAGCGTCGAGCAGGACTGCCGCACCCGTGAGACGGCTGACGGGCCAGGATGCCGGGCCGTCGAATCCCCCAGAAGCGCCGGGAACCGAAGAGATGGACGAAGCCGCGCAAGAGACGCCGCCGCCACTCGCTCCCGGCCCCGAGAGGGGAGCGCGTGCGGCCACCGGACTCCGCCCCTTCCCTGGACCCTTCCCTCCTGAACACTGCCCTCCTGCACAGCCCCGCAGCACGACGAGGACACCAGATCCCTGTTTATTTTGGACACTTTTCCCCCTTTGGACACTTTATTTTAAATATTGTTTAATAAAAACCTCTCCGAGGCTTGACGCCACGCCCACTGTGTCTGTCGTTGGCTCCTCCCGCCACAATATATATATATATATATATATATATATATTCCATAATTAATAAATACAAAAAATTATCTATAATTTACTATTACATGTAATTTGCTATTACTATCACATACTGTAATTAATTTTAATAATTATAATAATTATAATTAACATTAATATCAATAATATATAACAATTATTTAAAATATAGAAAAAAATACATATATGTATGTGTTACATATATTGCTATGTGTGTGTGTATGTTTTATATATGTACAAATTATATATATATTTACTATTATGTATGACATAAATAATTTTAAAGTATTTAAAATTATATTATATAAGGACTACAGAAGAATATCTACCATGCAAGCTTATTGCCCAATAAATCAGACAGTTGCTGTGATTCTCATTAACCAACTTATGCTTTTAAAATCACATAGCTACCTTAAAATGATGGTTTGTATGTAAGTATGTATGTAACACAGACCTTTTTTACTACCTCCACTTGCAATTTCTGAGGAAACACATGGCTTAAAAATGCTGCAGTATAATTCTCTGGTTTTAGCACTTGTTATAAAAAAATGTCATGATGCAAAAATTCTAATGATCCTAAAAACATGCTTTATTTTTCTTTTTTTTTTAATTAGTCCTCTTCGTCCCATGTGAGACATAATTATCTTTATATACAGAATATTATGCACTCTTTTTCTTTATATTTGAGTGATTTTAGGACTAAGTGTGAAACTAGCAGCTCTCTCATTTGCAGTGTAGCCGTCTTTGTTGATTAATAACGTGTGTTCCAGTTTTGTCTTGCAGACGGAGTATGCGTGTTCAATAATTGATGTTGAACAAAATGAGCAAATGGTTTGTCGAAGTCTGTGTGTGAATGTGTCGTTGTGTTCGTGTCTGTGGTGCTTTCAATTACTACGATTTCTTCAGCTGTTGCCATGGGCAACACACATCGGACACATGCGGTGAGGGTTCACACTCGACCCCATTCCACCACACACACACACACACACATTATGCCTTTCGTTCCTGGGAATATACAGCAAATTAAATTTTCTGTGTTTTATTGTCAGTATGTGCAATAAACAAAGACTCAGACAGAGAAAAGAGGCATTAAAACCGAAATGACAGGACAATATAAACCCTGCAGACTCTGTCACTGTGTATGTGTGTGTGTGCGTTCTGTGCTCTTATTGGTGATAGTGATTTTGTAAAGATTTTCTCTTTGGGGACCCAAATGTCTTCTGTTTTCTGTCTATATAAATAAGTCATGTTGGCTGCAGTGAAAAACAGGCCTGCTGAAGGAAATAATACATTCAATCAGTGACTATTTATGTGGACATAGTGACCTCGATCTCTCTCTCATTAATTGTGGGACAAATACAAAGATAAACAGTGATAAACTACCTCTATTCCAGTCCCTAGTGAGCTCCCTAACTAGACAACAGAGCATCACAGGTGCAAAAGCTGTTCTAAATTAGTAATATATGATAAAAGACAATGATGTTGGGTGTATGTTTAGATATGCAAATCACAGAATGCAACAAGCTAAGTGAAAATATTCATCTATGATGTCTAAGATGAGAAAAATGTCAATTTGAATGAAGAATATAGATAAAAAAGATCAAATATTGGCTATGTATTCTTATGTTTATTACAGTAATGCATCGGCTGGTCATGTGACTTCAACATGATGGCCATCATGAGGTCATATGACTGGAGTCTCCGAGTGCATGTCATTCATAAGCAGTTCTTTTATTTGTTTATGGTAGCATTAAATGTATTACAGGATTGTAGCTGTAAAAAATCACCTTGTTTAAGAGATGTGCCTAATGAGTCGTCGTGCAGATGTAAATGTCTGTGTTTGTTTATATTCTCATTGGAGCTGAAGGAGTGCGTTTTGTGTCAAATGAAGTGTGAGTCAGTTAATCTCTTAGCCATGATGCATTCATCCTGCTTTATATTGATTTGTTTTGGACAGTCAGAAACACGCACACACTCACACACTGATTGAGCAATGGCTGAGATCGATATGAGTTCATTCATTTAGTTTGGAAGGAAACAGATCAATACAGCACAGGACATATTACACCTGTGGAGTGAGAAACACACACACACACACACACACACACACAACCTCACGTCCCTAACCAGTTGCATTCAGCATGAACTAATAGTTTAGTTCTTTCATTAACACTGAAGTAGCTGCTGCTACTACTATTGTAAAATCGAATTAATATTGGATATTTGACCAAATTCTTCTATCCTTTCCACATTTCTGAAAGTTTCTAATACTGTTCAAAGGCAATGCCAGATTCATTTAAAGAGAATATTTTAATTTGGAGAATATGAACATTTTGAATATTAGTTAAAATATTAGACTACAACAATAAAGACATAATAGCATTATTATGTATTATTATTAGCATTATTATAATATACTATTATTATTACTATTCAAACTAGACCCTATATTCAGAGAGAATGTATTAATTTGGAGAATGTGAACATGCATTCTGAATGTTAAAATATTATTAGATTATAACAATAAAGCCATAATAGCATTATTATTATTATTATTATATTATTATTGATAATAATAATAATGAGAACCCATATTTATTTAAAGAGAATATTTATTTAGGAAAATATGAATATTCATTATAAATATTTGAATATAACATGCATTATGCAGGGGGCAGATAGAGAGTTGGACTTGTAACCCGAAGGTCGTGGGTTCGAGTCTCAGGTCCGGCAACCACGACTGAGGTGAGACCCTTGAGCAAGGCACCGAACCCCTCAACTGCTCCCCGGGCGCCGCATTGATGGCTGCCCGCTGCTCCAGGTGTACCTGGATGAGTTAAATGCAGAGAACGTCCCTTTCCCCCTTCCCCTTTAAATTTCTTGGGGGGAAGTCGTGGCCTAATGGTTAGAGAGTCGGACTCGTAATCGAAAGGTTGCGGGTTCGAGTCCCCGGCCGGCAGGGATTGTAGGTGGGGGGAGTGAATGTACAGCGCTCTCTCCACCCTCAATACCACGACTGAGGTGCCCTTGAGCAAGGCACCGAACCCCCAACTGCTCCCCGGGCGCTGCAGCATGGCTGCCCACTGCTCCGGGTGTGTGTTCACGGTGTGTGTGTGTGTGTGTGTGTGTGTGTGTGTTCACTACTCACTGCTGTGTGTGTGCACTTGGATGGGTTAAACGCAGAGCACCAATTTCGAGTATGGGTCACCCTACTTGACAATACGTCACGACTTTTTACTTTATTATGGATATTGTACTTATTATTATTATTCATAATTTATGTTCATATTCTCTCAAATATTCTCTCTAAATTAATATGGGACTTACAACAACAACAAAATAATAATAATATTGCATATTATGGTTTTATTGTTGTAGTCTAATCATCAAAACAATTATTAGAAATATGCATGTGGGTAATGCGACACTTACAATCATCTGGTATCGGTCAAACAATATCATTATCAGGTGATTCCAACTTTAAATGAATTTGTTCATACTATAGCAACTGAAGTAAATACGGATTTCAAGTTACTCTGTGTACTGAATGTTCCAGTGTTAAATGTCTGAACCTCGATTCAAATCCGTCTGTATCTCTGCTACAGATTACTATCATTCAGATGCTACTGGATGGAGGGAGTGAATGGGAATATATATTCAGTCTGTTTCCTCTGGATTCCATTGGGACTCACCTCTGTTAACACATCAGCGCCACACTTTCACACTCACAGCTGCCCTTAAGAGCTCATAGTGAACCTGCGACCATGTGAAATGATTCTAATGTTTTGACCAAACGTGAACAGCGTTGAACACAAACATTCTAATGAGGCCTGTATAAGAACAGCTGGTGAGCACAGCCTACACACACACACACAGAGACCCTCTCTAATGAGTCCCGTCTCAGAACTGTCACCCTGAACTCTGAAACGCCAGCTGAGGAATCGCAGCAGACGGGAATGAACCATTTTTAACTCATTATTCCGCTGTTCCTTTTCCCTTTTGTTTAAATAAGAAACAGTTTTTCTTTTAGTCTGCATTGTGGAGTTCAGTCACACTTTTCAGGGCTTCTGTATGTTTTATTAAAGTATATTGAAGCGTTCTTAAGACAGTTTAAGCAACACAATGAGTTGTATTAGCAACACTTTAAAAATACTACCAAAAAAGCATACTTGTTTTGCCATAATTCCAATGTGAAGCGTCACTTTTAATTTTGAGAGAGAGAGTGAGGTAAGATGGAAGTAGCGAAACATTTAATATTTTACAACTCTTTAATTATAGAAGCAAACTACTCAAGATTTTTCCCAAACACGGCTGTTTGGAATTGAAAATATGGTATAATTTACACGATTCAAGTAATTCCTGACTGAATGTGACGAGACACAAAACATTTTCCATTTTTCACATATTAAGCATACAAATAAGAGCGCATGTTATGAAATGTTATTGGCAAATAGCTCAAAATAATTACTAGAGTTAGACCTAGAATTTCCTTCACTATTCTATTTCTTTATGCTGTATTAAAAAAATGGTCCTCCACAGTGTTCAAGGCTGAAAGTCTAGAGTAAGGAGTGTATGGTTAGGCTTAGTATTGGGTAAGAACATATTATGTGACTGAGCAAATACATGTAAACTCCCTCTCATCTTTAGTATGATCTCAGAACTGTATCCTTGATCTTTATATCAAAATACAAACCAGAAATAGCTGCTGTATATCATCACATCACATATGATGTTTGTACCACACGCCGCTTTCTAAAAAATGGCAAACAGAGATTGAAAGATGGAGAAAAGCGCCACGGGCAAGACTGTGTTGCTTTTAAACTTTTCTGTAGTTGTGAGCTCCTTCAGCTTGAGACTATTTTCAACAGCATCTTTTTATCATTTCACAGGCTCATATGACTGATAAAACAGGGAGGAGTGTCATAGAGAATGAAGAGGCACAAAGAAAACTTGAGAAATGACTGAGAGAACGACACTGAAGGTAAATTTATCTGATGGATAGAGAGGCGCTGAGATTGTGTTGATAAGGCGATGGAGGGATTGTTTTTGGAGGAGTGCGAGTGGAATGGTGTGATTGGAAGGGAAACGCTGTGGAGTGTTGATCATGACTGTCAGGATTCTCTCTCTGTGTGTGTGTGTGTGTGTGTGTGTTTCGTGCTCATTAGTATAGAGGTTTAAGTTTCAAACCTGTCAGTACAGGGTGACGGCAAACTCACCCACCCGCCCACAATCACACTCTCAGTTTAACAAAAAGAAAGAAAGTATTCCTGACAAGAAAAAGATAAAAATAGAGAAAGAGAAAGAGATGGAGAGATAGATAAAAAATAAGAGCTCATCATGAAGGAATATTTGCTAACGCTACCTGTATTACAGGATGATTCTGATGTAATTCTAGTTTAAACATATGTATATATAATATATGTCAGGGACAGTTAATGTATAAGTGTATATTCTATGTATTTAAATTAATAATATATATGTGTGTGTGTGTGTATGTGGGTGTGTGTGACCCTGGACCACAAAACCAGTAATAACAGGTATATTTGTAGCAGTATAGCCAACAATACATAGTATGGATCAAAATGATTGATTTTTCTTTTATACCAAGAATCATTAGGATATTAAAGGGGTCATATGATGTTGCTAAAAAGAACATTATTTTGTGTATTTGGTGTAACGCAATGCGTTTATGTGGTTTAACGTTTAACAAAAACATTATTTTCCACATACCTTCTGAAACGCGTCGATTTTTGCAAAGCTCATTGTTCTGAGAAGCGAGGTGTGCTCTGATTGGCCAGCTATCCAGTGCATTGTGATTGGCTGAATACCTCAAGAATGTGATGTTACGCCCCTTACCGTATTGTGATCCCATGTCTCAGCGCAACGACACAAAAACAATAAAACCCATTATAAACAAGGCATTTGTTGCATCCAGTGGGGACATAATTACTGATTATAATGACTTATACCGTCTTTTTACCGGCTGTGAGTCAGAAGAGTCATAAGGACAAGACTGTCCTTGCAAAGTTGGAATTGCCTCACTTTATAGAAACAGCCTTTGTTCACAGCTGGCATTGTAGGCTACTCTCCCAGGATCAGGAAACAGTCATCTGTTAAATGCGCTGCACGTACTCTAATATTTGGGTTGAACTGTTCTGGAAAAGTGTTGTAAATACAACTTAACCACTGATTTCTAGTTGTGTCCTCTTTTGGAAGCCCAAACAAAGTAGTTTCGCTTTCACAACGAAACACAGCGTGTCCAGGACATGGCGCCGGCAGCAGCAACAATACTACAGCGAGAATAATAGTTCCACCTTCTTTCATTACGTGTATGTTTGGGCGGTGTTATGCACATCTCTCCACACCGTGATGTAGACATGTGAGGGCGTGTTTGAATGAGCCGTTTTAGGAGGGCGTGGTCGAGTCTTAACTTTTATAAAGATTATCTCTTTTGTTTTGAGACTCTAGTCTTTGCAACTTTAGGAATCTTATCACAAACTATGGTGTTATTTTACTGCCAAATGTCGAGAGCACATTTTTTCAAATTTCCTTTGCTCTTGCACAAAACCAGACCACTTAAAACGTGTCTCTCCTCTCGCTCAAGTGTGCGTGTGCGCGCTCAAACTTTGTCTGCACTTGCATATCTCTCCGTGCTCTTGCACTAGATATTAATTATTTTCACACTTGGATTAAACGTCAAAAGTGATCAACCAATCAGATTTTTCTATGACTGACCCGATGAAAATACAAGGCCTACGTGACAAACAGCTCCAAAGAGAAAGGAAAACTTTAAATCGCATCATATGACCCCTTTTAGTAAAGATCATGTTTCATATTTTGTATGATAAAAAGACATTTTGTAAATTTCCTACCGTAAATATATAAAAAACTTAATTTTTGATTAGTAATATGTGTTGATAAGGACCTCATTGGACAACTTTAAAGGTGATTTTCTCAATATTTTGATGTTTTTGCACCCTCAGATTCCAGATTTTCAAATAGCTGTATCTCGGGCACCAAAAATTGACCTTTATGACTGGTTTTGCGGTCCAGGGTCACATATATATTATGCCGAAAATTCAGCTTTGATCACAAGAATAAATTATATTTTAAGGTATTTTAAAATATAACATTTTAAATTATAATAATATTTCACATTTTTTCTGCATTTTTGATGCAATAAATGCAGCCTTGATGATCATAAGAGATTTCTTTAAATAATATAAAAAATCTTACTGATCCCAAACTTTTGAACGGCAGAGTACAGTATATTCATTGATCATTTTTTTATATTATTATTGTGTAATATTTCATAGAAAATTTTGCAATTATAATGTGCCACAATAATGTAGTGTCATAAATGTATTTCTCAGCAAAAAGGTATTTATATTTAATTATTTGTGACCAGCATATCATATAATTTATATAAAATGTTAATCAATTACCAACATAGTTCAAATCCAACCTCTTGTAATGGTTTTGGACTGTTTTGTTCTGTATTCCAATTGTTTCCTGTCTGTTCTTAGTTTGCTTATTTCTTTTTTCATGTATGATTTGATTTATATTTTGACATGCCATGAATTTTTTTGTTCTCTTGTGTCTTCATTTGTAGAGTAGAGCTCTTGAGTTTTTGACAAAAAACAAATGCAGGGTTTTTGTTTTTTTATTGTATCTGACAGAAGAAAAAACTTGGAAGATGACTAAACCTGACTTGACAGGACTGTCAAAAGCTCATTAAAACATTCAGTTAACACACTGTAAAATATGTCACTTTGTTAATAAACAACATTAATGACACTGAGGTGAGAGAGAGAGAGCAGAGGTGAAGGTTTGTTGACCTCACGGTACATGCATATCTCTTTTTTCACTGTCCTCTCGGTCTTTCTTTGTAGTAAAGCTAGTGTGTCTCATTTCAGGAGCTCAGCTCCTATTAAGATCCATTTAATCTGTCTATCTGCTGCTGCGGTCTCTTTCTGTCCTCGTTCAACGAACGAATAGTTGGTTAACAATTAGTCAGTTGAGCCAATTTGCAAATAGAATTTACAAATGAATAGCCTAACAAAATAAACTTTACATTATTTTTTTTTTATTAGTGGAATGTAACATAATATATTGTGTAATATAACAAAAGTTTGAAAGATTTTTTGAAGCTTCCGTTAATTTGAAACATGTCAGCAACAAGAGCTTGGGCTGTTTCTGAGAAGTTAAAGGACACTGAGATCGTTGTTTGTGTGATTTTGCTTTTACACACCAGTTCAATGAACAAGAAGTTAATTTTTGAGTAGCTTTCCACGCAATATTTCCAGTTTCTGAGCTGTTGCAACACACAGTAATAGAGCTATTTTTTTCCTAAATGATTCAATGCTTTTGAACAAATGAATGACTCAATGATTCAGTCATAAATACAGTCTCTTGTTTTTAATGAATCTGTTAAATTAATCATTTGGCAAATTAAATACAGTCTCTTGTTGTGTTCCTGAAGAAGTTTGTGTTTTTGAACAAATCAGTTGAGTGAATCATTTAATGACTCACTCATATTTCATTCTTGAATGAATGAGGAGCATCTTGCTGCAGCCCACAAGATCCAGGGGGCGTGGTTGGATCCAGGTCCAACTCCTCCCACCTTACATATAACTAAACCTACCCATCTCCACCCCCTTATCCCTAAACCCATCCCATCTCCACACCTAAACCTACCAATCTCCACCCCCTCATCATTTAATGACTCACTCATAAAGGCAGTCACTATAGTTTCATTCCTGAATGAATTAGTATTTTTGAACAAATCAGTTGAGTGAATCATTTAATGACTCACTCATAGAGGCAGCCACTTGTTTCATTACTTGGATGAATTAATGCTTTTGAATTAATTGGTTGAGTAAGTGATTTAATGACTCACTCAGAAAGGCAGTCACTTGTTTCGTTCCTGAAATAATTAGTGTTTTTTAATGAATCAGTTGAATAAATGGGGCGTTGACTGGCTCATAAAGACAGTCCTTCATTTCCACCTACTGGCTAATCGATGTTACTTGCAGAAAAAGTTACTGACAATGTGATACAAATAGAAAAAAATCATAATACTGTTTTCAGTGTCACGTGATTTGATGCTCAAGAAGCATTAACTATTATTATCAATGTTGAACACATTTGAGATGCTTAATATTTTCATGGAAAGAGTTAAATAGAATAAATAACACTATGCCTTTGTCATAACATCTTTACTGTCACTTTTGATCACTGTATCCTTGCTTAATAGTGCATCCTTGCTTAAATGTTGTTTGAAATGTTTCCTGTCAGCACTCACTCAAACCTCTTGCCCTGCCTCGTCAGGTTAATTCAGGTTTGTGCGCCTGTTTTTTGCCTTGTTTCAGTGCAGAACTTCCGTTCGTCTCTCATCTTCTGATGATGCAATTTCTCCTTGACACGAATAGCCTTCGGTTTTCATCAAGTGATCTTTCACTCAGTGAGGAGCAATTGTTGTACGACATGACAGGAACAGGAGAAGGAAGAGGAGATGACATCTCATCTGCAGATGAATAATTAAAAAACAGATTGATCAAAGTGGGGCCAAATGCACCCTTTCATTCACCTGTCATTAACGGAAGGTTTGGCCTCTGTAATAATTCATCTTTTTGTTCTCTGACTGCGTAACATGGACACTGATATTCTTGCTCCAGGGCTCATCAGGATGTCATATTAGGATCCTTAAATGCGGCTTGATACTCTTGACAGCAGATATATCTCTCCCAGTGCGATCACATCCCTCTTCATCTCACATTGTTTCCTGCCTTCACAGACTTTGACTTTGAAAGTTCAGAAATGCAGCCCATCAGCCTCATGATTGGTTCAATTACTTTTCTATTCTAATTTTGGGAGAGGAAGTGTGTGATTCTGTGTGAAAAAATGAGACGAGAGCATATACGTGTGTATAAAAGACAGTGGAAACGTGTGTGTGTGAGTTGGTTTAACTTTTCTGAACTGGTAAAAAAAAAATTAATAAAAAAAAATCCCAACCAAGTTGCTAAAACTATAATGTGCTTTGTGAAAATATCCATAAAATAACTACTAAATTTGTTATTTTGCCAAGTAAATGAGAGTTTATTAATAACTACAAAACATATAAGAAAACAGAAAAGAGGAAATTCAAGATGACTTCTAACATAAAGACTATATTTTACTTTACTATTATATCAATATTTTCGATAGACTTTTCTCATATGTACATAGATAGATAGATAGATAGATAGATAGATAGATAGATAGAAAAGAGAGATGGAGTGTGTGTGTGTGTGTGTGTGTGTGTGTGTGTGTGTGTGTCTGTGTCTGTCTGTGTGTGTGTGTGTGTGTCTGTCTGTCTGTCTGTCTGTGTCTGTGTGTCTGTGTCTGTGTCTGTGTCTGTGTCTGTGTCTGTGTGTGTGTGTGTGTGTGTGTGTCTGTGTGTGTGTGTGTGTGTGTGTGTCTGTCTGTCTGTCTGTCTGTCTGTCTGTCTGTCTGTCTGTCTGTCTGTCTGTGTGTCTGTCTGTGTGTGTGTGTGTGTGTGTGTGTGTGTGTGTGTGTGTGTGTGTGTGTGTGTGTGTGTGTGTGTGTGTGTGTGTCCGGAGCCTCACTTGAACTTACTCTCTCTACTCACTGCCAGAAACAGCCTATTACCCTGCAGTACTGAAATAACAACGTAAAGAGCCATATGTTCATTATCCTTTTGTTGTACTAATCAGTGCAAATAATTCAATTAACACTAGTATTTCATATCACAAACACAGTCAGAGTCTGGATGAGGTGTGTGATAGCAGTTAACACATTTTCTTCATTGAATCTGACTTTTGGTTTGCTGTAATGTACAAGTGTGCCTCACTTCACTGCTACGACCAGTGCTAACAATCTACTGATGACAGGCAGACAGACAGACAGACAGATAGATAGATAGATAGATAGATAGATAGATAGATAGATAGATAGATAGATAGATAGATAGATAGATAGATAGATAGATAGATAGATAGATAGATAGATAGATAGATAGATAGATAGATAGATTAATCGTGTGTGGTTTGATTGTAAATGAGTCCCTGAGTCTCCAGAGATGAACATCACACAGAGAGACTGATGAATTTACACATCAGACGCCTCTCTCCTCCTGCACCTCTCTCGCTCTCTCTCTTCTGTGAGTTCAACCCTCCTTCCACAGGCTGTGATAGAGAAATGTACCCTGGCTTCTCTTAATGTGAAGCACGTTCCTTCAATTCACTTCCACAGATACTTCTGCCTGTAATATCGTCAAAGGTGCACTTTCCATTTCAAAGCTTTCCTGTCTCTCGGTGAGAGTGATCGCACCCCAGTGTCCTCGCAGTGCGCCTTCATTTCAAAAACTCCTAAAGGCCATGTTTGCTGTTACAGCTTTATTCTTTCATTCATGCTGTACATAAATTATAGGAACCTTTATGTCTGTAGCTGTCCTTCATGACGTCCTCTCTGCTTAGATCAATGGCCGTCTATCAATCTCAAGAATACAGTATTTAGGAAGGAGTTAAAATAAAAATGTTCAGAATAAATACTGGCATACTGCTTATTGTATAGCTACTGCATGGCTACTGTCTACTATTTTTTTTAATAACTATCATTATGTAATATGAAACGGTATTCAACAACATCAATAATAGGCTATGCTGTTTTTGAATGACCTCGCATGTTTACAGTAATTCAGTACCAGTGTTTATCTTGTATTTTAATCATTTATGCCTTAACATTTGTGTAAAATACCTTAACTAATATTTTTTTTCTGCTAGCAATCTGATGAGATATGGACGTTGAGTGACTTTCCTGAAGTAAAATTTGTCATGAGACGTTGTTTATTCCCGTCTTTCTGCATTTGAAAGTGTTTTGTCAGTTTCAGTCCAGTTTTGAGTAAAATATCTGTAGGCTACTCAAATATATATATATATATATTTTTTTTTTCAAGCGAACTGACGAGATATGGAAGTTGAGTGACTAACCTGAGGGCAAACAAACCATTACTTGATATGTTTTTCACAAGTTGTTTTATTTACGTCTTTCCATGGTTAAAAACACTCCATTGTCTATTTTAATCCAGTTTTGTGTAAAATGCCTTAACAAAATTAGTTTTTTTTCTAGCGAACTGATGAGATATGGACATTGGGTGACTTTCCTGAGGTAAAAGTAACGCCACGTGACATGTTATCACCTTTTTTCACGGATGAAACGCGTGTTTTGGCAAGTACACGAGAGCTACATTTCCATAAATTGTGCTCTAACATACTCAATGTTCATTTATAGTTGTCATGCTACATTTACTAGTAATGAGGGATGATCAGGTACATAGAGCGATCTATCTCGTAGTTTGCTTTAATGAGGAATTAATAATAGCAGCCTTTGCTATTAAACTACACTGACCATTCCAGCACTTATCTATGGTTGGCTCAGTTTAAACTTCAGTTCATATTTTAGAGCAGAATCTGCATTTGAGTAAATATTGCAGGAGTATGAATTTTATAACCCAACAATAACACCTTGGGCATTTTCATTAAAGACAAACTGAATGAACAAGATTTGTCAGCAATAAGAGGAATTAGATTAAGTTTTCTTCTTTACTTTGTTAAACTGTCTGGATCAGTAACAGCGAGCTGTGTGATTGTGGTCTCTCACAGCTGAGATGGGCTGACGTGCCGGATATGTTAATATTCCCTGCTCCAGCCCTGCAGTCGGGGCTGTTTGAGATGGATCTAGGCCAGTGACATGGGGCTCTTGAGAAAAAGACTCCAGTCACTGAGCTCTGGGTTATTACAGCTGTCTGTGTGCACTTTACTACCTTCAGTTATAGAGAAAGATCTTGACTTGATTTATATTTAATATCGGGAAAATAAGAAAAAAACTATCATTTTTTTCAGACTTGAAGTCTAACTTCAGACTGAAGTTAGAGCAAGTTGTACTTTGCTGGACAAGCTGTACTACTAGTCAAATGTTTGGACACACTTGCTCATTCTTATTTCCTGCTCATTTTATAACAATAGTACTGTATAGTTGTATAAAAAAATATGTTTTTAAACTGCTTCATTGTCTAGATTCCAAAGTGCAGTTTTAGGGTCGTCCAATCTTAGAACTTAAGAAATATTTCTTAAAAAAAAAAAAAAAAAAGTTAAAAAATCTGGTGAATTCAGGTAAATTTGAAATGACTCGGGGAAAATGTCCCAATTAATCAGATTTAATATATTTAGATTAATCAAGACTTGTTCCATGATCTGTTTGTTAAACCAGTTTTTACATCCTTGGATTGTTCTTCAAGGGTGGTGTCCAAAACTAGAAGATTATGTTTTATAATGTAAAACTAAGATATAAAAATAAGACGTATTTCTGTGTGTCTAATCAAGTAAATGTGTTTCTTTGTACAGGCGGTCAGAAGTTCTTGTTCCATTGAAGCACAAGATCCTCAGTGGATCATCTCAAGTCATGCTGCAGAACATGATCATCAGGTTTGTTCATGTCAAAATAATAATCATACAGGGATCATTCCAGCTTAAAGTAAGTCACTTTCTGGTTTGTTTAAAGAAAAGCTTTTTCCGGCTTTGTTCCAGTGATATCCTTTCATTTCACTTGAGTATTTGACATGTCCATGCGTCTCCTCTTCTGCAACTCTACATCGATGTATCACAGTGATAACAGTTATCAGATATAAAGATGTATATCTGATATCAGATATAAATTTATCAGATATCAAGAACACTACTGGTATCAATTAACATTTATTATTTTTAAATAATACAATAAATATACTACAAATGAACATGGGCTTTGGTAGAGAGTTACAACAAACATCGCTCTCTCTCCATTTCACAATGAAGGACAGGCCTGTTTTCATCGGAGCACTGAGAGGATGTATCATACGGCTGATAAAAAAGAAATGTGGCTGTGGGAAGAAACATGAACAGAAAGCTTAACATTTTCATGCATACAGAAAAGTTTTAATGCTTCAAAAGACATACAAGGGTGGGTGGACACAGTAAACCTGAATTTATTGGCACAAAACCAATATCTCTTCTATCTTCTCGTACACAGGTTTGACACGACCGCAAATATTACAAAGACAAAAAAACAAAACAGAATAAACTTTATTGGCAGCATTACTGCTGGTTTTGAAATTTACAGAAGAATCGGTTGAAATTTGTTTCGTACTGATAAAATTGTGTCAAAACCGCATATTCCATGTTGAATCCTCTTAAAAGAAACAGTTCAAGTCATATTTAATCAAAAATTAGAGCAAGAGCTTGCAGTAGCAGGTCTAGTGGTCAGAAAGCAGAACAAAAGAGTGCAGGAAAATGTCTAGTGGCAAAAGCTGTGATAGATGAGTAACAAGATGGCTCTAGTCAATGACAACAGGTGAAGGAATATACACTAGCGAAATTTTGTAATGTACAACATACTTGAATAATCACACAAGACAATCTGATTCTTGGTCTTCAAGTCTCTTAAATTAAGAGAAATCTCTTTGGAAGGAAAGCTGAAATCGGCAGTCGAGTTAACTATTCATTCCTCTAAGCATTTTGGTTAAAATATTCACAGAACCCTCCAAAAAGATCTAATGAATAGGTCCCGAGCTAATTCTCCAGAGCGGTTTTAAAAGCTAAAACTTTTAGTGAGTGAAAAGGCATTTCATTTCCATCGCTTCTGTTAGCTAGAGTAACACTTTACATTCCAGGATCCACGTTACATGTGATACCTCAATCAAAACAGCATTAACAGTAATTGTGCTCCGTTTAACCATTTCAGATCATGTGAATAGAACGTTGTAATGTAAAGTGTTTGGAGGACCATAAATTATCTCCATATAACAATCTGGACATGGTCAAACATGGTGAGGAAAAACGTGTTCTCATCTATAAATGAATATGATTTTACGGCATGCATAAAAATACTTCCCCACCTCGGGAAGCAAAGCTAGGACTTTGACAGAAGACATGGAACCGCTTGGGCATCACCGTAGAGCCGTTTTCAATTACAACACACAAGTACAGGAAAAAAGGTATATATTTTTAGCACCACAGACAGAAGGAAATAGCACCTAGTTTACCGATATTGTGTTTCCTCAGTGTGATGGTGTGCTCTTCTGATACAGGGAAGCACCGAGTCATGAACGTCAGATCAAAGATTCCCCTCATACAGGTGGGTCGCGATCTCACAGACCCACAGAAGCCACTTCAACATGACAGGTAGCAAATTAATGCTCACATTACGGCTGTTTCTTACTTTTATTGTCATTTTGTTGTTTAAATTACAAAAAGACGTTGTTCACATCTGGAATAAGACATTTTGTCGTATTTTAATCATTTCCTTTATTTTCTCTTCTTCAGATTCACTGGAAATTTCCTCAGGCTCTTATTTGGGGGGGGATATTTAATTTTTTTCCAATAACCAGCAGCTCTGTCCTTATCGCTCAATGGGTTCACATGCATGTTTTGAAGCCAGACCCAAAAAAAAAACACTTCACCGGAAAAAAAAAATATACAGAAAGTACTTACAAACATAGAAAAAAAATATTTATATATATTTATATATATAATCACCATTCCAGGGAATGGAAGACAAGTATGCACAAAAAAACAAAGCTTAGAAGTGGAAAGAGGAACAACATAAAACCCAAGCAAACAAACCAACAGAAAAGATTTCTCGTACGAGAAAGCCCGAACCGGACGTGTGTACAGCTACGAGTCCAAGAAGAGGAGGGAAATCAAAGGATGGATCTAATCTGTCTATACAGCCAGTGGGAGGGGCGAAGAGTTGGATGAGTGTAAAGTGGGCGGGGCTGGGAGAGACATGAGTGATGACCTCATCCAGTTTCAAAACTTGCATGTGATGCAGAGGGTACACTGAGGTTAAAAAGGTTGCTCTGTTATAAGAACCCATTGTTTGGACATCCATTCTTCCAATTTCTTTTATCCTTACTTTGGTATCTGTTGGGTTTGTTTGGAAACACAAAACTTTACAAATAAGTCGTCCTATTTCTTTCTTGTGTTTTGTTTTCAGAGAAAATTATATGTTTTGTTCGCGTGTGCTCGCTGAGCAGTCTTAGCCGATGAAGCAGGCCGGTCCGACCTCAAAGCCGAACTTCTGTGTCGTTCCGCCGAAATCGTTGAACATAATGTCAACAAATGGTACCTGTTCCACTTTTGGTGTGTTGATCTCAAGAATAGTCTTTTCATAACCCTTTTTCAACTGCGGGAGGAAAGAAAGTATAAAGAAAGAGTTTTCAGTCTAAACTTGCTAACAATTCGGAAACCGCATAATATTACGATGTATTTTTAAGGTTGAAATAGTAAGTTAATATGCAGTTCTGAATTCAGCAAGTATTTCCGGGTCTTACCGCGCATCCGTCGACGGCGGCTCTGATGTACGGGTTGTTATCGTAAGACATCTCCTCATCGTTGGAACCCAGGAAGCGGATGGCTTTATCGTAAGAGTCCATGTCCAGGTCGTGCCAAGCCACCGACTGATAACAGTTGTAGGTCAGGTTCTGCCGAGCCGTGGCACTGAGTAAACGCAGGAACGTCATCTGGACCACTCCGATCGGATTGCCCTCCGCATCCACGTATGAGAGCTGCGCAGACAATCAGACAGCGGTGCGGTATAGATTACTGCCGAACAAACACCCCCTAGAGGTTCTGCTGAAAACTACACATCACACCCCTCTGATCCTACGCTACTTTGTGATCGCTGTTGTTTTAGATTTGGGTTCAAAACTGCAATGGCCAAAAAAAAAAAAAGAAAAGTTAGTTCTTGTTTGAGGAATATTTCAGGTGAAGTGTTAGAAAATAATAATAATAATAAAAATAATACAATTACCAAAGAGTTACGGAAATAAGATACATTACCTGAAAATAAGACTTCTTATATTCTTCTTCTTAAGTAAATTTTTGTCAGTTAAATATTTTATTGAAAAACAAAACTTAAAAAATGAAGGCAATTTTGTATTTGCAGTGAAATTAGTTATCAATTATTTGTCAGAAACCATTGTCAATCTTTTTGAATAAATACTTAACAATTATGTACATACAGTGCCGTTCAAAAGTTTGCATTTTGCATTTATTTGATCAAAAATACAGTAAAATCCGCAATATTTTTAAATATTATTATCATTCCAAATAACTGTTTTCTATTTGTTAAATTTTAAAATGTAATTTATTTCTGTGATCAAAGCTGAATTTTTAGCATCATTACTCCAGTCTTCAGTGTCACATGATTCTTCAGAAATTATTTTAATATGATTCGCTGCCCAAGAAACATTACTTTCAATGTTGAAAACAGTTGTGCTGCTTCATATTTAGTGAAAACAACATTTATATGTAATGCATTTTTTGTAACATTATACATGTATTTACTGTCACTTCTGATCACATAAATGCATCTTTGCTAAAAAAAAATAAAAATAAAAAATAGAAAGCAAAATCACTGCATAAATAGTGTCTAAACACTCTTGTTTCATCAGTCAGGCAAGAGCAGGAAACTCTTTTCCCAGTACAGATCAGCTCTGCATGTATTAAACACCAAAATTCATTTACACATTCAAACATGGAAGATAAACTTGTTTTGTTACAGACTCCACTGAAAAATATCACTAATATATTCAAATGAGTTGTACTGGTTTATATGCAAATTCTCCCCTTGTGGTGTGATGCAACATTTGCATTACGGAAATATGCAAATGTTTTGTTTTCATTTTTAAATATACCAACCCATGTTTAGAAGAAAACTCCATCTCCTCTGATCCACAAACACACACACATGTGACTGACTGAGAGAGCGAGCGCATGCTCCATGCACACACACACATCATTATATACTTACGATTAGGGGGTCCTCTGACACACTCATATGCATTGACTTTGCATGCATGCATGCAACCCACCATGAACACCTGCCCATTACCACATTACCTCATGATCACAGTTGAATGTCAAGAGAGACTGAACCCAGAAGCTCAGTGACTGCGATCTGCTACGGACACAAAGGCTCTGTTCCAAACGCGTGAATGTCTACTGTCTATCTTCAAAGGCAGCTTATATTACATTTATCTAAAACTATATATGCAAACTTACTTCTGCAAGTTGCCAACATTTCTCATTTTCATTTAGTTACCTTGATGTACTAAAATAAATAAAACTGAAAGTAATTTTGTTGTGTTTTCATAAAATGTGTTAAATATAAAGTGAAAACAGAATATCTAAAAAATTGAATTAATTCAAAATATTAACAAAAACTGTAATAGTATATCAATGGTACTTAAATAACACTGCCTCATAGAGACTGATTTGAAATAATCTTCATTAGCCAGAATTTAAATATAATCAAAATAATCATGAAGCATGGCATTAGGACTTTTTGTACTGTTTTTTTTTTTTTTTTTTTCATAAATAAGGTTATTCATACTTTTTACCTCAGAAAAATAAATTGAATAATATTTTATGGTTAAGTATTGTTAAATACAACATAGATTTTAACAATATATTGACTTAATTATTTTCAATTAATTAATTTAGCTAAAAAGTTTTCATATAATTTTACCTTAAAATTACTTTTATTGTTTTGTTGTATCTTATACATGATTTTTGCTTTATATTGACACTTAGTCCAATTATAATGTTAATATTTATTTTCAATGTTGAAAACAGTTGTGCTGCTTCATATTTAGTGAAAACAACATTTATATGTAATGCATTTTTTGTAACATTATACATGTATTTACTGTCACTTCTGATCACATAAATGCATCTTTGCTAATAAAAATAAAAAATAGAAAGCAAAATCACTGCAAAAATAGTGTCTAGCTTAGTCCAATTATAATGTTAATATTGACTAAATGCTGGGTTTTAATTTTTTTATATAAAAACTACATTTACTAACTTGACCTATGGTTACAGTTGATTCCAATACAGTTTGACGTTACCATGTTCTTGATTTGAATAGTGTATTTTTAAGATTGAACTATTTTCTATTAAAGGGGTCATATGACGTTGCTAAAATTAACATTATTTTGTGTATTTGGTGTAATGCAATGTTTATGCGGTTTAAGGTTCAAAAAACTCATTAATTTTCCACATACTGTACATTATTGTTGGTCCTCTATGCACCCCCTTTCTGAAACGTGTCGATTTTTACAAAGCTCATCGTTCTGAAAAGCGAGGCGTGCTCTGATTGGCCAGCTATCCAGTGCGTTGTGATTGACCGAATACTTCAAGTGTGTGATGGAAATGTTACGCCCCTTACCGTATTGTGATGCCGTGTCCCGGTGCGACGACACAAAAACAACAAAACCCATTATAAACTAGGCATTTGTTGCATCCAGTGGGGACATAATTACTGATTATAATGACTTATACTGTCTTTTTACACATTGCATTGCATCGCGCCGCATTACCATGTCTGCATTTGTGATCGGTGAAATGACAAACAACAAGCACTACTCTACTCTGCTAAAACTCGCGTTTGAATCGTCAGTGGCAAATTCTTTAAATAAGAAAACATACTTACAGGATGTGAGTAGAAGCACCAGTCTGTCCTTGCAAAGTTGGAATTGCCCCACTTTATACAAACAGCCTTTGTGCAAGCCAGCATTGTAGCTACTCTCACAGGTTCAGGAAATAGTCCTCCGTATAATGCGCTGCACATACTCTAATATTTGGGTTGAACTGTTCTGGAAAAGTGTTGTAAATACAACTTAACCACTGATTTCTAGTTGTGTCCTCTTTTGGAAGCCCAAACAAAGTAGTTTCGCTTTCACAACGAAACACAGCGTGTCCAGGACATGGCGCTGGCGGCAGCAACAATACTACAGCGAGAATAATAGTTCCGCCTTCTTCCATTGCGTATACGTTTGGGCGGTGTTATGTAAATCTTCCCACACCGTGACGTAGGCATGTGAGGGCGTGTTTGAATGAGCCGTTTTAGGAGGGCGTGGTCGAGTCTTAACTTTTATAAAGATTATCTCTTTGGTTTTGAGACTCTAGTCTTTAAAACTTCAGGGATCTTATCTATGCACAAACAGCTTGTAACACTCCAAAGAGAAAGAAATACTTGAAATCGTATCATATGACCCCTTTAAACCTTTTCAATACTGTAAAAAAAAAACATCTATACACAGCTTTTCACTAAGCTCATCGCAATGCGATCATTTTCGATGCAAAGGATGCATGCAATTCTATAACAAGTTATCGTAAATGGAAGCTGTTTTGATACACCTTTTGCATCTCACTAGTATTTGGAGCAGAGCGACAATCGTGTGTTAGCAGACTCAGTCACTTCAAGGTGATTTCCTCAACCTTACAGGAACAGAAGACAGGTTGGATTCCATCAGTCAGATCTTTCACATGAACAAATCTACAAATTCTAGGGAAGTCAGGTTTATGTCAATCACTTTCTTGAGTCTTTTTGCTAGGGCAATAGACTGACTGACGTCTCCGCCCACAATCCTCAGATTGCCCATAAGTCTGAGCAAACACACTTTTTGCTGCCGTTCTGATGATGACCATGCTCGGCCACGAAGGAATCCAAGAAGCATGCAGAAGCACGGGCCACCAAGATACCGATGGTCCGGAAACACTGAGGATCCGCAGACCCTCGGTACTGGCCCGTTCTCTCATGCACTCCTACTTACCATGGACCCTCTCTTGTAGCGACTATACCATGTGCCTGGACTGTCTTTGGGCCAGCGAGCCATTTTGCTCTGTAAAATAGGAGACTAGTTCAGGAGGACAAAAAAGAGGAGTCACTCTTACCAGTTTACCACGTTTGAATTCACTGAACCACGACCCTGGATTCTCCTTCACCCAAGAGGTGAGTCTGGCCTGAGAGAGAGAGAGTCAGCTAGAGTCAATACTGAAGACAGACAGACAGGAAGTAACAGGCAGCCTGTGGGAATAATTTTGATCTATTTTGCAGTGTAGTTGTCAATATGTCTGAGGCAGAGGTTTTCACATATGACATGTTCTTGCAGACAAGTGTTTGAATAGCCGTGTACATAATGGACGTCATAAATGAACACATTAAACCTACAGCCCTACAATTAACAAAATACAATCCTATGAAAGCGAGCTTTACACAACTATTATGCAATCTATAACTATAATCAAATCAAATAATTATTTAATAATATTTAATAATTGTTTTTTTTTGCTGAGCAAACTAGGCCACTATATACTCTAAAGAAGTTTTCCAAATTGATATAAATGAATAGTATAATTTTTACATAACAAATTTTTTGTGCGAACTACAAAAATGCCACTTTTTGAAAACACAAAAACCTAAAAAGTATAAAATAATAATAATATAATCAAATAATTCCGTTTTTATGCTACAGACTTTGCTTTCATCCTGAATCAACAAAAAAACCCTAGAACTCAAATATGACCAACAAAAAATATTTTTAAGTTTTTTTTTTTTTTTTGCATCCGGCGTGGAGCAGTCCTGCAGGATGCAAGGGTTGGTTTGAATTTAAAGCTTGCCCTGGTAAATATTTGTGTGAGGTGAGAATAAGCCTGAGGGTTTTTTGTTTGTTGTTGTCTGCATCTGCTGGTGTGAAGAGTGAACCTGTGGAAGAACTGAAGTTAGTGCTGAGAGTCACCTTCACACTCATCAGTGACGCTTCTGAGACTCATTAAGGCAAATAACTCGTCACACTTGTGTGCAGAATCTAATACACAAACATCATTAAAGATTAGGATGTAAGAACCCTCCTTTTATTCAGGAATGGTGCTTCTGACTAGTTTTGAATAACTGGTAGAGACCTTATTCAGGTTGATGTGAAAGAAAGTACAGGTTGGTCAATATGTCATTGTGATGTGCAGGGTATGTCTTCTCATAGATTTTCAGTGGAGAAAACCCTCTAAATCAGATGTGACCTTAAGACAGTGTGACATTGAACAGACTGTACCTCTATTCCTCTCTGCATGTTAAGCTGAACAATTTCTCTCTGGAGGTTTTTCAGGAATCCGTGGACTATTAACTGTGAGATGACTCTAGTGTGTTTTTGTCTTAATTTTGATATGATGCTTTTTAAAGAAGTGTTGTGCTTAGAGATTCTGACATCAAAGCTGTTTTGCTCTTGATGTGGACTTGTGGGAAGTTTTCTGCTTTGTGGCTGTCAGGAGAACATTTCTTACCCCTTCACTCTTTTTATCAGGGAAGATGCAGCTCTCTCCACCTGCTGTGAAGTTACAGTACACTTTGAAAGAGTCTCTGGAGCAGCCCTGGTTTGGATCAATCCAGTATTCACCTGAAAACAGAGAAACAGGGGCCATCGTAAGCTTTATGTATTGCTGTTATTTTCAAACGAGGCTCATATAATACAGGGCTGAGAATCGGATTGTTTTAATTATGTGATTTGGCACTTAATCATTAAAATGAATTGTGTATGTCACTATGCATTCAATTAAAGCTTCCGAATGAAGATAATTCTTGGACAAATCTTAATTAGGGTTGCAAAGGTGTAGAAAAAGTATGGTAAGTTTTCAGCAGCATTACAGAACATTTGGAAACTTTCTAGAATTGTTTTGAAAACTTTTTTGGAAGCTTTTGTAAAGTTTCTGAAAATTTAACAGGACGTTTTCTGCTGCTTTGTATCCTTAATTTTAATTAAATGCATTTTTTTAAATGTATTAAATTGTTATTACATCTATATTGCTAGGTTTATTTTATTTGCATCATGACTTTGGGTGTTGCGTGATCATTTTGGATAGTTGATAGAGTGTTGCAAAGTGGTTGCCAGGCCATTACTACTGTAAACAACAAAACTCTCCACATAAATGTTTGGATGGTTACTAGGGTGTTGTTAGGTAGTTGCTAACTGTGTCGTTACAAGAATGTTCTAAGTGGTTGCTAGAAGGATGCTAAGCCGCTATTAGAAAACATGAATAGTGCTTGGCCTTGCACAATGCATCACCTTAACGTTTGAGTGGTTGCTAGGATGAGGTTTGGTTACTAATGTGTTCTAGTTATTTGACTGTAACTAGGGTGTTGTGGGTGGTTGCTAGAGCTTCACATTTTCTCTTTATGTTATTTTTTTTATTAGCATCATGGTTACCCTCTGTCTCTCTTTATTATTGTTGTTTTTCCTGAGGCTTTGTTTAAAGCAGTCATTAACACACTTGGAAATGTGTGTGTGTGTGTGTGTGTGTGATACATACCATCTGGGAAATCTGGGTGGCACAGCTGCAGGTCTTTGCAGGTGCGGGCGGGGTTACTCTGTGTGCCCAGCGGGTGTTTCATCTGTTCAATCTCTAGTTTGAGAGAGTTCAGAGAGCCAAATATCTCCTCCATGCCGTCCTCATAGTCTTTGTAGTTGGCGTCTGCAGCGTCGTCCATCATCTGGCTGGCGTCAATGTTCCTCTTTGCCCGTTTGGGGCTGGACTGGAAGGGCAGAGGGTGGATGACATCACCAGGTGGACCCTTGACGAGAAAACAACCATTAATATTCACATATCATGCGTTATTTAGAGCTAAGGTGTTCTGAGGGACTCTAAGGTGTTCTGGGTGGTTGCTAAGGTGTTGTAAGGAGGTTGCTAGGCTGTTACTAAAAAAACTGGCTTGGCCACATTTGGGTGGTTAGTAGGGTGTTGTTAGGCAGTTGCTAAGATATGCTGAATGGCTGTTTGTTTTTTAGGTGGTTGCTATGGTGTAAATAGGATGTTTTGGGTGGTTGTTAGGATGATGTTGGGCAGTTGCTAGGTTGTTACTGAGTGTAGGAATAATGCTAGGAATAATAGTGTGCTCATTAGCAGTTGCTAAGGTGTTCCGAGTGGCTGTTGGGTTAGGAGTTTTTTAGGAGGTTGCTAAGGTGTTGTTAAGGTGGGTGGTTGTTAGGCAGTTGCTAAGCTAATTTGAGTGGCTTTTAGGTTTTTTTTAAAGTGTTGCTAGGGAGTCACAAAATTGTTGAAAATTTTGAGTGTTGCTTGGCCTTTATCAATTGCTATGATTTTTCAAGTGGTTGCTAGAGTGTCGTGAGTGGTTGTTAGGGCACTACATTCTCAATGCTTCTAATTGTTTCCTGTTCTATGACTCACTCTATAAATAAAAGTGGCATAAAAAAGCTCAGTAATAAAAACTACTGTAATAAACCTGACAAATAACTGTATCTAGGATTATCCATCTAAACAATTAGACCTTTACACTGACATTAACTAAACACTTGCATTTCTCTCTGTGTCCTAAGGCTGAGTTACTCAATGTGTGGAAACAGCAACCGACACAGTCTGTAGATGTGAAATATCAGGGTTTCTCAAGGAAGCAAAATCCACTGGAGCTCTCAGAGGAACCTTAACAGATTTGCTTTACACCACATAATAGAGCTCAATTACACTTACGTAGCATCTACTGCAGAATCATCTGTTTAAATATGTGCTTATCTCACAGAGGAATAACTCGTTTGTGTGTTGAGTTTTGGTTTGTTTTATAGTTCAGTTTAGTGCAGTTACGTACTGGGGGTCCAGGAGGTCCTGGCACTCCAGATTCTCCCTTCGGTCCAGTCTGACCCTATAAAGACAGAACCAGAAGAAGGTTTAGGCAAATCAGAGCTAATTAAAGATGATAAATGAATCTGCTAATTAAAATGCTATTTAAATGAATAAGAACATGAACTTACAGATGATCCTTTAGCACCTTTAGGACCAGGAGGACCCTGAACAAAATTGAAACATATATATGAATCACAATTATGAATTACATTTAATATCCTTTAAAAAAATAAAGGTTAGAATTACAACTAAAAAGATGAAGAAACTTTTTAATCTACACACACACACACACATATATATATATAATTTATTTTTTAACACAAAATACTGATTCAAAGAACCACATTGCAACTGAAGTACCTTGTACAGGAAATAAATGGTTCTTGATAAGAAAAAAGTTATTTGCTGCACCACTGAAGAACTTAAAGTATACATAATAAAGAATTTCAAAAAAACATCAGAAATGGTACCGGGAGACCAGGAGGTCCAAGGGGTCCAATAGGTCCAGAAGGTCCTGAAATACCCTGCAGAAAAAGACCCATATTGAAGACTGCTTTATGAAAATACAAAAGATTTAGAACGTTTATACTAGGTTTTTATTGCTGTATGTGTGTGAACATGTTTCCATACAGTGTCTCCTTTAGATCCTGCAGTTCCCTGTGGACCTGGCAGCCCTCTGTCTCCCTTCTCTCCCTGTTCTCCGGGAGGTCCGATGAGTCCAATGAGACCAGGATGACCCTGAAACGAGCCGCTTGTTTACTAAACACATCTGTAATGAACATACTCCTTCATAATCAGCAACGCCAGCCAGAGTTCAAGGAATGTACTGGACATATAAAGTCATTACTACAGCTGTGTTCCAAACACTAGAGTATCACCTACCTAGACTGAGTAATAGTGCAGTTAATTAAGAGCATCAAATATGGATTTGCTTCTCTCACCTTTTCACCTTTAATACCAGTATCTCCCTTCAGTCCAGGCAGTCCAGGAGGACCCTGAGAGAGAGAAACATAAGAAGAGTGAGGACTGTAGATTGTCATTTAAGAAGTAATGAACTCATTCTCAGAGGAATATCATGTCGGTACCATCGGTCCAGGAGGTCCATCGGGTCCGGGAGCACCGGGCAGTCCTTGTTCTCCCTACATCAGGATCAAACAGATCCATTTATTAACACAAAATCACTGCCTTAGAACTGTATATGAGGTCTGGGATTATATTCTGATTATATTCGGTTGAAAGGGTGATTTTTACTATAATTATTTCAACCAAATTAAAATAATTATTCGTTATAGTAATATGTTTTATTATAGTATTCTATTATATATTGTGAACGGTACCAAAAGATTTTTGCACTGTGGCTTTTTTGTTTTTAAAGCAGCATGAATTAACATACTAGAATGTGTGTATATATACAATTTACAACGATATATGCAGTATCTCCAAAATGTCTTTATCATGCCAAAGAAATTATAATATATATATATATAAAATTATTTATATATTTGTGTGTGTGTGTGTATATATTATAATTTCTATGGCATGTTAAAGACATTTTGGAGCATTAATATATAATTGGTATTTTTATGTTACAAAATAGTTTTTAATCATTAATAAAACACAATTTATATACAAATTTTTGGCGCATTCTAGAAGAAAGTTATTTTTCTTAAATAAAATCCATTTTTAAAATAAGTAATCTTTGTCGCATTCTAGATGTAAGAGTTATTTTTTAAACTTAAAATAACAATCTTACATTTTTGGCTCCAAATTCTATATTATATATATATATATTTTTTTTTTTTACTCTGTAGTGAAATATGACCCGGGTAGGTTATATACAGGCTTTGTGAGATTGACAAAATACATTTGGCGCAAAATACACTTTACATAATGCGCCATTAGGAAATAATGAGCTGTGCCCCATAAGCACTCACCACTGGTCCAGGCACACCTCTCAGACCATCAGGACCAGGTTTCCCAGGGCTTCCCTGAGGACCAACTGGACCTGTCTTACCAGGTGGACCCAGGAGACCAGATTCACCCTGATTCAGAGACACAACACCATTGAAAGCATTGCTGTAATGTATTTGTAGCTGTATTGTAATAGCACTTAAGTTAATGAAGGTGTGTACGACTGTGTGAATGTTTGCATGTTACCTTGCCACCCTTCTCTCCCTGTCTTCCTTCAGGTCCAGCAGGTCCAGGAGGTCCCTGAAGAGAAAGAATGAAAATTGAGAGCCATATATGGGTATATTTACTTTAATATTATTAATATTAATGGATAGTCAGAAATATTTTGTTAAATATTTGTAATCAAAATTATATTTATAAGCATTACTCACTCTCTTTCCTGGCGGTCCAGTGGGGCCAGTTTCACCAGTAGGTCCAGGTGATCCCTGAAAGAAACAACATTATAAAAGCAGCAAACATTATAAAACACACATTTGCATGCAGCTGACACCAGAGATGTCAAATGACTGTATTTAAATCATACTCACCGGCTGACCAGGCTCTCCATCATCACCCTTATCTCCAGAAGCACCATCCAAACCCTGTAGAGCAAGAAAAAGAATGTCACTTCCGGAAACAACCTGAACATGTCTCTGTAATTACTACATTTTACATGAATAGTACTTACAGCTGGACCAGGCTCTCCAGGAGGACCAGGATCACCAGGGAAACCACTTGGACCCTGAAAATCAAACCACAGCATTTGAACATTTCTATATTTGATCAGAAACATGGTAACTGCAAGGTCTCATAAGCACGAAGAGTAAGGTACGACAAGCTATGCTTATTGACCAATAAGCATGCAGAACCAATAATACACTCTCAAAAATAAAGGTTCTAGAAAAGATTAAAGTATCTTAATTTCTTATTCATATTTTAGTACAAAAAAAAAAAGATGTAAAAAAAAAAAACTAAATAAATTTGGTTTTAAAAAATCATTTAAACATTTCAAACTTTATTTACATTTTTATTTAATATTTTTTTTTAAATGTCATACAATTTAATACAGTATATATGGTTGGATATAATGCAATGTTTACTTTTGCCCCACAATCTTCAATCATATTAGGCAAGGCAAGTTTATTATTATATTATTATTAGAATAATAAAGAAGATAGAGCACAATATTAAAACGTTTGGGCAGTTGCTATATGCAATTTTGTCAAAATAAATAAATAATAATAATAAGTAAATAAATGGCCAAAATTTTAATTCTATGTTCTTCTAATAAAAAAATAGCAAAATAAACCATATCTGCTCGGTTCAAACAGCGGCGCAGCGCAGAGCGAGCTGACGAGAGCAGAACACAAATGACTGGTATAAACTAGTATCAGTCCATATCAGTCAACTGATATAAACTAGTTTAAATCCAGATAAAACAGTGCTGACAAACAGCAGAAAAACACTGTGTGCAACGAGACAGTCAGAAGGCTTTTCAATCTACAAATCGCCATCGTTTACCATGGATTTACTGTAGTAACACTAACTGCACCATGGTATTGTGGCAGAAATGTGGGGCTAGCGTTTGTGCATTTGTAATAAATGTATTTAGACTACTGTTTTACATATAAATAGGCTACCTAGAAACCATATAGTTGCATTTTTACCACAGTATCGAGGTGCTATATGTGTGGTTTTAACTGGTTATCATGATGTAAATGTATGCTACTATGGAAGAACAATGGTTAATTTTAATAAAACTCAAACAGTCAGAAAAATAACATTTCACCAATAAAAAAGGAGGTTGTTGCAATTTTTACAGATGTTACTGATTTTGATAATGAACATAAATTTACATATGCATCCTAACTCAAACTACTACTGTCAACTCAATGTCAAATGTGCATTTCTAAGAGACAAAAAAAATTATATTATTATATATATGGGCGTGTATAAATATAATACGGGGAGGGGGATTACCATATGTGTACGTGGGGGGGGGCCATGAAAAAAAGGTTGGGAACCACTGTTCTATGGCACTGTTGCACAAACCTCCTTTTGGAAGCTTTATTTTTAAGAGTGTCTTTTTCAGACACCAAAGAAATCATTAATGGTGAGAACATACAGGGCTTCCTTTAGGACCATCATCTCCTGGTGGTCCTTTTGGTCCGGGGGGCCCAGCAGAACCAGCGGGTCCGGCTTCTCCCTTTTCGCCTCGCTCTCCTCTTGGACCCTAAAACACACACACACACAATATATGAGATATGAGTGTGTTATTCTGAGACTTACAGCTTTCTTTTTTATGTTTTACAGTTTTGCATGTGTGAGTTTGTTGTTTATTTTGCCGTACTGGAGGGCCGACGTCTCCATGTGGGCCTGGTTCTCCAGCTTCACCGGAGTCTCCCTACAGAAAAACAGAGAGAGATGTAAAGTAAAGTAAAGTAAAGTAAAGTCGTGACGTATTGTCAAGTATGGTGACCCATACTCGAAATTGGTGCTCTGCCTTTAACCCATCCAAGTGCACACACACAGCAGTGAATAGTGAACAAATGCACACACACACACACACACACACACACACACCGTGAACACACACCCGGAGCAGTGGGCAGCCATGCTGCGGCGCCCGGGGAGCAATTGGGGGTTCGGTGCCTTGCTCAAGGGCACCTCAGTCGTGGTATTGAGGGTGGAGAGAGCGCTGTACATTCACTCCCCCCCCCACCTACAATCCCTGCCGGCTGGGGACTCGAACCCGCAACCTTTCGATTACGAGTCCGACTCTCTAACCATTAGGCCACGACTTCCCCCAAGTATGGTAGGGCTCTTTTTTCTCCTCAACACTGCAGAGATTTTGTCCACCGGACAGAAGAGTCAGCATTATCATTCACTGTCTTGTCAGCAAATCTGCTTTCCTCTGCAGAACGCCACATTCTAGCACCAAAATCTGCACGACATCGATATTCAGACCAACAAACGACCTTGATGACGACCAGTTCCATCAGACATCAGTCGAGAATGGAAATCATTATATGTATCCAGACACTTCTGAATTGGAGCGATGACACTTTGAAAAATGAACTAGACTTTGACGTTTTCTGAGGACGTGAGGGATGCTCTTGCAAAACTAGCTGTCATTATTCTCCAGATTTGTTGGTGGTTGTTTAGCATTATTGTTTAGCATAAGTCAAGAGCCCACAATACGCATCACAACATTATAATGCACTTAGAAATTAAAGTGTTATTAAATTATGCTTTTAAAGTTTTATTAAATTATTATTATTAGAGTAACTTTAAGTGAGCATTAGATGACGGCAAAGGTAATCGAAAGGTAAAACAGTGATGCTTCCCTAAATCAATCAGTTTGTGACTAAACATGCAATATCGTCCATCCTCCCCCTGTTCTTTCTCTCGTGCTTATAAACATGTATATGAGTTATTCTCTGTGCTCTTAGAGGCTGTTTAAGTGTGTGTGTGGATACTTCTGCACGTCTGCCATATTGAGGGATTAAGAGTCTCTAAGCCGCTCTGAACTGCATCATTCGTGTGTGTGTGTGTGTGTGTGTGTCAGTCTGAGGTATCTCTGTCTCTCTGTAGTGGGATAAGAGGTCTGTCAGAGTGAAGTGCTGAGGTAAATCTTCCAGACTAACAGCAAACAGCCTTGTCTCCAGGTCTCATTCTATCATCTTTATCTGTTTTCTTTAAGTCCTCCCCTCATCTGTGTTTTTCTGGGTCGTTTCTCTGGGCGAAACTCCTCTCTAAGCACAACTGAAACGGGTCCTTGGTTCCGAGGCAGAGCAATAATGCTGAAGTGCCATATTAAATAATATTGACAGTGGCTGGTGCTGAGGTGATGGAGCGCAGTCATGCGAACGCACGCTCTGCTGAGACATACACAAAGATACAGACACTCACAGCTCACTGTCATACAAACACACACTACAGAGAAAAAACTCAAGATCACTGCACTGAGCATAAAGCATGAAGTTAAGCAACGTGTTACTTGTTGAATTTTGCCATAATACCTTATCTAGTAAAGCATGTTTAATGCACGTTTAAAAAAAATCTTGTCACACCATTTAAAATGAACTTCACACAGCTGCTAAAGGCAAATAAACTGAGAAACTGCATTAACATTTTTAATCTTGCTGCATTATTTTGTTAAAAATGTCTTTTTATGACATAACGTATTTGTTGTCAGAAATACACCATATTTTATTTTCAGCTATATTATTATTATTAAATCATTCAGATAAGAATTAACAAAGCTATCAATACGTCTACAAAGTTTATAGTATTTGCTTTAAAATTACATTAAATTCTTATTATTGTTATTATTAATAATAAATCATTAATTACAACTAACAAAATTACTGATACATTTACCTGTTTGGTCATTGCACACTAATTAAATTAAAATACATTTTTATAATTATTATATGATATATATATATATATATATATATACATATTTTTTTATTATTAATAATAATATATAATAATCACTAATTAGAATTAACAAGGCTATTGATACATTTACCTGTTGTATAGTCACTATTTAAAATTCTTGTTATTATTATGATTATTTTATACTAGATATAAATGTATTATTAATATTATTAAGAAATTAATTAGAATAAACAAAGCTATTGATACATTTACTAGTTGTATAGTCACTACTTTAAAAAAATATTATTATAAACTATACTAATGTATTATTATTACTGTAAATCACTCTAATTAGAATTACCAGATCTACTGATATCTAAATGGTGTATAGTCAATGCTTACTCATTAAATGAAATGAAATCATTTTGATTAGAATGAACAAAGCTGTCTGTCATTATTGCATAGAAACTAACTCTGGTTAGGCTAATGCTGCTGGTCGTGAAGCTCAAACCAAGCATCAGAGACACCGTGTTACACTTTTTGAGGATAATAATCAATGAATGGCTTACTTACAGTCTGCACATTAAACTGAAAAGTATTTAACACTCACAGACACACAATCAAACACGTACAGAGCTTTAACTCTAGAGAGACGCTACAGGAAACCAGAGTCACGAGAGACACGCAGATCCTGAACTGACTGAGCACGCACACACACACACACACACACACTGGGATCATTACTGGCACATTCTCCCTCAGATCATTAAGGATGTCGGTTTCTAATTAAAAATGAAATGATAGTGTTTTGTTCGTGGCGTTGATGCGGATCACCTTTTCTCCCACAGCTCCTGGGTTGCCGATTCCTCCCGGGGGTCCCTGTGGTCCATCGGCTCCTGGGGGTCCGGAGGGGCCTCTGGGGCCAGGAGGACCAGGTGGACCCTGAGAGAAAAGTCAAGAAAATGTAGAAAGAAAGCTCAGTTTCTATTAAAATACAATGAGATTTAATCAAAATGACTGCATGGATGTGGATGTGTACCATCTGACCGACGTCACCAGTCTCTCCCTTCTCACCCGGGGGTCCAGGCAAACCCTGCACACAAACACAACTAGTTAAAACCAACCGCAACTCATACCAACCGGTTCAATCCTGTCCAAACTACATAAACAACATTTACAGTCCACATTAAATGCCATTTGCAGTCCATTTCACTTCCACAATCTGACATATTTCCAAGGTGAGACTTTTATCCATCTGGAATAAATTTGCTGATGAATTAAAAAATATATTATATTGTGGACTATGGTGCAATAACGGTTTAAGATGGGGATATCATGGTATTTAATGATTATCATATTCACGTGTAATTCCATGCACAAGTTCAGGGTCAGTAAGCGTTTTTAATGTTTTTGGAAAAAGTCTCTTATGCTGACCATGGCTGCATTTATTTGATCCAAAAATATAGTAAAAACTGTAAAATTGTGAAATATGATTCCATTTTAAAATAACGGTTTGCTATTTTAATATATTTCCAAATAGTAATTTATTCCTGTGATGCAACGCATCATTACTCCAGTCTATAAAAAACATTTCTGTATACTTGGAATAAAATTAATGTTAACTGAAATAAAATAAAATATAAAAAAGCCTTAATCTTATTTTATTTCAACTAGTTGCTAAGCCAATATTTCTATATTTTTCTATATTTCAATATTTCTCTAGTTTAAATTGAAGCTCTAAAATAACTAAAACTGAAATCAAATTGACAAAAACTACCATCACATAAAAAAATTTAATTAAAAATGTTAACAGAAAAAAATAATATTAATATAAAAAGCCTTAAACGTATTTTTTATCAGCTAGTTTCCAAGGCAACAGTAGTTTAACTTAAAAAAAAACTATATAAAAAAATATTTAGACATTAAAAAATCTAATAAAAATGATAAAAACAGCTGAATGATTAAAATATTTTTCAAATTAATATTAGTCAAAATATGAGTGGTAAATATAAGGATTACAATAAAAAACTTAAATTTAAATATGAGTTGTAAATAAAAGAATAACATCTAAATCCATTTAATCAATTAATAAATTAAATTAAAACACTGTAATTTTAGTATATTTGATGTACTATCATAGTTTTTATTAAACAAGCAGAAACCAAACTTTGAAGTTCTAACCTGAAGGCCGACGGGTCCGGGTGGTCCTGGGAAGCCTCGTGCGCCCTCATCTCCCTTCTGCCCAAACAGACCCTGCTGACCTCTGGGACCTGGCTCTCCATCAGCACCCTGCAGGGAGGAAGTGACATCAGTAACACCGCTTACACCACAGCAAAAGACACACGCCATGTGAGAAATGGCTGATTTCATTAAACTCACAGATGGACCCGGCTGACCCGAAGGACCTTGGCTACCGACGGGCCCTGGAGGACCCTGAAGAATGGCAGAAACAAGGAGGGAAAAAAAATTAATGAGAAGAAAAAGCAAGCAAGTACAACTCATTGATTTTCATAACAAAGACAACATCTATATTCATAACAGCGCAGTGGTAATAACAGAACGAATGATCGTCGTGGGAGAACGCCACAAACAAACAGACGAATCCAAACACAACTCATTGAATAAATAATGTTTTCAGACTCAAGTGAAATGTAAATGTAAAGAGTAAATTCACTCACCTGCTCACCCTTGTCACCTTTGCTTCCCTTCTGTCCTGGCTCTCCAAGCTCGCCCTGTCACAATAACACAGCATTTATGCAAATCTGATCTGATCTAAAACAATATCTAGCAAATATGTCACATGAAACAATAATACAAATTATACAAATCCAGTATCTGTTTCTCAAGACCAGTCTTTTCAGTAAAATTGTGAAATATTATTGCAATAACTGTTTTCTATTTGAATATATTTTCAAATGTCATTTATTCCTCTGATGCAAAGCTGAATTTCATTACTCCAGGCTTCAGTGTCACGTGATCCTTCAGAAATCATTCTAATATGCTGATTTGCTGCTCAAGAAACATTTCTACTATTATCAATGTTAAAAATTCATTTTTATGAATATCATGAATATCTTTTTTAGGATTCTTTGAGTAACAAAGTTCAAAAGAACAACAGAATTTGTTGTGACATCATAAATCTCTTTACAGTCATTGCTGATCAATGTAATACAACCTTTCAGAATAAAAGTATTATTTTTTCAACTTTTGAACAGTAATGCATTCATATTCATATGGTATTTCCATGAAACTCCAAGGAAAATCAAATAACACAATGATATTAACATTGGTCTCTTTTTTTGAAGGAAACTAACACTGTTATTTATTCCTCTGACTATATTTCCCAGAAGGCTTTGCACCTGTCACCTGTAGAGCCAACACATACATTCTTCAAATATCGCTCACACCTTAAAGCTGCCAATGCTAACACAAGTTGGTGTCACACACACCCTAAATCTGTGTGTGTAGGTGTGTGTCACGGTGATGTAATTTCCCTGACACGTTCACCTAAGTGTTGAATGAAATCATTTCCAATAAGGCTAACTGCATATTTGATTCCCTGCGCTGTAATATCACGTATATTTCTGTGTCACATATATTTCTTATTTGAATGTGACATTGCTATGTTGCTAATCTAACGGTTTGATACTCTAATAAACACAAACCATACAGAAAACACCTAGTATTTAATGAAATAAAATGTAATGCATGCTAACTTATGAGTTTAATCACAATTAAACATGAATTTAAAGTTAAAAACCTAGTATTTATAATAAACGCTTCTTTTGATTCTCAAATAATTGGTCAAGCGCAGAGCAAATACTGAATCATCCATCTATTCCTCTAGAAAAACTATTGATCAGACAATGGAGTCATATGATCTCTGTGTGTGTGTGTGTGTGTGTGTGTGATGTGACCTTCACTTAATCATCTAGCAAACCCACCAGATTCATCCATGATCATCAATTTCATGCCCACATCTCTGTCTTTAATTCATTCATTTCTCTTCTCAAACCTTCTTCTGTCACTTCTTTTTCTTCTGTACCTTATCACCGTCCTCTCCCGGGGATCCGATGGGTCCGGCCGGGCCTGGAAGTCCCACAGGTCCCTGAATACCATCTCTACCAGCTGGGCCTTGAGGTCCTTTCTCGCCCTAATAGGAGAGGATATCCTCAGTTATTTAATCATGTGACAGTAAAATGAAGCTCAGAAATGAAGATGGAGGAAGTACTCACAGGTCCACCTTTCTCTCCAGCAGGACCCGGGGGTCCTTGAGGTCCGGGTCTGCCTGGGAGGCCGTTAGGTCCAGCTGGGCCAGCAGGACCACGTTCACCTGGAGAACCCTATGAATATGTGAAAATAAAAGTTCATAACTGATATACTTGCAACGACTGCCATTTACTAATGAAAGCTTGATGATCTGTTTGATTAATTATGCATTTTTTTTTTTTTTTTAATCATATGGAGGCGTTGACAGCCGACATGCATATATGATTTTTAATGCAGAAATAAATGCTGTGTTTTCAAGTTACTGATTATATAATTACGCATATTGCAACGTTATATAAGATATCAGTAAATCTGAATATTCAAAATCCTGGTGTCAAGACTGCATGAAAAGAGAGAGAAAAGAAGAACAGATAAACCTTTTGATCGTTTTTAATCATCTATCATTTATAAATATACACAAGTCTGACTTAGATTTTTTCCTTTATTTATTACTATTTGCCACATTTTATTTTAATAGTAAATGTATTTAAACATAAAATATAATGATATAAAAATACATTCATTACTATATTAAAACATTTAATATAAATATTCATATTTGAGCATCTTTTTGTAATCACACTCATTAATAAGATGTTCACATGTACACTACCATTCAAAAGTTTAAGGTTTTAAGATTTAAGATTTTGTAATGGTTTTGAAAGAAGACATTGTTTTATTTACTTTATTTTACAAGGCATCATTGCTTTGATCACAATAAAACAGTAATATTATGAACTGAAATAAGTGCTTTCTGTTGTAATATATTTCTTTAACAATTGTTAGACGAATAGAACGTTTAAAAAAAAATCAGTGTTTAATTGAAATAGTAATCTTTTGTAACATTATAAATGCCTATGCTGTCACTTTTGATGTATTTAATGCATCCTTGCTGAACAAGTGTTATTTTCTTACTGACCTCAAACTTTTGAATGGTAGTGTATGTTGAACACTTGTTGATGCTTTTTCTGCACTATCCACTCTAAAACATGAATTAAGTAGTATACAAAACTAATTTCCAGCACGTACATAAAAAAAAAATTTAAGTTTTAATGTTTGCCTGGTACTGTAAATCATCCATGTCATATGAACTAAATCACTGTACTCACTGAAAACCCAGTGTGTGGAGCAAAAGGAGAAAGAGAAAACAAGGTAAACAAGTGAATAACAAAGCAGTTGGAGAAGAGATGGACAAAAAGAGAGAGCATGTCTACTTACAGCGGGTCCAGGTGGCCCTGGAGGTCCTTCAGTCCCTTTCAAACCTGCTGACCCCTGCAAACACACACACACACACACATAAACCTGCTGAACGCACACAAACCCATCCATGTGCTGCTGCACGACACGTTTGATGGGTAGAGGTGATACGGGGATGTACTATTTATACTGAGCAACAAACTAAAAGCTCAAAACATGAAAAGTGAGATGCTCACCTGTGCAGAATTTAAGGGCGAGTTACACAGAGTGTAAAACTTGGGGTTAGGGGTTTGTTCAAATCGCGCGTTTCGTTCATGATACTCACCACAGGGCCTGGTAAACCTCTCTCGCCTGGGAACCCTCGGAGTCCTGGAGGTCCGTCTTTACCAGTGGGTCCTGCAGGACCTGGATCTCCCTATAAAGACCAGATATGAATCGATGAATAGATAAATGTATTTGCATCTGTGTATATGTAACTTTATTGCGTGTAAATGTTGAAGTGCGTATGGCCTGAATTTGTTCGCACCTTTGCTCCCTCTTTTCCTGCAGGTCCAGGTAGACCCTGTTCACCGGGTGGTCCTGGGGGTCCAGGGTGGCCTCGCTCTCCCATTGGTCCTGTCTCACCTGTTGGTCCCTGAACAGAAAGAGAGATGGATTATGGTTAAGGTAGTGGGGTAGATGAATCTTTAGGGTGACAATGAATCATTTCAATTGATGATTCCTAGTGAATTAATTCAAAACTGATTTGCAATTTCAGAACGGCTTAATTCACCAGTTTTCATGTGATTTATATATGCATATTTCTATTTTAACAAAACATGATTAATTCAAATGATAACATTTTAAATCTAAATGAAAAACAAGATAGGATATTTCATGCATAAATAAACATGAATATATATTATATATCTTATAAATTGTACATCTTTAAAACCTGAAAATTCAAAAACGAAAATATGAAATAAACTTTTAAAGATAAACCTATAAACATCTATCATTGATAATTATACACATTTAAACACAACTACTTATTTGACTTTATTTATCACGAATTTTCCACATTTTATTTTAATAGTAAATAACTAATAAATTGATAAAACTAATAAAAATGATTTAATTCACCTCAACAAAGCAATTTGCAGAGTTTGCACATGATTAATTTATGCATAATGCTATTTTAACAAAATAAGATTCATTCAAATGCTAACATTTTAAATCTACAGCAAAACAAATAAATCCTTATTACGAAGTCATATTTAAAGGTCAATTTTTAATCGATGAATCTGGAACACAAGGAACGGTTGTACTCCTAGTTCTTTCATAGTTCAATAGTGTGTTTGTACAGTATAATCAAGGACAGCAATCAAAAAGTCTGGGAAACATACATTAATAAAGATGCTACAGGTGGATCAGTGGATATGCTAATTATGCAACATGAAGAACGAAAGAAAGAAAATCAGATTATATGCATCCATTTGGATGGCAGAGCATGTGTACTTGAACATCCATATGTGTGTGTGGCACTGTTGAAACCTGTGCCCACCTCAACATTTGCATAAAAAGCAGAATATCATGATAGCTTATGAATAATACATTACTAAGTCAGCGCCAACATCTAACCGCATAAACAAAAGCATGTCAGGAGACAAAGCACAGACAGGCCAACAAACGACCCATATGTAACCTAATGGAGCCATTATGATTCCCCGGTGACAACCTTGGGACACCTTTAAGATAATCTAATGAGTGAGTGATGGCTGCTGACAGCCTCATGAATATGTAGCACATGTCTCTGGCCTGGAAAAACAGATGGGTGAGTGGGGCGTGCTGTTTTCTAAGCGAAATGCTTTATAATATTTTATTCTTCTGCGGATGGTAGATGTGGCCTAGAGTGGAGCGTGTCTAATGCCCCCAGAGCATTAAAGATACAACAGAGTGTAGAAGCAGCTTAAAATGCTTGAAAACAGCCAAAATTAGCATAGCACTGGAAAGCAGATTTTTACATTTCCTGAGGGACTCTGACTCGTTTAAAACTCTCTGTCAATTCGCTAGGTTGTTGTGAGAGGTAACTAGAGTATTGCTTTGTGGTTGCTAGGGAGCTCTGGGCGGTTGCTAGGTGGTTTTTTGCTGGTCCAGGTCAAAAGGTCACAGGTCTTTGAAATATTTTGATCCTGGATTAAAGAAATGTCTGGACAATGTTGTTTTAGTATTAGTTATATACTATTGTACTCATGTTTGAATTTGCTTTTATTTTATTATTTTCATAATTCAGATTTTTTTTTTCAAGTTTTATTCATTTGGTTACGTGTTTGTGCTTTAGTTATGTTTTAGCCATAAGTCATTTTATTTCAGTTTAGTCATTTTAATAATACAGCTTAAACATTTATTTCAGTTATTTAATTTCAAGGCAACATTTCTAATTGTATTTTTAGTTTTTCATCTAATATTTATTTTTCCTATTATTTAAACTTGATTTTTATTCCAGAAAATAGTTTTAGTTAACAATAACAACACTGTCTAAGGTTAGTAATTTTAATAGTATGTATGTGTGTGTGTGTGTGTGTGTGACCCTCTCTGTGAAAACCCAGCTAAAGTCATTTTTTTGTGATTGACTGTTTTCTACATGAAATCATCCAGCATAATGTAAAGAACATTCTGTGAAAATATTACATTGGTATCTTTAATATTGACTGAGTTAGACCATGTCAAAGATTTGCTTAATTTCGGATTCAGAAAATCATGTTTTTGAGAAATTCCAACGGAAAGAAAAGCTTATATTTAAAACTGCAACACATCTGAACCATAATAATCCTGACTATGTGCCATATACCACATTAAAGCTGAGATTCTCCCATTTTCAGTTATATATGTCACATTTATGGGAAAATTCTTTACGTTTCGTAAAACAGGTCCATTTATTATGATGTGCATGTCCAAAAAGCCACAAGAGCTTGATTGTAGCAACAATTCAATGAAATTATTTGTATAAGGTTATTAGTAAAATGAAATAAAAGTAGAAAATGTCATTAATAAATTAATTAATTAAATATGAAATTTACGTAAATAATGAAATTTAATCTAATTCATTGTGAAACATTTGGAATAAATCCGGCAATACACAAAAAAATAATTATCACTGTATAGTCTTTATTGTAAGTATTTATTATAAATAAACTGATTATTCTTAGCTACTAAAATTATTCACTCAAGAGCAGCAAGTGATTCACTTCATTTTCTATTGTTTGATTAATATTAATGGCATAGACGGCAACATAGGCTAATGCATAGATCTAATATTTGTTACACATTAGATGTTTTTCCCCAACTGTTCCCCAAATGTTCAATTAAGTCATAAACCGACTATGTTTGCTTGAATACATGCCAAGACTTATTTTGAGATACTGTAATTCTGTGTCTGACCGTTCATTCGGGATCCAGGAGCACATGCTGTCTGAGAGACGCATCTTTCTGTCGGCGCTGCAGGTATGTGTCCATTTTGTTGGAATCTTACTAAAGGCACTATTTAGTGTGTAATTCTAGAATCATTTTTGAAAATTTTAAGATTCTGTGTTCCATTTACCTGAGGTCCGACTACACCTGGTGGTCCGGGAGGTCCAGTTTTACCTTGGAAACCCTGCCAGAAGAAAATACAAGTGAGTTTTTTAAGCACAAGTGTGTGAATGAAAGTGTGTACAATCATAACAGATGCCACTCACAGTCTCTCCTCTCTGGCCAGGGTGTCCGGGCAGCCCGTCCTTTCCGGGAGGACCCTAAAAACAAGAGAGAGAGAGGAAATCAGGACAGATGATCGGATGAAAGAAGAATTTATATAGTTATTTCTAGTGTTAACATCACTTACCGGTGGACCCTTAGGGCCGGGGAATCCAGTAGGCCCCGCTGATCCTAACGGACCCTACAAGACAGGAAAAACAAGTGTTAAATCTCTCTCTCTGAAGCAATAATCGATACTTTGGAAGGATTTGATTATTATTTATACCGTACCCGTTCACCGGGTGGTCCTGGGGGGCCGTCGCTTCCTGAGTTGCCCTGTGAAGGAGGGGAGGAAAATTAAACAGAACGTTTTAATATTTCAGAATGTTTGTATAAACGTCCATGCAAATGCGATTAATTATTAATAACGTAAAACTTATGCTTATTGCCCGAGGTATTGAGTGCCATTAAAGATTTGTTTGACTGATAGAGGATATGCAGATCGGTAAAATCCCTGTTGCATTTGGATTCGCTCCAGCTAAGCCATTGAGACAAACCTTGCGTTTTGAAATGGGAGCACCATTTGCTCCTGTCAACACGTTTAGCTTTCACAGCACAACAAATGATGAAAGAGGTTTAAAATATCCTGAAGCCCGAGATGTTGTCAATCAGGGTGTGTGTGCTTTTCCTAATTGAATTTTTATGTGCCAAACACTTGTTTTATGTACGCTTGAATGCATGCATGATACGATTTTCTTGGTGTTTTTACATTTGCATGTCATATTATTTAAAAGACCCTGAAAAGGGACTTTGCCTCAATATGTCATCATATTCATTATACAATCTTACAAATGCAGAATATTGTCACCTTTGGTCCTGCTTTACCAGTTGGTCCCCTCGGCCCTCTTTCACCACGGGGTCCCTACAGAATCGATCACAAGAAGTATGAGAAAGCAGCGTGTGAAATCAGTCATAAACTGATCAGCAAAAGGGCACGCATTGTTTGTTTTTGTCCTAACTTTGTTGCCTTACCGTGGGTCCTCTCTGTCCTCGGGGTCCCGACTTTCCTGCTGTCCCCTGTTCGTGAGAGAGAGCATAACGTGAATTAACGGAGAAAACAAAAACAACAAATTTATGTCAGTTCCCTATTATTACTTTTATTATTATTATTATTTTATTTTTAAAAGATATTATAAGGAATACATTCTAATAAAATAAGATGCATAAGCATTACTAGATATTTGTTATATTTAATAAATTCTAGTAAAATAAATATATAAATATTTTTAAATTAACAATAATATATAATAATTAAACCATTGAGTGAATAATAACTAATTTCATATGATTAATTTTTAAAAGGTATTTGTTACATTTAAAATATTAAAAATACAATAATAACATATAACTACACTGGATAAACCATAATTAATGTAATACTATTTTTGTTTTAATAAAACATTTACTAAAATGTAGGAGAAGTAGAGATAACTAAATAAATGTTTTGCTTTTAAATTCCTATGCTTCAATTTATGCTCTTTTCAACTAATTCAGTCATTCAAAATTATGGTAATTATTTTTGTAATTTCAACAAAACCATAAAACCAATATTTCTTTCAGCCTAGTAGAACATTGTGATTCATTTGATTATCTGTAGATTATATTAGCATCTCTCCGTCTCATGAATACTTCATGCAGATAGTTATGGTGGAAAAAAATAAAGCTTTGCATCAACAAATGAGTGCAGTGTGTGTGTGTGTTTAATGGCTTGAGAGAATAAGAGGTTTTTGGATTATAATGTGCTTATGGGAGACTGCATTGTCTTCCTAATGGCAGCCGGCTGCTGCTCTCAGCTTAAATGTGATGATATACAGCCAATAAAGCATTGGTGCAGAGAGCTGGGGGGGGGGGGGGGGGGGGGGGGGTTACTCAGAGAATGTTAGCTTCCATACACTGAGACAAAACCGTATCGTGTGCACAAATTGAAATTATTACTTTTATTACATTTATTTGTCATTTTTATTTATTCTGCTATGGTATGACATGACTGTGAGTAAAAGTATTATTTTAGTATCATTTACTTTTTAGTATTATTTGTATCTTTTTATATTTTCAGTTGTCGTTTTAATTTTTGGTTTAATGTTTAGTTTTTGGTTTAATTTTTAGTTTAAATATTACTATTTAGGTTCATTTTTAGTTCAGTTTTTGTTTATTTTTATATTTTCAAATTTCATTTTAATTCTAATGTTCAGAAATGTTATATGCTTTTGTAATTATTGTTTTTTTATATTACATTTAGGCTAAATGTATTTTTATTTCAAAAATGTATTTTTATTTTTATTTAATTTTAGTTTAACGTTTAGTAACTTCATGTTCTTTTGTCATTTATTATTATTATAAATATTACTATTTGGGCTTTTTTTTCTATTTATTTTAATAATTTCAGTTTTCAGTTAATTTATAGTTTTTCCATCTAATAATATAGTTTATATTACTTCAGCTTTATTTCAATTAAAATGTTTTTAACAATTTTAGAATTAGTTAAATATTCCCCTAACGGTGCTTCTGAATTTCTTTATTTTTAATATCTTAAAATAACATGATGACAGAGAATAAAAATCTAACCGGAATAGAGCTAAGTGAATTTTCTTGCTCACTTCATAAGATTAATCAAATTGCCTTTATTGAAATGGTTTATATTACATCAGTCCTATTCTACATGTTATATTCTATCTTTTGCATTATGTTAGCCTAAATGATTACCCTGCATTTCTTTCTCAAAATCCACAAACTTGAGAGAAATCCAGTGAGAGTATATCTTTTCGCTACTCAAAATACATAAATAAAATAAGATGAGGAAAAAGGGTGTGTGAGATAAACAAAATGAGGCCATACGGATCTCTTTTTTACACACCCTCGCGCCTTTCTCTCCGCTGGTTCCTTGGAATCCCTGGAATCCTTGAGAACCCTGAAGAGGAAAAGAGAGAGAGCGATTAATTCACAGGTCCATCAAAGCGAGGAGGGAGAGAGGGATAAAAGGAGGAGAAGAGAAGAAAAGTGCTGTTGCAGCAGTGCATGCTGGGTCACGGTCAAATGGAAAGCTGACACCAGATGGCATTATGGGTAAATCCACTTAGCTTTGATCAAGAAGTTCAAACATGTCTGCCTTCCAATCCTGCTCTAATGCATGCGCACACACACAACCTTGTCCTTCTATCAATACATGAACACACTCGAACTGTGGATGCTGGGTAATCGCAGGCAGATCGGGTTTATTTACCTTGGGGCCTTGTCTTCCTGGATAACCTGGCAACCCGGGCACACCGAGCTTACCCTAAAACCAAAGTACACAGAAGAAACATAACTACTCAGTCGTGACAAAACACTGACAAACTTCACGACGCATTTATAGATATACACTCACCTTCTCTCCGGTCGTCCCGAGTGGTCCAGCGTCTCCAGGTAAACCGCTTCTTCCTTTGGGTCCCTCAGGCCCGTCTTCACCTCTGGGTCCAGCAGCACCAAGTTCTCCCTGAATACATTAGGGTTTATATGAGACTTTTCCCTCAGAAACGAGAGATTTTTATATTTTTTAGAGCCCTGTTCCGATGAATGATACATACAATGATAGGATAAATAATAGCTGTGTGCCAGCCAATCATATCAGAGAATACTTCATTTACATTTACACTAACATTTACTGATGTAATAATTGAATGCATAAATGAAAAAAGTTGCTTTCAGGGAAAAACTATTCCCTTTAAATTACTCAGCAAACTTCCAAGTGGGCCTCAAAATGACAAAACAGGCTTTAGAATGAGCTAAAACAACCAAAATTACAATATTTTTCAATTGAATTCACCCCCAAAATTTCTAGAATGTTAATTAAATTATTTAAAGCAAACTTCCAAGAGGGCTTCAAGATGTTTTAATAAAAGACAAAAAAAAAAAAAAAAAAAACTTTAAAATGAGTAAAGGTATCTTCGAATGTTTTTGGTTGGACATCTTTGAATAAGCGATCCTAGATTTTAATAAAGAAACAAGTTTGTGTGTACAGTTAGTGTGTGTTTGATGTTTTTGCCACTTTAGAGATATAATAGGCAAAGACTGGCACTTGAGCAGCATGGGAATAGTGAAATGTGTGTGTGCGTGGCATTTAACAAGAGTAAATGGTAATTTGGGACAATGTCCACCCACTTAAATCCAGAAGCGTTTGCATATCGGTCCCTAAAGCGGTGCGCGTTTGCTCATTACAGACTTTTATCCAGCGCCACGGGTGAGTCAGCAAACTTTATAACAGCAAAAAATCAGATCAATTAGGCTGGGTGAATATTATACATGCCCTTCGACTCACTTCTGGAGTCCTAAATGACAAACTTTCTCGGCATTTTGTGTGAAAAATGTCAGTGAAATAGATTCAGGAGCGTGTCGTCTGGGGATATGTGATCGCTAAGGTGTTTTTAACACATTTCGATGTGGCCGAATTCCCACGTTATGGTCCTTAGGGCCCTTTTTTCTGTGGAGCAAAACTAATAGTGATGCACCACTAAATATAGACCCACTGTGATTTATGTGCCTCCTCAGAGAAGCTCTGAGAATTAAAGATCGACCCAAGTGAAAAGAGAAATCAAATCCCATAATTCTCCAGAGATAAAGACAAACATAAATAACCTCTTCAACCTGCGAATAAGTCTCTTACCCTGTCACCTTTGATGCCCATATCTCCCTTAAATCCCGGAAATCCGTCTTCTCCCTGAGAAGGAAAGAGATGAAGATTTGTCACTGAGAGCCTTGCAAACTTCCTTTCGCACATAATACCCCTTTTTTGACAAATGCAAAGGGACGGATCTCCATGGCAACTGCTATTTCTGCTATTTGCCGGGGCCTGATCTTATTTTCTGCTGCACTCTCGCAGGATACAACTTTTTAATGACCAAAGCAGGAAGGTCAAAAATGCATCTTGGAGTACACTGGTTTCAATATTCAGCAGCAGAAATGAAACATTAATGACACAGGAGCAGTGCATTAGCCGTCGGCACACACACACACACACACATACACACACACAACAGCTCGTCTCCATACAGACGCACTCTGAAATTACCTTTTCACCCTTGTTTCCTTTCAGCCCGCGGACTCCATCAGCACCCTGCAGACAGAAAGAGTGAAAGAGCAAAAGAAAAAAGATCAACAGAGTTCATCTAAACTTCAAACATCTCAGAAACTGAACCCCTGCGATTGACTCAATGTATCACGAACACTGACTAGAAACCATGAAGGTGATAAAAGCTCTCAAACTCTAACAAGCTGCATTACACTCTACTGTCTATATCCTGTAGGCAGCAACCAGACTCACTGTGCATTTTAATTGAATTACAATTTTTTTTTTTTTTATCTATGCTTTAATTTGGTATGAAATACAGGTATATTTATATTAAACAATTATCTTATTATTCTTCTGCCATTTTGGATAATGCATTCTTCACAAAGCATTCTGGGATTACATTTTACATAATATAATATAATATAACAGAGCTTTCAAAACGATTAATCACGATTAATCACACCAAAATAAAATTGTGATTACATAACATAACATAACATACTAAAATTGGTGCTGTCAAACGATTAATCGTGATTAATCGCATCCAAAATAAAAGTTTTTGTTTACATAATATATATGTGTATACTGTGTATATTTATTGTATATTGTGTATATTAACTCATGCATGTATATATTTTAGAAAAATATGCTGTTTATATATTAAATATATTTATATATAACATAAAATATAAGAATATGAATGTATAAATGTATAAATGTAAATATTTTCAAAATATATACTGTATGTGTGTGTATTTACATATACATAATAAATATACACAGTACACGTACTTATATAATGTAAACAAAAACGTTTATTTTGGATGTGATTAATCGCGATTAATCGTTTGACAGCACTAAATATAATATAATATAATATAACATAATATAATATGGCTGTAAAATCAATTAATCACGATTAATCGCACCAAAATAAAATTAGTTTACATAATATACGTTTGTGTACTGTGTATATTTATATGTATATATAAATACGAACACATACATGTATATAAGCAATGCATGTAATATATATTTAAATATATATATATATATATATATATATATATATATAAATAAATATGAATATATATTTTGGTGTGATTAATTACAATTTGAATAATCGATTTGACAGCCCTAAACATAATATAACAAAATATATTATTTATTTATTTTATATTTCAGACTTTTTTTCATACGATCGCAGGACAGTTGAACTACCAATCGTTTTTCCCCACTTTAATTCAGAAATTCATCTTCATATAACTTCAGTGACTGTCTTCTAACAATTAAATCTAATTAAATCTAATCTCTAATCTAATATAATGTAACATAATAATTGAGAAATGTTTCCTCATCACATTCAATTTGGACACAAGTGTCTCATCAAGTCAAGTCACTTTTATTTATATAGCGCTTTTAACTATACAGATTGTGTCAAAGCAACTTTCCAATATCAAAATAGGAAAATAGTGTCAATAATGTAAAATGACAAGATTAAACGCTCAATTTTCAGTTAATTTTCAGTTTTCAGTCATCAGTGAATTACCTGCACTGCCTTACATTGTGCCTTATCTTTGATGCCTAAAATGCTGTCTAGGTAGGCAAGTCTTGGAAGAAGGCTATAAAGTTCAGATGATTCTGCCTCAGGAAAGTATCAGAAACATTGGCAGGGTGCCGTCTCCGTTTCACTACGAGGAAAAAGCTAGAGGCTAAATGAGTCGGGTCACTTTTCACTGACATCTTACTACTAAAGAACTACAATACCCACTAAACAATGAGAGCTCGTTATGAGTTCTGCTATGAGCAATGAAGATTAAAAAACACCTGCCTTAACACCTCGAGGCCCAGGATATCCGATCGGCCCCTGAGGACCAGGAGGTCCCTGTAAAACACAATCAGTTATCGATGGAGTTATTGATCACATCTGAATCTACATTTGTGCAAGAGAACTGTCTATAAAGAAACTCTCCGGCTAGAAGAATGAAGGATAAACATACCAGATGTCCTTTCTCTCCGGATGGCCCTTCTTTTCCTGGGTGGCCCTGTGTTTGTGACACAAAGATAAAGAGAAATGACACGTTATGCTGCAGTAATTAAATATAAAACCATGAAATGTGGATAGAATAGGCATTGAGAATAGATGCAAACAATGTGTGTCTGTGAAGAACTGCCAGGCAGATCACTGTACTGTAATTATTAAAACAATGAAATCTGATACACAAACAATGGAGCTTGAGATGATCAGACGTGAAGCACGTGTGCGTTTCCCAGACTCACCGGAGGTCCGTCGGCTCCTGGCATTCCCGCTAAGCCTGGTTTTCCAGTGGGACCCTGAAAAGAGGAAAACCAGCATAAGCACTCAGCACACACTTCCTGTTTCAACACACATTCATGAAGATCATCCACTAGTGCGATCAATCATTTAAAGTGGTCGGTGTGTAGAAGGGTTAATATCAATGTAATATCAAATATCAATGTCCAGAAATCTACTTTAAAAGGATGTGCTCAATTCTTAAATATGTAAACTTTTTATTCATGCAGGGTTGAAAAAAAAAAACAAAAAAAAAAATTCAATCAATATTTTACTTTAATGACTATAAAGAAAACCAAGTGGTGTAAGTTAAAGTAAAAATTAATAAAATGTACACATTGTCATAATTATTTTCAAATCATATCATTTCTTGTTTTATGGTTTTCATGTCAAATAACAGTAAAATGGCTTTGATTTGGCAGTCAAACTTTTATATATATTATATTCTATTACTACTACTAATAATAATAATAATAATAAAACAAAACTGTTAATAATAAACAATAACAAAATATTTTACCAAAATAATTATTCTTTATTACAATCTGCAATCTTTAAGCCCAGAAAAAAAAAAATATATATATATATATATTATCAAAAATAATAATAAAAATAATCATTTCAATTTAGAAATGAAAAGGTTATAATCTGTAAGATTTTTTTTGTTCTTGAAAGAAGCCGCTTATGCTCATCTGAGCTGCATTTATTTGATCAAAAATACAGTAAAATAAAAAAATATTATTCCCATTTAAAATTGCGTTTTCTATTTGAATATATTTTATTTATTTATTTATTTATTTTTTTTATTATGCAAACAAACATGCTATTTACAGGTGACAAATCAAATACAGAGTAACCAGGGTCAACAAAACATACATGACAGCCAACATGGTTTGTGTGAGTATGAGTGTGTGTGTGTGTGTGTGTGTGACTGGGTGTTGTAGGCCTATTTGAATATATTTTAAAATGTAATTTATTCCTGTGATTCAAAGCTGAATTTTCAGCATCATTACTCCAGTCTTCAGTGTCATATGATCCTTCAGAAATTATTCTAATATGCTAATTTATGCTCAAGAATCATTTTTTATTATTATCAATGCTGAAAATAGTTGTGCTGCTTCATTTTTTCTTTATTTATTTTTTAAACCCTGATACATTTTTCTCAGGATTCTTGAATGAGAATGAGAACTGCATTTATTTGTAACATTATACAGTTTCATGTAAATGTCTTTACTGTCTTGATCAATGTAATGCATCCTAGATTAATAAAATTATTAATTTCTTTTAAAAAAAAAACTTAAACTTACACTTTTTGAACAGTAGTGTACTTATGAAATGTATTATAATCTTCATCACTAAGAATAAATATCTTGTCATAAAACATAAACATTATCAATAGAAACCCCCCCCCCCCCCCCCCCCCCCCCACACACACACACACACACACACACACACATACAAACTCTATATAAAGGCATTGTTCCATTAACCAGAGAAGCATCCTTCCATCGATCATCCACACATGCAATCTCACCTTCTCTCCTAGAGGTCCGATCGCTCCCTGAGGACCTGGAAGTCCCTGTGGAAGATGACAGGATTAGAGGATATTGACTGGTTAATGAAGTCAGCGATAGGTGGGATAGATAATGTCTGAGTGGGCGTGGCTTGATGAATACCTGAGCTCCGGGGTTGCCTTGTTGTCCTGGAGGTCCTGGCTCACCTTGAGGACCCTGATGGTGAAAAAAAGAAGCATAATAATGTGAATATGTGTGTGTGCAGAAGCAAGTTTGTATGTACAGAAGTGTGTGTGTGTGTGTGTCTCAGACTTACAATGTTTCCTTTAGGTCCAGGATGTCCGTCCATACCAGTCACACCCTAAAATAATAAAAGGATCAAAATAAATGAAAAAAATGTACACATTTATATATTCTCACATTTTAAAAAAACTATTAAAAATGATTATTTATAATCATTTATAATTAAGCTATTTATTTGTAAGTAAATAAATACCATGAAGGCTAATGACTTGATTCAGATAAAGATGAAGTTTGTACTCACGGGAGGTCCTGGGGGCCCCTGGGGACCTTTGGGGCCCAACAAACCACGAGGACCCTGAAAAAGAGAAGATGATGAAACAGAGAGTTGTGTTCAGCTGAAAGTGTCGGATAATAGAGGTGATACTGAGATAAAGTGGGTAGCATTCACCCGGTCATGTGACCTCAACATAAATAAAACAGCTTTTTCTATGCCTCTTATATGGTTTCTCATCTCATGTGCCTATTTCTTATTCACCTGAAATAAAAAATAATATTATGTATTTAAAAATAAAATAAATCAGACAAAGCGTGACAAACTTTCTTGTTCAAATAATGCATTTAAAAAATTAAGACGCTATAAAGCGTTCCATTTATTTTGAAATGTTCAATATTTGCACAAATAAAATCAATTAAAGTATTCACCCAGCCATGTAATCTCAACGTGAATAAAAACGGCCTTTTTTATCTTCATCTCATATGCTTCATTTTAAACATACTTAAGTACTAATTAAGTTCTTATTTAAGTCAAATAAAATACATTATAAAATAAAATAAATTAGTTATAAAGTGTTCCACCTGTTTTAACATTTTCAATAAATGCTCAAATAAAATAAAACAAAATGGTTTTTGCCCAGTCATGTGATCCCAACCTGAATAAAACAGCTTTTTCTATGCAACTCCTCACCCTCATGTGCTATATTTTAAACATGAGTACTGTCTATTTCTTATTTACATCAAATAATGCATTTAGAAACAAGATAAAATAAATGTGTTCCACCTTTTTTAAATGTTCAATAAATGTTAAAATAATAAAATAAAATAAAAGTGTTAGCCCAGTCATGTGATCTCAACATGAATAAAACAGCTTTTTCTGTGCCACTTAAATGACTCTTCATGTCATGTGCTTTTTTTTAATAAAAAATACTACTGATTGTGTTTATGTGTAGATGCAAGAGTGGATGAAGTCACTCTCAATCTAAATGGTGAATTTGGAGCACCCCCTGCTGGACAGAGTCTTAAACTGCTTATTTAACTAGTGGTTAATTGACTGAATGTTTTCAGCTCTACTACACTTTCTGTCTCACTTCACATCCATAATGAGTCAAATGCAGCGGACACGTCAAAAAAAGAGTGACATGAATCTGTGGTTTCACTGGAGGAAGCGTTATGTTATGTAACACTATGATCTAGTGGATAACAGAGGATAAGAGAGCATGCTGGGATACTCGAGGAGATGTGAACTCACCGATTCTCCGGGCAGACCTCTGGGGCCGACCTCACCATCATCGCCCTGGGATACAGGAAATGATGTCATCATGACGTCAAGATTCATTTAGATATAGAACAATAACATTGATGATGAAGGAAACAGGAAGGGATTCAAATAAGAAGCTCATACTCTTTCTCCATCCTCTCCTGAAGGCCCAGGTGGCCCCTGAGGGCCCGTCTCACCCTACAACAACAATGACAAAGACGTTTTCATAGAATGAATCACCCTCCTTTTAACATGATTACTGCCAAATAAATAAACGAATGGATTAAATTTGACCTTAACGCAAAAATTGTTTTATTAAATTGGCCAAATCAGAATAATGTATTGCAGAAAGCCATTTAAAAATAAAATAAAATAACAAAGTCTTACAAAAATGTATTTGAAAATAAATTAAAATATAATACAATAAAATAGCTGTTCACCTAAAGTGTTTCACCTATTTTAAAATGTTCCTAAACGTGTTTACACTGTGATGCTTTTACTGCTAAATAAATAAAAAAATGGACATTAACTGAAATAATTTTGTGAAGACTGGCCGATCAGAGGTTGTCGATCAACAAGGTTATTATAGTTCATTTAAACTAAAACAGGAACTAAAATTAAAATTGAAATCAAATAAAATATAAAAAACTTTTTGGCTCATTGCTAATTTTAATTTGAGTTTTTAAATTTAATTTGACATACTAAAATAACTAAAAAATAAAAACAATATAGACATATTTAAAATGATAAGAAAACTGACAAACACATAAGAAATTTATGTTAAACTATAGAATATAAAAATAAAAAAAAATGATTAAAAAATACTAAAATAATCTCAAATATACTCAAATAAGACTGGATAAAAAGCAATAAAATAAAATAATAAAATGTTCCATTTATTTTAAAATGTGTTTACCCTGTGACCCTTTTCTCCAGGCAAACCAGCGAGCCCATCGAATCCTCGGTCACCCTGTGAAGCACACAGACAGGAAACAGTTCAGAATGGCAGGATATTAACATTTTAGAAATAAGAAACTACCTTACTTTCTCTACATGAAATCAAAGTTGACGCTTTTTACTTTCTGGCATCTTATTGTGCACAATTCATTATTGTGTGTTATGCTAAAATATATTTGTCGTAAAATACGTTTATCTCATTAGTTTTACCTTTGGTCCCGTCTGTCCAGGCATTCCTCTGGCTCCATCTGAGCCGGGACGACCCTAAGCCACAGTAAACATGATTCTTGTTCATAAATCTTTTTATACAGAATGATCAGGTTAATAATAATAACAAGAAAATGCAAACGTACCCTTCTACCAGGCTTTCCAGGAGGGCCTATGGATCCCAGTGGACCACGAGGACCCTGAAACCACACACACACAGCTCTCACAACAGCTCTATCCTGCATTAAAATGTCATCAAATAGCTGAGGATTGTGGGTAACATGATGCCTACCTGAGGTCCTGATTCCCCAGACTCTCCTTTCAGTCCAGGAACACCAGGAGAACCCTGGGAAAATCAAATCAAGCACGAAACATATCAGATTCATCATAATATCATAGATATCATCCTTTCGTCAGACTGAAAACAGATATACAGACGTACCAGAGGACCGGGACGGCCCGTCAAACCCATGGGTCCGGTTGGACCCCTCATCGCCAGCTTTATAATAATGACACAGAGCGATTAGTTTGCGTGTGTGTGAAATATAGTGCGCATTACTGTAAGTGTGTGTTTTTACCCTGGCCTGCTGCATGATGGCTTGCATCTGAGCCTCTTGGGCAGAAACAGCAGGACCTTTATGTCCGCTGTCGCCTCCTGTACTCATGCGGAACTACAGAGACAGAACTTATCAACATTTAGACTATGATAGTTTACTTTAGACATGATAGAAAGAGTGAAAAATGTTCCACCTGTTTTAGAATGTTCAACATATGATAAAGTAAAATAAAATAAAATAAAATGTACTTGAAAATAAAATATTTCAATAATTAAAAATAAATAAACATATACATTCATTTATCTTAACATTAACTTTTGTGTGTGTGTGTGTGTGTGTGTGTGTGTGTGTGTGTGTGTGTGTGTGTGTGTGTGTGTGTGTGTGTGTGGAATCCAAAACACAAGTTGAATGCTACATCCAATGAGTGGCATCCAGTTATTGCAATAAATAAAATTCATCTGAAAAATGTTCATTATATGTTCAAAGAAAATAAAATAAAATCGATTTAAAGTGTTTCACCTCGTTAAAAAAATTAAATAAAAATAAAGGAAAATAAAGTTAAAAAAATAAAAATAAATAATAAAATAATTATATTTAAAAAAAGTAACTCTAAAGTGTTTCACCAATTTTAAAACATTCATTATATGTTCAAATAATAAAAGAATAAAATAATGCATTCAAAATGAAATAGATCTAAATTGTTCCATCTATTTAAAAAAATCATTATATGTTAAAATAAAATAAAACAATGCATTTAAAAATAAATCAGTTCTTGAATATAAAATATTATAAAATAGATCTAAAATGTTTCACCTAGTTGAAAATGTTCAGTATATTTCCAAATAAAATAAAATAACTCTAAAGTTAAAATTTGAAAATAATCATTTTATATTCAAATAAAATAAGACAAAAATAAAATAATGTATTTTAAAATAAAATAGTTCTAAATTGTTTAATCTATTTTACAAAGTTCATTATATGTCAAATAAATAAAAAAAAAATTTAAATTGCAGTAGTGTACAGTACGTACTGCAAAAATAAAAAATAGAACATACATACATAAATAAAAAAAGAATAAAATACGTGTGGTAGCATGCAATTCCAAATGTACTCTCGAGCTGAATTCAGACTAGCATAATACTCTTACTATTTCTACCATGTAAAGATAAGGCAGAGATAAGATAAGGCAGAAATAGTATGACTAGTAGTCTGACTAGTATGGTAGTATGCAGTATTCTGTGCCTTAGTGTACATGAGTCAAGTTATTCAGCACTGCCATCTGGTGGCTGAACTCAATCACTACAACTTCCAAGAGTATGACCACTGGTTTCAAAATGAATCTGTGCTTCATGGCTCTGTATGGATTTCCATGGGTATTCGGGTGGGGGGGGGGGGGGTAATTACAATCACATGTTGACTATAAACACATATACAACACGGACAACATCATTTTTTAATGTGGTGTTCAGAACATCTGGATTTGCCAGGGAAGCATTCCAGAGCTCTCGACATTGTGAAGTCGATACACGTTCCAGAATCAAAAAAAAAAAAAACCTGTATTGGAGTAACAGCTGGGAAAGAGGAAATTTGGAAAAGCTGAGAGTATGATGTGGAATTTGCTAAATGTCTCGCTGCATTAACCAGCGTGTGATTGATGGGGAATCACAGCAGCAAAGGGAGCATTATGTTTCTGATATCTCTCTGACATAATTATCACTGTTAAACCACTCTGAAAATAAATCAAGCCAGTGCAAGAACTAATGGTTTAACATTATGACGCACTGCAGATCCCATCAACAGGCTAAAACTGACCTCAGTACAGCGAAACGGGGCTTTAAATTGAAAAAGTTAAAAGACGTGCAAACGTGTATCAATCAGTTGTTTATGTGTCATTTTTGTAAGTGATTGTGCTCAGATTTACATACAGGCAACATCAGGACAGTCCCTGGAGGTCCTGGAAGACCATCAGCTCCAGGCAGACCAGGGCGACCAGGAAGACCCTGTCAAAAGAGCAAAGGATTATGGGTAATGCATTAAACAGCACTGTGATCTTTAATATAATCTCTTTCAATCAGTGTAATCAGGCTCTCTAAAGCTAAAATGTCATTTTATACAGTACGATGAATCACATAAAGAAATGTTTCACCCTGAAAAAAAAAAAAAACATTATTTTTATGACAATTAAACACATTTTCACGCGCACACACACACACACACACACACACACACATACATATTTTTTTCTGTTGTTTGTTTATTTATTGTTCAATACCTTGTTTTTATTGTCATGGTTACTTACCCTCTCACCGGTATCTCCAGAGCTACCTGGGGGTCCCGATGAACCTGGAGGTCCGGGGAGACCCTAAAAACAACACAACGGTACTGTGAGAAACATATAAAGCCATCTCAAACACACAAGGGTGTTGGTCCGGTGAGGTAAGACTCTAGATCACTGCTGGACTCGTTCCATTGCTCCATTTCTCAAGCTCATGTTGTTCTAGTCCCTAAAGAGCCATCAGATCCATCAATGCTCCAGCTGAGAGAAGAGTTGCTTTATAAATAAGTAGGTCAAGAATGAAACTGTTGCAACAAAACAGACATAAAGCTGTTCAGCATTGTCAGCAATTGTCACAGGACTTAGAAAACAGATTAGCTTTCCTAGCAACTCAGCTCAGTTTTCCAACAAGTAGTGGTGTGCATTACTGTTTTTTATGGTGCAATGTATAGCACAGTCTTCTTTGAAGTCGCTTTGGGAAGTACAACTCATTTTAGTGAACCAGTTGGCTTGAATCAGTTGACTCGGAGGATTCAATTCAATTGGGGCGCGTTTAGAAGGTTCATTTTAACGATTCAGTTGACTCAGAGGATTTCATTCAACTGGTTGGTTTTGGAAGGAAAGCAGACTTACTGTGGGACCCTCTGGACCAGGTGGGCCTTCAACCAGCATTCCCTACAAGAACAGAAAAAACACAAACACATTAGAATAACAGTATAAGCAACATCAAAATAAGATCTGAAGTGTGAGAGCACCACAGCTTTGGTCAAAATCATTTACATTTCTGTGGACTGTGTATGTGAGATGTGCGCTTGGCCGCGGGTCTCTGTGACGATCATACCAAACAGCAGCATCAGGAAGTCTGTTAAAGCACTGGTGCCTGTTTCTCATGGCTCTGACTGTTTATGAAGCATGTGAGATGATCTTCAGACTTCCACAGCTGACTGAACATTCCGGAACTTCTAGAATTAATCTGATAGTTACAGTTCCACTGCTAATATCTGACTGAAAGATTGGAATGCCATGCCATGCCAACTACTACTGCTATTTTCATGAGGAAAACTGAAAATGAAGCACTGTGATGAGGGAAAAACGGTTTTGAAGTTTATTTTGAATTAGCATGTGTTTTTATATTTTTAGCATTTATTTTCATTTCAGTTTAGGTTTTAGTAATTTTGTTATGAAAATATTTCTATATAGCTTTAATTGTTTTCTTTTCCGTTTTAGTCATTTTAGTGCTTCAACTAATTTAATTATAATTCTCTTTGAAGTTTTTAAAGTTGACAATCTTATCTAAAATGTATATTTTATTTTACTTTATTTCAATTACCAAAATGATTTGTAATAGTTTTACTTTTAGTTAACAGTAACTGGTTGTTTTATTAGTTGTATTTAAGTTGTATTTATGTGTTAAATAATTAATCATTCATATTGCTAATAATTAATCAATAATTAATACTGTTTTGTGCTAGTTTATTTTTTTATTAGACTACATGCAGCAATCTGATAAATAGTAATAATTAATAAATAAATAAATAAATAATGTTTTTAAGTTAATTTTGAAGTAGCTTTTATTTATTTAATTATTATTTTTCATTTTAGTTTAGGTTTTAGTAATTTTGTTATGTTTTTGCAGTTTTATTATTTCTTATATGTATATATATATATATATATATATATAGCTTTTTAGAATTCAATTATTTTAATTTATGTTTTAGTCATTTTAGTACTTTAAGTTAATTTTTTTCAGTAAGTTGTCAAGTAAATATTTTTTAAAAGCTTTTTCATCTAATATTTTTATTTTGCTGTATATTCTTCATAAGAATCAACCGAAAGTCCTAGAGGATTTAAAACCATCACTGTCTATTAAATCAAACCTCAAAAATATTGGACTCTGGCATAAAGGGAACAAAGGAGGATTTTCAGCCATTAACAAAAACTTGTGACGAAACTGTTGTAAAACAGGCAATAAATGGTTGCCTGAAAACCATAATCAGCATACGGTTATACTAATGAACTATACTAGTTTGTGAAAGAACTGTACATTATTAGTCACTTTGGATAAAAGCAGCCGCTAAACGCATCAATGTATTTATTAAATACTGTGCTTATTAAACATTGGTGCATAATATTGTCAGACGAGGCTAAAAAGTCAAAGTTACAGGGAGTTTTAAACAGTGCATATAGTTTATACATGCACAAGATTTCCATCATTGCATATATGTTCGGGAAAATCATATTAAAATTGATCAACTATAATTTACTGCGATCTGTATCAGGACATACAAGTTGTTTTGTCTGGAAGTCTTCAATCATGATGTGCTTGCACAAGTTGCGTCATAACTACAACAGTGCAATTAACCCAAAAATCCTGTGAAGATTGAATTACAGTCACTGAGAGGTCCAGAGCCCACAGCGCAGGATCATTACATATGCAGAGCTCAGTCTCTCTTAAGATCCAGAGAACTCTTAGATAAAAAAGGACTTGTTAGTCGTAACATTGTGGTCTAATCTGGTGCTTTTTAAAGATGCTGTGGGTCTTCGCTCTGTCCAAAAGGCATCGTCCAATAGGGGTGGGAGAAAAAATCGATTCTCCAATGCATCGTGATTCTCTCTTCAACGATTCTGAATATTTCAGAATCGATTTTGAGCTTGGTTTTTTTTCCGCATATGGCACGTGTGCGCTAGAGATGCGGCGGCCTTCATTGCACAGAATTTGCGCTGTGAGACACATGCACATTGCTTAACCCGCCGTGTTTTCTTTAGATGTGTTTTCATTTATGCCGTTTGGAATGCAGTACTATTAGATGCATGAAACTCACGCACTGACAGACTTTCACGTGCACTTTGTGTTTGTCCTGAAGCTCGATTGCGGCTGCGGTTAAATCCACTTGCATTTTCAAATACTTATATACTAAATTGATGTACACACTGTCAGTTATGTTTTCAGAGCAGGACAAAACATCTGATATATCGAAATAGATCTGTGCATTAGTCTGAAAATGTAGCCATGTGCAGTAATATTGAAAACTGAGAATGTGATGCATCTTGATATTGAGTTGATAGTGATAATCGTAATTGAATTGAATCGTGAAACCAGTGAAGATTCACACCCCCTACTTTTAAGATGGAAGTACTGACATACAGAGATTCGAAACTACAAACAAAAAGCATCGAAACTGCAATTTTGGTTCAAATGTAAAGTTGTAAAGATGTATTTGCACAGCAGAAGAATTAATTTGGGAAAAAATGTAGATCAAGAATCGTTTTGGAATCGGATCGTGAAGTGCCTGAAGATTCCCACCCCTATCATCCAAGTGTGCTGTCGTGGCAGTGGGCATGTTCGCTTAGTTTTGGTGCGTTCCATACATGCCAAAAAACACAGAGTGGACACAGTGTGTGTGTGTGTGTGTGTGAGAGAGAGAGAGACAGAGAGAGAGAGAGAGAGAGAGAGAGAGAGAGAGAGAGAGCAGAAACGAGAGAGAATGTGGGCGCTTGCTGAAAGAAGCATGTGATTTGAGCATTTTTCTTTCTGCAAACCACATGGTCATCCTTCATTAAAACCAGCTGTCCTGATCTGCAAGTTTGTGCTTTTCCTTGACTCTGATCTTCTCATTGATCTGTTCTTGTATCTCTGTAACATTACCCTGAAAAAAACGTGTTTATCTAAAAGCATACCTCCATCAAACTAAAATATATAATATAAGGGCTATAAATGTAATTATTTATTTATTTGGATTTAATGGAAATTATTTGTTTTTATTTTTATGAGATGAAATGGTAGGTAGCTCGATTTATGTTTTTTTTATCCTATAAAATTTGAATTTTCAATATTGTTTATTTGAGAGTAGAATTATTTAATTTAATTTTATTTTTTATGTGTAACAGGTATTTGAACTTCTTCTCTTTTTCACCAGTGTTGAAATGAGTGGTTGGGTTTTATAACATTTTCTGTTGTTTATTTATTTATTTATTTTTTACATAAGAGAAAATATTATATACTTTTAAAAGTAATTTAGCTATTTTTATTGCGAAATTGTTAAAATAAAATAAAAACATTAAGGGGGATTATTAAGGGGTCAATTAATGGGTCAATCATTATTAGATTGACCAAGTAACATTTTGGCTTACATATAAAGAAAATAAGTTAAGTGGTCTTTACATGGTCTTTATATTTTTTGTTGGTCCAAAGTATAATTTTTTCAGTGTACAGACATCTTAATAGTCTGTAATATGATATGATATGGCCTGATATGACTGTGAAGGTAAGATCTTGTCTCTTTCTCCATCCTGATGTTCATTGATAATAAACCCAGATGTCATTCTCTCCCGCTGAGATTGCAGTGACATCTGTTTGAAGTCTCCCAGCTGTTAGAGATCAAGAGCCATGTGAGCAGTAGAGACTGTATGCAAAGACAGACGATGATTCCCATCATGCAAATATAACTACGTGGTAAACACATCTGCAAATATGAGACACGGCAGAGTCTGAAACAGGATTGACTCCCTCCTTTGGAAATGCAAATGCAAATCAGGAGTGAAACCAGATTAATCTGGACAGACGACTGATTCAGGGGTCTTTTAAAACGTGTTTTTAAGATGCCCGAACATGTGCATGAATGCAAAATTGGACGGATGTGAAATTGAGCGGAAGATGCAATAAATGCAAGACCACACTTGGACACCTTCCTTGAGTTTGTGTCAATAAAGGGTTGTCGATATACCAAACAACTTCAGGAAAAAAATCTAATATGCAAGTAAATGCAGCCTTGGTGAGACTTCTTTCAAAAATATGTTAAATACCGACCCCAAATCTTTGAACAGTATTATATATGTATCATATAGTAAGTGACACTTACGGGTTCAATGATGGCAGGCTCTCCTTTCTGGCCTTTCTCTCCCCTCAGTCCATCCACCTTTGGAGACACAACCTCAATTTAATTCAGTGTATATCAGTGTAAACACAATATGGAATAGAACAGTTGCAGGTAATAAATAAATCAATTCTAGCCAAAAATAAACTATAGGTCACCTTCATGTTGTTCAAAGCCTGTCTGAAACCCAAGGTGGGGAATTATATTGAAAAGAGCGGGAATTCTCCTTTTATATTAATCAAGAAGAAAAAGTAAGCCATACAGGTTTGAAACAACATGAAGAATGGAAAATGATCATTTTTTAGGTGCATTATTCCTATGAGTTTGCACAGAGGTGGGCGGAGCTAGAGATCACCTGTCCGTAGATCTCGTCGGTCTCTGCGGGCAGCGCTTTGTCGCCGTCGGTGTACAGGTCATCATATTCATACATCTTCTCCAGGTCTGCGTCGGTGTAATCCTCTTTGAACTTGTCGATATCGATGGAATCTGCCTCTCCACCGATTCCTCCCTGTCCTCCCATGGCAACAGATCCCGCCCCCACGCTGGCCCCAGCGCTGCTGGATCCGCCCCCAACTGAGCCACTCGAAGAAACAGACCCGCCTCCAACGGAAACAGATCCGCCCCCTACGGACACTGAAGTGCTGCTGTTGCTGCCGCCTCTTTCCACGGTATAATCTCCCTCGCCGTATCCTTCTCCATATCCCTCTCCATAAGTCAGATCTACACCGTACTCGCCGTACTGGGTATCATCATAACCACCATCAACCTACACATCAGACGAACACAAGGCTTCAGACATCATAACCATTTATGACTCAATGTTTATCAACTTTATTTATATAGCGCTTTTAACAATACAGATTGTGTCAAAGCAGCTTTACAGTATTAAATTAGAAAAAAGTGTAATAATGCAAAAGTTTGTGCAATGCATATACATCCATCTATTGATTTTCAAAACTGAATTCTGTTTGTGTGAATATCACAAAAACAAAGAAAAGTAAGACTACTTTTTTGTTTTTATGACAAAAAAGCACATAGTTCTTTTTTTAGGAGTCGCAATCCTGTAGTACAATATTTTTATAGTCCTAAAACAGGCTTTATTGTCTTTAAACAAAAATTCTGATTATTTTTTTCAGTTTACAGTATATTTGTTTTTATTAATTGAAATTAAATATAACTTGGACATGTTCCTGACAGGCTCTGATGAAAGAGAATATTGTAGTAATTGCAATAATAAGCAAAACTTTAAAAACATATTAAAGACATTTAAAACACATAGAAAATTCTTGAAATAATAAAATAAAATAAAGACTTAATTCCTGAGTTCAGTAAAATCCACTTCAGTTTAAAACAACTTGCAAAACATATGAAAGATATTTAAAACATAATTAAACTATTTAAAAAAATGTATCATTTTAAAATACAATATTTAATAAATAAAATAAAATAAAAGGTCTTATTAAATGTTGCCAATAAAATCTATTATATCTGAATTAGATTCGATCCAATTCGAGTTCAGTAAAAAACACTTCAGTAAAATAGGATCTTAATACATTATACTGTACTAAACACAAAGTATTTCTAAATAACTGAATTCATTCTCACTTAAAAGTTCAACTGTTTGGGATAACTAGTTCCAACTAAACTCACCGTGGTTGAGCTAGAGCTGGAGCTGGAGCCGGTACTGACTCCAGAGCTGGAGCTGGAGCCGGAGCCGGTACTGACTCCAGAGCTGGAGCTGGAGCCGGAGCTAGTAATGATTCTGGTGCTAGAGCCAGTGCCGGAGCCGGAGCTGGAGCCGGAAACAGAGCCGGAGGTTCCATTGTGAATGACTGTGACAGGTGAGTGCACTCTTCCACTTCCTCCTCCTCCTCCTCCAGACGACGATGATGATGATGTGACGATCCGCCTGTCCAGGTCTCCTCCCAGTCCCAAATCCACCTCACTGCCAAGTCCGATATCCACTTCTCCGCCGGTACCCGTGCCTGTGCTAGTGATGCTGATGGTCCGGGAGCCGTCAGGCCGCGAGGTCGACTCATCGTAGTATGTTTCGTATCCAGTCTCGTATCCATCGTAGCCGTCGTACGGTTCCTCGCCAGTAGTCGTGGTAGAGCTGGAGGATGATGAAGAGGAGGACGAGGAGCTACTCGAGGAACTGCTGGAGCCTCCTGTTCCACTGGTGATAACCGACGTAACCACGCGACCGCTATCCGGAACAGACACCTGGTAATCACAGGAAAGAGACACTTCTTTAGAATAAATAGTTGAAAACAAATGATTTGATGAACGCACTGATTTCTTGATTCACTTTCAATTCATCTGATCCCAGTTAGGAATATTTATGTTACAGACTAATGCTGGGATCTGAACTATTGATGGCAATTTTGAGCAATAGTCCCGCTCCACATTTTTAATTCATTTAATATATTTTTGCAAATATGCCATATTGTAGGAGAAAAATAGGTTACGAACAAAGTTTAATGTTGAATTTAGAAATCAGTATGAAATTTCGATTACTTACTTCAACTAGTCCTAACTGTTCTGAATTATTTTTTTATAATTAAATTCTATTTTCGGTAATTAAAAAAAGCTGACATAAAGTAATATTAAAATATTAGATAAATATCAGATAAAACATAAAACTTAAAAAATGAAAATTAGAAAGGTTGCCTTGGCAACTAACTGAAATAAACTAACTTGAAGTTGAAGTTAGGGCTGTGCAATTAATCGAATTCTATTATCATGCGCATCTAGTCAGTAAAGTCGGTTTCGTGATTCGTGAATCGAAGGTGATTCATCTGCGATTATGAACGCAATATTGCGTAGCTTGTCAGTGAACTACGGCTCTGTGTAGTAAATGCTGCTCCATCGGAAAACAGGTGACGGCGATTTACTACTAATCACGAAACCGGCATTAATGACGAGCCCTAGTTGAAGTTGTAAAATTTGTAAAACTATAGCTATAATAAAAATTCATTTAAAAACTATAATAAAAAAAAAATTATATAAACATAAATATATATAAAAAAAAATTAAAAAACGACAAAAGTACATGATAAAATGACTAAAACTTAAAATTAAATTAAAATGTAAACTGAAAATATAAAAATAAAAGCTAATGCGTTAATTAAATAATTTATTAAATTAATAAATACTACATTTTACATTTATGCATTTAGCAGACGCTTTTATCCAAAGCGACTTACATTGCATTCAAGTTACAGTTTTTACATTTGATCAGCTCTTGGTTTCCCTGGGAATCGAACCCATGACCTTGGCGTTGCTAGCGCCATGCTCTACTATTTGAGCTACAGGAAAGCCTTATGTACTACAATAGTACATAAGTAGTACTAAACTAAGACTGACCGTTAGGTCTTCAGTTTCGGTTCCAGTCGCTTCATCGGTTGTCGTTTCTTCACCGGTTGTGGTCTTTTCAGCGTCCATGTCCTCATAGTAGGGATATTCGTAATAGTAGTTATCATCCTCTGTGTTCTGAAGAGAAATGTAGAAAGTGTAGAAGTGTTATTACATATTAAAATACTGTATTATCACAAGTGTTCCAGAAAAAAATCTATGGTACCTTACAATTAGTTACTAATAAAAATATTCTAAAGTGTGTTAGCATGCATTTAGTCATTTTAAGCTTTCTTAGTTCTTTGTAAGTGCATATGGGTAGTTGACAATGTTCCATGTAGTCTCATGGAATGAGATCATACACAGTGCATGCAAAATAACTATGTTAGCAAAATGCTGTTTAAACTCGTTTCAGATGGAATACAGCACATCCATCCCACCACATATAAAGCTGCACATGGATCCATTTTGGCAATGAGCAATACAAAAAAACAAATGAGTTCTGAGCCTGCGGACATGAACATGAGTTTAGCAGAGTCTCTCAAGAGTCTTTCAAGCATAGACATCTCGTAATTATGGTAATTATGAATGCAACATATGTTTAGAATTTGTGTAAATATTTATAAATGAATATATATTGTAAAAATAATTATAGCAAACTATTTAGAAAAATATTTGACACTTTAAAGGACATAATATGTAGAGTATTATAATTTTGCATTATTATTATATATAAATATTTAAAATTTGATAAAAATATATATGGTGTTTGCATTTCATTCATGAGTTATAATCACAGCATGCTAATTAAACAATTCAAGAAGCCGTCTTGATTTAATAGACTCAAATTCTCTGAGAAGAAAGAGCAAAGGAAAGGAGGGATTCCCTCCGACTGAGTCCAGCGGAAATCCATGTTCTCTCTTATCTAGCGAGAAAGAGAAGAACGCAAGGAATTCCAACCGCTCGCCGACCTCTCGCCCGGATGCACCGTTCTGCCTCTCTCTCCCTAATTCCCACACATTAGCACTAGATAACTCATCACGTTTTCATCTGTAAAGAGGTTTCGCTGATATTTAAACGGCAGACTCGACTTTTGAGGGGCTGATCAAAGATGCAGCGGGTTTTCTTTCATGTTGCCTCCTACTAATACCCCACACTCAGATTTACAGCTCCTGACACACACAAAACTGAAAAAGGTGAACGTGAGGTCAGCAGAAGGACATTTCTGTGCCAACATGCTGACATCAAAGCCCTGAAAGATGTAAAAGTCCATGCATGGCTGAAAACGCACCATATGTTGCAGTCACGTGCATATCATTTCGTTTTACAGGCATAGCTCAGAGACAACTTTACCATATGTTGGCCCCAACAGTTTTCCAGTAGAAAGCTTTTTATTAAGATTACTGACAGCTGTATTAATTTTTTGCATTTTTTGTTCATCTGTGTTATTGAATATCAAATGGTAAAGCAAGTCGCAAGTAGCAACAGCAAGGTCATGGGTTCGAGTTAGAAAAATATTTCCAAATGCAGTCAAATACACATTTTGAATGCAATTAAAAATCCCAGCCTGAATATGCTGGAATTAAATATTCCAATATGTAAATGTGCGATTTAAGACAAGACACTACAGGTGAACAGGGTAAAATATTTAAGACTTCACCATACTTACCCAGCTGAATGATTACATCAATAATTGCTAATGTTTTCTCAAATGTCATCTTTAAATCAGGTTTATTTTGTTGACCACAAAATTTTTCAAAATTGAGATTTATGCATCATCTGAAAGCTAGGATAGGACAATATATTTAAAGATATGTACTTTAAGTGAAATCTTAAAAACACAAATAGATAAAGTGCAATAAAACAAAAACTTAAAAGTATTTCTTTCCACGAGTCTGAAACAGCACATCATGAAAAATCTCAAAATTGACCAGTGTCTGAAAAACAAAGTTTTGCCCATAAGCCGCAAACTCCAGCACTATTAACACAGAGTTTTACTTGTCACATAAATATAAAGTGTGATTTTGCACCTGTCATTTGCATTAAATTAAGCATTTCTCCACTTTTTGACATAGCCATTCGTTTTGCCCCGTGGTCAATCCCATAATTCTCTCGAGCCTGCCTTTTGCTCAGCTCCCATAGAGAATCAATTGAAAACGGTTGGCCATCTCTGTGTTACTCAGCTTAAACTATTTTCTCATCTGTTTCACATGCTAAATCTCCCAGTCTATCATTTAATGCCTTCTCTTCCTTTCTCCATAGCGCTCAGAGGATATTAGCATCTGAGTGAATCCAGATGGACAGAGACCGAATATGAACACTCAATTTTTTTAATATGAACAAAACATTTTTTATGGTTTTTAGTCCATATCTGCTCATCTTTATGTTGTTATACTCATTTTACTCAAACATATAATATTTCTACAAGAAAGACTTAATTTAGTGACAAAATAATTACCTTTCTTTACACATTCATTAACCCAGCCTGAATTAACTGGAATTAAATATAGTAATATATATCTATGTAATTTAAGCATTAAATCCACTAGAAAGGCATTAATGGCAAATTTTGAAATCTCATCTTGTCACATAAATGTGAAATGTGATTTTTCTCTTCTCATATGTCTAACAGAAAGACATGAATATGAAAATGATGTGTTTTTATTAATGAACTTATTTGTTTTTTACATTTTAAATATAAATGCAAGATTCGATTTGGAAAAACTTTATTTCCAAATGCAGTCCATTGAATGCACATTTGTTAATCCAGCCCTAATTAAATGGAATGAAATATAGTAAAATACATCTGTGTGATTTAAGCATCGAATCCACTAGAAAAGCACTACTGGCCAAATCTGAAAGTTTAATTTGTCACATAAATGTGAAATGTGATTTTTCGCTTCTGGTACTTGATATGACTATAACATTTAATTTTTAATACAGTATGTCAGCAATGCTGATCCCAGACGTTCTACAGGCTGAGACCTGCTTCAGAGCTCTCATCTCCTCCCTCTATCTCTCTCTCTTTCGTTTCTCTGGCTGATGAGGTCATACATTTGGTTGGAAAAATAAATTCTAAACAGACTGCCTGCAGCTGGGTCTTTTCCGATGAGATGGAAAGAGCCATAAAGAATTAATACGCCTGAAACACACACACACACACAAGTGTGGGCAGGTATTATTACTCCATTTTAATTTGTCTCTCATTCCAAAGACTGAATGAAAGCTGAATAAATAGTCAAAAAGCGAGCGCTTTGTGCTGTCAGATATGCCAACTGTAACACCAAAACCAGATTCTACACTCATGGAAGAAAATATGAGCAGCACTTGCACTAAATCATTTACCATTTAAAATAATAACGGTTCACCATTAAAACGTATCTGTTACTAAAACCGCCAAGGCTAGGGATCATTGTTAAGTGCTTGGCTGATGTGATGATTTTATTTTTGATTTAAGATTTAAAAGAGCTTTGGGGTGCCCCAACACTCGATAAGATGTTCTTGAGTTCAATAGAGGCGAATCTCTGCTGTCTGTTTTGGTATGGTGTTGTTCAGAGGGTTCTGGCATGTCCTCAATGCTCTTCCAGCTCTAAAGGAAATGAATGTTGGAGGAAGTACAGTATATGAACTTACATATTCATCAGTGTTTGGGTCTTGGTTCTGGGGCTGTTCAGGTGCAGGAACCTCACAGTCGGGGCTGTAGTGCTCACAGTAGTCAAATGCAGCGCGATGGTCCGAAACAATCATCAGCTGCTGGATGTCACCCTGGAAACAATGAAATCATCTGTTAGAACTTCTGAAAATAGCACAAAACAAATATGGAGGATTGGCATATCTTTGTACTTGATGCAGGCCATGTAAGAGACAAATAAGACCAGAGAAAGCAACATTTCTACTCCCTATAAGACAGGAAGTGGATGCCATATTTCATTTGATGCAAATGAAAATGAGGCTGTGAGGGAAGGGAGTACAGTCCATTCAATGCACTTTTAATAAACAGTTATATCTTATAAAGCATACAAGGCTCACATTTACTAAGTAGCTTGATTTACTAATGTTTAAAAGACCCAGCTAGAGCTAAGGTATCAAAAAAAGCTAGATAAAAATAATTTATATAATTCCAAACATTTATGTATAATAATGTATAATGTGCATAATAATGTACAATAATTTTAGTAATAATACAATTACATATTATTACAATTATATATAATGAATAATATAAAATACATTTTTATTGCAATTTAATACAATTCATTAATATTAATTATAAGGTCGTTATATTTTTAAATGTACTAACATTTTCCACACACACACACACACATATATATATATATATATTAATTAATTAATTAATTATATGTAAATATATTTATAAAATAATGTTAATTGATTATAATTCATTAAAATATAAATTTAAATACAGTTAATTATGTACATATTATTCATAAAATGTTCTGTTCTCATTATGTTGCCAAATGATGAGATCTTTCAGATTTCATGTGAACCAATCTAAAAAAAAAAAAACATAATCTGAAAAATTAAACATCATTCAAAAAAAAAAAAAATGTTTATGCAGCACAGAGTCAGCAGGAATGAGGTTCACTAATTAGTCGTTCTCCTTTTATATAGCGGTTGAGTGAGTGAGCCAGATTACTTCACTAACTGCTCAGACTGATTCGTAAGTGTTTGGAAGAATGCAGACGTCCAAGAACCATTAACAGAAAAACAGAATAAGAACTGTTCTTGGTTTGCCAAACCTAACATTGAATTGTATACTAATGCATGAAGAAACATCTACAATAATATTCTTCATATGAATCAGGAAGTCAAAACAGCATTATGTCAAATTCATCCAAAATTCAAAACACACATAGAAACAGGAGAGAAACAGCTGTATCCTTTCATTCAATAACCATGGTTTTTGGAAAAATAATGAATACAGTATGGAAAAGGGATGAAACACCTGTTGCAATAGGACAGGAAACACACACACATACACACACACACAGTGAAAGTGGGTCACATTCTGGGAGGAGAGAGTTGAGCCAGAACCTGAGTGAACGCCAAAACTGTCCAATTGAATTAGGGCACAATGACCAGCACCTGTACACTTACACTTACACACACACACACACACACACACACACACACACACACACACACACACACACACACACACACACACACACACACACACACACACACACACACTACGAGACAGAAGCATTCCCTTACCATCTGAAAAGGTAATTTTGTGTTTTACTGTGCTCACAGCAAAACAATAATCCACTTGTCCATAGTTACTATCATTTGTGAGCATTTCTCTCTCATTTCCACATGCACAAAAACACACACAATCCTTTCGGTTATGACCAGTATAATCTTATAATCACTGGCTCGAATCAGATTGGATGTTTACATGGCATGTAGTTGAAGTTAAACATAAACAGCTTTATTCACTTTAAAAAAAACTTTATTATTTTTAATTTGATAAATGTTATCCTAATGAAATACTAAAATATTGCGGCATCAGCTACACACACATAATCCTTTCAATTATGTGTAGTGTAATCTGATTCACGAACAAATGACTCATGAATCACTCAAAAAGATTCACAAACTCAGAATGAATCAGTTTGAATCAAACTCTATGCTTATATGACAACATGTAGTTGAGGATAAACATTAACAAAAACGCTTTATTATTATTATTACAATAATTATTAATTTAATAAAATAAAACATTATGACTAGTGTAATCTGATTCTTGAACAAATGACTCCTACGAATCAGTCAAAAAGCCTGACAAAGTCACAAGTAATAATATCAATATTATATAATATATAAATAAATACAATAAGTAATATATAAATCTAAAATATCAATGTAAATATAAAAATTAAATGGATTATTAATTACATAAGTCTACTTTTTTTATATTTCTATAAATATATACACAGTATACACACACACACACACATTAAAAAATAGGCTTAATTATAATAAATGTTATTTTATTAAAATAATAAAAAAAAACATGAAAATATTGCAGCATCAGCCACTTTCCCATGATGCACTGACGTGTTCATTGTTAATTATTGTTATTAGAGTGTTTATAACAGCAATTGTTTTTGTTATATTCAGTGATATTTAATTGAAGTGATATTTTTAGTTCATTTTGAGTTTTTCCACTCGTCGTGTGTGTGTGCAGCTGAATGAAGAATGCATAATTTATTCAAAAGCTGACATTGCATCATCACTTTAAAAATAGCATTTTTTCATTCCGTTTGTAAATGTGCAGGGAATGCTGCACTCATTTATTATACCAGTCAGATTCATATATCAGTCTAATCTGTGATTCGTGCTTGTTATACACGCACTACTACACATTTTTCCCACAGCGATCTGACAAAACTTGTACAAGCAGGCGGAGAAAATGTGGGCAGAGTGTGAACTCCTGAAGATGAAGTTTAGAGTCAAACATGAAGAGACTAGCGCGCGCACACACACACACACACATTATCTAATGAAGGAGATTTAAATCATCATGGGAAAACAAGAGAGAGATAGAGAGACAGCCGTGCAGAAGGATCTCCAGGCTGTGTGGAGATTTGGCTGTGAGAGCGACCAGACAGAATCAGCACAGCAAACACAAGAGCCACAGGAGATACTGCAAAACAAAATGCTTCTGGAGTCGAGCAAACAGCTGAACACAGAGCTCCAGAGGACGCATTGCATAACAGAATTATGGGTACTTTTTTTCTCAGGGAAACTTTGGTGCAGGGTAACATGCTTTAAGTTTTGCTTTAAGTGAAGTGAAGTGAGGTGACATACTGCCAAGTATGGTGACCCATACTCGGAATTCGTGCTCTGCATTTAACCCATCCAACGTGCAGCAGTGAACACACACACCGTGAACACACACCCGGAGCAGTGGGCATCTATTTATGCTGCAGCGCCCGGGGAGCAGTTGGGGGTTCGGTGCCTTGCTCAAGGGCACCTCAGTCGTGGTATTGAGGGTGGAGAGAGCGCTGGACATTCACTCCCCCCACCTACAATCCCTGCCGGCCCGAGACTCGAACCCACAACCTTTGGATTACGAGTCCGACTCTCTAACCATTAGGCCACGACTTGTTCAAGCAAAATATGTTCAGCAAAAAAAGACAAAATAACGACATTTATAATGTTATAAATGCTGTTCTTTTGAACTTTCTTTTATGACAATTAACATTAGTAATAAGGGGAAGTCGTGGCCTAATGGTTAGAAATTCGGACTCGTAATCGAAAGGTTGCGAGTTCGAGTCCCCGGCCGGCAGGGATTGTAGGTGGGGGGAGTGAATGTCCAGCGCTCTCTCCACCCTCAATACCACGACTGAGGTGCCCTTGAGCAAGGCACCGAACCCCCAACTGCTCCCCGGGCGCCGCAGCATGGCTGCCCACTGCTCCGGGTGTGTGTTCACGGTGTGTGTGTGTGTGTGCATTTGTTCACTACTCACTGCTGTGTGTGTGCACTTGGATGGGTTAAAGGCAGAGCACCAATTTCGAGTATGGGTCACCATACTTGACAATACGTCACGACTTTACTTTACTTTACTTTACTTTAGTAGCCATATAAAGTAACATGGGAAATCCAGGAGACAATTATTTTTAATAAACAAATGCAACATGGAGCATTAAATTTGCACTGTGTATCAGAAAAAAATCACATCTGAATTTAAGTCCCAGATGCTAAATCTTTTTCATTAAATCATTCATTTTTAGTGATTAGGCATGTACTTTGCATGTAAATGCACATTTGCATGCAAATGAGATGATTCAATTATGGCTTAAATTCAAAAATGCATGTAAAATGAAATTAGCATGCCGTTGTTGTGCACTACTGTTCAAAAGTTTGGCCTCTTTTTTTAACTGAAGAAATTACTTTTATTCAGCAAGGATGCATTAAACTGATCAAAAGTGACAGTAAAGACATAATGACATAAAGTGTCACAGAACACTTAGGCCCCGTCCACACGAAGACGGGTTTCTCTGTATACGCATACATTTTTTACCGTATAGGCGTTTCGTCCACACGAAACTGACGTTTTCGAAGAGTGAAACCGATCATTTTTGAAACCGGGTCCCAGGGTGGATAAATTTGAAAACGCCGGTTTCATGTTTTCGTGTGGACGGCGAATCCGTATATTTTCTGAAACGATGACGTCATCAGACCACGTCTCGCCCCTAATCAGACACCGCTACGTCACATAACAGCGACAACAACAACAACAATGTCAGACTACGTGCCTGTGTTCGTGCTGCAGAACCTACTGAGCTCATTAGTTTTATTAAAGCAAAATCTTCTGCTTTGTGTGTTAGTTTATATTCAGGTTTACGCACATGGTCCAAGTCTTCTTCTCTGTTTTTTTGTGTATCTCTGTGGCAGAATTACAGCGCCACATATTGGTCTGGCATGTGTACTACATCGTTTTCAGTCGTTTTAAGTGATTCCGTGTGGACGCAGATATTTCCTGAGACGACTCCATGTTTACAGAATTTGAGGCAAAAAAAAATATTGGATACGGAGAAACCCGTCTTCGTGTGGACGTAGCCTTAGAGAGCGCCGTGGAAAAGACGAGGTCTGGGTCCAAATGCAGGTAAGGCTCTCTTTAATAAACGAAACAAAAAGCCAACAAGGCAAAACAAAACAGATTAGAAACGGGATACATCAACGGCAACACAGTGCATGTATCCCCAGAGTTTCAACAGTGACTAAGACTTATACAATAAATTACAATTAATTCACCCAGGCAAAGTGGTGAGAGAGAGGAGAATATATAGTCTGTGGCAATGGGGAACAGCTGAGGGTGTAATAATGAGTGTCAGGTGAATGATATGCGGCAGGTGTGTGGAGTTAGGGGAATGGAGTCCGGGAGGATGGGAGATGGTGAGAGAAAGGAAGAACTGCAGCCCGGACTCGTGACATGAAGTTTCTATTTCTCATAAATAGGGCTGGGTTTCGAGTTCGATACTTTTTAGGCACCGACCGAATTGCCTTGATACCACCGAATATCGAAAAACGTCTTGTCGTTCGGTACCAAATTTCGATACCTAAGGGGTTAATATCATTAACGTCAGTGAGCCAATAAGCCTGCAGCACTAGGTGTGTTTGACTAGAAGCGGCGCGGCGCTGATAGATCAGTGTTTGACATCCGCGAGAGCGATTAGAAAGCGTACGGAGCAGTCTGCTCTCTATATCGCGCAGTTTCGCTTACTTGACACAGACTGAAGCTCGCGTGACATTTCAGCGTCTGCCGTCTCACTAAACGAGGACATAAACACATGAACAACATCTCCAGAACTGCTCTGAGAGTCACTTCATCAGCATTTTACCGTTTGATTCGAGTAAAACTTGCGTCATATCATATACACACAGAACTGTAAAGGTATTCCCGGAAACCCGTCAAAATAAAAGTTGGTTTAACTTGGAAGACACTGCGGCAAAAATAAATTAATATTGTTCAGCAGAGTGTACATACTGCTACTACTAGGCTACTATTAAAATTATTAAAACTCTTATTTTTTAATTAATGATCACACAACATTTCTTCCATGTTTTAATTTTAATAGTAAAATTTTGTTTGCCAAAATAAATAAATAAAGTTTTATTTTCAATAATTTAAAGGAAAAATGAAATTAATGTTTTATGCCTTCATTTGAAAACCAGATACAGAACACAGAATTTCTGAGGAAAAATAAAATATTTCATAAGGCTGTTTTAAGAATAAATTTGAATAAACTAAGTAGTTTTTATGCATTCAAATAATTAGGCATACTACAACATAGAATTTAATAACAATAAAACATATTGTGAAAGAAAATAAAACATCCACTTCTGAAAGTGGATAAAGATTTTAAATTTCTTGAAGTCTTTAACAACCTAGAATAAATGAATAGAAATGATGATTCTGTCTGAGCTATGCGTTTTAAAACGAGCACGCACTAGTGTAAACTGAAAACTATTTGAGCTTTATTTGTACTGATTTATTGTGTTGGCTATATTTTGTTCCTTTGTGCAGTGGCTCAGGAGATGAGTCTTTGAGTCTGTATACATGTCAACAAGCTGAAAAAAATAAAACCAAAGTTTTTTGAGATAATGTAATCTTGTTAAAACTGTTTTCATAAAATTGGTATCGAAAAAAGTATCGTTCAGGAACCGGTATCGAACTCAAGGTATCGGTATCGGTATCGAACATTTTTGAACGATACCCAGCCCTACACATAAATGCTGTTCATTTGAAATTCTATTCATCATATAATCCTGACAACAAAAATATGAAGCAGCACAACTGTTTTCAACATTGTGAATGTTTCTTGAGCAACAAATCAGCATATTAGAATGATTTCTGAAGGATCATGTGACACTGAAGACTGAAGTAATGATGCTAAAACAAATTCAGTTTTGCATCACAGGAATAAATTACAATATATTTAAATACAAAATAGCTATTTGAAATTGGAATAACATTTCTCAAAATTCCTGTTTTTACTGTTTTTTTATCAAGTAAATGCAGCCCTGGAAAACATAAGAGGCTTCTTTGAAAACACTTCATGAAGACACAGCATCAGTGTCTTTCCAGGATTAATTTCCTGTTTTGTTCTCTTTGTCACTCGTGACATTTTCCTAAAGCTTTACTGTAGGAACAATGACTGCAGTCATTTCTTGCTGACTGTTGCTCTGGATTGTATGCCAGTGTAAACATGTGTTTGGACTTGACACCAAATTCAGATCCAAAATCCAGAGTCTGCTAAATCCACACACACTTCAAACCTTTCAAACCGGCCAAACACACACACACACAGACAAATCTACTGTTCTTAATGCAAACTAAATATAATCACAGAGTGGTAATTTTAGCACAAGCTCTTATTCGAAGCAAACATCTGTTGACAAGTAAGCTTTCAATTATTATTTCACCACTATCAAACACATTCAGATGAGCCCTAACCTTAAAATAAAACTTTTGGCAGTTCTAGACAATATATAGTCCTTTATAAATCCCTTGAAGCTATGATTAATCACCCTCATCCTCCTCTGCTCATAATCTAACAATAGTACAAACTGAACCGGCCGTCTTCTCTAATACTTATTTCTCTGTCATCTGCAAATATTAATATTTTCAACCGGAATAAATCTGTAAAACGATCCCTTGGACTTTCCACATTACTCCAGATTTGAACATACAATATTTCTGTTTGCATAGCGTATGAGGAGAAGCACAGCAGAACAGGCAAGAGGAAAGCAGAAACAGAGGTGTACAGAGACGACAGATCTATTCTGAGAGAAATTTATCACATTAATCTGGGACAGAGAGAGGGAGAGAGAGAATAATAGACACTGCAGAGCGTCTTTTTCGCCAAAAGTTCCCCACATCTCTCTCTGGAGTCCGAACTAACTGTTTCAACAGCTGCCTGTGATGACGTGTGCAGCCAAAACATTGTATGCACACACACACACACGTTTCAAATGTTTCAAAATAACACAACTTTTAGCATCACATGCAGTCAACAGAAGGGGGCGATAGACGGCGCTGCTGCAAATGAACAAAAATGGAGGAACGATCCCAGACTTCTTCTGGTAGGGAGCCCAGAGTACAACACATTCCCTTCAGTACTTGAAAACATCTCGATTCCTCGTTCTGTTCTGCCATATTTCATTTCGACACACATGCGACATGTTCACACACACACACATGCACGTACTGTACACACGCATTGAATTAATCTCATGAAAACACGTCTGACTCATATTGCAGCCCAAAATCCCATGCATATAATTAATTAATTATTTAAATTATTATATTATTTATCTTACTATATATTAGGGATGCAACAATACAGTTAGCCTACGGTTCAATACATACCTCGGTTTTTTAACACGGTTTTCGGTTCGGTTCTGATGGCTTGACACATAAGTGTTTTTTTTGTTATTCTATGCTTAGGCAATAGGAACAGTAAGAGGTTAAGGAGAAAAAAATAAAAACGATTTATTGCAATGCTCCTTTATTTTACTTAAAAGCAAAGAACAGTAGCCTACACTAGTTCCTAGTGTATTGTATAATAAATAAAAAATTAACACTGAAATCTTAGAGCTGCTGGTAGCCCATGTACAAACTGGGGAACACATAAATTTGTTGTTTCTTTTGCTCAAATAGCGTTATAAAAAGCTTATTTCTCAGGCTAGATCAGCCAGTGCGCATGCGCAGTCCTGAGCGCGAGTCTCAGAGCGCTGACTTGCAACCGGGACTTCTAACGGCAGTGACGCGCTGACTTTACTGATTAACGATTGATTCTTTCATTCAGAAGGCGGGGCTTCCTGCGATTGAGCGGCCATTTTTCCCCATTTAAAACAATACGAGTGACATGTCTTAGGTATTCTATAGTCTTTGATTATACTCAACGGCAAAACCGAAATGTCTCCACATCGCGGATTTGAAAGACGCCGGCGCTTCCTCGTACTGTTGCCTCACTTCACCGCCGCTCGCCATGTTAAAGTGTGGAATGATGGTTAAGCGCCCCCTAACTTTAGAGCATATGATTGAATATTCACTCGCGGGAAGGAGTTTCCTCATCTCAGCTCGTAGACTTACAGGCACACACAAACAGTCAATTCGGAGAGAAATAAAACGCACATAAATTATTTAAACGTAAAACCGAAATTCACAAGCGCGTATTGAACCGTGGATGTCGTACCGAACGGTTCAATATTATATTGAGAATTGTGGCATCCCTACTATATATCTATTTGATCATAATTAAAATATATATAAAATGGCAAATATATCATATAATAAATATAAACTATTAGGATTACAATTTATAATATAATTAACATACATACAGTATACTTATACATATATATTTTATATATTCTATTATTACTGATATTATATGGTTAAATAATAAATAATTATTAAACAATAAAATGTATAATATAATGAATTATATACAGTATATATAATTATGCAAAAATAATAATAAATATAAAAATATTAAATAATATATTAATAATATTAATATTATAATGATCCACATTATACTCTATATCTATACACACACACTGTGTGTATATATATATATATATTAGGGGTGTAACGGTACACAAATATGATGGTTCGGTACGTACTTCGGTTTTAATGTTACGGTTTGGTATGATTTCGGTACAGCAGGGGGAAAAACTAAACTTTTTTTTTTTTTAAACAGTGGTTTAGAGGAGTCACGTGACGGGGTCATGAACCTAGTCGCACTTGAATAGAGCTCCATACATTTGGCCCCTTTTTGCTGATTTTTTTCATTAATAATACTTTCCCTGATGGCATACAATCGGAAACAACAGGAGTTTTCTCCGTCGGCTTCTCAGATTAAGAAGAAATCCAAGTCACCGACCGCAAGCGATATGATGGACAAGATGGCGAACACTGTTCCACACTTTGAGGACATTCTAAGAACCGAGTTGACGGCAATGCAGAACGAGTTCGCTTCTCACACGTCAGTTGTTCAGTCGCTATGCTCTAAACTGGATCTTCTTACAGGGGAGATGAGAGAACAAAAGAAAGTCGTTGCAGATCACGATAGACGAGTAGCCGCGCTCAAGCAGCAGGTTGTGGACTTACAGGATCACAATAGGCTCAGCAATCTGCATCTGGTCGGATTGCCTGAAGGTTCCGAAAAGGACGACCCTATGGGTTTTTGAAAAGATTGCTACCGACATGGCTCCCGTCTCTGGCTGGCAAAGAGATTGAAGTGGAGCGAGCACATCGCGTGTACACAAGGCTCTCCTCAGATCATCTGCTGCGGTACATGGACAGGGAGCTCATTCTGCGGGCCACCAGACTTCATGCCCCGGTGAAAACTTACGACGGAGCAACGCTGTCTTTCGTTCCAGATTTTTCTCCGGTCACCACAAAAATAAGTGTATTTACGACAATTAGGAAGGAGACGCTGGCATCCAGAATTTTCTCCTTTATCCTGCAACGCTGAAGGTCATTCTCAATCAAAGTGAACCTAAAATGCAATGACTGTGTCTTTTAATGTTCACTTCTTAATTAATAGTTCATTGTGCATAAAGTATCGCTTACTGATTATGATATTTTATTTGTTTTAGTTGTATTCTTTATCTCTCTTCTCTGTTTTTTTTTTTTTTAATAGAAATACTACCTAGTCAATATGGGGCCAAATGTTGGTGCTACAGTAATGTGCAGGTTTTTGTTGACGCCACGGATCATATTAAGGGGTGCTGGCAGATCAAGGTTTGTTCTTGGTTTGATCTGCCATAGTTAAGGGGAATGTGTTTGTGTTTTTTTGAATGGTAACGGGGAGGGTGGGGGACGGTTTAATGGTAGAATCAACTGGTTTTATTCTCAAACTTGTATTTTGTCTTATTATGCAGTAATTCTGTTTGATACCTATGACTGACCTAATATTGTTGTAATATTAATGGCCTAAATGGCCCTCACACACGTACAGGTTTTCTGGATTTTTTGCGAAGACGAAAGATTGATATAGTTCAAGAATCCCATTTGAAAGAGGAGGATATACGCAGGTGTAATATTAAGTTTTATGAAGTGGTATCTCACTCATCTTCGGATACTAAAACCAAGGGTGTCCTAATATTGGTGCGTAGGACTTTAAATATTACTATTTCAGAGAAAGTTTGTGATACAGACGGTAGAATAACATATAAAAACAATAGTGGAGAATAGGAATATTGTATTTCTTTCAGTTTATGCCCCTTGTACTCCTGACCCTACTTTTTTCTCTGTTTTATCAACCTATCTCTTGAATCTTGGTGAGGATGTGCATGTTTTGTTTTGCGATCAGGTATGGGATATGTTTGAATTGTCTTCTAGGGGCCCTGGTCGCCGGGTGATTCATTCATTGGAGGTTGCTGCGTGGGGTTTGCTTGACTCCAGTGAGACATTTTTGTACAAATCTGTCATCTAATCTCTGTTTTTTTATTTTATTTTTATTTTTTTTAGGAGTGCCCCCCTCTCTCTCGCCTTTTTGGACTCGGCTCTCACGGGACCTATCATGTTTGTTGGGTGCTGGGATGTGTTTGACTTGTGGGGCTTCGCCTTGTCTGCCCGGCAGGGATCTTTGCTGTTGGCTGCTCTCACGGCAGCAGGAAAGTTGCTGGTCAGCTGTTGGGGTCCTCCTCGCGCAGTGGACGGGCAAACCTGGACTGTGTATCTTTTGGACGTTGTCGCGATGGAACTCTCCGCTTCTTGTATGCATGGATCTATTGTGGGGGCTGTGGATTTGTGGCGTTCGGCTTTTGATGTCGTCTCTTCTTTTCTAGGATCTTTGTGGAAGTTATTTTGTTATTTGGGTTTATCTATTAATATTCATTTATTTTTATTATTGTTGTTTGTTTTATTTTATTTTGCTTATTTATTTGTTTTATTATATTTTGGGGGTCTGCCGGGGGGTGGGGTGGATTCTGGATTTGTACAGCATCTTTTTGTTTTGGGCTACTGTTCCCGGAAAAGATCAATAAACATTTGTTAACAAAAAAAATTGGTTGGTTTACACAGTGGTTTACTGAACAAGTTGCTCTTTCTTTAAATACATTCAGTTATAGTTCAAATATTCTTAGTGATAAAAATCTACCTCAGCTTATGCTTAAAACTATAGGGAGCCCTTTTACAAAATAAGGTTACAATTAGGCCAAACAACTTAACCCAAACTTGAATTTTATTAATATTTATTTTTAAATAGATGATCACGGTGCGTGTCCAACAGCGCATGCACGAGGTGAATGTTGAAAGAGTGCAAGTCAAGTTGGTGGTACTGCGCATGTGTCGAGCTCGTCCTTCCGCACTCATCCGCGGCGAGTATACCTTGAAAGCTACGCGGACGCGTCTGTGAAAGTGAAGTATACCCAGGCACACAGGAACAGGAGCTGATCGCGGCCACTCGAGTTTGCTTGTTTTTATACCAGCACGTTTCTGATGCGTCCCAGAAGCGGTTCTCCGAGGCGTTTATACAGCGATCTATCATGCCACATCAAAGACTGTCAAAAAGCCATTTATTATTTGAATTTCCTGGAAAAAATAAAATTAAATAAAATATTTGTTCGGTACACATGCGTACCGAACCGAAAGACCCGAAACGGTTCAGTACGAATACGTGTACCGATATGTATATATATGTATATATATATATAATCATAGATAATGAGACAAACACAGCTGGACAAGAATTAACTGATAATCACACTAAACAAGGACAGGAAACAATCCAAATATGGAAACATGAGACGGGAACACAAGACACACACGACAGAGGACTGACATAACCGTACCAGTTCCACTGGGGAGGGGGGTGGGCACACATGGACAGCCTTACAGGATGGGGCTCTCCAGAGTGGAACAGACAGATCGGAGGCCATGGCGGAACTCGGAGCTCCGGGGGCCATGGCAGTGCAGGGAGCTCCGGAGGCCATGGTAGAGCAAGGGGCAGCTACAGGGTATAAGGAGCCCTCCGGGGCTAGACAAACAGGACAGGACAGCCCACAGGAACAGGAAGCCCTCTTAGGGCTGAGCTCGGATGCTGAGGCTTCCTCTGGGCATGACGAGTTTGATAACAATAATAATGTTCTTTATAATAATTAATTTATTTAAACATAATTTTTAAGGAATATCATGTTTGTCCATGTTTCAACTTAGAATACCTCTGTTGTGCAGCACTTTGCCAAAAATAAAAGTTGTTAAATTTTCATTTGATAACATTAATTAAAATGTTAAAGTGTGATATAGATATACATAAGGCTTATGACTTTATTTTGTAATTGTTTTTTTGTTTTTGTTTTTTTTTCCTCAGAAGGGAGGCTTACTTTCATTAAAATGATTGCAAGTTTGTTGCAATAAAGGATTTGTTCACTCAAATAACTTATTCTTATTATTTTAAGAGTCATTGTTACTGATAAGAATTATTGTTTAATATATACAGTGAAACCGTGATATTTTCTGAGACGATTAGCATACCGTGAAAATCTCATACCGTTACAACCCTAATATATATATATATATAGTAATAATATCTATTACTATTACTTAGAATTTAGTTTGCATATGCATCAAGAAAATATAACTTTTATGGTAGGATCCTTTACATTTTTTTGGATTAGCATACGTTTTTGTGTAATTCTTTAAATTATCATAAAAAATTTACAATGTTAAATATCTTAATAGCCCTTAACACTAGAAATCCCAGAGTTTTTTACCCCTCCTTTAGCCAAGTGGATGCTAACTGGCTAGTCTTTTGGCTATCATTAGCATCAATTCATGTGTAAATGTGGTCATTACCTGAGCAATCTGCAGGGGGGTTGGGGGTGTGTGTGTGAATGGTTGCTGGTGGCTTGTTTGTATGTGTGGGGGAGGGAGGGCTGCTAAAAGCAGAGAACTTCATTGACCATGTCTCACATTGGCATAGCCAAGTCAGCAGTCTTCTCCATTATTGTTGTTTCAGCGAAGAGATACCCAGAATTTATACTGTAGGGATGGTCATTATTTGAAACTCAAATGTAAATATTCTAATATTTTGAGATACTGATTTTTGACTTTCATCAGCTGTAAGCTATAATCAAACAAAAAACAAAAAAAAAAACTTTTGAAATGTTTTACTTTACATGCAATGAATCTAAAACATATGAAAGTTTAACTTTTTGAAATAACTTACAAGAAAAAATGAACTTTTTCACAACATTCTAATTTATTGAGATGCACCTGTATATTTAACCGTGGTAATATTTTAATCCCGGTTTGTACTAAACTCATCTGGTGGGTTTGCTGCCAAAAAGCTCTTTTTTCAGTTTCTTCTGACCATAGAAGCCAGTGCCATTTGAAGTTCCAATCGTGTCTGACAACTGAATTTGTTGGAGTTTGTTTTTGGATGAGTGAGGAGAATTTTCCTTGAAACCCTCCCGAACATGTAGGTGATGTAGGGGATGTTTAAATGTTGTTTTTAGGTTTCTGACCCAAAGACTCAACTAATCTTTACAATTTTACAGCTGTGTCCTCTTCCAGGCAGATTTTTAACATCTTTAGTTGATTGGAAAGAATTTTTCAATGCTTTAACTAATTTCTTATTCTGCACATCAGAATTATATTCTTAGGTTTTACTCCTTGTGATGGATGATTAAGGGAATTTGGCCTTTGTGTTCCTCATATTTATAATCCTGTGGAACAGGAAGTCATGGCTGGACAATATCATACTCTTAGTCACCCTCGTGTGCTAAAAAATATAAATATGAATGGGAATATATGCACATACACGTACATATATAGCTACATATACGCGTGTGTGTGTTATATTACACAATTCAAGATAAGGGGGCAGGGAGGGCTGCTAAAAGCAGAGAACTTGATTGACCATGTCTCACATCGCTGTCACTTGCGCATAAACTCCTTAGCCGGAAAACCACCATCCTCGGCACAGTCAACAAGATTCGCCGGGAAATCCCTCAATCCGCTAGACACACAGATCGCAATGAATTCACCACTCAGGTATGTTGCAGGTCTTTTGTGGTTCTATGTTTATGTGTTTCTAATTTTTAGAATCAACACCGCCAAGTGTGTCATTGTGTGTAAAAGTGCTATGAAAATAACAATTTATCTTATTTATTAGGTGTTTTCAACCACTGCTGCTACGCTGACGGCGTATGCGCCCAAATGGAAGAAGACCGTCTACATTCTTAGCAGCATGCACAGCGTGATTCAGACTGATAATACCACCAAAAGGAAGCCAAACACTGTCACCCTTTACAACACCACAAAGTGGGGCGTGTACTCACTCACTTTTTAATATCATTTGTAAATGTGTACAAATGGTTGGTTTCTTTTTTATTTTATTTTGTACTGTTTTTATCAATAAATCTCAGCAACAAAGGAAAAAAAAAACATGTGTGTTGATTTCTCCCTAAGATGGCAAAGTGAAACACCAGTTTCCTTGAAGTGGCTCAGCATGGCCCCACATTGTTTACATAACAAAAGCAACTGTTCACAGCCAATTAAGGATATTAGCCTAAAGCCTTCCAGCCCATCGGCTGTCCTGCGGGTTTTATAGGTAGAAAAGCCAAATGGCTGCTCTCTGGGACTTCTAGTGTTAAAACTGCTGAGTGTCTACTGATTTTGGAGTTAAATATGACCTAGACATGTTAGATTCACCCACACAAACACACTCTATCCGGTCGAACCACAGTTTCAAAGCTTGAGGTCTTGTACTTATTAGGTTTGTTTAAAAATTACATCATCGCAGCTGCTTATGACCTCATCAGCCCAAGACACAGGAATCAGGCCGCATGTGATCCGCATTAGAACATGGACCCACAAGATCCATGCGAGAGATCGCAAAGATTTTAACAAAGCAGCATGAAACGCTCCACAAGAGCGACTCAATATCTGGGCGAACTTGGGACCGCAATTGCCGCATGCAGACGCTCACACGTGTGACGGGGTTCACACACACACACACACACAAATCCAGACAGCGTCTGGCCATTCTCAAGAGTCAAAAAAACCAACCACAGAAACCAAACCATCCAATGACGTGAACACACACACACGCCACAGTGGCAGCGTCTGGAGACCTTTAAGATCTTTGCCAAAAGCAACAGGCATGTCTACCACTGCATTTTCCATGCGTTCCTTTTGTCCACCAATCCTGAGTCAGCATTCACCCCTTCATTTCTCCTTTTCTCCATCACTCACCTCCACTTTCACTTCTCCGTTTGATTATAATGCCGTCTCTGGCCCTACAGCAAAAGTTTCTTGGTCTTTTATGTTCAGCTTCCTTAACTGCAGCATTGAATGATAGATTATTCAGACTGTGTTTTCACTAGGAACCATTATGAAGTTGAATTTGGAATGCCGGGAAACTACTGAACCAAAACATCTGTGCAATGTATCTTTAATGTTCTCCCTCATTCGACCTGAGAAAATGTATTCACCCAATTTACATATAAGCACTGCGTATTTAAATTTGCAATTTGTAATTTAAGCAGCACCAAGCAAAATATTTAAACAAATACAGTCATTTTAAAGAAAAATAAACAAATATTTTACTTGACTATTTGGGGATGCAAATATTTGTGTTTGATTTTTGAAAGAAGTCTCTTATGCTATCAAGGTAGCATTTATTTGATTAAAAAAATACAGTAAAATCAGTAATATTGTGAAATATTATTACAATTTAAAATAACTGTTTTCTGTTTCAAACTATTTTAAGATATAATTTATTTCTATGATGCAAAGCTGAATTTTCAGCATCATTACTCCAGTCTTCAGTGTCACATGATTCTTCAGAAATCATTCTAATATGCTGATTTACTGCTCAAGAAACATTTCTGATTATTATCAATGTTAAGAAATGTTGTGCTGCTTAATATTTTTGTGGAAATGCTATTTTTTCAGGGCTCTTTGATGAAAAGAAAGTTTAGAATAACAGCATTTATTTTTAAATAGAAATATTTTGCAACATAATGTCTTTACTGTCACTTTTGATCAATTTAATGCATCCTTAAAGAATAAAATTAGCATTTCTTAAAAAAAAAAAAAAATTGTAGAGTGGTGTATATAGGAAAAATAATATAATCATATCACAGCCTAACACATTTCAACCAATTAAATCCTGACTATCAAGTCTTCTACACGGTATTTTGTTCCACTCAGAAATGCAGAACATTATAGAAGTTACATGTATAGTGATTGCAGTTTCATGTCTTTATGTCAGCTCTCTGCTGTTGGCTTCTTTAAAAGTGAAACTCTAAACATTAAGCATTTCTTTCTTTAAATGTCTTTCTTCTCTCCTCTCTCATTTTCTCTTTCAGTCAGGTGAGACAGAATGATAATACAGATCGAGCAGACAAATGCAGTGACTGACATGTGAATCATGCTGATTTCAACCACACATCTGTAGGATTTGAGAGATTCACACACACACACACACACACTTCTGCTGACCTGTACATGTGCTGTGGAAACCCCCTCAATGATGTCAAGAGACATGAGCTTCAAACTCCTCATTCTGACCAGAACTTTCCACAAAAACATCACCTTTGTCTCCGTGTGTGAGATATTTTCCATCTGATACAAACCTAAAACTGATAACAGTGAGATGCTGCAGGATTCTGAGGATGAACATCTGCATCTTATAATAAAGCAAACAGTGCTTTCCTATGCAAAACTCCCTGCTAGAATTAAAGGGCATCATTTATAATTTTAGTATGAGGGTAGAGTAGCATAAAATAAGTATAAGAATACATACCAAATATTGAGTGCATATTAACTAAACAGAACTATTTACAGTATATCAGTATTTTTCATAAAAGCCCACAAATGAAGTATATTATTTATAGTCAAAATGTCTCATCTGCCATGTTGGATGAAATCACCGAGCTCATCCCAATACATTCTGGGATTGTCTTATCTATAAAGCATACATGCTGTCGATTTCAGCCAATAGAAACAGTATGGTTAGAAAAAGTGTGACTATGATGCAAAAAAAATGGAACATGCACAAAGTTTTGGAACATGCATTATTTTATATCATTTTAAAGAAACAACTTGGGAAATTTAAGCACTTAAATCCAAATAAACCCAACAGGTCAACTTTGTGCAAACAACACACCATCTAGTGCACGCTTTTTGTACATTTCCTCTCTGATTTTGAGATTCCCTCTTATTTCTCTGTCTGTCGTCTATTCTCTCTTTCTGTTTATCTTAGTGAAATGTGTCAGCATTTAAGGGAATTGAATTACACATGCAGACTCTGAAATGAAATATGATTTTGCTGTGTGTATACGGCAGGGGTTTGTTTAAGGTTCTGTGGTGACTCTGTGTCTCGCTCTGTGGAAAAAAACACACGGCTCTTTCCATTTTCTCCAAACACTTTAACTTCAAACAGAAAGGTAGACCAAACCTTAAAGACATATCAGCATTCCATGAACACCGCATGTCTGCGGTCAAAACCCTCGGGATGAACACTAACATTACCTACAGTCCTTCTGAATGACTCACATCCACTAACCGACCGTTCCAATCCCACAATCCGTCAGCTTTTGCTATCAGGACGCACTGAGATTAAACAAACAGCAACAAATTCAATTTTCTAAGATGTTTTGGGTTTGCATGTGTTTCTGAAAATAATTGCTTCCTGCATACAGAACTGCACTATTAATTAGCATTTTTGTCCAATATTGTGCAAAAACATTTTGACTACTTTTGACTAATCTATCACAAAAACTAATATTCTAGAATATTTGCATTTGATGCAAAAGTATTGCATTTCTCTCAAAGAACTTCACGTTTTCGCACAAAATGTTTGCATTTTCTAACAAAATATTGCATTTCTCTCAAGAAACTTTGCTTTTTCTTGCTTAATATTTGCATTCTCTCGCAAAAGTATTGCAATTCTCTAAAGAAATGTTGCATTATCTCGCAAAAGTATTACATACCCCCCAAAAAACTTTGCATTCTCTTGCAAGAATTTGCATTTTCTGGCAAAAGTACTACATTCACTCAAGAAATTTAGCATTTATTCACAAATAATTTGGATTCTCTGAAAAGTTTTTTGTGTTTCTTTCAAAAAAAAAAAAACTTGCAGATGAGACAAATATCCTTTTTCCTCCCACCACCTCAATTAATTCAAACACAAATGTCTTGTATGCAAACAAAATTTCTCAGGAAAATGCTAAAGTTTTGCCAGCGAACATAAAAGAACTGAAATATAATTTAAAAAAAAAAAGTTTTTAATCTCATCTCATTTTTTACTATCTCTATGTCTATTTGGGGGACACACTGACAGCATAAATAACATGGGTACTATGATATATCTTTCTGAGCAATACAGTCTGACCGAATACAAGCAGAACCACACTTCACATGTACTGTATACTTATTTGAAACATTTATGGTCGACCTGAACATTACACACACAAGCACACATGACAGTCTATAAACCCTTGTGCCACAGGGTAACCCTACAATCTTACATTAGCACTACATAACCACAACTAGGTGCTAAACAAACACCCACGTGTTCCTCTCTCACATCTCCACTGGACACAGTCACAGAGAGATGCGGAAACATTTCATCACTCAGTGAAGACCACAGACACATGTCCGCTAAAGACTCACAACACACTGACAACAAGACCAAAGAAACACAGCTCAGTGCAAATGAGATCTGAGATCTTCTACTGTATCTCAATTCTAACTCTAAGACAGCAACGGCTCACATCAAACTGTTGGGCCATGAAAGAGCAATAAGGAAGCCTTTAAGGAGATGCACTGAGAAGACGTGAAGAACTTTTAGACTAATATTCTGTAGGAAAGAGCTGCTTCTTACCTCAAACACCTCCTCATCCAGGATACGCGTCCCGAAGACCACGATGCCTTTGGTGTCGATGATGGGGTGAGGGCTTCTGGATAGCGTCCGTGTCACCTTTTTCTTACAGTCCAAAACCAGAGTGATGCTCTGTTTGTGAACACTGATCGCCACACGGTGCCACCTGACACAAACACACACACACACACACACACATATGAATGAGGTTCTATCCATTTATCCATCTACACATCTATATATCTGTGTATCCGTATATCCAGCCATCTATAGATCTGTCCATCTGTCCGTCCATCCATCCGCTGTCTATCATCTGTCTGTCTGTCTGTCTGTCTATCTATCTATCTATCTATCTATCTATCTATCTATCTATCTATCTATCTATCTATCTATCTATCTATCTATCTATCTATCTATCTATCTATCTATCTATCTAAAGATTTCCATATGCATATATGTTATTGAAGTGTTTCTGCGATGTTTATGTAGTTAGACAGGGCGTCACACCTCCGTCTGCTCACCTGTGCAGGTGTTGGCTTCACACCAGTGTGACAGATTAAATATGTCACACATCAAAGCTAGTAATGAAAACCAAACACACTAAATCCTAACCAGACATTACGTAACCGGCACTAAAGTTTCCAGTGTCAAGAAAATCGTTCCTGACAGTGAAATACTGTGACAAAATCACACAACATATTTCATATTTAATACACAGCTTGTGCGTGTGTCTTACTTTCCGTCTGCCAAGTTGACCCCTCTGAAGAGCGGGTAGTCCTCCGGGCCGGGTTTGCCCAAGTGATCCTCGTACAGAAAGACAGGAGAGCGTCCTATTTCCAGACCGAGCTGCTGGATGCCCTGTTCGTTATACACCGACAGCAGGAAGGACTGACTGCCTTTCTTCGGCCTCACCGTCGCCAAGATGGAGAAGTCCTCAGGAAACAAGGACGCTAAAGAGGGAGAGAGTGTTATTTTTTAAAATCCAAAGTGTTTTGGGGGGTTTACTTGGCACAAAATATTGAAGACAGTGTGTGACAGAGCATTACATCACGTCTATGAGCGGACAGACGCTGTCAGGTAACAAAGATAAAGGGTTTGACATGGATAAGAGCAGAATGGAAAACGGTTGGATCTCTGGCACATCTTTGGGAAACTCTGTAACAGTGTGTGTGTGTGTGTGTCTAACGGTGTTGATAAGAGTCTTGGTTCTACTGGGAGGGAGTAGAGAGCGCGAGAGAGATGGAGAGAGTAATGAGGAGAACAGCTGTTCCCTAAGAGACATTTTATTACTCTAATTCATCTAGCAGAGAGAGGTGGAGAGAACAAGCAGAGAGAGAATCACAAGTACAAACAGAGACATTCTTAAAGGAACAGTTCACTGTTTACTCACCATCATGCCAGCCCAAACTATGACTTTCTTGTGAAGAACATAAAACGAGATGTTTTTGGGAATCTCAGAGTTGACTCTTTTCCACACAATGAAAGTGAACTGGAGAACTATCGAGCTCCAAAAACACCAGTAAAACATCATAAAATTATCATAAAGTGGTCCATTTGATTTGTGCACTATATTTTGCTGAAAAAAATTTGGAGTCAGGAAGTTTTTTTTTTTTTCTGAAAGACAGTAAAGACATTAATAATGTTACAAAAGATTGTTGCAACATTCATAATAATAATAAATGTCTCATGAGCAGCAAATCTTCATATTAGAGTGATTTCTGAAGGATCATGTGACACTGAAGACTGGAGTAATGATGCTGAAAATTCAGCTTTGCATCACAGAAATAAATTATATTTTCAAATAAATTTAAATAGAAAACCGTTATTTTAAATTGTAATGATATTTTACTGTATTTACAAAATAAAATTACTGTATATACAAATAAATACAGTCTTGTTGAGCATAAGAAACATAAAAAATCCTAGAGACCCAAATAGTAGTGTATTTAAGACCAAAATGTAATCTTTTGTTTGCTTAAAAATGCAAACTTTCTGTCACCGAGTTTAACCTGATAACGTATTTGAAACTAAACCTAAAAGCAAACAAGATCTTTATGGTGCTTTGTTTTGTCTTTTTTGAAGCTTGAGAGCTCCTTGTTCCTGTCTGGAAAAGAGCAGCTTTTAGATTGGCATTTTTGGGTGAACTGTCCCTTTAAGACTGAACTTTAAGTCCAGTCAAACTTCGAAAAAACAAAGAAAGAGAAGGAAAAAAGGGTGAAATTAAACAGTCTCTTTCTAAAACGAGAAAAGCAGACTCTTTCTCACACAAACACAACATGTGCCAAACAGATGCCCGTCGCCAGGACCTCTGGGAAAATCTAGGCTGCTTGGACAGGAAGTGAGTTTTCCAGTCATCCAAAAGACAAAGCATCCATACATGTGTGCAGTAAACACACCTAATGATTGCTGCAGTGTTTAGTGTTTATGCTTTAATCAACAGCACAGGTTTAGAGTCCATTACTGGACTTCACTAAGTTTCTAATGATTTACAGAGAACATGTTACTAAAAACTCTCAGACGGCCTTCCTGGAATCCCGTCTCCATGTCTAACTCCTCCTTTTCTCCTCTGTTTATGTCTGGAGATATTTTTTAAGTCTTCAGATGTGATTCTGCTCGAGTCACACCATTACAGACATCTCTACATCTCTAAAAACCTCATACAACCTTCATCTCATAAAACAGATTTCTAAAATATCTCCGTTCTCTAAGAACAGAGAGGTTCATTTCTGCTTTTGTTTACATTAAGTGCTTAATTTCACACACTGTGTAGAAATGTAAAAAAATAAAGCAACTTTGTATCTCACAATTTTTATTTATGAACTTGCAATTACTCATTTAAAGCACAATTCTGTGAAGAAAGTTAGATTTGTAAGAAATCAATTTAAATATCATATATTTATAACTCAAAAAAAGTCTGAAATGAGTCTCAATTACCTTTTTTATTACCTTTTGCGGAAATGGACTTCCATATACAACAATCATAAAAAAATATAAAATATAGCATATATTCTGTATCACAAAATGTCTTTCTAAGGGATTCTACACTGGGTTCATTCTTTGTGAGATATTCTAGATCTTTCCCTGCTGCTAAAGTGATTTTCAGAAACAGATATTCTAGATCACTTCTCTGTTGTAAGAAGCCTTTATTGTTTGATAAGTGATATTCTAGATCACTTTAGTGTTCATAAGAAAATTCTAGAATGCTTTACTGCTTTATAAGCAATAGACACAGGAGATAAGGACAGAAAAGAGAAAAGAAGAGTCTGTTTTTCCCATTATTTGTCCTTCATGTCACTCCTGATCAGTCTGTTCCTTCTCCAGAAATCCATATGTGACATGCATGCATATGAGTGTTTGTGTATAAGTAATGAAACTTCACATGATGCTTTTATGATTTCATGAGTTTTGTGCCATGTTCACACAAACACCAGCTTCACACACACGCACGCACGCACAAATACACACGACAACAAGAGATGCTTTTGTCCTGGTTTCCTATGTTAAAGACAGAGCTGAAGGTCAAAGGGCAAGAGCCAAGGGCCATCACTCTGGAGACGAGGTATGCCCGTCACCAGGGCAATATGAAACAAAACCAGAGTTCAGAGAGGACGACATATCTACGGTCTCATCTCTCCCTTCCCCTCCAGTCAGAATTAGGTCTTTATGCAGAAACCTAAAGGAATTCTGGAGTCTATGACGCTGAGGAATCACATTACTCCTGAATCCTTTCACCCACTAACTGAAGTGATTTCAAGAGAATCATCCTGCTGGTCATACCTATAAATACGACTGAAAAGTTGTGAATTAGCTACTACACTGAAAGAAATGGTGGTCAGAAATGGTCAGAAATTGCTAGTAAATTGAATAAATAATTAAAAAGAAAAAGTAATTAACACATTGAATTACACATAGTAACACAGTAAAAAATAAAAATTTATTTTAATTTTAATAAATTTTCTTCCCTGGGTTATATTTTAAAATAAAATAAAACAATTGTCATAAATTATGTTATTTAGTTTTAAATAGATACATAAATAAATGTATCTTTATCTTAAAAATAATTATAGCTGATGTTTTTATTTCGATTAAAACAAGTTTAAAAATCAGCATTAAACATAACATTTTGAAGAAGAAACACTGGAAATAAAATAAAATAAAATTTGCTTCCCTGGGTTATATTTTAAAATAAAATAAAACAATTACCATAAATTATGTTATTTTGTTTTATATAGCAATAAATCAATAAATGGATACATAAATAAATGTATCGTTATCTTATAAATAATTACAATTAATGAATTAATTTAATTTGATTAAAACAAGTTTAAAATCAGCAATAAACATCAAATTTGGAAGTAGAAACACTGAAAATAAAATAAAATAAAATAAAAAGTTAAATTAAATTAAATTAAATTAAATTAAATTCCCTTAGTTATATTTTAAAATAAAATTACATTTAATTTAATTAAATTGAATTATCATATTTTTTATATTGTAAAAAATGTAATTGAATATTTACATTAAAAATAATTAAAATTATTTATTCATTTATTTATTTAGATTAAAGCACTTTTTTATATAAAATCAGGATTAAATGTGACATTTTGAAGCAGAAAGATTAAAATAGTATTTTCTTGTAAAACATACTCCAGTAACCTTTGTTTTATTTACATCAGTCAAAAACTAATTTCATTGTTTACAGTGCAGTCTAAACTGGTTTGCTGATATTTCAACTGGTTTTCAAGACTGGCCATGTTCTCAAAACCCCTTTAAAATCAGCGAATCAGACCAGACGTTTTTGGTGCATATCCTTTTTAGAGTCTGAAATATATATGTCTAAATCTGGAACAATCATCTCTGTCTGTACTGTTGTGACCTGGCTCTGTTTTTAATCATGTCATTCTAGAGGTTTGGCTTTCCAGCAGGTTTACAAAGCATCACCAGAACTCCAGTGAAACTACGACCCCTCTCTGATACCCTGGAGACACGTCACAAAAGGAAGACAATGGCTTTATGGGTATGCATGAGAAGGAGGAGCAAGACAAGAAGAGAAGGAGGAGTTAAGAAAAGAACTTCTTGGCCAAGAGAGCTTTTCTTAGCCAGCTGCATTAGTGTGTGTGTATAAAGTAAATCCTGAGCATCTGAGTGAAAAGTGTACAGAGAGAAAGAACAGATGCATTATATTTGGAGCGATAGATGATTCATTTCTTCCATATGCTTTCACTCTGCCTGTGCATTTCTCAAGCAGTCAAGCGTGTGTGTTTACTTCGCTGTATTTAAGGGACAAAACCATCCCCAGAAGTGAGCTAAATCTGACAAAACCTCCCTTCTGGGGACAGCTGGGGACATCCTCAAAGGTAAAATGAGTTAGAAATGAAGGGATGTGTTTTTTTTAATTAAGACAAAAAAATGAGTAAGCATATTCAGCTGAAACCAAATGCAACAGAAGTCAAGTACAAACCATATCCCCTTTAAATAGCTAAACGAACGTGTAAACATTGGGAAAACTATACTGAGCTGCGTTTTAAGGACAAAAATGGCTAGATGAAGCATAACGGAAGGGAATATCTAGAAAAAGTCAAAAATTTTATTAAGGAAAGTAAAAAAAAAAAAAAAAAAAGCAAAATAAAATAAATTAACATTTCTTCTTCCTCGGTTTTATTATATAGATATGCTTATTTTTTAATTGTTTAATTTAAATAAATTAATAACAATGAATCTATTAATAATTATTTATATTTTCCTATACATAAAAGCTTTTTTTTTAATGTTCAGCATTACATACATATTTCCTTCTCCAATAAGAAAACTGTGCCATGTGATGCATTCGATTTTAGCTGGGTGTCACGGTGCACACAGCAGGGAGGAACAAGGAGCACGCAGACGAGGATGTAAACTCAAATCACAGTCTTTAATGATGACATCAAGGCAAGGCAAGGCAAGGCAGACACTGACAGGAACACCGGGGAGTAACGAGTAGACCAGACGAAATCTAACTGAACAGACAGGACTAATATACACAGGTAAATCATAGATCACACGAATACGGCTAGACAAGAATTTCAAAAACACCATCATTTAGCACATTCTGACTGAAATGCGGTCGCCTCATTCGCGCGAATCGCGCCACAGGATGTCTATTCGCGTCTTTGCATTGACTTAACAAGTAAATCACTAGCGCTTAAGGGGCCGTTCACATATCGCGCCTAAAAACGTGTGGAAAACTCTGGGCGTGCAGCTTTCTCCTTTTTTCCAAACCGCTCGGGCGGTTGCGCTCCGGAGGCGTCGTTGCTAAGCAACCATCAACTGCGCTCTCCGTTACAACAAGGAAATTTCAGCAATGGATTTCCACCACCGAAAAACCCTTGCTGTAACTCTGTTACAAGATTTATTTACTAAGAAAAGTAAAAAACGCCGCAGTGTTTGGGTGCACCCCATACTTCAAAAAAGCTGCTGAGGTTTCAAAGTAACAGAAAAGGCGAGGAAGCTGATTGGTTGGTTCTTGTCACATGACCTGCGGTGCACTTGCGGCATTCTGAAAAGCTGAGATGTTTTTATCTCGATGCGGCGCGGACGCGCCTGGAAAAAACGAGCGTGTCGCACCGCGACCGTGTCGCTTCCATTATGAGCACGCAAACCGCGCTTCTACATTTGAAATAACGAACTTGAGCGCGCAAAAGACGCGATATGTGCACGGGCCCTCACGCTTCATTCGCGTCTGGTGCAAGCACCATGAGATGTGTTTCCTGTCGTATAAGAGAGTTTTGTGAAACAGTTACGACAGATTGTGTGCGCTTTGTCTACGACACGAATTCCATTCCTGTACTCCACTGGAAAACCAAAGTTTTCCCACACAGGAGACTTAAATGTGTCCAGGGGATCTGCAATTTCAGTACTATGTGAAGCAGCCATCCTGCATATACTAGCAACCGAGTGTGACGCTCACTCCCAAGTCACGTGAAATGACATGCACTTGGAAAACAGTAACTTTAGAATATAATATTTAGAACAAAATTTAAAAAGCTCTTATTAGTCGTTACTAATACAATTTAATCAAATGTAAGCAAAGAAAAATTAGTTTAAATTAATAGTTAGTTAGCGATAAGTGCCATTAACCTCAACAATGGGCAGCAGGGGGCGTGAGAGTACCGCGATTCGTGTCGTGGGTGGTGTATCGCGATCTTTCGGTTCGGTTTGTGATATTGTTACACATATACAGTGCCCTCCAAAAGTATTGGAACAGTAAAGACAAAATTGCTCTGTTGGCTGTGGAGTCAAGACATTTACAAATATGATTAAAAGATGAATATGAGACAAAACTACAGAATGTCACATTTTATTATTAGCCGTTTCAACGCATATGTGTTTTACCACATAAAAAGAACAGCACTTTTAGAGTTCATGTGAGCATAAGTATTGGGACAGTTGAACATAAGGCAGATATAAAATATTAAAAGCTATTATTTAGTTGCAGATCCCTTGCACACAATCACAGCAGTGAGTCTGTGACCCATAGACATCACCAGACTCTTGCTCTCATCCTTTGAAAGACTTTTCCCAGCCTTTAATGCAGCCAATTCCAGTTGTTGCTTGTTTTGGGGAGTTTCTGCCTTTACTCTCCTCTCCAGCTGGTGAAATTCATGTTCAATCAGATTTAAATCTGGAGATTGACTTGGGCAATCTAAGACTTTCCATTTCTTTGCTCTTATAAACTCCTTGACTGAACTGGCAGGGTGTTTTGGGTCATTGTGCTGATGCAATATGAAGCACTTCCCAATTAATCTGGTGGCATTTTCTTGAATATTGGTAGGCAAGATGGTTTTGTACCCTTCCAAATTCATTCTGCTACTGTCATCATACATTAAGTCATCAGTAAAGTTGAGAGGGCCTGTTCCAGAGGCAGCCATGCATGCCCATGCCATGACACCACCTCCACCATGCTTTACAGATGAGGCTGTATGCTTGGGATCATTGCAGTTCCCTTTTTTTCCTCCACATTTTTGCTTTCCCATCACTTAGATAAAGGTTCATCTTTGTCTCATCGGTCCATAAACACAGTTCCAAACTCTTCTGGCTCACCTTTGTGCTTTTTTACAAACTCTAATCTTGCCTTTCTATTTTTGGTGCTGGTCAGAGGTTTGCATCTTGCTGTGTAGCATCTGTAATTCTGTGTCAAAGTCTCCTGAGGACAGTAGATTGTCAGAGCATCACCCCAGCTTTCTGGAAGTTGTTGGTGATTTTACAGACATGTCTTTTAGGATTAATTTTCACAGCTTTTATTATTTGTCTGTCATCAACTACTGTTGTTTTCTCAGCCGATCAGGTAGTTGTTGGTTGCTGGTGTCGCTGGTGGTTTCCAAACTCTTGATTTCTCCATGCCCTTTGTTTCTGCTAGAGCTCTAACTGACTTCCTCTTTTCTGTTAGCATCCAAATCGCTTGCTTTTCTCTCAAAGTCGGCTCCCTCGTCTTCATCCTGGTTTGTGTGTGTCATCATCGAATGCAAGATTCAGAATACAGAAGTAATGTATATAACTGATACGACACGTTCCCTGCTTTTAATATCTGAAGAATTAATGCAACAGGATACAGCTGATCACTTAGAAAGACCTGAGGCAACTGTTCCTATACTTATGCTCACATCAGATAGAGGGAGGAAACTCTAAAAGTGCTGAACTTCTTAGCGAGTAAAACATCTATGTGTTGAATCACCCAATAATAAAATGTGACATTCTGTAGTTTTGTCTCATATTCATCTTTTAATCATATTTGTAAATGTCTTAACTCCACAGCCAACAGAGCAATTTTGTCTTTACTGTTCCAATACTTTTGTATATATATATATTTAGAACAGCCTTTGTAGCAGTAACAGGCCTAACAAGCTCAAAAATACTGTCTATGTAGGCAGCAGACTAGAGTTTGGAATACAGTCAGTGTGAGCTGAAGTAAGAGAGTCAGTTTGATCTAGTCTCATCTAGTTTAGTCTCATTATGCTGGTTTTGCATCTCTCTCATCTGCCTCGTCTCTCCCTCCTTCCATCAAATTCTTGAGATTTTCAGAGTTCCTGCCAAAAGGAGGGTCTAGGGCACAGTGGCTGCGGCCCACTGTGTAGTGATGAGGAGCTCAGACACACACAGACAGGTCAGAGAGCGACACATACAGTAAAGCCCAAAATATACCTAACAGTATAATTTCATGTTTTTAGCCTCGTAAGCTTTTCATCATCCGAAATACGCCTGAATGGAATTCATAAGAAAACGAAAGAACGTATTGCATTTGCAAGGGGTGCAGCAATGGATATTAGCATAAAAGTCAAGTCCAAAAGTCTGAGAGCACTAGTGAAAATTACTATTTTTATCCTCCCGGGTTTTGTTTAAAAATAAACAAATTTATTTTACATTTAAACTTCCAGGATTTAAAAAAAAATAAAATAAAAAAATAATTTCTATCACAATTCTTTTTTTTAATTCATGTTAAAATAAAATTGTCCATGCAACAGGACCATGCACTGGTCAAGCGTTTGCATCTGTGCACTTGCATAGAAACTGTTTCTGGCCCAATGCGGTCACATTAACAGAACATTGCGTCATCTCTCTCATCTGTCAAAATAGATTATACAGTATGTCTGCAGAGGATGGGAGGATGAAAGAGTTTCTGAAAGAGTTATTTAGGGCAGAGTGTCTGTGTGCTCTGAACAGACAGCAGCAGCCCAAACACTGGAAAGATGGAGAAGAAAAGTAAACAGGTGCACCTGCATGTGTTTATGGGTTCATGCATGCTAACGTGTGAGTGTGTTTGTGTGTGTGTGTGTGTGTGTGTGTGTGTGTGTGTGTGTGTGTGTGTACTCACAGGGGTAGAGTTGTTTAGTAGGAGCGCTAAGCTGTGCATCTTTTGTGACTCTGTAGGCAACATCAGGCCCTTTTGACGACTTCCGGTGTGTGCAGAAGCCTGTAGTTTTCGTTACACCCTCCGGCAAACTGTGAAAATCTAAAATCTTTAGGAGATTGGCTGGCTCAGCTGCAAAAAGAGAGGCAGAGAGACACAAAATTAGTTTACAATCATTTCAAAACACTTTTAAAAACCAACAACTGTCCCTCAAAAACAATAACACAATATAGTGTGTCACACTATAACACATTATACCCCGGTTTCACAGACAAGGCTTAAGCCTAATCCTCGACTAAAATGTAAATCTGAGCTGTTTAACTGAAAGAAACTTGCACTGACTGATCTTAAAACATGTCAGTGCCTTTGTTTTGTCTTAAGATGCACACCAGTAATGCTTTATTCTAAGGCATGTTTATAAAAATGACTTAAATGTCCTAATTAAAGTGGCCTAATCCTGGTTTAGGCGAAGCCCTGTCTATGAAACCGGGCATATATTTAATTATATTATATTATATTATTAAAATAATTTTACCTTCTAGGGTTTTATTATACTTTATTTTATTTTATTTATTTTATATAGTAATACAATAAAATACAGTAAAATACATACATGCATATGTACATATATATATATATATATATAATGCAAATAAATAAATAAATAAATAAATAATCAATCTTTACCAGAAATCTAATTTAAAAAATATTTAGATTAAAACTAATTTTAAACAAAAATTTCAGTAGTGAATATATATTTACATTCCAATAAGAAAATGGATATTATATTATGATTTTTTTTAGACTAACATTTTTCATATATTTTTACTTTTTATATTATAATTTTTGTCATTATTTGTCATTTTTATTTACAAATACTTACAGTATGGACAGTAAAAGTTAAGGTATCTTTAAACAAATAAATACATTAAACATGAAAAAAAAAACTTGTGTTACAAAACACTTGACAACTTAGTATACTATCATGTCAGAATGCATGTTAAAACTAGTATGCGTTACACATTATACTGTATACTGTGCTGTATGCAATAATGCCCTAAAGTCATTATGCCCACAAAACCACAAACATGTCATTTGCAACCTAAAGCACCATCGGAATGAGCGACCACGGAACGACAAACCCAGCCAAGTGTTTCATGTGTTTAGAGGTCGGCTGACCATACGAACGCTGTATACACTGTCTACAAAATCACACACACACACAACCTTTCCACTCTCTCTGGTGGAGATATGGAGTGCAGACCACACACAGTTCATCTGCTTTAAATGTGCACACACACACACTCATGCTAAAGTGTTTGTGTGTGCTAAGGTGATCAACTTGAGAAACAATTTCATTGTCTGCAAATCCCCTCCAGCTGCAGCTTGTTAAAATCACTCGAGGAACACACACACACACACACACACACACATCCCTGGTCATTATCTCAAGCAGGTCTTATTTACATGAAGACAGAGTGACAGGATGAGGCAGACAGACAGTGTTTATCACGAGCGCTCGCTGTGATTCTGATCAGGTCAGTCTGATTTAGTCTAAGAGAAGACAGCGCTGAGATGCTGCACAGCGTTTACATTTTTCCTTGAGGTATTTACATTAAAGTCTGTCTGTTCATTTCACTGCCACTCGCGAAGAGCGACTAAAAAGGATATTTGGATCTAAAATGAACAACTTTAAAACTGAAGTGTGTCACCAAATACGACCCTATTTACTTTTTAATACACATTCCTGGTCTAATTCTGAATGATTCAATAGTGCACAGTAACAAAGAAAATATTTGTTTTCATAATCTTTCATTAAAATACAACAACTTTCTCATCCTCTGAAATTACTTTGGATAATGTTAATTTTATATATATATATATATATATATACAGGTCCTTCTCAAAAAATTAGCATATTGTGATAAAGTTCATTATTTTCTGTAATGTACTGATAAACATTAGACTTTCATATATTTTAGATTCATTACAACACAACTGAAGTAGTTCAAGCCTTTTATTGTTTTAATATTGATGATTTTGGCATACAGCTCATGAAAACCCAAAATTCCTATCTCAAAAAATTAGCATATCATGAAAAGGTTCTCTAAACGAGCTATTAACCTAATCATCTGAATCAACTAATTAACTCTAAACACCTGCAAAAGATTCCTGAGGCTTTTAAAAACTCCCAGCCTGGTTCATTACTCAAAACCGCAATCATGGGTAAGACTGCCGACCTGACTGCTGTCCAGAAGGCCATCATTGACACCCTCAAGCAAGAGGGTAAGACACAGAAAGAAATTTCTGAACGAATAGGCTGTTCCCAGAGTGCTGTATCAAGGCACCTCAGTGGGAAGTCTGTGGGAAGGAAAAAGTGTGGCAGAAAACGCAGCACAACGAGAAGAGGTGACTGGACCCTGAGGAAGATTGTGGAGAAGGACCGATTCCAGACCTTGGGGGACCTGCGGAAGCAGTGGACTGAGTCTGGAGTAGAAACATCCAGAGCCACCGTGTACAGGCGTGTGCAGGAAATGGGCTACAGGTGCCGCATTCCCCAGGTCAAGCCACTTTTGAACCATAAACCGCGGCAGAAGCGCCTGACCTGGGCTACAGAGAAGCAGCACTGGACTGTTGCTCAGTGGTCCAAAGTACTTTTTTCGGATGAAAGCAAATTTTGCATGTCATTCGGAAATCAAGGTGCCAGAGTCTGGAGGAAGACTGGGGAGAGGGAAATGCCAAAATGCCTGAAGTCCAGTGTCAAGTACCCACAGTCAGTGATGCTGGTGTTGGTCCACTGTGTTTTATCAAGGGCAGGGTCAATGCAGCTAGCTATCAGGAGATTTTGGAGCACTTCATGCTTCCATCTGCTGAAAAGCTTTATGGAGATGAAGATTTCATTTTTCAGCACGACCTGGCACCTGCTCACAGTGCCAAAACCACTGGTAAATGGTTTACTGACCATGGTATTACTGTGCTCAATTGGCCTGCCAACTCTCCTGACCTGAACCCCATAGAGAATCTGTGGGATATTGTGAAGAGAAAGTTGAGAGACGCAAGACCCAACACTCTGGATGAGCTTAAGGCCGCTATCGAAGCATCCTGGGCCTCCATAACACCTCAGCAGTGCCACAGGCTGATTCCCTCCATGCCACGCCGCATTGAAGCAGTCATTTCTGCAAAAGGATTCCCGACCAAGTATTGAGTGCATAACTGAACATATTATTTGAAGGTTGACTTTTTTTTTTGTATTAAAAACACTTTTCTTTTATTGGTCGGATGAAATATGCTAATGTTTTGAGATAGGAATTTTGGGTTTTCATGAGCTGTATGCCAAAATCATCAATATTAAAACAATAAAAGGCTTGAACTACTTCAGTTGTGTTGTAATGAATCTAAAATATATGAAAGTCTAATGTTTATCAGTACATTACAGAAAATAATGAACTTTATCACAATATGCTAATTTTTTGAGAAGGACCTGTAGTTTTCCATACATTACCAAAAACTTCAGCTCATTTAATTTTAATGTGAATTAATTTGCAGCAATTGTAAATCAGACATCATGTAATATAATGTAATATCAACTGACAAGATCATGTAAAATCATTTTACTAGTCCACATCATGAACAGCACACTTTAATCAGAGATGCACGCTTCTTTTAGGTGTACGTACTAAAATTACACAGCAACTGCGATAATTAAACTGATTACACTATATGACATTCTTCTTTCAGTTCAGTTTTCTGTCCTGCTGAGCTGTGATAAGCACCTGTGCAAACTCGGCGTCAGAGATGTGAATCGCCGAACCACGTTGAGGTCTCTGATTAGCCAAAGCTATTCAGGCGTCCCTGTCAAAGAAGCAATGAGGTTTGCCAAGGTAAAACACACCGCTATGGTTTAACGATAAAGGCGAACCGAGGGCTTCCCCAAAATGAGCTGTTTTATATATAGGTCTTAAAATTACATACTTTAACAGTTCGATGATAATGTCCTGTGTCAGTCAAAAAAGTTTAAAGCATCATTTAGCATCATTTAGCAAGCTGTGGAAATGAAAACCATGCCTGAACTTCACAGTTGCGGTAAAATTTGATGGTTTGATATCAATAAATGTGGTAATAGTTGGAAATATAAAGGTTTGTCGCACATATACTGCACAAAAAGACCAAATGCTTCACTATAGTGTGTATATAATGAACTATCTCTCATGTAAACACATGAGATGCTGCTAATATCAACATTTAGGGGGGAAAATACGAGCATTTGCAGGCAGAGCTAATATTTACCTCAGTAAGCATTAGCTACAGGTCAAACTTGCACAGAAGTATATATATATTTTCTTAAGGATGTTTAGTGGGAAATCTGTAAATGGAGGCGATGTTGCAGCTGTTTTTCCACACAAGTATCGGCGTCCGCCAGCTCTAGACCCACAGCAGGAAATCAAGACCTGCAGACACACTGTGACCCAGTAACCCACTTACAGAAGCACAGCATTAAAAAATAGACCGAGAAATCCATTACACAGCACATCTACACCAACACTCTTAAAATACAGTGGTTTTGTAGCACATTTTGCTGTATGGTTCTCTAAGAATTAAATATATTTATTATAGATGCAGTTTGGGTTCGGTAAGATTTTTTCATTATTTTGGAAATGTCTCTCATGCACAACAATTGCATTTATTTGATTCTAAATCCAGTAAAAACAGTAAAATTGTGAAATATTATTACAATTTAAAATAAGTGTTTTCTATTTGAATATATTGTAAAATGTAATTTATTCCTGTGATGCAAAGCTGAATTTTCAGCATCATTACTCCAGTCTTGAGACTCCAGTATGCTGATGATGCGCTGCTCAAGAACATTTCATATTATTATCATGAATGTCAAATGTTGATTTTTTTATGAAAGTTGGATTTTTTTCAGGAGTCCTTGATGAATATAAAGTTCAAAAGAATGTGACATCATAAATATAACATTATACATGTCTTTAGTCACTTTTAATCAATTTAATGCATCCTTGCTGAATAAAAGTATTAATTTCTTAAAAAAAAAAAAAAACTTCATATGCGTGTGTGTGTGTGTGTTCTAATTGGAACCTTTATCTTTAAAATTCTAATATTCTGAGTTCTGACTCTAATCTGATTGGATGTTCCAAGTTTTAAATTCACCAGATCGGGGGGGGGGGGGGGGGGGGGGGGGATTATGCTGATCCTAATAAATTTCTAAATTTACTAAACATTGGTGCCTTTTATTGCTGTGATTGCTGTTCCCTTTTATTTTTATTGCTGTTGCTGCAATAATCCACTCAAAGCAAATTCAAATTCAAATTTTATTTGTCACATACATATACATACGTAGTACGACATGTAGTGAAATGTATTGTACGACTGTCCAACAAATTGTCCAACAAAATTAAGAAAAACCTCAAGTTTACAAAAATACAAATAGAAAAAGCACAGTAAACCTATATACAGACATAAACTAGCAATAAAATAAAATAACAAATAGATATGAGAATAAAAATAGATATGAAGAATAAAAATAGAATATGATTCTATATAGATTCTATAAAAAGTAAAGTGTATGTCAGTGATAAAGTGTCCGTGTGCTGTGCAGTGCAGTAAAGTGTATAAGTGAGTAAAGGAATACTAAAGACAAAGACAAATGGTATGTAAGTCCCACTCATTTATCCTTACGTAACCCTTCTACAAATTAGTGCCTTCTACAAGCAGTGTGCTGCAATGATTTTACCACAGTTCAAGGGTTTCAGGTCTAAACAAAATGCCACTTACTATGGTAAAAAAAAATTAAAAATCACTGTAGAACACTGTCACAGGTGACTTATTTTTTAATTAATCAGATATAGAATTGTGTGCATGGTGCATGGGTTGAGTTCTGTTGGTTAGGTGTTCATTTTAGCCATTCAGGTGGGTATGTGTGTCTTCATATTTACACCGTAATTGAATCTGATGTTTTACATGTTTTACAGCTCAGGTTAAATGGAATCTATCAACATCCTGTAAAATGTCATGTTAAAATCACCCACACATACAGGACCTGCTCAGGTGAAGCACTCGGGTTCACCTTACAGTCACTCAGCAGGAGTGTTTACACTGCGTGAGTGTGTGTGTTTACCCTCTTAAAGACCCGTCCCAGAGGAACACAAACATCACCCGTTGAGATTTACTCGGTCACCGCAGTATTTCCCTCGGCAAACACCCTACAGACAGCAGCTCAGGTGTGTGCAAACACTCCCATTCATAAAAGAGCACTTATTAGAAAGACCAATTCATTTTCCTAAACATCAGCCGCCACACACACATTTCCTGAGATTATTATAATCAGACAATTAAAATACACAGGAAATAAGCATAAATCAAATGAATGTAATGAGTAATCTCTCCATCTGTCTCAGCATTAAACGTGCTGGGCTTCAGTGCCAACTTATAATTACATATTGACAGCAAAACAGCTGCCACGCACACACACACAGTCCAAAAAAGAAAAGCACATCAAAACAACCAGATCCAAAACCGCATGACACACAAAATACACACTGCTTCACACACACACGCACACACACACACACCAACAACTCCTATTCTCAGAAATGTGACCTTATTGTGGAAAGCCGCCCGAGATATACACATTAAAATTAAAAGTTAGTGACTTGCTGCTTTAAAATCTAAAAATAGTTGTAGAACTATGGAAATTATGCACATATAATGTATGATAATTAAACAAATCAGCACATCTCACTTGAACACTCCTAAAAGATCATAACGAGTCAAAACATGACTGTTTGATCACTTTATAAATGTTTAAGCTTCTCAAAACCTCATTAAACCAAATCATACTGAATTAAAGAGCTTTACTGTAATGCTAATACTTGATCTGAATTTCCTGAGGGAAATAACTGTGCTTCCAAAGCAGCAAGAAAAATGTGAACGTTTTAGGCAAGTCTACATTGAAATTTGGTTTGTATACAGATAAATACAGATTTAAAAAGCCCTACCACAATTCTAAATGCAATAAAGAGGGTATATACTCACATAATAATATTATATACATTACTGTTCAAAAGTTTGGGGTTTAAAATAAGCTCACTTTATTTGATCAGAAACACAATAAAAACAGTAATATTTTGAAAGATTATTGCAATTCCAAATAACTGTTTTCTATTTGAATATATGTTAAAATGTCATTTATTCCTGTGATCAAAGCTGAATTTTCAGCATCATTACTCCAGGCTTCAGTGTCACATGATCCTTCAGAAATCATTCTAATATGCTGATTTGCTGCTCAATAAACTTTATTATCAATGTTGAAAACAGCTGTGCTGCTATAAGTTTTTTGTTTTGTATTTCTATTTCAAATAAACAGCATTTATTTGAAAAAGAAATCTTTTGAAACATTATAAATATCTCCACTGTCACGGTCACCAAAATTTCAAACGGCAATGTATAAATGTTAATATCATTTACAGTTTTTATGCATTCTTTAGATGTAGGCCATAAAGTCTACAAAAAAATAAAAATAGGAAGCACATCTAAAGTTGAAATTATAGACAAAATGCAATGTGTAATTTCTTTCCCACTAAACCTCTTTTGAGGTTGACCTATCGTTGAGGACGGGTAATTAACGGCGAGCCCATCACATGATGCCAGGCCGGATCTCAATCCCAGAATCAAACCAATGTTCAGTATTCAGCACAGAATGATGTTTGGTTTCAGCAGAGGGCGGCCGATTGGCTCTGAGCTTCTGCTCCGCCGGGGTCACTGAGGTCATTGTTTAAAATTAATCATCATGACCTCCACTTGAGCATGACATGCTAATTTTTTTCAGTATGCACACAGGGCAGGGAAACAGTTTGGATCTTGCTCACTGGATTTGGCTGAGTCCAGTTGTGTAGCTGCTCTTGAACACACAATCAGACACTACCAAACACACACAGGAAGGTGAACGGAGGAGACACAGGAAGACAGTTGGCAAGACTAATTCTCTCTCTCTCGTTCTCTCTTTTCCCATCCTGAGACAGTGACCAGACTGACTTATTATTTTTAATCACAAAACAACAGGAAATGGATGAGATAAGAGAATGACACACACATATTTATTTGACAGACATAAAGTTTTATAAATATTTTTCTGAAACCCTACTAAACTTAACCACTGTCACTAGAGCCACTTATTGCACAGACAAAGCACCCCAGCAACCAAATATGAACATGCTACACAAACCCTATATATATTTATCATCGTGCTTGTATTAATCAACATAAATAACAGACCCAACTAGTACAAACACACAATCATAGAAAAAGAAGAACAAGATTTAGTAGAACTCTTAATCCTAACACACGTACTGTCTGTCTGTCTGTCTGTCTGTGTGTGTGTGTGTGTGTGTGTGTGTGTGTGTGTGTGTGTGTGTGTGTGTGTGTGTGTGTCGCTCTCTCACACAGATAGCACAGTGTCTCTGTGAGATGGAAAAATTGACTCAACACAAGATCAGTGCTCTGAACACAAGCAAACTTTTTCATCTTGTCATTTTCAAACAAATATTCACCATTCACATTTACAAAAACTGAATTTTCCTAACCATTTCCATCTCAGTGTTGTACAGTAATGTAGGATAGATAGATAGATAGATAGATAGATAGATAGATAGATAGATAGATAGATAGATAGATAGATAGATAGATAGATAGATAGATAGATAGATAGATAGATAGATAGATAGATAGATAGATAGATAGATCTATCACACGTCACGATGGAGAAACTGCTCTCATACGCTGCTACTTCAGATAAATCTGTGAGAATCTGACCCTCAATCAGACCCTAAAAAAGGTGTAAATCACTGATTGAAAGCACACGCTAATGTGGCTGTTAATCGAGGCGCAGCTTTACAGTGGCATTTGATTCTGACACATTTTAGTGGTTTGGAATCATTTCAGGAAAATGTAAGATCTGTGAAGCAATGTCTTCAGAGAGAGAGAGAGAGAGAGAGAGAGAGAGAGAGAGAGACTGCATACATGAGACAACAGTTTAAAGGCTGCTTCTGAAACACATTCCTCATCAAACACATTGTTTGGTTCAAAGCCGGTGTGTGTGTGTGTGTGTGTGTGTGGGTATGTGTGTGTGTGTTTGGAGGGGCAGTGGGGCATCTGTTCAGGTTTTCTGAAGAAAACGTTGTTATGTGGTTGCTAAGTGTATTGGGTGTTTGTCAAGGTGTTGCTATGTGGTTGCTAGGTGTTGCTATGTGGTTGCTAAGGTGTTTTGGGTGTTTGTCAGGGCGTTGCTATGTTGTTGTTAAGGTGTTCTGACCAGGGTGTTGCTAAGGTATACTTTGTGTTCTGAGTGTTTCCAGGGCATTGCTAAGCAGTTGCTAACACATTTTGAGTACTTGTCAGCACATCACTAAGTTGATTGTATATTCTAGTGTAAAGTTGCAATGATGTTCTGAATGGCTGTTATTGGTTGCTATGCGGTTTCTAAGGCATGACTAGGTGGTTGCTAAGGTGTTCTGAATGGTTGCAATGGTATTGAATTGCTACCCTGTTGTTTTGAGAGGCTGTTAGGAGGCCTGTGCTGACAGTTTAATGATAGGTCAGTGATTGACAGCTCCTCAACCAACAGCAGCCAATCAAGTGGGAGGAGTGCCCTGTGGGTGCACGAATGGTGATGGTGAATTCTATATTACGACCTCACTTCTTCCAAATGCAGGAGGTCACTGTCCACCAGTTGACCTTTGAGCTGGACAGAGCTGTAATGAGAGGGAGGGCAGGGTTCAGAGGGCAAACGGGTAAAAAGGCAGGTATTGGACCAGGTGCTTTGAGCTTCTTACGTGGCTTAAGTTTATTTCCTGTCCTTCGGCACACAATTAGACTTGTTATATATATGTATATTTTCTTCTCTCTCTCTCTCGCTCTCTCTCAGTGGGCTGTTTGAAGTACACCATAATGGTATGGTTTGGTTAGACTTTGTGGTGTTCATTGGTTTCCACTAACTAGAGCAGCAATCAAAACCAACTGATTCAGCAAAAACCATTTCGTCTGTCTGCAACATTCACACACACACACACACACACACACACAAACTTAGACACTTTTAATCAGATTTGATTGTCTAATAAAGTGAAAATAGCTTCTTTTTCAGGAAAGAGCATGTGTAACGTTTTTCCGTGTTGAACAGCTCACGTTCACTGACTGAATGGCTGGCTGTCGTTCAGCATGTGCATTAGACGCTGGAAACCATGACTCATGTGGTGCTGTACCACAACTCAATCACACACACAATTCATTTGCATCCAATTTCATCAGCACACGCAGGGATAAATGCACACTTAGAAGAAAGCAGCGTGCATCCCTTACCGTGAAATCAAACACACATTTAGTACAAACAGAGTCATCTCTCACACACACATTAAAAGCATAACAGAATAATCAAAGTCGACTACAACTTCATCCAAACCCATAAAAACCAGCTTCATGCTAACATCAAAGTAGACAAATCTGAAGAAATCTCCAGCACACCAAAAATACTGAGATGGTACCATGGTACAAAGATTGTAGGCTATCTGATGGAAATACTACAGTGTTTTGACATAAATTATGTTCTTAAATGATTACCATATATGACTGTAAACATGGTATTAGCATAGTACATGTTCAAACAAATTAAGTATTAACATGGTATCATGTACAAAAATAAGGTAAATGTGCAAAAAAGCATGGTTAATCATGGTAATTCCATAGTAGTGTTCAAAAATTAAGTTATTACCAGGGTAACGTACAAATATACGGTCTTGCCATGGTACGTTTATACAAAGCATGGTATTATCATGGTACCATGTACAATGTCCAAAAATATGATTTTACCATGGTAAATGTCCAAAAAACATGGTATTATCATAGTACATGTAAAAACATACAATAGTATTTCCATGGTGCTATGTACAGAAAATATGGTATTGCAATGGTAAATGTCCAAAAACATGGTTTAATCATGGTACATGTAAAAGCACAGTATTGCCATAGTATCGTGTTCAAAAAATATGGTATTACCAGGATACATTCTATAAAAATATGGTATTGCCATGTAAATGTCCAAAAAGCATGGTTTAATCATGGTACATGGAAAAGCACATGATTACCATGGTATCCTGTACAAAAAACAAGGTATTACCAGGATAACATCCACAAACAAATATGGTATTGCCATGGTAAATGTCCATAAAGCATGGTATAATCATGGTACATCTAAAAGCACAATATTACCATGGTATCATATACAAAAAAAAACAAGGTAATAAAATATTGTATTTCTTTGGCACCTCGTACAAAAAAATTGTTTAACTCTAACATAATCATCGTTTATGTTCATATTCTGTTGCAGTTATTTCTGCACCACAAAACCAAGATCATAAATGCTGAAAAATAATAAATCATGAAACGGCTCGTCAAAAGACATCATCATTTCATTAAGATGACTTCAGTCATATGCGACACGATATAGTATAGATTATTACAACTCTGGAACAAAAGCCTCTCTGTCCTGCACTCAAGCGTGAGTGAAGTGTGAGTGCAAGTGTGTGTGTTTAATTCTTTCTGGAGAGAGCTGAACGTTTCTGTGGGTTTTGTGGCAAGTTCATAATGTGCTACTGCAGAGAGACAGAGAGAGAGAGAGACTATTTTATATTCTCAGTATGAGGCCAGTGGAAGGAATGTCAGCTTTCCGCACACCACTCCAGAATCCTAAAGTTCTTCTCGCATGTCTGGACCTGCTGGGTTCCCTAAACATCTCATGAATAACCGACTGAACATTATTAATGACTCATTACCCACTCCACGTATCGGTAACCCAGAAAAACCAGCAGGTATTGACAACACAAAACCGTTCATTTGCATGAACGTATTCCAGGTGTGCAGGGTCATAAGGGAGCTGATGATGTCACTGTACTATGAATGAATGAATGAATGAACAATCATATTGGGATTTTGTACTGGATGCATGGCACAAAATTGCTTGTTATAGTATTTGTGCATTTTATGTGCATTAGGTGCAACACACAATTTTGCATAAGTGTTGCATTAAGTGACAAAATCACAGCCAAAGGGAACATGCTTGGTAAAAAAAAAATTAAAATATAGTCTGAAAAATTAAATACAATTCAATTAAATTAAATTTTAAAATTAAGGATGTAAAATAAAATTTGGTACATATTTGTTATATATGTGATATGATGGTCATCTCTAACATGTAAAATAAAATAATCTGGAAATGTGTGTTTGGTTGTTTGATATGTACTGTATAGGAAAGCACTGTAAAACACTTAAACACACATAGACACACGTGACCTTTAGCATACTGCTCAAATGAAGCGTTACAGGACCAACTGCTGCCCTCAAGTGATTCCTCATCCACAGGATAATGAAAACCTTATGAAAGCTCATGTGTACTGACCCTTACAAACATTTACCACAGCAGTCATAGTTTCCACCAAAATACCATAATTACTACAGTTATTGTTTCAATAATTGTGGTAAATTGGTATTTGTGACTACTGTTATATATAAAAAAGAAAACGCACAAAACAATAAACACTGTTTGAAAGAGATCCCTAATCCTGCGATAAGAATAGTACAGAAACCATGCTATTTTTTGCCGAAACTATGCTTATCATGGTACATTTTAGCGAGCAAACAAAAAATTGCCTAATTGTGGGTCGTTATTTGGATGAGTGATGCAGTCTACATTTGATGTTTTGTAATGATGTGAACATCTGTGGCATTTCTGAGGCACATGAATGAAGGTTTTTCATCTGTTTGTCACACAAAAAGTCTCTTCTTTCCATGAGATGGAGAAATGCATCAATAGTCACTCACATAAAACCCAATAAAAGCTAGAGAGAGCTGTATGTGTGTGTGTGTGTGTGTGTTGGTCATACACCCCAGACAATCCCATAATTCCTTGTTTCAGGGTCATGAATGTGGCATGTGAGATATTAGGGTTCTTACATGCCACAACAAAGGTCACCACACACACACACACACACACACACACACACAAAATACACAATCACACTCAAGGACAAGCATCTCAGTTAAGTGGCATTCATATAGACAGAAGTGTATAGGGACAAAGCGACAGGAAGTCACTCATTTGTACTGGTGATTTGAGGTGACATGAGTGTCAGAGTCTGTTGGCAATGCAACAAAGCTGATATGTGGAAAACCATTTCAGAACCATTTTAAGAACCATTCTCTGTTTGATTCATACATCACTTATATGATTTCTGTTTTCAATACCTATTTGCTATCATATTGAAATGATGAAGCCAGTCCCCCAATAACATTACACAGAAATAAACATCTTTCTTAATTAGAAATTATTTTATATATATATATATATATATATATACACACAAAATATTTTAATACATTTTGTTTAGAAAATTGGGGGGGGGGGATTATATTATAATTATATAATTATATTACATTATTATTGCAACACTGAAGTATGTACAATTAATATGATATGAAATAATTTTTAATTATTGTTATTTTTTTATATTATTATTATATATTATAAAATCAATTTATATAATAAAATAGATAATGAATTCTAAATTAATATTTAGTAATACAAATAGTTTTTATTTATTTATTATTAATTAATTAATTAATTATTTTTATATTTTTTTTAATTAATTTATATTGTATGCTTTTTAGAGTAATTAAGGATGTTTTGATAATCTGAAAAAAAACAGATCATGATTTTTTGCAGTGTAAGTCATTTGGCAGGAACGCCACTCACTCACTGACCTTCAGCGATAAAATCTCATAATGCAAAACACTCCTTTCATTCAGAACGTGTTAACAGAATGACAAATTCTTTTTGAGATTGTTTACAGTGTTCGAAAAACATTTCAAATACACTAAAGCAAAAACCCTGAAAAACAGATGGACGTGTCCCAACCTCTCTTTCCAACTCACACATGCATAAACACACAAATAAACAGATATGCATGCATAAACCTACAAAAAAGTGGGTCAGGTCAGTGGGTCTGCATGGGCACAACCGCTTAAAGAGTAAAGATTTGAAATTGGTGTGAATTCGGAGCACGTTTTGCGACCCTCCATCTCACTTGATTTTGTGTGAGGAACGTGTAATTTTCTTCTGTCTTAATGAAACAGTATTTTATTCCTCTGCTGTTTCAAAGCGAGGGGAGGGAAGAAAACATCTGGAAGACATTTTTCCTTTTTTCCCCGCTCTTTTTTCCCTCTTTTTCTCTGGGATCAGCAGACAGCACAATGACGGCTATAGCTTCCAGATGTGAGAACACAAACTCTCGAATCCCAAATGCCAAGAAATAAAAGAAAACCAGCGATGCTGGTCCATCTATGGCTTTTAGCTGCAAAAACACACATATCCCATGATGCTCTGGGGTGCTCTAGTCATGCTGACACAGAGTTAGCGGCTCTAGCACAGGTATGTAGGGAATGTTATTCTAGAGGAAGTGTGTGCACATGTGTGAGCTTCATGACAGCACAGGGGAACCTCAGGCTGTCGGAGGGGTGCCAGACACACACACACACACACACACACAGACCCCCCTCAATTAATTACATCAAAGCCTTAGCAAAGCCCAAACATGGCGTCCATTTAAAAGCTCTGTGAAAGAGTCCATTCATACAGAATAGAGCAGACAGAAATACAATACTCAAAAACTTCAACTCTGAAACTCTGGGAACCAGAAATCTAAACACACACACATACACGCATGCATGGCAGACAATAATGTGTATGTATGTGTGTGTGTGTGTGTGTGTGTGTGTGTGTGTGTGTGTGTGTGTGTGTGTGTGTGTGTGAGCAGCAGGGGTGGTGGGCTGTATCAAGACCAGGTGTAATCCGAAAGACTAAAACTCTGTCCATCCAACATGATCCTAATGCAACTAGACTGATTTCATAAAGAAAACGTGAGCAGAAACCCATGTAGAACTCACCAATGCGGTCCTATGACGTTGCCAATGTGCTCTGAGAACTTTTAGAATGTTGCTAGGTTAAGAACTTTCTAGGGTGTTCTATTTCATTAATAAGGTGTTGCCATGCAGTGAAAATGTTGCTACGGGGTTTCTAGGGTTTTCTCTTTCGTTACTATAGGGTTCGCTATGCAGTGAGAATGTTGCTATGGGGTTTCTAGGGTGTTCTATTTTGTTACTAAGGTGTTGCTATGCAGTGATAATGTTGCTATGGGGTTTCTAGTGTGTTCTATTTCGTTACTAAGGTGTTGCTATGCAGTGATAATGTTGCTATGGGGATTCTATTGAATTTCATGTGGTTACTAGGGAGTTGCTATGCAGTGAGATTGTTGCTATGGGGTTTCTAGGGTGTTCTATGTGGTAACTAGGGAGTTGCTACGCAGTGAGAATGTTGTTATGGGGTTTCTAGGGGATTTTATGTGGTTACTAGGTAGTTGCTATGCAGTCAGAATGTTGCTATGGGTTTTCTATGCAGTTACTAAGGTATTCTAAAAGGTTTTAGAATGATCTGTGGGATTTCTAGGGTGTTAATGTGGTTGCCAGGAGTTTGCTAAACTAGGGGCTTGCTTAGCAGCTGCTAAAGTGTTCTAAGAGGTTTCAGAATGTTGTTATGTGGTTTCTAGGGAGTTGCTATGCATTTGCTGAGTTGTTCTGGGAGGTTTTAGAATGTTGCTATGAGGTATCTCAGGTATTCTATGCAGTGGCGGCTCGTTTAGGGAGGCAAGAATTTTGAGGTGAAAATGGGAGGAGGAGGACGATTTAATGTTAATAAAATTCACAATTCATTTCAGTTCATGTCTCAAAATGTGTATTTTTTGTTTGTAATTTCACAGCTGTAATATCATAACATGTTACTGAAGTTGGAAAGCGGCGCTTTTCTATCTCGAAACGCGAATGTGCCGAATCTGCTGATGTAATTACAACTGCTAAGTGATAGAGAAGGGGAGGGGGAGGCCGGGGGAGAGCTGAGCTCTCGTGCCTCCGTTGGTAAAAAAAAAAAAAAATAGCCAATAGACCCTTTTTCTGTTAGTAAACATTGTGACGTTTTTCTGTGGCCGGAGCTTAGCTGGAGGCAGAAAGAGTCCCCTGACCGCTTCACTAACGCTACCTATGAAGTCTGTTTAGCTTGTTTTTTTTAACCATATCTGGAAAAATTCCGATTTTACCTTCATATGTAAAGTCATTCATTGTCCGGGACCGCGATTGTTATTTGAAAAGGTTAACTTTAACGGACAAAACCAGATTGGCCGACCCGCACACGCTTTTACATAGTAGTGAGATGCATAAGATGCCAATCTTTAGACGCTCCCAATAACAACAAAAGACAATACTTTATTGAACCTTTTCTGATAAGAAATGTGCACTGCAAGCACGAGCATTTTAGATGATTGTTTCTGTCCAGTCCGCTCGTTTTATCTTGTTTAACCACAGCTGTCGTCATTTTTTTGTCTGGCAGAGGCATGAGATATGAGTTAAAATTTCTAATTGAAGCTTCTATTTACTACATCGATTCTGGCACCCAACATCAGAACAGGATGATATTCTAAGCTCCTTATGTAGCCGAATCTGTGCTGGTTTGAATTGGCCGCCTCCAGTTCTCCCTTTGTTTTGCCTCCAGCTAACGCTGTGACATAACTGTGACGTCGGCCCTAAAAGGGTATATCAGCATCAAGCGTTTGCTTTCAGCGCTGAGGAGTGTTGCGAAAAGAAACCTAGCAAGGGAGGCTAGCCTCCCTTCTGGTATATCAACCAATCGTTATAGAGATGTAAATTACGTGATATTAGTTTGAAAGTCTCCCGCTGAGCTGATAATGTGAGAAGTAAGTTACTTAGCCATATTGAATATTTGATCGCCAACAGATTTACCAAGCTGTCATTCATGCAAATTAAAAATAAAGGGAGAACACTAGATGTTGGCTACAGCAGTCGGCTTTTTTTTTTTCTTTTTTTTTGTCTCCGCTACATTCAAAACACAAAGAGGTACGTATACTAGCAGTATATTGTTTTTTTCCGCTTGACTTGCACTTCGCAATGACACAAGCTTGTTTCTGCAAAGATGTTCAGCATTTTTTCTGCAAAAAAGTCTGACGTGTTTACATTTTACATGGCGTGAGGACGTGAAAAAGCTAGGCTAAATCCGATCTGACTGGTCAGACTGAAACGGATCTCCAGAAATGCGATTTGAATAGGATTCCAAACCACATACGAATGTAGCTCGAAACGCATTTGCACAAATCGGATTTCATGTAGTTCGTTGCTGTTCAGACTATTTAAATATGATCGGATTTCAATCGGATTTGCACAAAAATTTGATTTGGGCTGGACGAGGCTTAAGGAGATGCTATGCTGATGCTAAGGTGTTCTAAGAGGTTTTAGAATGTTGCTATGTGGTTTCTAGGGAGTTGCTATGCATGTGCTAAGTTGTTCTGAGAGGTTTTAGAATGTTGCTATGGCGTTTCTCTGGTGTTCTATGTGGTTACTAAGGAGTTGCTATGCAGATGCTAAGATGTTCAGAGAGGTTTTAGAATGTTGCTATGTGGTTTCTAGGGAGTTGCTATGCATTCGCTGAGTTGTTCTGAGAGGCTTTAGAATGTTGCTATGGGGTTTCTCGGGTGTTCTATGTGGTTAATTAGTAGTTGCTATGCAGTTGCTAAGCTATTCTGAGAGGTTTTTAGCATGTGACCCACGCACAAGTCTCTATGATATTCTGGTCTACAGATATAGATCTGGTCCGTCAAAGTCTATGGGATTTTTTCAACCATTTTATCATCTGCAAAAATTGCACAATAGCATGACAAATTACATGCTTTAAGGTTTAATTCAAAGTCATGAACAGTGAAAGGTTACATGCAAAAACTTAATCCTTAGGGTTAGTGTTTAAATCATTAACCCTACATTTACTACTGCTCAAAAAGTAGGAATGACTAAGATTTTTTAAAGAAAGTAATACTTTTATTCATAAAATGCTGCATTCAATTAAAGAATGTAAAGACGTTTATAATGTTACACACTTTAAGACTTTAAGTATACCACTTTTCATGTCAAAACAGAGTGAAATGGATCTCTGTCTCTGTCTGCACTTAAAGTGATGTGTTTTCCAGACGCTGTTTCTGGGGTGGAGCACTGTAAACCTCTAGGGTGGTCATAATCTGAAGGTCACCACCCACAGTATGCCACCTTTAACCTCTGACCCCGTGACCTCATCTCCTGTAGGTCTGCTGTCAATAACTACTATAACTCACCTCCTTTCCTCCCCTCAATCACTCATTTTTTTCACTTTCCCCTGCCATTTCCCTCTGAAACAAGCACATACACGCACAGTCCTGAACACTTCTCAACCTCCTTTCATACTAGAAGATTCATTTTAGCAATTCAGACAATTCGATTCAGTAAACTGGTTCAGAATATGTTTCACTAATTCATTTGACTCATCACTCAAAATATTTTTAAAATATATTATTTTTCAGCAGTAGATTTTGCAATTATCAAATAATTTTGTAACTCTTAACTGAATCACTGCAATAAAAGTTGTTATAATTTTTATTTTTATAATACATAATATCTCTCCTGTCTTCAGTGTGCTTGATAAATATAACGGAGTCCAATAACTCCAGTGAACTTTATGTGTGTTTGAACCCAGCCGATATGTGGGTCAGGGTTTGGTCCTCACGTCTGAAAGAGGCAATATCTGGTTTTTATAGTGTGTGAACTGAGACCTTGAAGGTTTCACCAACTATCACCCTCCCAAATGCGGCTTTAGATTGAAGGGAGACTTGAAACGCTTGCAATCATAAAACAATGTGACTCTAAAACACAAACTATAAAGCCCAAACCACACAAACCAAGAGGGAAAAAAAACGTACTTCTACACTTGGCCACAAAAACAGCACTGTCTAATACAGTACAAAACGTACAACATTTCTGTCCTGTGATCCCAGAGCTGGACCTCCTACACGCTGAAGGCTAGTGCAGGGTCGAGGGCTGGTCTGGTCTTACGTAACACACTCAAAATCATAACTGCTGCCACGTTAACTACTGCTGACATGGTAACTTTTCAAATACTTCTACTAACTTTAAAAAAGTACATACTGTGCTTTCAAAGGAAAAGCTCATGCTTTTAAGTATGAAGCAAGCCAGCCCAACATACACACTACATTGTCATAAAATTATGTATTGATGCAAGTTTGCAAACTAAAGACTCCATCTATGCATTATGCATGCTTCAAACCTATTTCAGCATACAGTACTATGACTTGAAATGCACTAATACTACATAAGATTGATAGTAAGTGAAAATATGCATACTTTGAAGTATGTAGTAAGCTATCTGGACACCTTTGACCTTTGATGCTGCACATATGAGGAAGCATATGTGCAGCATCAACATAATATTTTCAACACTGAGATGCACTAATATCATTTGCATGCTATAAAAGACATTGTGTGTGAACTGATGCACACTTCAAAATTTTGTCAACACTGATAAAATAGACACTATGCAAAACGACACATACTTAAAAAAAACAATGTAAATTGTACACCACCCATGCATTCATTTTCAACATACTATCTTTTTGAGAGGTGCACTCATCTTAATATTGCATGTTATGTAGGATAGATAGCATGTGAATAGATGCATACTTGTATATTATGTTATCCAGTCATTATATTGACATAGTATGCCTTAATTAATCTGGCATACTATTTATTATGGAGAGCATGAGACTGATAAAATCCATTGTAAATACTACGCAATCCAGTCACTGTGACATACCATTTTAAAAATATTTTTGAAAAACATGATTTGATATGCACTAATTTTAAGGTTGCATGCTATATCAGATACTAATATTGCATGCTGTATCAGTCACTACCGACATCTTAATTTCAGCACACTATGATTTAAGTAGTTTACTTTGAATCTTGTATACAATTTAATATGGAGAACATGAGACTGATGCAAACTTAAAAAAAAATCTATTGTAAATACTATGCAATCCAGTCACTTTTGACATAATATGAGTTTAGTACAGTAGCACTAATTTTAATATTGCATGCTATTTAACAGAGATAGTATGTGAACAGATGCATACTTGCATACTATGGCAGCCAGTCACTACTGACATAGTATTTCCAGCATACTATGATTTAGGTAGTTTACTCTAAATCTTGCATGCAATTTAATATGGAGAGCATGAGACTGATGCATACTTAAAAAAAAAATCTATTGTAAATACGATGCAATCTAGTCACTTTTGACATTCTATGATTTTAGTTGCACTAATCTTAATATTGCATGCTATATCAAATAGATTGTATCTGAACATATGCATACTTGCATACTATGGCCTCCAGTCACTACTTACATACTATTTTCAGCATACTATGGTTGAAGAAGTTTACTCTTCATCTTGCATACAATTTAATATGGAGAGCAGAGCATGAGACTGATCCATACTTATAAAATCAATTGTAAATACTATGCAATTAAGTCATTTCTGACATACAGTGCTATGATATTAGTAGCACTAATCTTAATATTGCATGCTATATAAGAAAGATATTATGTGAACAGATGCATACTTGCATACTATTGCAGCCAGTCACTACTGACATACTATTTTCAGCATACTATGATTTAGGTAGTTTACTCTTAATCCTGCATACAATTTAAAATGGAGAGCATGAGACTAATGCATACTTATATAATCCATTTTAAATACTATGCAATTCAGTCACTTTTAACATACTATGATATTAGATGCACAAATCTTAATACTGCTTGCTATATAAGAGAGATAGTGTGTGAACAGATGCATACTTGCATACTATGGCAGCCAGTCACTACTGACATACTATTTTCTGCAATGATTTAGGATGTTAACCAACTATTCAACATGAAGAGCATGAAACTCGTTCATACTTAAATGTTATTATGCCATTCAGCCAGGAGTGATTTGGAGTGTACTAATCTTAATCTTGTATACTAGTTAGTATGCAAAAGACAAGAGATTCTGGGAGTTCGATTAGGTGGGAAACCCTTCATCCTCTTCCTGTTGGAACTAGACTGGTTCCTTTTAATAGCCAAAGGGAGACACTGCTTGTTCTGTTAATAGGAGCCATGGAGCCAAAGGCAACACGAACCTGATTTTTCCACAATGTTAATATTCCTCTCTACGATTCTCACTGAATCAAACTCTGATTGAAGAACCAGGACGGCTGAAACAGACAGCTTGCTCTCATTACAAAAGAAACATTTTTAATGTTTCATAACAAGGCTCCAAGGGTGTGAAAGTTTGGCTCCAAACATTCCAGAGTTTCTCCTCTCATGGTTTTAAGGGTCTGCAGAACACAGCAACAACAAGAGTAACCAAAACCAAAGACAACACACGTGGGAAATAAACAATCGTTACAATATGCCATTTGTTAAAAATAATTAGTTTACTCTCAAAAGTGAAGCACACACCCAGCAGGCTGAATGAGCGAGGCCGGTCTGCCGAGAGTGTTCGTAAAACACTCATAAAACAGCACTAGTGTGAGTAATAAAGCAGAATAGCACTGCACAGGAAGTGCAGCAGCATCCCCATCAGCCATTTTTGACTTTACAAGCTTCTGTCTACTGTGATGTAACAGCGTCGCTGTATCCCACAATGCACTGCTAGTCCCACCATAAACTCAGCAAGTCACTCTGTACCTACAGATGCCATTCGGTTAGTCCCGCCCACTGCATGACATCACTGTAAGACCACATGTGGTGGAAGCAGTGAGTGTTGCTGTGCAACCCTGCCAGTCTGGCTGCAGATCAAGTCCACCCTCTTTCTGCATTACCCTGCTACACATGTGCTCTAAATAAAATTGGAACCATACAGAAATTAAGTGCACTACATAGGGGTCACAGCTGTATTTAGCAAAGCATGCTAGATTGTGAAGCAAACCAAACAACTAATACATTTCAGTCTGATGTGACTCTAATGAGCGTGTTTCTATCGAAATGTACTCAACAGATGCTCAGTGGCAGATGTTCTTAATATATAAAACAATCAATCAAGTCGATGAATCACTCCAATTAATTCAGCCTTGACTCATGCAAGCAAAAGTGATTAAGTTGAGTGATTTAACAGTTACGATATACTCTTAAATTGGCTGAAAATTAATGGCTCTCAAGAGCAGCAAAAAAACACTTTTGGCTGTTAAAACCAGTTTTCTCACCATTTGACCAATTAATTTCCATGGTATTCCCAGATGTTCATGTTTGTGTCAAATATTTCAGAGCTTAACATAACTAGAAAATTTTTATTTCTATGACTTTTCCAGGTCTGTTTTAAGATTCCAGGTTTTCCATGCCCCAATAAGGTTCTTGAGTTGCTACAAGTTTCTTTGGAGATTAAAAACCTCTTGGTGTTTCATTATAGGGTCTTCAGATCAGTGTTGTGCTTTCTGGGTTCTTCAAATAACTAGAGAATATATGATCAGATTATAAAACTCTTCTAACTGGAATCTTGATTTTTAAGAGTGCATCTGCTAAGATTTGGTATCATTGCCAAACTAATTCTCTAATAAATACTGTAAGACAGCATGTTCTTGAGAAGTTCTTGGGCCAAAATGTTCTCAATAATTCCATCACTATAATGAGCAGCCAAGCGGCCATGACCAGACACGAAGCTAATCACACATGCGGAGCAGAATTTCCAACCCCCCTCCCTCTATCCCTCCCTCTCTAGCCTGAAGAAAGAGAGAGAAAGAGAGAGAGAGAGAGAGAGAAAGGGGTACTCCCTGGGACAGGCTGGAGAAACGAGTAGGATGAGAATGAGAGATCATATCCTGTCTGCTTTGGCTCCGTCGTTACTGTACAAACCACAGATTCAGGTTCACAACTAATAAACTCCACACTATCAAATCTGAGTGTGATAGAGCTTCGTAATGAAGTGACACTAAAAACAGATGTCAAACAACTGAAGTAACCATAGAAAGTTGGCTCTATGTGCTAAAAAAATTAACACATTGTTATGCATATTACATGCATGATTTAAAAAAATCTTGGGTTTGTACTAATGGCATATTGCAGATGAGATCGGAATGTATTTGATGCATGGAGTTGCTCTACAAGAACTGTTTTACATAGTCTCCTGGGTAATTTCTTATAAGATTTCTTATAAGATAATTGCGAGTTTCACCTCGAGCATCTCTGATCTACTAGAGAAGACACGCGGCGACTCCACCCTGACCCACTGATGTTCTTCATTACAGATCATCCAGGAGCCAAGACTTAAGACTAACGAGCATTCATTTACATTTATATCCATTTTTTTACTAAACAGAGAGCCAGAGTGATGCATTTGTTTTATGAGCCTATGGAAAAACATAAACTTCTCTTTGTCTCTGTCTCTTTCTCTCCTGGTGTGTTTCTCATCCTGCATATTTTTCCAATTACGTTCAGCAGTCAGCGCGCCTGCTGGAGGAAAATTGCCAGGTCCCCTAAAAAGCATGTGAAACATCTTCCAAAAAGTCTACAAACCCAATCTAGGTTGCATGGTTTATGTTCACACAACACACACAGTCTGAAACCATAAGCGGTCCTGTTATCATACAACCCTAAAGATAAAGGTTCCTTGAAATCTTTGAGATTCAAGAAGAGTTTAGGTTCTTCAGATTCTGGATTCTGGTGAAGCATCAGTACATAAATGGTTTTCTAAAGGATGGTTCTCCAGTGACATTGATTCTACCTGAAAAGTTCCACCAATGACTTTTTAATCTCTATTTCTAGAAAACTAGCTGTTTTACAGATGCCAACCCAATACCATGAAGTGAAGAACCTGTAATGCAACATCAAGAACCCTAAACATTTGCAAAGACACTTTTTTTAGGTTTGCATATGAAATCCTGGAATCCAGATTTCTTCTATGACGGCTTTATTTGCTAATTTGCATAAGAATAGTGAGTGTTACACCAACTGGGAGCAGCGTAAACGAGATGCATCACGATCTCCTCACGCAGCTGTTGCATAGCACGGGAAAACGTCCCTGATTCCGTTATTCGCCGCTGCTCTACTTCGGACGTCCCTAGTAGAAAAATCCCACTCTAGGGCCCCTACCATCCCCTCCTGGACCGTGGAGAAGCGCGGCCCGCGGCACAAAGTAACAGTTTGGGAAGAGCTGATTCGCCGCTTACCTGCGCTGACTCGTGAGGTGACAAACATCAGGAATACTAGGAGTACCGACAGCCGCACCTCCTTAAACCTCCGCTTTACTTTCCATCTGATAGGTGTATCCATGACCACCTGCGTCCGTCCTGACGCGAAGAGTTCGGTTATATTATTATGACAACTGCTTAAAATCAGGACAGAAGCAGTAACCCAACAGTCCCGGAGAGAGAGAGCGCGATAGCTCAAAGCCTCTCATGCAGCCATACGTTAATAAAGTCCTGCGGGAACATTCAGTGGATGGATAGATGGATGGATGGGGCACCTCTCTCCCTTCTTTTCCCTTCTGTTCTTTCCTTCCCTTCAGTGCGCTGCAGTGATGCCCCCGTCACTGAAACTTCGCGGAGCCAAAGTGGGAAAAAACTTCAATCACACGGACTGTCAGTAATGCGGCGAGCGACCAATGGGAGAGCAGCACTGACAATGCGCGGCTTCTGATTGGCTGGTGCGGTGGGTAGGCGGGACGTTTACAGTGTGGGACTTAATTTTCTCTCTTTTTTTTGTCTGCAGGAATCGAGTCCATTGCAGTCTGTCTTTTAGTATTTTTGACTCATCTAATTTGATGGGTGTAGCAGCAGAAAACTTTAAAGGGCAATTATCTAGTTAAAGGATCCTTTTAAATATAATATCCTAAATAAATAATGCAGAAAAAACTGTTCTTTATGTGTCTGGCATCAAAAAGGTAAAAACACATGGAAAACTGAACATATATAACTTAAAATGGATTTTGCATTACCCAGAGGGAGTTTGTTTTTACAATAATGATCGTCTGATTGCTTGCAACATGCCTGCTTATTAAAACAACTGAGTAAATGCACTTGAAATATTGATTAGATACCAATATTCACAAGGCCACAAGGGTGATGACTTTTCGACACGGGTTCGAATGTACAGAGGGGAAGGGAATCCTGTTCAGGTTACATGTAAAACAAAATGAAACCACTTCCCTTTTAAATCAATCAATCAATTAATCAAGTTTTAAATAAATGCATAAACATTTAAAAGTAGATAAAAGAGGTGCAATATTATGACAAACTCAGTTGCAGTATTGTATAAGTTAATAGATATGGAAAATCTCCTTTGGCTTGTATTAAATACAAACCATAAAACCGGGTGTAATCGATAAAGCCTTGGTTAGTGTATTAAGTCAACATAAAGTACTTTAAACAAATATGACTTCAAACCTTTTATTTATACAACATTTCATTTAAAATTTTGCATATTTTTACTTATACAGTACAAAAGTTTGGACACATTACTATTTTAATGTTTTTGAAAGAAGTCTCTTATGCTCATCAAACCTGGATTTATTTGATCAAAAATGCAGAAAAAAATATATATTTAAAATTTAAAATAATGTATTTTATTATTATTATTATTATTAAAAGTATTACATTATGCTTTTATCCAAAGCAACTGACAAAATCATTTCAAAGAGCCAATAATATTCATAATATATATTGCCAGGTTTAGTAGACATGTCAATAAACAAGCTAGAGCAAAAGTCATGAGTATATGAGATCTAATAATATGGCAAGTATATCCATTGTGTCCTTTGGGAACTGATTGACCCATGTGACAATAAATAAAATAATTAATTAATTCTGACCAATTTATATTTTAAATATATGCTTAAAATATGTTGAAATATATTTTTTTAATTAAAGATTTTACCTTCATATATCAAAATATATTCCAAAATGTATTTCAGGGACACGAAAATTAATTGATTTAGGCTGTATTCATTAATTATTTTTATTCAGCTGTGTAATGTATATTTTTAAACAATATACAAAACGTGCAAAAATATATTGTTAGAATATATATTTATGTAAATATATTTTTTGGACATTGTTATATATTATAAATAATATACAAATTGTATAATTGTATTATTGCATATTATGTATATTTAAAAAAATATATATATATTATATATATTATATATATATATATATATATATATATATATATATATATATATATATATATATATATATGTATGTATGTATGTATGTATGTATAAGTGGGCGCTACATACCAGAATGGATTTGTTAGAGGAAAGAGGATGAGAAAGAAAGAGGCATTTGTGATGTCATTGAAATGGAAAGTCATTTTAGCTTTTAATGAATGATTACAAAGACTAACGTTTTTTTTCTTTGGAACAACATGGACTATTCAATCACGCACAGTAAGACCCTGAATGTTATTGAGAAAGTAAAGAATTTAGATTTTGTGTTGACTGTAAGTGTGCCAGCGGTTACTGCAGTTGAGCTCAGGTTTACAGTACAGAATGACGTGTTCACAGAATCCCAGACACATGAGCTCCAGGTTACACGCGCTGTACGCTGTACACAGTGATGTCTCACTTCACCTCAGGTTACGGGAATGTGAAGAATGCAGCTTCTTTTGTGCAGGGTGTCCATGAGCCAGTGGGGGGCACACACTCCTGTACAAGCCTGTAAAACACACACACACGGACAAAAGGAACAAAATTAAGACTCGCCAAATGGAGCTATATGATTTTAGGTTAATAAAACATTTAGTTTTCTGTTACTTTTTTTTTTTTTTAAAGGAAATAGCTTTCCTGAAGAAAATGCAAGTGATGCTTGTCTGAGTTACTTTGATGCATTATATGTGATTGTTAAAGGGGTTCTGAATTTTTTTTTATTATTTATATACTATTATGGTATTTATTCATATTTTGAATATTTAACATTTATTTGTACATTTTCATTTTACCTTGTAAGAAAAATATCCATAAAAACAGAAATTGCGTATTATTTCCCTTAACCCTAAAACACAACATATGCAAAGACATGAAATATCTATTTTAAAAAGCCTTCATATTAACACAGCACACTGGGTCCTATTTTTACAGACTTTTTTGTGTATTGCAGTTCACGTTTTAGTCATTTTGTTATGTGCTTTTGACTTTTTTTGGTTTTTGTCATTTTTATATTTCTATTTAGCATTAATCTTTTATATATTTCAGTTCTAATTATGTAGTACTTCAACTTAAACATATTTTAAGTTAGTTGTTTTTTTAACTAAAATGTTGTAGAAAAACATTGTTAAAGTTTTTAGTTTTTTTATCTATTTTTGAATTTAGTTTTATATGTTCTGTTTTCACTTTAATTTAGTGATTTTTTTGTCATTTTGTAGTGTATTTTTGTCATTTTTATGTAAGTGTATGGTAGCTATATTTTCAAAACTAAACTATAAAATAAAATAAAAAGCAGAAATCAAAGAGACAAAAACGATATCACATATCGTAATGTGTATTGTGCTCAACTTTCATTGTGGAAATGGTTAAAGGAGAATGTTTCAGATGGTATAAGAGCCCAAAGCATCACGGTCTAAACACACACACACACAGTAGATATTAGTGATTGCATTATGCCATATACACACTGTAAAAAAAAAAAAGTTGAGCCAACTTAAATTTTTAAGGCAACCAGCTTCAGCAGATTTTTAAGTTCTCTCAACTTAATTTTTGTAGGAGATTCTCAACTTTTTGTTGTATAAACTTAAAACAACAAGTTGAGAAAACTCACAAATCTGCTGAAGCTGGTTGCCTTAAAATTTTAAGTTGGCTCAACTTTTCTTTTTTTTTCTTTTTTTACAGTGCAGTACAGCTTTCATAATGCACTCTTTGACTCTTTATGGCAGACGTCTTCTCTCCATCTCTCTCTGTTGCATGCAGGGACACACCAGTACACATTCCTTGGCTCTCATATGTTCATCAAAGCCCCGATCATTCAGCAGGATTATGGATCTTCACAAATGCACAGGGAACATACGTACACACCACACATACAGCAGGAGCCACGTTTACACACAATGCACACATTTACACACATACAGATGCATGCCAGAAATCACTGCTGCTTCCTCATCCATCCATCATAATGCTTCAAACGAGAGATTGATGAACAGCAATTCACAGCTGCCCAAGCATGCACAGACACACAAGAGCAAACATCACACTCACACAAATTTAATACACATAAAACACCCAACTCACAGAGAGATCTATCTGTCAACTTATGCATTTTATTATTTTGGAATATAATGGGGATTTGTGAGACCAAACCCCAATTTTGTTGTACAATTATAATGTGTGATTGCCTATACTTTTTATTCTTAAACAATAAAATAAAAGGTTGATTATGAAAATATAGGGATATTTTTTTACACTGTCATCTAAATGGTCTGCAATGTAACTTAAATACACCTTACATGTATAATCAAAATATATGTATTTTTAAATGTTTTTGAAAGTCTCTTCAAGGCCGATAAAAAAAAATACAGTAAAAACAGTAATATTGTGAAATATTTTATGTGAACATACTTTAAAATGTCACTTATTCCTGTGTAACCGTAACTTCCACTTTTTTTTCCTTTAAAATGTTTTTCTTTCTCTCATTATTTCTAATCAATGCAATGGGTGTGGTTTGAAAACAAAATAACATGCTGCTATTTTAAGAAATGATCAACTTTTTCATGTGAAATGCAGTTTCTACATGCATGAATCCTCCATAATAACCCCAATCCAACATTCATGCATGACATTGGTCAAAATGTCACAATTCATGGCATAAAGCTGGACTGTGATTGGTCCAAATGATCGTGAAAACATTCTACTGCTCCTGTGGTTTAATAACAGATGCTTGAAGGAGAGGAAAATAAAATAATTATGAATGCACAAAGGGACGAGAGGCAAAGAAGAGGAGATGGAAAAATGAACGAAGAGAACTAAAAAAAAATAGTGATTTGTATATGGAAAAAAATCATTGAAGAGGAAGTCAGTGTTAATGATTGATGCAGAGAATTCAGCCAAAGTACAATCTGAGATTCACATGCACGTGTTCTTAACTCCAGAAATTATTAATTATGGAAAAGCGAGAGTTACTAAACATGACCAGACGAAACAAGCCAGTACAAAACTCATAAATGTAAACACTATTCATCACTGTATTCATTGTGTTAAGAGACTAAGGCAGCTGCCTTTTGCTTGGATAACATTTTAAATCAGTTCAGATAAACTTTTAAAGGCCATTCAAGATGCAGATGAGTTTGTTTCTTCATCAGGTTTGGAGAAATGTAGCATAACATCACTTGCTCACCAATGGGTGCCGTCAAAGTGAAAGTCCAAGCAGCTGATAAAAACATCACAATAATCAACAAATCCACACCACTCCAGCCCATCGATTAATGTCTTGTGAAGAGAAAAGCTGTTCATAAGAAACAAATCAATCATTAAATGCATTCTTGAAAGTACAGTATACTAAACTATTTTAATTTGACTAAAGCAGCAACTTTTTTTAACAGTGATAATAAATCAGAATATTAGAATGATTTCTGAAGGATCATGTGACACTGAAGACTAAAGAAATGATGCTGAAAATTCAGTTTTGCATCACAGGATTAAATTATATTTTAAAATGAAGTCAAACCGAAAACAGTTATTTTAAATTGTAATAATATTTCACAATTTTTCGATATTTTTCTAATATGAGAGCAGAAGAGATTATTTTTGTAAACTATTTTTTGAATTGTACTCTAGACCATTAATATCATCCATCTCACACAAAAAAAATACAATTTAATAATATTAGACTTTGATGTTCTTTAGTGCCATCCAATATCCTAGAAAGACAGTAGAAGAACGAGGGAAACTCTTTCCAAAAGAACACTGAAAATCACAGTGATGGACAGATTGGCAAAGTGAGATTTCTCTTCGCCCAGAACATCAGCGGCTCATCCTGCATGTTCCCTCAGGTGCCATCAGTCAATATAAAGGTATTATGAATAAGTGTTTATTAATAAATCTGCATCTGACTGCATAAACTCAAGTGAATTTAACATGACATGCAAAGAAATAAGAGACAAGCAATTATAGAAATATTTACCACTCGATCTCCATCAAAGTTTTCACACATTTTTTATCCCGCAAACAGTTTGATTTGGACTCAACACTTTTAGATCAGGAATGAACATGCACAAACACAAATGTTTCTTCTGAGAATATTTCTTTTTTTATATTCTTCACCTGAATAAAAGTTATGCAAACAAAATGCAAAAAAAAGTCTTGACATTTTTACTAAATGCATGCATACTTTTAAATTTGCAATACATTTTTAGTTGATGACTTGTCATTTCCAAAATGATATCTAAACCAGCTGAGTTTGAACTTTAAGAAAGCATTAAAGGTTTGGTCAGGATTATTGTGAGGTCAAGTCAAAAATAGCATTTCTTTCCATTTCATTAGCACATTTGAATGACTATATCTAACATCAAATATAGCTTCAGTAGTCAAGAGTGTCCGTATATGTAAAAACCGTCTGTGCCTTTATCCTTCACTGCTCACTCCTCTCATTTGAGCTCGGTGCGATCCATCACGGCCTTCCAGGGAATCTCAGCGTGTTTGGCTCAGTTCGTTCGCGCTGAATTCACTCCAAGTGCAGAAAGGCTTAGTCTAAATGTTGTTGAAGTTCCTGATTAATGTCATGGTTAAATGACCTAATCTCTTGGCATTGGCCCTCAATGTCTGTTTGCAGAAGGCTGTGAAGATGCAGATGGATCCTGAGGGAATTATTGACTGAAGATCTTCTCTAAAGAGCAGTTAGAGTTACTAATCTATATTATGTTCTTGTTTACAGTGCTTTAGTCACTCGTCGTAGATTTAAAAATCACACTTTATATCCCTAATATAAAGGTTGTTAAAAAGTATGTGTGAAACAAGACGGGTCTCTGAGTGGCCCCTTTATTAAGATCAGAGGAGGAACACCATAGAATAAAAAACACTGTTATGTAGGCTATAGGTAAATGCCTTATTAGTGGCTGTTTCTCTGGGCCGCTATACGAAAGCCATCTGCCATATTGGAATGGTCAAAGCAGGCCTGTGAAAACTTGAGAGCAAGTTGCCTGTATGTCTGCAACCCTAGTTATACACATGTATAAATATCTACATCTGCAATACACTTCAACAGATGATTTTGCTTAACTAACACAATAGTACAACAAGCTGAAGCCGTTGGCTAACACGACATTTGAAAGGTACTAAAAACCTTTAATATTTCGATAATACATATTAAAACACAAACCAAACACTTCTTACCTGTGAATCTTTATCCAGTTTCAGCAGAACCTTTGCACGCACTCCGACCGCTGGAGCCTTGTTGAGGACAACAAGCGACAACCCTAGGACGGGGATGTCGCTTGGGGGGGGGGGGGGGGGGCTACCTCCCTCCTTATTATCATCACCACCCCGTCCCGTATTCACCGCCCTTCACTAGGCTCCCGACGGAGAGGGTGTGTGAGAGGAGGGGCGCTGAAACAGCCAGGGCTGGCGGCGTGTGATGAGGCGCACCTGATGTGAATAGAGTCTCATCACCGCCGCTGTTTAAATGCCGAGCGCGCCTCTCCTCGGGAGACCGGTCTCTTCCCCGTGCATGCACGCTGGTGTCCTCGTGGGTCCAGGAAGGGCGCGTCAAGAAGGAAGACTGCCGCACCCGTGACGGCTGACGGGCCAGGATGCCGGGCCGTCTAATCCCCCAGAAGTGCCAGGGGCCAAGGAGTATGACAAAGCCGCTCGAGAGAAGCCGCCGCCACTCGCTCCCGACCCGGACCCGAGAGGGGAGCGCGTGTGGCCACCGGACTCCGCCCCTTCCCTGGACCCTTCCTTCCTGAACACTGCCCTCCTTCACGTACCCCGCAGCACGACGAGGACACCAGATCCCCTGTTTATTTCGGACACTTTTTCCCCCCTTTTTAAACACTATTTTGATTATTATTGTTTAATAAAAACCTCTCCGAGGCCTGATGCCACACCCACTGTGTCTGTCGTATGCTCCTCCCGCCACAATACAGACCAGCAGATATGAACGTGCATTATGAAATGCATTAAGTGATATTAAAAGGACGCAATGTGTTAAATTGCACGTTAAACGTTTTTCTCCCATAGACAATCATTTTAAATAAAACACGTAATATAGTTTAATGGACAAAGACATTGATATAAAAGAGCTGTAGACCGTTTATTCTATCTGGAAAAACATTTAACATGAAACTTTGCATGTTGCGTTTATTCTGGGTTCACCTGCCTGTACATTAGTTATGTATATTTTAATTTTAGACTCAGTCTGGATTTATGAGGGACCGACATATAATGAATAATATTAGATTAGTTTTAGACTTATTGGATTATAATGATTTGCTGGAACATAATAGTTTTATTCTTTTCCTGGATTTTTATAAAGCTTTTGATTCAATTGAACATAAATTTATATTTAAATCAGTGGAAAAATTTGGTTTTGGTGAATATTTTTGTAAGGCGGTAAGAACTCTATATTACAACTGTAGTAGCACAATTAAATTTAAATATGGTACTTCTCCTAGATTTTACTTGTCACGTGGTATTAGGCAAGGGTGTCCATTATCCCCTTATTTTTACTAGTTTCCCAGATATTCGCTTCTTATATTTCTAATAGTGGTCTTCATGGTATCTCTATTGCTGACCAACAGATGCTCATCAGTCAGCTGCTGATGATACCACTCTATTTTTGCAAAATGCAAATCAAGTTCCTTTAGCATTAAAGTATATCCAGCAATTCTCCAAAGCATCAGGCCTGTTCTCGAACCTCTCAAAGTGTGAACTGATGTCCATCAAAGAATGTCATTTGTCAGAAATTTGTAATATTCAAATCAAAGATCAAGTATCTTATTTAGGTGTTATTATAACAAAAATGACTCTTTTAAGATGCTCCTTAAATTTTAATCCATTAATTGAGAGTACTCAGAAACTGAATGCGACACTGCCATTCTTAAAAAAAAAATGATACAATGCTTCTCAACTTTGTTTGGAAGAATATAAATTATTTTATTAGAAAATCTGTATTTATGAACACCATTGAGAAAGGGGATTGATTTAAACTCTTTCTTGATTTCACCACTTTAAACAACACCTTTAAAATAAATTGGATAAAAAAGTGTATCAATAAGCCCTCATCTATATGGAATCTGATCCCTAATGTTGTTTTTTCCAAACTAGGTGGTTTAAGTTTCTTATTAATCTGTAACTATAACATCATGAAAATCCCTGTCAAATGATCTCTTTTTCATAGGCAAATATTGTTGGCTTGGTCCCTCATTTTTAAACACAATTTTACACTTCACTCGTATCTAATCTGGAATAACAAGAATCTACTGTATAAACACAAATCTCTTTTCTTTTCTTTTTTATTGGTTTAAAAATGGTATTTTGTGTCTCAACTTTTCAGTCAAAATGGTTCAATCTGTAATTATTGCTTAGTTTTTAGCTAAGCATGTTTGCAATTGTTGCTGATGCAGTGCCACATGGAGTTCTCATGCTTTTTAGAGGTCTTTCTTTTCCAATCTCATGTCACTCAGTGGATCTTTGTGAAACATTTGTTGGAAAACAGTGCCTTTCGTCATCCAAGTCAAAAAACAATAAGAAAATGAGAGTTGTGTTTCAGATGGAGTCTATTTCTGTGCCTTATGTAATCTTTTATTGGAATGGTTTAGTAAGTGATATTCCCTGGAAGAAAGTTTGGTCATTACCTCACAAATATTTAATTAACAAAATGAGAGAAATTGCATTTAAGTTGATTCATAGAATTTACCCGGATAAGTGTTCTCTTAAAAGACTTAAGAATGATATTAATACCAACTGTTCTTTCTGTTTAGAAAGCAATGAAACATCTTTACATTTATTCCGGAATTGCTCTTAAACAACATCATTTTGGTGTGACATTCTTGACTTTATCAAATGTTATGTGAATCCTAATTTTGAGTTTACTTATAGAAATGTTATTTTTGGCTTTCATGAATGTGAAAAAAAGTGATGCTTATTTTATAAACCTTATTTTCCTTTTAGCTAAATATCATATTCATAAATGTAAATGTTCTAAATGCAAACCTTTTTTTTACGATTCAAACTTTATTTCAAACTTTAAACAAAATTTATTTTGATTCTATTGAGTTCTCTACGAACTTGAAAGCGATAAGAACAATGACTTTGTTGAAGGACTTGGCACCTCCTTTGGACTGAAAGACTGAATGTCCCCGAGCGGTTGTTGTATTGTTGTGTTTTGTCGATGACAATTGTTATTGTTTTTTGTTGTTGTTTTTTTTTCAAGCATTCAATAAAAAAAAAAAAACATTGTAATTTAGTTTCTTTTTTTCTTGTCTTCACCACCTGCTACTGTTGTAAAATGTTGGAGTGATTCAAACAAAAAATAATCAATAAATAGAACAAAATAAAAAAATAAAGAATGCAAGTGACGTCACTCGCGGAAGCCTGAGCAGCAAGTACTGAGAGTGCAAGTGCAAGTCGTGTGGGACTCGTCCTAATGACAACCTGCACCGTCCGCGTTTTGACTCTGACAAATCATTTTTGGCCAATGCAAACAACTTATTGATCATGAGACCAACATTTAGCAAGGCAGGATAAAATTCAGTCTACCTGAGGGAAGACATCTTTCATTGTAATGCTGTTAAATAGAGAGAGAGTGAGAGAGAGAGAAAAAATACATGAAATTTTTAAAAAAATAAATAAACCTCTAGTAGCCTTTTCTTAAACTTGGACCTCATTATTAAAGTACAAATCCAAGCACCAGAAGCACCACACTCTCTAAGTTGTCTTTAATTGAAAAATATGCATTTTCATTCATTCAAAGGCTATAGTTGCAATAATATTTTAGTTCAAAACTTTAAGTGCCATTGTTTTAAAAAATAATGCTTTATTGACTGACGTTTCATAGACCTTCAGTTGTTATGCTTTCAAATTTCATGCCATTTGTATGTAATTTCACAGTATTTTCACCTCCTAAATTACTACACTTGTGAAGTCACAGTTCTATAATAGTACAATTTACACGGGTCAATAACATTTTTTTGTATGACATTAAAAATTATTTTTAGAATAATTGTGATTATTTCTGAGATTATTACTTCTTTTTAACTGCAGGTAAACAGCCAACATTACGGTACAGTACAAATATTTGGAGCATCCCTTATTCTGCTCCTTATTTTCTTAAAGAATAAACACTTATTTTCTACAAGAATACAAGAATAAACACTATTTTCTCAAATAATAAAAGATAAAGAATCACAATTGTCCCTTATTTTCCATTTCTGAAGCTAATTTTATATATATATATATATATATATATATATATATATATTATTTCATTTCCATTTAGTTTGTTGAAGTATTAAAATAACTCAAATTAAATGAAACTAAAACTTAATAAAAGACCTATACAGACATAAATTCAGACATAATTTAGCTAAAATTAAAATAAATAACAAATACAAATCAAACGACAGTAGTTTATCAGTAATCCTTAAAAATAACACTGCCAAACACACATGCTAAAAAACAACAACTTACTTACGCATAGTAAGAAATGGCTATAAAAACTGAAACAGTACTGAAACAAGTAGTAAGAAAGAAGAGAAATAAAAAGCGATACTTATATCCTTTGCCGGTGTCACTGCCCGGTTGAGTCGCATGTATGGGTTGCCAACCGTCCAGTATTAGCCGGGACGTCCCGTATTTTGGGCCTAATTGATTTGTCCCATACGTGACTTACCTTGTCCCGGTTTTTGACTGCTACGCTGATCTAACCACTGACTGATACAACAGCAGCAGTGCTGATCACGACACCTGTCATCATCCAGTCACAGCCCCCTCACGCAGTATACGTTAAATAAACCAGAAATCGTGAACATAACTGTTCGAGGAAGGCTACACTGTAAAAAACAAAAAAAACAAAAAAAAAAAAAAACAGTAAATTACATTATTATAACTTTACAGGCTCTTACTGTGACTTTCACAGTATAATACCGTATTCTGAAATTTTACTGTGAAAATAATGTAGGCGGAGCAGTTACAGGAAACTACTGTGAATTCCTTCCTGCCTCCGTGCGCTGTGTGGTCTGACTGAGCTCTCTCGTCTCCTCCATTTTCTCATCCGAGTCTAACGGATTCAGCTTTAAGTGTGAGTAGCCCCAGAGTGCACCCTGGACGACGGGGCGGGGCGACACGTGTCGCTCCGCCCACCTCCAATTTCATTGGTCTATAATACAGCAGAACTTAATGGTGTAGAGGTTTGCGCCATGAGCATTTTTTATATACGTTTTTATGAATGATCTACGCTGTTTGGCTGTACTACAGAAATATTAAGAGCTAACAACAGCAATTTTAGTTAGAATAAATTAGCAAAAGTGTTGTTGTTTTTTTAAACTTATGACGAATAAGTTCCTATCAAACGCTTGGTGACGGCATCTCCGAGTACTTCGGGCAGAACAGAGCTGTGTAATATGAGCGGCTCACAAATTAAGTCTGGGAAACAAATTCTTAATTCATGGCCGTCCTACCTATGCTGTAGCAACTTAAATGAAGTCAGATATTGTGGCATTTTTCACAGTATATGAAGCAGACATACTTTAACATTGAGCAGTTTTAGCTGGGCAATGTTGATAAAAATGATCCACTGCTTGAGATTTAGCTGTTTTGTATAATGTATATTTATATGTAGGCCATATTCATTATTTTAGGATCGGTGGATAAGCACAAACTTAGGAAATTATGATAATTCCCTGTAGTTCAGTAAGACACAGGACAAACCTGCAAATGGTTTTATTTTAAAGGAACAACTGCGGTGACAAATAAGACAATAATACCAAATAGCCCATCAGCATGAACTGGGGTTTTATGTGTGGATAATGGGAATAAAAACCTTCATATTTAAACCTTAAATTTATTTTAATTTTTTTTGCATATAGGTCTAACATTTTTGTTTACTAAAACAGCTGTTATTAAATCTGACCAATCAAATCGAATCAAATATTATTATTAATGTGTTTTAGTGCATATTTAAGCAATAAATGTTCATATATTTTCTCTGTAATATTTTTATTTATGCTTTTATATATAGGCTATACACAAATTAAACTACTGGTTTTGTGGCTCAATCCTTTAAAAAGAACCAGGAATCACTGTACTACATTAGGTCTACTGATTTTAGATTTTAGTAGGCTAGTTATTATAGTCTTTAATAAATAAAAAAATATTAAATCACAGAGAAGGTCTCTTTTACTCATTAAAAGTGCTCACGTACCTATTGCACAGATTTACAGCTCCGAGTGATTTAATATTCTATATTTATGTATAGTGTCTATATGGCTACAATGATCAAGTGTTAATAACTGAATCTAAATTCATCCCGTACACAGATCAGAACAGGCACACACAATGAGGGTGTGGATACATAAATAATTGGATTTTTAATATCTGAAGTCATGGACACTTATTTAAAGATAGGAACCTTTAAAAATTGTAAGAGAATCAATAGGCTCAAATATTTTATTAAGATATAAACAAGGAGACATTGAGCTTGCCATGAAAAAATGTATTAGCAGTTTATTAACCTACAAGTTATTGACGCATTGAGCAACGTAGACTATAACTCATCTCTTTACACAACAACAAAAAACAGTTGTGCTTTAAAACGTAAAATCAGCTGCTTATGTTCGTATTTGTCCATTTCTAAAAATACAGTAAATTATCATCATTTGTGTATAAAATCCCAACTGATCCACGGCCTGCGGATTCTCAAGGAAATATGACTGAAGCGCTATTCAGCCTGAAGAACCAGGAGGTGCTGTCATCAAGAGGTTATTTGTAAACAATGACTTCATCTGACTAAAATTACCATGGTTACTAAACAGATAATAATTAAGATAGGCCTATTTTACTAGTTAGCACATAATATTTCTGTAATATTGCCAAATCAATTACAAAATCACAAAGGAATGCGCATGCTCCAATAAGATTTGCCGTGTTTTAAACCAATGGAATTGGGGGTGGGCGGAGCAACACGTGTCGCCCCGCCCCAATTGTCCAGATTGCACTCTGGAGTACTTGGTAGTGCATGTAATTTAAAAGTATTAACCAAGTAGAGTTAGTTGTAGGTTCTGTTATCACATTGTTAGCGGTTAGCTTGCACATATAGGTTTGAGCGCGCCATTTTTTTTAACCATAAACAGACGTTGGTTGTAGTAATTATACTGTATTATGTGAGTAGCTAACTGTGAGACATTAGAAAATTTTTTGGAGCCTCATTTCTAGAAAAAAACAATGTCATTATCTCTTCGCTTTTCTTAGCGCTAACAGTGATTTCTGTCCCTGTGTAGGTTCTCTCCACAGAGGTGACCAATGGGGAATAAATTGTATGTAATGGCCTTATGATCATTATTATCAAGCAGAGAAATTATAGTGTTGTGGATTATGGCTAAGGTAGAGTAAATTCATCTAAAATTAGTAACGTTAACTGGGCTTCTTCATATTTTTCTTCCCTGCTGTGTGTGTGTGTGTGATCCCGAGCAGCAGTTGTCTGCTTCGTCAACTGAAAAATGATAAATCGTGCCCTGAAAGCATGAAAGTGTCTGCGCGGCTCTGAATTAACTCCTTTTGTGGACACGTTCTTCACGCAACAACGTGCAGAAACACAGCAAGTTGGCAACTGAACTCTAAAAATTCACAGCGTCTTATTATAATAGTGTTCTCATTATAATGTTATTTATATGACAGTCCCAGTCATAGTTATCAATAGTCTGCATTATTGTTTGTACTGCTCGCACTGCGTGCTGAAGAGATAATCACCGTAATACTACATTGAAGCGCTTTACTGCAGCACAACTCAACCAAATGCATTTTATACGAGATAAATAATATATACACTATATATATAAACCTGCTGAAATCACTCGTACCCTACCTGATTGGTAAAATCCAGTTTTTCACTCTGCCTGTGTCAGTTTGAGTCTTGTTAAAGATTTAAATCCCTGCTGCCAAGATGCTCTTCCACCGGACACGGATTATGGAAAGTGAAACTTAAATCTATAGGGGTGGTTGGATTTGTTCACGCATGTTAAAATATGTATTTAAAGCTTCCTTCTTTTCAGATTCCTATTTACAGCATTATCTTAATAGGCTGTATATTAACTTATTGGGAGAAAACCGGTAGTTCTATGTGAAATCAAGACATTTGAGCACCCCCATATAGCCAAAATGGCATGATCATAACGCCTCTGCGAATATTCAACTGTGAGATTGGGATTCGAATCAGGCTCCTCCTATAAAAGCATCGAATCGTCGACTATTTGGGGTCACCCCTAAACAGTAGATAACAGTATATCGGTTTCTGTTCCAGGTGACACAGTGAAGATGAGGGCATGGATGCTGACATTGGATGGTCAATTTGAAGTATGCTGAAGATACTTCTTGCACTCTGGAATTTACCAAAGGTAATTTCTACATAACATTGTACTTGAGGGCTTGTTTTTTATTTGGTGGGTTAAACAAGGAATGTTTGGATGTGTTGGGATTTTGCGAGCCGCGCAGGACCACAGCAGCCAAGTGGTGACGACCCTCTTCTCCCCCTCAAACAACTGGTGTGGAGACCAAACAAGCTGTGCTGGAAACCAGAGAGGAAGCTGTTTTTAAAAGGATGCTCCATCCTCTGCAAACAGTACATATAAAGTGACGTACACAGTTGTGTGCAAATGCTTTGACTGGATAAATCACACATCTCTACTTTGTTGCAGGACTGTTCTTGACTGCGTGTTTGTGATGGAAATGTTTTTAAGCTGCTGTTATTTAAATGGTTAGTTAATATCACCTTGTTCTGTAACTTTTTGGTCTGTACTGCAACAGCAGTGACCCACTGAATGTGGTGACTGGGAACTGACACCTTTTTCATCCAACCTGAAAGAAACTAACAGCTTTCCTCTCTGCCTTTTTGTTTATAGGTACTTCTTGGGCATCAATCCAGAGACGGCAGAGAGGACATATCAACCAGCAAGTCAGTACACTGATCAGGAAACTCAACTATGACTTTGTGTTAAGCTAGATGTAGTCATGCAGTAAGATGATCACTGAATGTGTTCTATAGTGTGTCCTGGTTCAACGGAGAGAAGCATGACTGTCTGAACCTCTTTTTATTAAACTGAATTTATTAAACTGCAAAATAAATATGTACAATTGATTGTTTTTGTGTTTATTTGAATTGAACATATATTTCCAGTGTTATAGGTTATTGAATGGGTTAACGGATCAAAAATTACAGTATTTTATAATAAATTAAAAGTAAATTTTAAATTAAAAGTATTTAATTAACAAGAAATTTTATAGTGAATTAAAAACACAATACTGGCTACTGAGTTGCATTACTATTACCGTTTACGCTGTAATTCTACAGCAGAATACAACTAAATTGCAGTAATCTGATGGCATTAACTGACTTCACAGCTAAATACAGATTCTACAGGAGCATACTGCTAAATCACAGTATGGAATAACTACTGTGAAGTCACAGTATACAGCTGTCACTTCACAATTATTTACTGTAAAAATAACAGTAACTTAATGTAACTAGTTTACAGTAATTTACAGCGAAAGTAATGCAACTAGTGGCCAGTAATTTACTGAGAATTTACGGTCGAATTTTTTTTTTACAGTGTACGCAATCCTCTGCCGGCTCGTCGCTCCCGCCTCACAGCAAGCGGCGCTCGCACTAACGCCAATTCCATCAGTGTTTTGACTTCAGTAAATCAGTTTTGGTGAACACAAACAACGTGATTATTTTTCATGAGTCCAACATCCCGTCGCGCAAGAGACGTGTTCAGTAAGGGAAGTCGTCTTTCACTATTGTAATGTTGTTAAATAGAGAAAAACATTGTGTTTAAGTAGCATAATTCTTAAACTTGGACCTTATTCTTGAAACACAAAATGACCAATAAAAAGGTGTCAAGCACCAAAAGCAGCCCCTCAACTGTCTTTAATTGAAAAATATACATTTTCATGCATACTATGCGTGTGTGTATACACTAAAATGTGACGTCACATTTTACAAGCCCCGCCCACGACTCTTGACAGACACTGCTGTATTAGCAGAGACCCCACCATGAGTGAGCCGCACACAATCGGTTTATCTTCACGTTAGAGCATTCAAGTAAGGAATGCCTTCTTATTAAAGCTATAGAAGTTATTCAGACCAGAGCAGTGAGTGATTTTCAGTTTTTAGCTTATTGTTTGGGTCGAATTAACATACACGTAGACAGCAGTATAGGTACTGTATTTTTCCCCATCTGTTTACCTTCACAGACATAACCGACTGCGTTTTTTTAACTTGTGTATTTGTAACATAAATGTGTGTGTATTTGATAGTTCAAGTGCAATAAGACACAAAAGAGTTAGTTTAGTACTCACATGCCATGTGACGCGCTTTCTGTGTGCGTGCTTCAGAAAAATTGAACAGGGTATCTGAGGTATGAGTTGTATAGGCATAGCCCTATTCTGGAAAAGGGGGTGGGGGAACAGCAGCGCATTTGCATTTAAAGAGACATGCACGAAAACAGCCTGTTTCTGCTTCCACTCAAAATAGGCATTTTCAAAATTATAAAATAAATGATCTGTGGGGGGTTTTTTTAGCTGAAAATTTACAGACACATTCTGGAGAAACCTGAGACTTATTACATCTTGTAAAAAGGGGCATAGTAGGTACCCTTTAATGTTACTGGAAGAACATTTGTTCATTAAATTAAGAGAACCTTGCCAGTATGTTAGCCAAAGTTCTGAGAATGTTCCCTGTTAGCTGTGAGCACGTAGGTAACTCCATCTGAACTTTTACCAGAAGATTTATTTATATATTATTCTATTAGGTTAATATCTCAAAGAACACTGTAAAAGCTCTAAGGAAATGGCTTGAAAACAAGAAAAACTGTGTTCAGGAACAACTTGACTCCAGCTAAGACATTTGCGGTATGACCTAAAAATTGCCATCACATCTGAGAGCGTCTTTCAGGAGCACATTAACTTGGAGTTTGTTAGTCGGTCAGAACACATACTGGACTCATTAGATTTCATTTTGAAACAGGACATTGAGTTCCTAAAAGTGACTCCAGCTATAAGATCTTCATGTCTGTGCCAGTAATAGATGCTATAAAAAAGCCCTACACACATCTGGAGCTTCATCAGCCTTCATGAATGAGCGTGAGCGGTTTCTCCAGACCTGGTTTAAAGTACTACGTGTTCTTCCACCAGTGAGCAGTGTGGAATCTCTGCGGTGGAAGGACCCACGGGGAACAAAGCCATGCATTGACTGAGTCAGCATTGTTTCATTCAGCTGTGTTTCAGAAACATTCGAGATGTTCTACAGCAGCTTTAGTTACTCTGACAATTCCAAAAAAGTGCCAAAGAATTCCAAACATTCTGTTAAATTATTTTAAAAATGGCTAGTGATGAATAAAAGTTTGATAAACAAAAAGTGATCTTGTTTGCTTTAAAAATGTTTGTGTTCCCTTTCTTTAGAATAAACACCACTTGGTTTGAGATTTTGTCCAAATACTTTGAAGACACTAAATTTATGCAGTTTAGTCACATTCTGTCTTCAGCTTTGCTGAGCTACTGTAAAGCTGCAGGAGATCATGACATTAACCTCCTCAATGAACATCTAACCCACCATAAGAGGAGCTCATTCGGTTTTAAATTAAATAAATTCAGATCATCCCAAAATCCTCTTTTTCTGTGTCATTTTTTTAGATCAGTGGATGAATGACAAATGCTGAAATGTTCCAGAGCATCTGCTTCATAACAGCCCAAGACTGCGGTCAGATAAACTGAGAGCACATGCTGTATGGAGGAACGTCTGTGACTCAGAGAACACGCAGATCCTCCATGTCATTCATCTCAGACAGTCCTTCACTAACAATTACCCATGAGCCTTTTGTGCTGCTAAAACTCACTAAACAAACTTCACGTTCTCTTAGTGAGTTTAAACCCTTCAACTGAATATCAGTGGGGAAGGTCAAAGGTCATACTCTCGGTGTATGGAAACAGCTGAGAGTGGAACTACACTGATAATGAGAAAATTTACAGCTAAAAAGGCAGATCGGTTCTGTCCTGTAATGGCAATTTTAAAGGCAATGAATTTAGCAAACTCACTCACCTTTCAACACATGTGCCCAACAGATGCTGTGTCTCTCTTTCAGAAACTCCCAAAGATTCCCATCATGCTGCAGGAGATATATCTGTGTATTATTTAGACAGACGGGCGGATGACAAATGGACGCACGGACAGACAGACAGATAGATCACGGACAGATTGATGATGGACAGACAGATGGACGGAAGGACAGACAGACAAGTTCAAGTTTATTTGTATGGCGCTTTTTACAATACAAATCTTTGCAAAGCAGCTCTACAAGAAATTAAGTTTCCACAATATATTTATATATTGCAGAACCTTAATATATTTAACTTATGGCAAAATTTGTTAATTCTGTATGTTGTCTGAGCGTTGGCATCCTCTGAGGGGTTGGCATCATCTTTTCTCAGGTGTTTGGTCATCTCAGATCATTTAAGGGTTGGATCCAGACTGAAGCTTCTGTCATTCCTAGTTAACATCCCGTGGAAACAGAGAAACAAATAGAGACATAATTAGCGTAGCTGCTGTTCCATCTAAGCAAAAATGATTTGTTCAACCCAAGCTAAATAATAATAATAATGTACATTTGATCAGATATTTATTTTATTTATTTAGTCATTTAGCAGATATAACTGCAGTACAAGATTATAAGATGCATTATGTGAATGCTTGGCTAAAGAGATGTGTCTTTAATCTAGATTTAAACAGAGAGTGTGTCTGAACCCCGAACGTTATCAGGAAGGCTATTCCAGAGTTTGGGAGCCAAATGTGAAAAAGCTCTACCTCCTTTAGTGGACTTTGCTATCCAAGGTAGTACCAAAAGTCCAGAGTTTTGCGACCTTAGGGAGCGGGTTGGATTGTAGCGTGGTAGAAGACAAGTTAGGTACGCAGTAGCTAAACCATTTAGGGCCTTATAGGCAAGTAATAATATTTTGTAAATGATACAGAACTTAATAGGTAGCCAGTGCAGAGACTGTAAAATTGGGGTAATATGATCATATTTTCTTGACCTGGTAAGAACTCTAGCCGCTGCATTTTGGACTATCTGTAGCTTGTTTATTGAAGATGCAGGACAACCAGCTAGCAGTGCATTACAATAGTCCAGTCTAGAGGGCATGAATGCATGAATTAGCTTTTCTGCATCAGAAACAGGTAGCATGTTTCAAAGCTTGGCAATGTTTCTAAGATGGAAGAATGCTGTTTTTGTAACATGGGAAATATGATTTTCAAAGGACAAGTTGCTGTCTAATATAACACCCAGATTTTTTACTTTAGAGGACGTAACAGTGCATCCGTCTAGTTGCAAATTGTAATCCAAGAGATTCTGTGTACTGTTTTTTGGTCCAATAAATAATATCTCTGTCTTATTTGAATTTAATAGGAGGAAATTATTGGTCATCCAATCTTTTACATTTTTTACACAATCTATTAGCTTAGGTAGTTTAGAAGTTTCATCTGGTCTTGAGATATATAGTTGAGTATCATCAGAATAACAATGAAAACTAATCCCGTATTTTCTAATAATATTACCAAAGGGCAACATGTATATTGAAAATAGGACCTAGGACAGATCCTTGTGGTACTCCATACTTTACTGGTGATAATTGAGATGACTCCCCATTTAAATGAACAAAGTGGTAGCGATCGGACAGGTAGGATCTAAACCATCTTAAAGCCTGCCCTTGAATACCAGTGTAGTTTTGTAATCAATCTATGAGTATGTCATGGCCTATAGTGTCGAACGCAGCACTAAGTTCAAGTAATACTAGTAATGAGATGCAGCCTTGGTCTGAAGCAAGAAGCAAGTCATTTGTAATTTTAACAAGTGCAGTTTCTGTACTATGGTGAGGCCTGAAACCTGACTGAAATTCTTCATAGAATGAAGCTGAAATACTAGACGCAGTAGAATCTACATTTGTTATTGTATTTCTGATGTTATCCATTTTATTGTAAAGAGATTCATAAAGTCATTACTATTAAACTGTGAGGGAATATGTAGATCTGTTTATTTGTTAATCTAGCCACTGTGCTAAATAAAAACCTTGGATTGTTTTGGTTATTATCTATGATTTTGCGGATATGGTCTGCCCTGGCAGCTTTTAGAGCCTGTGGACATACTGTTTTTCCACGCAATTCTAAAAACTTCCAAGTTAGTTTTTCTCCATTTGCGCTCAAGATTATGAGTTTCTTTCTTGAGAGAATGGGCATAACTGTTGTACCATGGCGCAGTACGTTTTTCTCTAACATTTTCCAATTTGAGGGGGGCAACAGCTTCTAATGTATTAGAGAAGATAGTGCCCATGTTGCTAGTCATTTCGTCTAGTTCATGTGTATTTATGGGTACACAGAGCATTTGAGATAAATTAGGCAGGTTATTTGTGAATCTGTCTTTGGTGGCTGGAACAATAGTTCTGCCCAGACGATAACACGGAGCCATATAATTAATATACACGATACAAGGAAATGATCAGTAACATCATCACTTTGAGGTACGATATCTATATCCGTAAGATCAATTCCATGCAATATAATTAAATCTAGCGTATGATTAAAACGATGAGTGGGCCCGGTGACGTTTAGCTTGACTCCTAAAGAGTTTATTAGGTCAGTAAACGCAAGTCCTAACACATCATTTGTATTATCAACGTGAATGTTAAAATCTCTGACAATTAGCACTTTATCAACATTTACTAATAGATCTGAGAGGAAATCTGCTAATCCCTTTAGAAAATCTGTATATGACCCTGGCGGTCTATACACAGTAGCCAGAGCAAGAGATAGGAGAGATTTATTTTGCATATCTAACAGTGTAACATTAAGCAGAAGTATTTCGAATGAGTTAAACCTCCTGTATCCTGTTTTCTGAGTAACATTGAGAATATCACTATATATTGTTGCAACATCGCCGCCACAACCAGTCTGACGGGGCTCATGTTTATAACAGTAGCTTGGTGAAGTAGACTCATTTAGACCAAAATATATAAGCCAGGTTTCAGTCAGGCAGAGTACATCAAAATTATTATCTGTGATCATTTCATTTACAATAACTGCTTTGGGTGCGAGTGATCTAATGTTTACAAGCTTTAAAAATAGTTTTTGTTCATTTATTTTGCGTTTTTCTAGTTTAATCGCGATCAGATTTTTTCTAGATCCTGCATTAAATTTATATTTTGACCTCGCTATTCGGGGAACAGACACAGTCTGTATAGATTAGACAACGCAAGTACTTCTATCTTTTAAGTGGGTAGAACAAAAGTCATCATAGCAGTTATTTGAGAATTGGCTTACTAGTCAGATGAAGCGTAGCGTCCTGGAGATGTTGTCTGACAGGAGTTCCGCTCTGACTCTGCTGGGGTGCAGGCCATCAGCACGGAAAAGCCTAGAACGCTCCCAGAAAAGATTCCAATTATTAACAAAGAGCAGTTTCTGTTCTTTTCACCATGACGATAACCATTAATTTAAAGCAAAAAATCTACTGAACCTTTCGTGTCCTCGTCGATACGTGGGAAGCGGTCCTGACATGATGATCGTCGTCGCGGGTGATGTGCTGCGTACCGTCTCGATCAAGCTCCTGAAGTCCCTCTTTAGTGTCTATTCACACGTTATAGAAACAAAAATGATAGTGTATAAAAAAATTTTAAGATTGAAAATAGACGATAAAGAATCAAATTGATGGAGCTCAAACTCAAAACACGCAGTCACAAATCAGCGCATGCGTAGTGCAGACAATAGATTTATAAAGAAGGTTGTTCCCAAACTTAAAATTCCAGCCTCATCTCTCGCTCTGATAGTGTAGTGTGTGTTGGGTAGGGAGCATGTGGTATGATGTATGGTAAATGTCTTGTTAACTTTTGGCAGCTCACACTCGGAAATTCTGAATACAACAGCCTCAAGCTAACACACTGTGAACTCTAAACACACATACACACACACACAGAGCGTTTCCCTCTCCCCACTGAATGAACATATAATTATATGGCAAAAGAGACATTCATACAATTGTGTTTCCTCCAATACAAACCCACTTTTGATTACGTTATTCCCACAAAAGGCACGCTGGGCAGAGCAGCACGCTGGAGCGGCTCGGATTGCTCCATAAGGACCTGGAGGTTTGTGTTCTCATTCTGTACAGAGGGGTGATGGAACAGAAGGGAAAAGCCATATGTGACCCTGGACCACAAAACCAGTCTTAAGTCTCTGGGGTATATTTGTAGCAATAGCCAAAAATTCATTGTGTGGGTCAAAATTATCGATTTGTTTTTATGCCAAAATTCATTAGGACATTAAATAAAGATCATGTTCCATGAAGATATTTTTTCATGAAGACAAATTTTCTACTGTAAATATATCAAAATTACATTTTTGATAAGTAATATGCATTTCTAAGAACTTCATTTGGACAACTTTAAAGGCGATTTTCTCAATATTTAGATTTGTTTGCACCCTCAGATTCCAGATTTTCAAATAGTTGCATCTCGGCCAAATATTGTCCAATCCTAACAAACCATACATCAATGGTTTCAGATGATGTATAAATCTCAATTTCAAAAAATGTACCCTTATGACTGGTTTTGTGGTCCAGGGTCACATATGGTCTAGAATCTTCTCTAACACATAAACAGAGAAAGAGAAAGAGAGAGAGAGAGAGAGAGAGAGAGAGAGAGAGAGAGAGAGAGAGAGAGAGAGAGAGAGCCAATCTCCATTTTACCTCTTATTGTACTTACTTTAACATCCACAAACACTGATTTAGTGTCCAATCAAGTGAATTTTGAGCTATTAGATTTTCCAAAATACCATCTAAAATACTATGGCATGAACCATTTGTTGAAATTCAGTCATTTACTTTCTACAGGACATTTGATACACATTTTTTTAAAAATATTTTATATATATGGCTTTTTCCTAAGGAACAAAAAACTTATATTTTTCATACAATGTAACTGCATTATGATCAGTCCAGTTCAGTTGCAATTTTGACGGTTTTACCTAAAAAAAGACAATATACCGAGCCATAAAACCAAACCTCAACTGCATGACTGCACTAACATTATTTTAGGCCTCAAAAGAGAAAGATGTTTTATTCAATGCATTATTCAGACTAATTATATTTCCGTGTCTACACTGGAAGCCAGTAACAGTAAAACTTTGGTGAAGAAGTTGCTTGTAGTGTGTAGTTTGGTGTCACAGACTATATAAACATATAACTGATGAAATGACTGAAAAATGCTACTGGAACCTGCTGATTGCCTGAGAAAACAAAATCTGGCAATAAACAGCCCAACCTGGTATTCAACAACCTAAACTCGGATCACCAAGAACCATTAAAAGGATGTTTACAATAAACATACAATGCAAGAATGGCATATTTTGGAATTTTATTTTATTGAGAACACTAGAGGGTAAAGGTCATCAGCAATCTCTAGTCTCGCTGTGTTGATCTACAGTCAACAGCTCAAATTACTTCAAACTGGAATCTCCTTATAAACAAACACGCAGGAAATAATCAGAACAACTAGAGGCACATCTGGATTATTCAACTAAATAGTTTACAGTTAAGGAATACAGTAGTTCACCCAAAAATGAAAATTTGCTGAAAATATACTCACCCTTTTAGCTTGACATCATTGCTTATCAGTGCATCCTCTGCAGTGAATGGGTGCCGTCAGAACAAGAGTCCAAACAGTGGATATAAACATCACAATCCACAAGTAATCCACACCATTCCAGTCCATCAATTCATGTCTTGTGAAATAAAAAGCAGCTTGTTAACAAATCCAACATTATGGAATTTTAACCATCACTTCTGGCCAAAATATGAGTCCATAATCTATAACTCTTCCTCCAGTAAAGTCTATGTTGTCCTCTCGCATCACAATTCACTGGCATTTTTGTTTAGAACTGTTTTGGATTGTAAACAGTGCTTGATATGTGCAGATTTCTCTCCTGATTCAGATGACAACTTTTTTACTGGAGATAGCAATATTATGGATAGAGAACTTGATGAAGTTAATGTTAATGATGGATTTTTTTTACAAGCCCGCCACTTCTGGCTTCACAAGACATTAACTGATGGACTGGTGTGGTGTGGATTATTGTGATGTTTTGATCAGCTGTTTGGACTCTCATTCTGACGGCACCCATTCACTGCAGAGGATCCAATGGTGAGCAAGTGATGTAATGCTACATTTCTCCAAATCTGAGGAAGAAATAAAATCATCTACATCTTGGATGGCCTGAGGATGAGTTAAATTTCTGCTAATTTTCATTTCTGGATTAACTATTCTTTTAAAAATGTAATGTTCAATAGGAGGACATTTGGAGGATGTTTGCCTATATAAATTAAGAAATAATATTTATATTCATGTAACCCCAGTAATGATACCCGCTATATTTAAGCTGGGGCCTAGGTAAGTATTCGTGTCACAGTTATGATTACCTGTAATAATCACACGTATTCCATTCCCTTCAGCAGCAATCAAGACTATGGAATCAAATACTTGTCTTAGAAGTGTTTTTTTATGTCTCTAAATGTGAAATGTAATAACAGAAAATATGAAAATTCAAACCAGTCTTCTGGAATAAAATGTCAACTTAAGTTTAAAGGATTTACAATTTCAGAAAATAAACCAAACACATCTCACAAGTGGTAAACACCCTCACATGTATAACTGTTTAACTCAATTACACAGTCTTCAAATAGGTATTCAATGAACTACTCAGTAATTCAAATCAAAACTCACTTAAATGGGCCCACATTCACGCTTTCATTACCACACACACTCTACGTTGCAGGCCTGATGGTTTCCCGAACGCGATGTGTCCCGCGATATGACAAGGTCGATGATAGCGCGCGTGAGCGGCTGTCCCACTGTCCCGCGATGCAACAGAGGAACTACAGGCTTTTCCAGTCACCTGAGCGCTATCTGTTGTGACGACTTTTCCCTCGTTGCCAGAGGAACTACGGGCTTTTCCGGTCACCCGGAGCGCTATCTGGTTTGCCCCAATTGCGATGGGCTCGTTGCTCGCGCGAATCACCTCACGAGCGCATGGAGTGAAATCCAGGATGAATATCACAAATAATAGCTAAATAAAGTTCTTATCAGCAAAGCAACAATATTACTGACTGATTCTGTCTGTATATACGGGATTATCGTGTGAAAATCCTAATATTTAGCTTTCACATTCTTTTGCATCGTCCGACTCGTCTCGTTTTTTTCTTCCTCCTTCTCGATCCTTTCACGCCCCCCTTTTTCTAATTGCGTCATACGTCAGTACGTAAATCAGATATTATACATTAAATAATAGTATATATAATTATATAACTATATACATACAGATGAAAACACTGTAAAGGCACAGACTAAATAAAATATACACATTATAATGTAAAATAAACATTACTTTCAAATTTAGTTTCTTTAAGCTCACCGGGCTACACCCTCCCCCTTCTAAAGGTTTGAGGTCCTCATCAAACTTTTGGGACTTTACAGTTGTTTAATTCTTTTTCTCTCAGGTACTTTACTGCATCTGTGGCAAGTAGCAAGAGGGTGGCACCACACAGTGTTACAATTACTTCTCCTACCCTCTGAAACAAAACTGCAGTGCACCGGCATACCACGGGTAATGGTATATATTGGGCGGTTTGTAGATTTACCTAACTCATCATAACTGAGTTTTACTACAGGCTTTATTTCTCTTTTAGACCTAATTTCTCTAGCAGGCTCCAGACCATTTGGATTATTTACACCATCAGGTTCTTCAGGAAAAGGTAAGTTATTCCCTTCTACCACAGGAGAGTTAGGTCTTTCAACTTCTTGCGTTGTGTCCTCATCATATCTTTCTCTTTCCAAAGAGTCACCCATCCTCTTTGGCTCATAATCTTTAACCAAGTGTATTACGTTCCCCACACTGTTGTCACCTTTTGATTCACTCTCTACAGGAACAGACACTCTTCTTTCCTGTAGAACAGATCTCAAATTCTGGGACTCTGGTAATCTTCGAAGTTCTTCCATGGTTTCTAGAGGTATGTATGCGTCAACATCTTCGCCATCTGACGATAAATCATCCTCTTCATAACTTCCTTCCACAAGTACATCAGCTGGTCCTGCTTCATGGAGAGGAGTTTGTTGACAAGTCTGGGACCTTGTCACTGGTCTCCGAGGTATTTTTTTTCCCTCTGTCCCTTTTGGCATTCTTACCAGATATCCGATAGGCAGAAGATGATTTCTATGCAATGTCTTTACAATTCCCTTACCTTTCTCAGGTTTTACACGGTAGACAGGTAAGTTTGGCATCTTACTGACGACCACATACGGTAAGGAACTCCATTTGTTTCCCAGTTTGTTCTTTCCTGTGACTCCTAGATTTCTCAGTAGAACTCGATCTCCTTCTTCAAGTTTTTGATCTCGAACTCTCTTATCATGAAGTCTTTTGTTCTTCTGGTGGCTCTTGTCTGCAGCATCTGAAGCTACTTGGTAGGCCCTTTTTAGGTCTGATCTTAGCTTAGATACATATTGCTGGTAATTTTCTGCTTCGCCTTCAGATGAGACAGAGAAACAGAGATCAATTGGGAGTCTTGCTTCTCGTCCAAACATGAGGACATAGGGGGAATATCCGGTTGCGTCGTTTCTAGTACAATTATAAGCATGTACTAGTTGACTGACATGCTGACTCCACTTTTGCTTCTGAGACTTATCAAGAGTCCCAAGCATGGACAGCAAAGTTCGGTTAAACCGTTCTGGCTGCGGGTCCCCCTGAGGATGATATGGGGTCGTTCTTGACTTTTGAATCCCCAACATCTTCAGCAACTCATATATTAACTTGCTTTCGAAGTCTCGTCCCTGATCCGAATGTATACGTGCTGGTAATCCGTAGTGAACAAAATACCTTTCACATAACACTTTGGCAACAGTGAGAGCTTTTTGATCTTTCGTCGGAAAAGCTTGAGCGTACCTAGTGTAGTGATCAGTAACTACAAGGATGTTGAACACTCCTTTTGAATCCGGCTCCAAGGATAAGAAATCAATACAAACAAGATCCATGGGACCATTTCTGGTGATCTGCTTCAAAGGTGCAGCTCTTTGGGGTTGTGTCTTACGAAGAATACACTTTCCGCAGTTCTTCACATACTGGTCAATTTCATTTGACATCCTCGGCCAATAGAAACGATCTTTTATTAAGGCAGTGGTCTTATCTACTCCTAAATGCCCAGTTTCATCATGCAGGGACTGTAAGACCAGGGACCGATACTTCTGCGGTAAAACAAGTTGAAGACACTCTTCATGGTGTTGTCTCTTTACAACCCGGAATAATAGTCCTCTCCTTACTACAAGTTTGGATCCTTCTTTCTGTAGTAGGTGTACTTCAGGATTTTTGTCCCTGGATAATGAAAACAACTGCCCTTTTTTCACAGCATGTCTCACTGGAGAAATAGCGGGGTCTTCTTCCTGAGCTTTTATTAAGTCCTGGGAACTCAAATGCTCAAGGGAACCAATGTCTAATCTGGTGGGAAATGCATAGCATTCAGGTATGACTTCAGGAGACACTCCCAACTGCTCTACACACTTTTGGGTGTTTATTGTTTTGCACAGGGCCTGAATACCAGAAGGTGATATTTCTTGCCAGTCTGGTTCTTCGGCAGTGGAAGAAAAGTGGCGCGACAGAGCATCAGCATCAATGTTGTTTTTTCCAGGTTTATACTGTATGTTGAAGTTGTATGTGGATAGCGCAGCTAACCACCGGTGACCAGCTGCATTGAGCTTTGCAGTGGTAAGTATGTAAGTAAGTGGGTTGTTGTCTGTTCTTACTGTAAATCGTGCACCATACAAGTAATCATGAAACTTGTCTACCACTGCCCACTTGAGTGCTAAAAACTCAAGTTGGTGGATAGGGTAACGTTGTTCAGATGCCTTCAGTTTGCGGCTGGCAAAAGCTACTGGCCTTAAGCCTTCCGGGTACTCCTGGTTTAAAACTGCTCCCAACCCATGCAGAATGTAGGGCCTGGTTGAATCAGCAAATGCCAATACTGGTGCGTTAGTAAGACAATGGATGACCTTCTGGAAGGCATCCGTACATTCTTCCGTCCACCTACCCCCAAAAGCTTCAGACTCCTTGTAGTACATCCCTTTGTTCTTTACTGCTCTCTTGCCATGCTGAGTAGGTGGATATCCCTTGGTAAGCTCAGTAAGGGGCCTGACTATAGCAGAGTAATTTGCTATGAAGCGCCTGTAGTACCCACAGAATCCCAGGAATGATCTGAGGGATTTCAAATCAGTGGGTTGCTTCCAATTGGTCACAGCTTCAACCTTTGCGGGATCGGTGGCAATACCCTTCTCAGAAATGATATGCCCCACATATTTGACCTGAGGTTGACAGAACTGGCACTTGTCAAGTGAAACTTTTAATCCACTTTCTTCAAGTCTATCTAAGACTTTTAGCAGACGTTCTTCATGTTCTTCTAGTGTCTGGCCGAACACTATGAGATCGTCCAAGTACACAAGTACTTCCAGCAGATTCATGTCCCCTACGGCCTTCTCCATTAATCTCTGGAACGTAGCAGGGGCTCCAGAGATTCCTTGGGGCATCCTTTCAAACTGATAGAACCCAAGCAGGCATATGAAAGCGGTCTTGTCCTTGTCTTCATCAGCCATCTGGATCTGATAGTACCCGCTTCGTAGATCTAAAACGGAAAACCATCTGCTGCCCGTAAGACAATCTAAAGCTTCATCAATCCTCGGCACAGTGTATTGATCTGGAATGGTTCTTGTGTTAAGAGTTCTATAATCGATACACATGCGCACCGTTCCGTTCTTCTTCCTGGCCACAACAATGGGGGAAGCATACGCACTCCTGGACTCTTTGATGACTCCAGCAGCCAATAACTCATGAAGATGACGGCGTATGTCATCAATATCAGCAGGTGCTAGCCTACGGGATCTCTCTCGAAATGGGGTGCTGTCACTCAGGCGAATGTGGTGTTCCACTCCTTTAGCACATCCAACATCCCATTCATGGAGTGAAAAGACATTCGTTCTCTCCGACAGTTTTTGAGAAAGCCTATCCTTCCAATATTTTGGAATCGGTGAATCTCCAAAATTAAACAAGCATGGATCTACTGGTGATCCTTTTGCTGAATGATCTTTCTTCACAGTAATGGCAACTTCAGTGATGTACCCGTGAGCCACCATTGAACCCACTGGAATACAAACTTCTTTCTCCGACACATTTCTCAGTAGCACAGGAAATCGGTTCACTTGGATCGCTGATGACGGAATGATAGTAGGCTTTACTAGAACCTCAGCAGGACTACTAGAGGTTGACGGTTGATCAACAACTAAGATGCTCTTGTCAATGGATTGTTTCAGCTTGAATTTGCAGGTAGCTTTACACTCACTCCTTGGCGGAATACTGAGTGGACCTGGACCTGACCAGTGAATTTCAGCCACAGCATCTTCTGGGTTTGTCTGTTCGCTGGCTTCCATTTTGAACGTCTTTACTTTCTGAAGATTTACTGGCATTGTGCTAACAATGTCTACTCCAGCAGACTCTTTACAAAGCTGGGCTAACCGTTGGAACATACTGGCATTGGTACCAATGAGTAATGGAACCTGTTTGGGTCCATGAGGCTCTGGGCACACTAAAGCCAATACACTGATGGAATGCTGCACTCCTGTCAACTTCTCCGGAAATTGCAGCTCCACGTCCACATAGCCACGATACGGGAAACTGGAATCACTCAAGCCCCAGACAGCTAGTCCAGAAATGGGATGAATTGGAGTATCAGCCAGGTATTGGTTATACCAATCTTCAAAGATAATGGTTACCACAGATCCACTGTCCAGCAAAGCTTGACAAGGCGTACCATTTACCTTTACTGGAATAACAGAAGATGGTCCCACTAGTCCTTCGGGAATACTGATGGTTGGTTTGATGTGAACCGCGCTTCTCTTCACAGAACACTTATGTTCCTCTTCGGGAGCCTCTTCATTCTTCTGGTTTCCTCTAGCTTTTCTCAGAGATTGAATGAGCTTCTGAATCACTTTCTTCTCATTTACAGGAGCTTTGCATTTTGAAGCAATGTGTCCGTCACCTCCACACCTGTAGCAGAAGTAATCTTCTGAACTTTTAGAAGATCCAGGTACTTTTGATCGGGTGAACTTCACTGATGCTTGGTTTCCATCTGAAGGAGTTTCTTTCTCCACTTTAGCTGTTGGTTGTACAGCCATCACTTTCACTTGCTGTCTGAGTTTTTTCACTTCTTTCTTCAGAGCTTGTACCTCATAACTTTCATCAGCGAACTCTGAGGCATGCTGGCTTTTATGTTTCTTTTCAGCAATCACATCATCCTTTGACTTAACGGTTAACCCTGCCACCATAATTCGTAAGTCTTGGATCTCAGTTGCAAGCTCTTGAAAGAACGGGTCTTTGATATTCTCACTTCCGACTTGCACTTGACGAACTGTTGGATTAGACTTTCGTCTGTCAGCTTCTCGTACCTCCTCTTCCCGAATCTCATGTAGCAGATCTAGGAAATCAGGTGGATTACTCTTTCGTTCCCTCAGCCGTAACTGAAGCAGCATGATGTCAGACTGGGTTGCTCCTCTGATGAGCTGCTCCAGACGTGCTTTTCCAGCAGACTGGGCAGGTAGGCCTCCCCTTTGTACAACCCTGATCAAGATTTTCTCAAGTCTCCTCAGAAAATCCGACAAGCATTCTCCATGACGTTGCCGTAGTGTTCTGAACTTGAAATACAGATCTTCACCAGACTCTGAGCTTCCAAAAGCACTTTCAATAGCTGCTAGGTACTCTTTTGGAGATGCTTCAGCATTGGTAAACCTTACCGCTTGGATAATCTCCAAGGCTGGTCCTCGCAAACTCTCAACTATCCTTAACTTCTTCTCTTTTTCGGAACGATCACTTTCCTCAACCATGAGCATTGCTTGTTCCATCCAATTCTCTAAATTATCCTCTCCACCCGGAATGGGAGTGATACCCGAAAAGGTCCTCAGCCGTCTAAAAGAACTGCTATCACTTGAGATTTTAGTGGTTTTAGCAAGCAATTCACCGACCGCCCTGATGATAGACTCCGGCGTAGAAGCATTTAACAAGTTAGGTGAACTTGATCCTTGATGTTCTTCTCTTAGTCCTGATTCATCAGGTGCGACAAAACTTTCCCCTTCTCCATCTAAAGCATTACCCTCCATTCTAGTAGCACTCAGGATCCATGGGTCTGATCCATCAGCAGGCAATACATCAAGAGGAAGTCTCTCTGCATGCACCTTCTCACGACATTCACAGAGCACTATCAGAGACTGTGATTCTTGGCTATACATCCGTCCTCTTACCCTGACTCTTCCAAGGGCTTTGATAGAATGCATAGTGTCTTCAATTTTAGAAACATCTGTCTCCTCTGGAATTCTACTCACAATGATGGCATAATCTGGATCAATGCCTTCACCTCGGCACCAACTTTTCAAGTCAGGGACTAAGATAGGGGTCCGCAAATGAGCCATTGCTAGAGCTAAACTGTTTCTTGTTGCTAGAATTACAAAAAAACTTTTTTTCCTTTCTCTAGGCTAATGCTGCTGTAGTAATAAGGGTAATGGATCCCAGCGGTGCCTCCATTTTATGTAACCCCAGTAATGATACCCGCTATATTCAAACCAGTCTTCTGGAATAAAATGTCAACTTAAGTTTAAAGGATTTACAATTTCAGAAAATAAACCAAACACATCTCAGAAGTGGTAAACACCCTCACATGTATAACTGTTTAACTCAATTACACAGTCTTCAAATAGGTATTCAATGAACTACTCAGTAATTCAAATCAAAACTCACTTAAATGGGCCCACATTCACGCTTTCATTACCACACACACTCTACGTTGCAGGCCTGATGGTTTCCCGAACGCGATGTGTCCCGCGATATGACAAGGTCGATGATAGCGCGCGTGAGCGGCTGTCCCACTGTCCCGCGATGCAACAGAGGAACTACAGGCTTTTCCAGTCACCTGAGCGCTATCTGTTGTGACGACTTTTCCCTCGTTGCCAGAGGAACTACGGGCTTTTCCGGTCACCCGGAGCGCTATCTGGTTTGCCCCAATTGCAATGGGCTCGTTGCTCGCGCGAATCACCTCACGAGCGCATGGAGTGAAATCCAGGATGAATATCACAAATAATAGCTAAATAAAGTTCTTATCAGCAAAGCAACAATATTACTGACTGATTCTGTCTGTATATACGGGATTATCGTGTGAAAATCCTAATATTTAGCTTTCACATTCTTTTGCATCGTCCGACTCGTCTCGTTTTTTTCTTCCTCCTTCTCGATCCTTTCACGCCCCCCTTTTTCTAATTGCGTCATACGTCAGTACGTAAATCAGATATTATACATTAAATAATAGTATATATATAATTATATAACTATATACATACAGATGAAAACACTGTAAAGGCACAGACTAAATAAAATATACACATTATAATGTAAAATAAACATTACTTTCAAATTTAGTTTCTTTAAGCTCACCGGGCTACATTCAATAATCAATTAAAATTGGTCACTCAATAAATATTTCACCTCATAATATTCTTGCTTACTTTATGACCTAGTCATTTCAGAGTCCCATTGTGGAAGAAGATGTGCCGCTCGTATACTCATGCACACGTGCACAAACACAACGTGCCCTGCCCGTGATGATGAAAGCCCTGAACCAGACAAAATAAACATTTATTAAGGACACTTAGGGGATATAAACCATTCATGCACACACACAAACAAACATCACCTACATACCCACTGGCAGATGTAAAGACGGCCTGTGTCTGATGTGGCAAATAAAGTATCTGTTCTCACTGATCATTACTTTAAACAAAAACCATATAAAAGATACAATGAGTAATGTGTACACGAGAGGGATGGAAAGACCAACTGCACAGAAAAACAACAACAACACAAATAACAGTTTTGATCACTCACTAAAGCACATTTCCTGAAACAATTAATCATTTTCTCAACATGACCTCAAAACAAACTTATACTTTCAAGACCAAATTAAACATTTCAATTGAATCCTCCTTTATATCTTTCATTAATACCAAAATTTGTCTTGAAATGACATAAAACCTATAAAATAAACAGTTTATTGGCCTGTTCATAACACCAGTGAGTTTATTTTTAAAAATAATGGGGGGGGGGGGGGTTCATAAAATATGGACGTGTGAGAAACATTACAGGATAAAAAGCACTACTGAATTTGATCAGTAACAAGTTATAAAACCAAATAAAAACAACATTAAGTTTACAAAGCTATGTAGCAATAAAATAAAATGCTACACATTTAACTCCAAGTTCTATGAAACTTTGATATAGCAATAAAATATAATAGATGTTTCAATAAAATAAAAGAAAAAATGGAATATAAATTAAGAACTCCATTAAGTTTTAAAGCTCCATTAAGCTGGCGTAGCAATAAAACAATCTACAAACTTTATAGTAAAATAAAGACACTTACATCAAATAAAAAGTTTATGAAGTTTTGATTTTCAATCAAATAAAATATAAAAACTCCATTAAGATTATGAAGCTCAATCAAATTAAATCATAAAATAAAACAAAAAAGAACGTAAGTTTACATGGCTATGATATATATTAATAAATACTACACATTTCACATACTGCTTTTGGCGTACTTTATGAGATATATTTGGATATGAGATCTTTTAAGGCAAGTCAGTTGACTTGGTGAGCATTACATTACAGGTTTCCAGTATGAGTAAGTGTCTCTGTAGTTCATTGTGTGCGTGTTGATTTTTCCTAATGAGGTTATATTGAAGCACTAGAGCTACAGTAGATTTTATACTCCGGTCTGGTTACTCATGCTGCTGGGAAGTGTGCGTGTGTGAGAACGCTGGTGTGTCCTCACTGGATCCAACGTTAGAGGGGTAAATATGAGTAATATATAACTTAGGTTGTGTTTGTGAATAATGATGGGAGAACACCACTCAGTTAAGGTGAACCCCACAGAGCAGCTCCGCAATGAGCCCACTGAGGCCAGTTACAGAGCTGCGCGAGGGGGACTACATCTGTAACATGTCATGCACCAGCTGAAAAAGCACATCAGCAGTTCCTGCTTGGAAAAACCAGGTCATGCAAGCTTAGAGTGGTCATGCCAGGTTTTGGAGCCCAGTGGATCAAAGATCTGTGCCAGCTTGGACCAGAGAGAAACCACTTCAAACTGGCAGAGACAAGCAATATTTTTGACATACATTCAGTATGAAATGGTGTTGCAAAAATACACTCAATTGGGCTGAGTGTGTTTATTTCAGTGAATTATACTGTGTATCGGCTTTTCCCAGGGAATAATGAGGACAGGCATCTTTCACACAAATTTGGTTTGTAAACATGTGTCATGTCACGCGTGTGTTTGTTTGTGTGTGGTGGAAACAGGAAATGAATGTTTTTAACAGTGTTTGGAAAGGTTAATCTTAAATTATTGTCCATCAGGTTTAAAGTCTGCTTCATGTTTGGCTAAAGCCTCTCTCTTTTCTGCCACTGAGAAGAGAAAGAACTTGACATGTCAGCAATTTAAAGCAAAACATTTGAGATAAACTGTCTGCCGTTCCAACGTTTTTACTGTCGGTAATATTTTAATGTTATGCTCAGCAAGGCTGTATTTATTTGATCACAAATGCCGTAAAAACTGTAATATTTAGAAATATGATTACAATTCAAAATATCTGGTTTCTATTTGAATTTATTTAAAAATATTATTTATTCCTGTGATTTAAAGCTGACTTTTCAGCATCATTACTTCAGGCTTCAGTGTCACATGATCCTTCAGAAATCATTCTAATAAGCTGATTTACATCTCAATACACATATACACTCACCGGCCACTTTATTATGTTCAATTGCTTGGTAACACAAATTGCTAATCAGCCAATCACATGGCAGCAACTCAATGCATTTAGGCATCTAGATGTGGTGAAGTCGACTTGCTGAAGTTCAAACCGAGCATGAGAATGGGGAAGAAAGGGGATTTAAGTGACTTTGAACGTGGAATGGTTGTTGGTGCCAGACGGACTGGTCTGAGTATTTCAAAAACTGCTGATCTACTGGGATTTACACACACAACCATCTCTAGGGTTTACAGAGAATGGTCCGAAAAAGAAAAAATATCCAGTGAGCGGCAGTTGTGTGGATGAAAATACCTTGTTGATGTCAGAGGTAAGAGGAGAATGGGCAGACTGGTTAGAGATGATAGAAAGGCAACAGTAACTCAAATAACCACTCATTACAACCAAGGTATGCAGAATACCATCTCTGAATGCACAACACGTGGAACCCTGAAGCAGATGGGCTACAGCAGCAGAAGACCACACCGGGTGCCGTTCCTGTCAGCTAATAACAGGAAACAGAGGCTACAATTCACACAGGCTCACCAAAATTGGACAATAGAAGATTGGAAAAACGTTGCCTGGTCTGATGAGTCTCGATTTCTGCTGCGACATTCAGATGGTAGGGTCAGAATTTGGCGTAAAGAACATGAAAGCATGGATCCATCCTGCCTTGTCTCAACGGTTCAGGCTGGTGGTGGTGTAATGGTGTGGGGGATATTTTCTTGGAACACTTTGGGCCCCTTGGTACCAATTGAGCATCGTTTAAACGCCACAGCCTACCTGAGTATTGTTGCTGACCATGTCCATCCCTTTATGACTACAGTGTACCCATCTTCTGATGGCTACTTCCAGCAGGATAATGCACCATGTCACAAAGCTCAAATCATCTCCGACTGGTTTCTTGAACATGACAAAGAGTTCACTTTACTCAAATGGCCTCCACAGTCACCAGATCTCAATCCAATAGAGCACCTTTGGGATGTGGTGGAACGGGAGATTCGCATCATGGATGTGCAGCCGACAAATCTGCAGCAACTGCGTGATGCTATCATGTCAATATGGACCAAAATCTCTGAGAAATGTTTCCAACACCTTGTTGAATCTATGCCATGAAGAATTAACACAGTTCTGAAGGCAAAAGAGGGTCCAACCCGGTACTAGCAAGGTGTACTTAATAAAGTGGTCACACACACAAAATTATATATATAAATAAAATATTTGGAAATTTCTTAGCTTTTAATTAATATTGTTGTCCATTAAAAATAAACACTCTTTAGACAAGATAAATTTAACTGCGAAGCAAAATTGTGCATGATAAAAAAAAAAGAAAATTTAAAATAAAGAGACTAAGAGGATTTCAGAAGATATCTTGAATTAGGGTTTTATTATTATAATATTTAGCAGTGTTTATGCAATATGCATAATTATACACAATATATAAATATAAATATATACTTAAACATAATTAATTGTTTTTCAGTGTAAGAATGTGAATCAATAATGGCAAAATGTTCATTTCAGGATGTAAACTGTCCCTTTAAGAGTTATATATGTGACCCTGGACCACAAAACCAGTCTGAAGTCGCTGAGGTATATTTGTAGCAGTAGCCAAAAATGCATTGTATGGGTCAAAATTATTGATTTTTCTTTTATGCCAAAAATCATTAGGATATTAAGTAAAGATCATGTTCCATGAAAATATTTTGTAAATTTCTTACCATAAATATCAAAGCAATGCATATTACAAATCAAAAATTAAGTTAAGAACTTCATTTGGACAACTTTAAAGGTGATTTTCTCAATATTTAGATTTTTTGCACCCTCAGATTCCAGATTTTCAAATAGTTGCATTTCGGCCAAATATTGTCCGATCCTAAAAATATACTCAATGGAAAGCGTATTTATTCAGCTTTCAGATGATATACAAATCTCAATTTAGAAAAATTGACACTTAAGACTGATTTTGTGGTCCAGGGTCACATATCATAAAGTTGCCGGTCTGTGAGTATGACATCACCTTACACAAATGTACACACACACACCCAGCTCTCACTTGTACTCTTTAGGAAAACTGCCTTTGGGTTTTTGAACTTTGTAATTTGGAGCTCTGAACAGCTATATTTCAGGTGTCACTGTTGGTGAAACATTTCATCCTACAATCTAAGTGCTTCTAAACATGCAAACAGGGTAAGCGTGTGCAAACCTGATCAATGCTACATTACACAAGCAAACAATTAACCCTTTACACACTGATTCTTCAGGCATCTGCATTCACATGTTTCATTGGCATAATGAAAACAGGATTAATGCAACTAATTATAGTAACAGTACAACACGTTGAACATTACGCGACGTTTCCTTGCGGTGAATCATGATGAGGGGGACATGAATGAGTCACTGAACTTCAAATCATTATCATAGCAAACACCCAGTTCATAACAACCACCACCAGTCAGACGAGCCGTAAATTTAAAGTCATAAAAACAGCTGCGCCTCTCCGGATCTGCAATCAACACTCATGAAGACGTTTATAAACACACCACGTTTCTGAAACTTTCTCATGGTTTGAGCGGATGCAACAACAACGGCAGGATATACAGAGACAGTTCTGAATACTTTAGAGAGGGTTAAAGTGCCACTTTGTTCTCTATGTGTGTTTATCTGAAAGAAATACAAAACACAGACACAAAAGAATGCATAAGGAACCAGTATTGGAAAGTAAAAGTGAGAATACTAAATTATATTTGTGCAAGCATATCTTCTAGCCACAAGCTACTGCATTTTATCAAATGAGGAACCAGGAATCGCACTGATAGCAAAAAAAAAAAAAAAAGATTCACCGAATCATTTAAGTCTGTGAAATGTATATATTTTATGTACATTTTTCAATAAATAAATTTCATTTTTATTGTTTTATTATTCTTTTAAGCACAAACTACATTGATACATTTATGCTTAAAAAACATTTTTCAACAGGATATTATTAAAAATAATAATATTTTTTATATAGTGCATTTTAAGAGTTTTCAACTTAGTAGTTAATTTTATTTTGTGTAAATGTATCTGTTCAAGTTTAGTCAAGATTATGGACAAAATATTTAAAATTAATTTAATAAATCAATAACCAAATAAACTGGTTTATTTTGAACCCATTAAATATCATTAAATGATTTTTTTAAGATAAAATATTACAAATGCTATTTTATTAATCTAAATTGTCTATTTTAAAATATTTAACCATGTGAGATAAATACTACACTGAAAAATGATTTTTCAAAGTTGTAAATTTATAAGATTATTGAAGTACATTTTACAAGAAAATACTATTTTCTACTTCAAAATGTCATGTTTAATTCAGTGTTACTTGCTGTTTATTTGTAATTGTTAAATTTACTCTCGACGAACTGTTCCTCTTTTTTAAGTGTCTTGGATTAAAGCATCTGCTAAATGCATAAGTGCAATGTTTTTTTCAGCATACAAAAATAATTTACAATCTGCTAGCTTTAACTACGCAAAATTATAGATAGCTTGTAGCTTGACAGATTTTCAAAGTAGCTTCACCAACACTGCAAAGAAAAGACAGAACAGAGAGAACTTCTATCCCTTCACATCCAGTGCCAGTAACCCCTCACTGCAGAACAAAGATCCAGGGGGCGGGGTTGGATCCACATCTAGGGGGTGGAGAATGGTAGGTTTAGGAGTGGGGATGGGTAGGTTTAGGGATCAGGGGGTGGAGACAGGTAGGTTCAGGTATATGTAAGGTGGGAGGAGTTGGATCTAGATCCAACCACGCCCCCTGGATCTTGTGTTCTGCAGTGAGGACCATCTCTCCAGTGCAGTGAGAGGGGGCGTGACTTATTGAAGAGGGGCGTGGCTTATCACAGACCGGGTCCGACTAGCAGTTCCCTCAGCCCCGCCTGTCTCTGATAACTCTTTTTTCTCCTCTCTCCCTCCCCCTTTCTTTCTCCATACGGTTGCTGTAACAGCAGAAACATATGTGCTCTCTCTCTCTGACATCATCTGAGCTCGCTGCACGGTCCAGCAGGAGGGTGGGGGACGCATGGTGAACGCACAGAACAAACTTCAGTCCTTCTTTAAGAATTTTTCATCAACTTTCTTTTACTCCACATGTGTCTTTATCAGTGTAGTTTCTATTCAACACCAGTTCAGATTTGGTACAGTTTTTGCATTGCTTTGTGTGTGTGGTATGTTCTGTGTTTTTGGCTATGTGTGTGTGTGTGTCTTGGCACCTTTAAGCATGACGGGAGCTCTGCTATTTCACCTGGAGCCTTACGTTAAATCGAGCCAATGAAAGCACACCTGAGCCGCCTGTGACAGCCAATCACAGCGCAGGGGAGGGACTTTGGAAATGCTGAAAAAGCACCACACATGAAAGTTATAAATGAGAGAAAGACAGGCCAACGGAGTGAGACAGACAAGATTCCTTCAGACAAAATGACTCACGTGGAGTTTGAATTTGTGTCAGTGCGTTTTAGCTGAAATATTTACACGTATACACACTAGCAGAAAAGATCAATAAGAGGAGGATGAGAGGGGAGAGAGAGAAACAGGATTAGATTACAACAGAAAACTACATTTCCTACATCACATCAGAACAGACCATTAATCAAATAGGGTGAAGCCTATTTTGAACACTGTGACATTATTTTCACAATAATTAAAGCACTTTTGACCAGATTATATAATGCAAATATCTAACTCATTTCTGTAATAAGCTAAAATTATTAAAGATATATAAAACAATATTTTAAACAATATTTATATTTAAATATATAATTTCTTATGTGTTACAAATTGTATGTATATGTAACAAATGATATATTATCATAATATATACAATAATATTTTTAATGCCCAGCATTAAATCAGTTTGGACCAGACAAACATAAATGAAATATAAAACATACCTACAACTATACAAAATATTGACAATATATTTAAAATAATATTTTAAACATTTTTTAAATACAGTATTATACTAAAAAGGTAATATTTTAGGACAATTTAATGGGAATCATCACAATTGTGTTGCGAAAGTAAAAAGTCCAGAAAGATTACATGAAGTGTCATAAAAATAATGCCACATAGATAAACATGAACTAAGATTTGTCCTTTTTTGCCTAATTAATTTTACTGCACTGCACAAAATCATTACTATAAAGTGGGGGGGGGGGGGGGGGGGGCAATATATATATTGATAAATATTCATACATCACGGTAGTATTTGTTGTACTAACTTGAATTCATACTGATTTGGGAAAAATAGTCAAAATTTTGATGACTCCAGTTACATTTTAATTTAAATATTATTTACTATATAGTGTTAATATTTTATATAATTTCATGTATGTTTTATATTTATATTTGTCTGGTCCAAGCTGCACTGTAAAAAAAAACAACAACAAAAAACCAAGTTGAACAAACTTAAACATTTAAGGAAACCAGCTTCAGCAGATTTGAGTTCTCAACTTTTTTTTGTATAAACTTATCAACAAATAAGTTGATAAAACTCAAAAATCTGCTGAAACTGGTTGCCTTAAACATTTTAAGTTTGCTCAACTTTTTTTTCTTTTACAGTGTGGTTTAATTACTTTTTTATAGTATGACAATATATCAAAATATGTAACAAATTATATATTTAAATATACAAGCTATTACAATAAAATATATAATGCAAATTTAAGTCAAGTCAAGTCACCTTTATTTATATAGCGCTTTTAACAATGTAAATTGTGTCAAAGCAACTGCACAATATCAAACATATCACAATATCAATATCAAACATATCACAATATCAATATCAAACATTGGCCTCTGGCCAACAAACCAGCAGTTCAATTTAACTGCAGCAAAGTCAGATTGTAAGGTCTCAACTAGTTCCAGTGGTCATTTGGTAATTTTGTATGTTGTCTGAGCGTTGGCATCCTCTGAGGGGTTGGCATTATCTTTTCTCAGGTGTTCGGTCATCTCAGATCATTTAGGGGTTGGATCCAGACTGAAGCTTTAACCTAAAAGCTGCATTTCTTCATGCAAAATATAATACCATGCACGGTTTCCATAAAGAAAATCACACTTCTCAAACTCTGTTGGACTAACTTCCTATACAAGTGAATGTGATGTTTTTCTGACTGAAGAGAATGATATGGTCAGTCTGAAAGATAGTATGTCTATACCATAAAACCAGCATCCGCATGTGCGCAGATGGAAACTTCACAGCCGTCAGTAAAGAAAACACGGAGCGCTTGCGGTGCAAACCTGTAATCAGCTGGCTTCTCTCCGCTGGGGTTGCGGTGCGGTGGGACAGCGTATGCTCGTTTAGGGTTCAGTAATGGCCACTGTCAGTCCTCTCGCTCAGAGACACGGACACAACAGTGGTGTAAATCACAGCTCAGATGAGGAGCAGGTCAGTTTTGAACCGTTTGAACAGATTCCTCTGGATTGCGGCCTGGGAACACACACACACACACATACATGCACGTTCACTAAAGGACTGCTGTATATTAAAAGCCTTGGCCTGGGGACGCGCATGTCACTTGGATGTCAGCAGGTGTGACATTAACCATGATTTATGATAGTTCAATTCAAAGTAACTTTCCTCTGCTGTTTTTCCCTTTCAATGAAACCTGACAGAACATTCCAGACTAACATCACCACAGACGGCCATTAAAGACAGAGGACTTATGACATCCATCATGTGATTGAAGCAGTGAAGCAGTGCAGCATTTGCTACAAAATCACTTATGGTTTTCCATGGTTTTACGGACGTGATACCATGTTTTTTGGAGTTCCACAGTGAAAAACAGGTATAACCTAAATTAAATCCACTAACAAAAGTATTAAGATGATTAAGACATATATGGTAATTCTCTGAAATTATAGTATCTAAAGCACCTTGAAGTAGCGTAAATAGCTTGCCTACAAAAAAGCACCACTATCATGCTATTTTGGACAATGGTACTATTATGATTTTTTGTAACTGTACTGTGGTATTTTGGACACGTACTGTATCACTGAACTACAGTGATATTTGTGAGATGTACCACTGTACTATTATGTTATTTCACACATGTATCATGGTACTAATATTGTGCTATTATTACAGTTATTATTGTGATATTTTGGACATATACCCTTAAACTAGCATGATATTTTAGACATGTACCGTACCATAGTATTATCATGGTATTTCGGATATGTCCCTTATATTATTGGGATATTTTGAACATGCACCATTGTGCTATCATTATATTTTGGACATGGACTGTGATATTATTGGGATATTTTAGATATGTGCCCTTATACTAGCATGATATTTTGGACATGCACTGTACTATGGTATTTTGGTTGTGTACCCTGATATTATTGGGATATTCTGAACATGCACCATTGGAATACCGCATAAAAAACATGGTACATAAATTTCAGTAATATAGTATAATTTTTTTAATCTGACACCACTATAATACTTTTTGTAATGACAGATCTTACAAAACAGTATCTTTGGTGAAGCTGAAGTTCAATTTAATCTGTTGTTTCTTTAATTATTACCATGGTATTTACATGGTACTTCAGAAAATACCATAGTATTCATGGTACATTTCCAAAATTACTATGATCATGAAGGATCTCTTTCATCAGACCTCGACCACGTCTTAACCCCTCTCTTTCGCGCTCTCTCTTTCAGTCCTTAAGTTGGAGAACCATAGGAGCCAAGAAATCCATGGAAAACATCCAGCTAGAAAGAGGGAGAGAGAGAGAGATTGAGAAACACAGAGAGAACTTTTAACTTCAATGGAAGCGAGACAGTCAGAAACAATTGATTAAGTGAGCAAGGGAGAGAATCAAACAACAGATCTTCATGTTTTCTCCCACTGTATAAGGACAACTGACTTCTTTTCGTACCATTTTTTCTTTATTCATGCCCCCCCTCTCTCCCTTTTCACCAGACAGCCTGACTCACGCCATAAAATCACTGAGGGCTCTGGGGTTTTGAGAGCTGGAAAATATTCTCTGGCTTTTTTTTCCCCCATTATTAAGCGACTCCTAAAACCCCAGGATCAACCGTGAGGGAAAAGAGGGGAAGCAAATGGAAAGGCAATGAGATAGTGGAGAAATGTGGGGGTAAATGTGTGTAGTGCTTTGGTTGATGCGTCAATGTCCGGATATGTTCTGATTTACTGCCAAACATTGTTATTTTCCAGTCCAGCTTTGCTGAATTGCTTCATTTAGCTGGTTGTCTCTAGGTTAGTGTGTCTGGTGTAGATTGGTGTGTGTGTTTAGTTTAGTGTTGATGGATGACAATGGAGAGGTGATTCTTTTTCCAGAGAGCTTCTTCTGTAAACACTTACAAACATGCACACGCACACACACACACACACACACACACACACACACACGACCTCTCAGAAATCACCCGTGAATGTCAAAGGGGGGCTGCTGATGTGGAACCCTGAATAGGGATGTTTTCCTGTTGAGTCATTCCAGACAGAGGGATCATACCCTGGGACACAGACTTCCAGCCTCCCCTTACCATCCTCTTCCCCGTCAAGCTTAATCTTCTTGCTTTTTCTAGTACATAATGTGCAAAAAGGAAGAACAGGACAGATCCAGACGTTGTAAGGATTCATAATGGAGATGTTTTGGGCTTTTTGTGATTTGCTAGGCTGATTTGTTCAGAACAAAACTCCCAAAAGATGATTGGTTATCTAGTTGGAGATTACGTTGGTAGGTCTGGAAATGACTGCTGACAAGTGGTTAAAGAATAAGAATTAAATGGTTGATGTTTTACAGTTTGAACATGTTTTAAAGGGGTCATCGGCTGAGACATGCACATTTACAAGTTGCTTGAACTGAAATGTGTGTTGGCAGTGTGTACACAACCACCCTATAATGATCCACACAGTGTTTTTTTTTCTCAAATCAACTGATCTCAGATGCCTGTCAGTGTGATGTCACACAGACAGGCCCCTCCCACAATAGTTTGATTGACAGTAGCATTTCAGCGCAGACTGGACTGGTGTCTGAACTTAGACCCGCCCTGAGTGAGCTGTCCTCCATTGTTTCACCGCTGGAGCAGATGTAGACAAGAATGTCACCTAAGTGATTGAGGTGATCCGTGTTTGGATGTAATAATGAACATAGCAGTCATCATTTACTCCCAGCATCTCAGCCGCTGAAGATGCAGTGGATTACATTAGTTTCTGAAGGGAATGTGCCCCCCGATCTACCTAAATGCATCTATCTTCAGCTACAGAAGGAAGTGAGTGTAAGGTTTTTTTAATGAATCTTTGCAAATTGCCTTTCCTAATAATGTGCTAGTTAGCAAGTTTCACGATGAATCGCGGCTAAAGTTTAGCATCTCTCAGAAAGCAACTCGGAAGAGAGGGGCGGGGTGAGCAGAGCTCATTTGCATTTAAAGCGACATGCAATAAAACGGCTTGCTGTAGACCGAGACGTTTTTGTCAGGGTAAAAACGGTGTTGTTTTACACTACCATTGAGAATTTTTAACCAAACTGTATTACTTTTCATTAAGACCATAAAGAATCATATCAACTTGTGGAAAATCATTTCATAACTTGCCATCTATAGGTTCTAGAAATCACATGAATTCACCTGAAAGTTTTAGAACCAACAGAGAACAGTGTGAATGTTCCAGATCTCAAACATTCCATCTCAAAGTTCTACATCATACAGGAAATATGTTCTGGACTCAAACAAAGCCATATTTAAGTTCTAAAACTGAGAACAAGAAGCATTCAAATCCTATAACGTACATATTACCCTGAAAGCTATAGAACTGACAGTAAACCATGTGAATATTCTAGAACTCAAAAATCATGTCAAAGTTTCACTTTTGAAGTATGAAGGACTGAAACCCACATATATCCGACAGACAGTTTTACAACCCACAATGATCTATGAATCTTCTAGAACTGATAAGTTTATAACCCCTAGAACTCTCATTTATCTCCCTCAAAGTTGTAGAACTAACAGTGAACCACGTGAATGTTCTAGAACTCAAAAATCAACAGCAGTAAGTCTGTTAGAAGTGGATTCCACATAAATCTCAGACAGTTTTAGAACCAGCAGTGTGAATCTTCTAGAACTGATAGCAAGTGTATAAACCCTAGAAGCCACATTTATCACCCTGAAAGTATAGAACTGACAGTGAACCACATGAATGTCCTAGAACTAAAAAAAAAAAATCAACTCAAAGTTCCACATTAGACAGTGTGCAAGTACTTGAACCTACATATATCCCACTGAAAATGTCTGAACTGACAATGAACCATGTGAATCTTCTAGAACTGATGGTGAGTGTATAACCCCTGGAACCTACATGCATCCCTCTGAAAAGTTGTAGAACTGACAGTGAAGCATGTGAATGTTCTAGAACTCAAAGCCAACCACCTGAGAAGTGCAGAACTCACAGCCAGCAGGCTGAATGTGGAACAGTGATGTAAAGACAAGGGGAATCCCTGCTTGGAGCACTTCGGCTAGGCACGTGGGCACCACTCTGCCCCTCAGAGGTGACTTCACAGAGCTCCCCTGGAGCGAGAAACAGACAGAAAAATCAGACAGAACAGAGAGTGGGTGAGATCTGGGCTGGCGGCTGGATTGGTCACAGAACAAGAATGTGGAAAAAATTACACAAATAAGCAACCCACCCCCCATCAGCCGTTTCTGCTTCTTTCACTCCCTCTTTCTCGCTCTCCCTTCTCATTTTTCCCTCTCTCCTCTTTAACGTGTTGACCAGCTGTGGTACATTCTTTCCACCTTATCCCGTGGGTCAAGCAAATCATTTCACCATCTCTCTTCCAGACTACAGAAGGAGTGAGTGTACATTCACATTTCTGTGTGTGTTGCCTGTGAGAGGAAAAAATAACACTGAACAATGAATGAGTTAGTTTATCCAGAAACGTGCAGATTTGGAGAGGGCAGAGGACAGAAAGACAAAAAGAAAGAGAATGCAACGTTATTGACATCCGAGCTGTCTACACCGCAACGTTGCATGATAGCAGTGCAGACGGATTCGTTGTTTATGCCTGCAGTGACTAATTTCATTCTCTAGTTTTTCCCATGTCCTTGGTACACAAACAAAGAACAAGAGATGAAAGAGTTTGTTGGCCTATTCCAAATATGTAATCATCTATGGGAGTGGATGATGTCTGTCTCATGACCAACACTGTGTATGGACTCAAAAGCAACCAAATATGAATAAATTCAAATCTTTTTCTTTTTTTTTTTTTTAAGAGCATGATTTTTTTTTAAGAGAAGTCAAAATCTAAAGTAAAAAACTGGACTTTCTTCATAGGTTTGGATTACATTTATGTTTGATGTGCTGTTCTTTTCTAAAACTTGGCCTGCGTCCCAATGTGCACACTATCCATCCTAAAGTCTGTGATATTAGTCATTTTCAATACTGCTTAGGGCAGATGCAGGGCTGTACTCTTTACAAACAAATGCATTGTGGGAAACTCGGAAAAAGGGAGAAAGGCAAACCCAGATGCTGCCTGTGTGGTAATGATTTCATTTGCAGAGCTTGTCACATGACCACTTGTGGAGTTTGAGGACGATCTGCCTACTAGTGGCCATAACAGACGCTGCATGCAGATGCTCTCCTGGTCCCCATACGAACCCTTTTACTCAGTTACAGAGAAACAGAGCGCACCGCTCTAGGATATGAAAAACACACGAATTTAGCTTTTTCCAAATAAAGTTTTTAATACAAGTTAGTTTTACTGGTGCATAAATAATTTCATTCCATTTGTACTTATTTGAAAATGACTACTTTTAGTTTTTCTTTAGTTTTGGAATACTTAACATCACAAGTTGTTCCATCTGCATGACAACACATAACTGCACCATACTGTAAATAATAATTTAATATGACAAATTCACAACAGTACTGCAGTATACTTTTGGCTGAAAGTGAATTTGCCACATTTTGTTAACCATAAGTTTTTTCAGAAGAAAACATTTACATTACATTTACATTTATTCATTTAGCTGACGCTTTTATCCAAAGCGACTTACAATTGCTATATATGTCAGCGGTCGCACGCCTCTGGAGCAACTAGGGGTTAAGTGTCTTGCTCAGGGACACATTGGTGTCTCACAGCAAAACGCAAATAAAGGAAACACAAATCAGTACCAAATGACAACAAAAATCTATCACAATTTAATTTGAAAAGTTCTTGTTTATGAAACCAGGGGAGATACGGCTGGTTTCCAAAACTGGATGTCCTTATGAGTTAATGGTTTCCAAATGGGTGCAGGAGAGGTGTTTGTGCATGTCTATGGAGGTGAAATGGGGAGAGAGAGAGAGAGAGAGAGAGGAAAAAAAAAAAAAAAAAAAACCGTGTCGACTGGAAACAGGATTTCCTCCAGCCAGCTGTCAGAATTCCCACCCACCCACCAAGCCCGAGACACTACGGAACCGGGTCTTAGTCCTGGATTCGTCATCGCATCAGTCCCCCTGTATTCGAAGGAGCAGAATCAGCAGTGAGAATTTGGAGTCGTCGATATTCGTCCTCCCTCCACAAACAGAATCATAGTGCCTCTTTTTCTCAGAATGTGTAATAGTTCTCTCCATTGGCCACACGTCTTAAAGAAGTGAAATCATTTCCTTGGAACAATGGTCAATTATACAGTTTACCGTCATTATACAAAAAATCTGCACTCCACCAATCCGAATCAATTATTCCACAGCCTGTGCAATATAATTAAGACTACTTATTTACCCTCTTTTGACTTTCTTTGGAGGGGTTCAAACCTTTAACCGATTTGATAATTCATACCCTTTTTCTGTCCAGAAGCCCACCTCCATTTCTCTCTCGTTTCCTATTCTCTCCTCCTCCTTTCCCTATCTGTGCTGGTGGTGCAGATATATGCCAAACTCGTTTGTACTCTTCCCTCGCGTTCTTGCTGTTCCCTCGGTCTATTTTGTTCTGAAACTTGAGCATTTCCAGATGTGCGCTGGAACAGAGGGGTGGTGATGTCATCATGGGCTCTGCTTCCTGCACTGTCTCGGCATCCAAAAATCAGAAACACACACACACACACACACACACACACACACACAAAGCCAAAGAGGAAGATATAAAGGGGGCCTTGGATTTGCCTTGGATGTAGAGAAGGGGAGGAAACAAAAAGAAAGACTGATAGATGATTTTGAAAAGCAGTTTAAGGATGTGAAGACACGTTCTCTCCCACACTACATCTACAAACACAGCGTTACTGCTATATAAGCACCTAAAACGGATTATAAATAGTGAAGAGCTCTTGTAGATTTTGGAGGCTTGTTGCCATTGGCCCTTTACTGACCTTCCAGTCAGTCACCATTAAAAATAAAACCTCTTCAGTGTTTTTCATATTCAGACTTACTGTGAACACAGAACAGCCTAACAAGTGAAGTGACATTCAGCCAAGTATGGTGACCCATACGCGGAATTCGTGCTCTGCATTTAACCCATCCAACGTGCACACACACAGCAGTGGACACACACACACACACAGCAGTGAACACACACCCGGAGCAGTGGGCAGCCATTTATGCTGCGGCACCCGGGGAGCAGTTGGGGGTTCGGTGCCTTGCTCAAGGGCACCTCAGTCGTGGTATTGAGGGTGGAGAGAGCGCTGGACATTCACTCCCCCCACCTACAATCCCTGCCGGCCGGAGACTCGAACCCGCAACCTTCGGATTACAAGTCCAACTCTCTAACCATTAGGCCACGACTTCCCCCCTGGAAGAACTGCACAACTACTCAAAAACCTCAGCAACCATGCACCTAGCAACTGCATTAACACCTCAGCAGCCACAACAACGATTACTAGCATCCAAATAAAAAAGCAAAACCTACACAGTAAACATCTCAGTGACTGCTTAACAACACACTTTCAGTTTAGAACACATTCAGAAACCGCATAGCAACACCCTAGCAACTGCATGTTTACACACAACAACTTAGCACAACTCAGATATTGCATAGCAACGGTGTAAACTACAAATCAACACACTAACAACTCAATTGCGTAGCAACTGTGTAGTGACACACAAAGAGACCAGAATACTTCAGCAACTGCATAGCAACACCATAGTAACTGCAGAATTACACACTAACAAATCAGATCACCTTAAAAACTGCATAGCAACAACCTAGAAACTGCAAAGCAACACACTATCAATTTAAAAGACCTCTGAAATTGAACAATCACATCCTCCTAGCAACTGCAAAGTGACTCAGTGACACCCTAGCAACTTATCACATTAACGACCCAAACACCTCAAAAACTGCATAGCAACACCCTAGAAACTGAACTGCAACACACCATCAATTAAAAACACCTCAGAAACGGCACAATCAGAGCAACTGCAAAGTGACAGTAACAACTCAGAACACCTCAGCAACTGCCTAACAACCTAGTAACCATATAGCAACACTAACAACTCAAAAAAGTTTAGTTTATAAAGCACATTTCAAAACAGAAGTTGCAACCAAAGCGCTGTACAGAGATATTAAAACAAAAATTAAAACAGAATTAGCACACCGTATCAAAACCTTGGAGATAAATGTAAGAATATGGACACCCTCAATTAAAACAAAGAATACAGATACGTTTTTAGGGAAGATTTAAAAGTAGAAACAGAAGGGGGAAACCTCAGCAACTGCATATAGCATTATGTTGGATTTTTTTTTGTACATGCAAGCACCACTCATTTTTCTTCAGACAATGTAAAAATCTAGTGTAGTCGTAATAGTTTTGAACATAAAAAAAACGCATGTTTAAGGTTTCTTTCTCATGCAAACACATTCGCTCTCATTGACTTCAAACTCCCAACTGCACCTGGACATCCCAAAGGCATTGAGTTGCCTCAGTCCAGATGTGTGTGTGAAGTCAAATGGGTCAGCAGCATTTATAGGCAGCGCTGATGGGGGATTCTGTGGAGAAGGGGCCGTGTTTGGATCGTCACTCGGCAACACCACTGTAAATAAATCTGAGTGAAGGATGCACAAAGAAAAGCATGCAGAGTACAAACACACATGTACATCTTTAGACATGCATCTTTCAGAGTAATCGCAGGTCAATATGCTTAATTATTTTAACGACAAAAAGAACATCGTGAACATTATATGCATACAAAATCAATTAGCAAGTAGAATAACAATAATAATAATAATAATAATAATAAGCCTTAAACAATTTACAAAATAACATAGCATATGTCCAAAAAAATTTATAAATTTAATGCCATGGAATATGAATAACCCTAAAAAGGTACCATGGTATTACCATAAAGTATTATGGTAGTAAATAGTACTATTTTTAAAGGAAATATTTGTCTAAGCGGATAAATTAACGAATACATTCGTAGATAAATTAATCTTTTTTTTATTAAACAGAAAGACTCTTTTGGATCTCTTCTGATGAAGTCAGTTCTTTCAGTTTAATAATCAGAATTATTTATGAGGTCATCCACCTCTGTCAAGCTTGAAACAAGTGTCTTTTTAAAAGCGATGTTAAAGCAAATGTTATTTCAAGGGAACATCTGAAGCTCTGAGTCACTTTTCAAGAGAAATGACTGCACCATCATGCAGAAAACCTCACACTGTATTTATTAAAGCAGATGGAGTGAAGATTGACAGTTCAGCAGAGAAGCAGCTCATTACTCTGATCCGGGAGTCCAAACTAGCGGCCAACACCAATATTCACCAAACACTTTCCAGAATATTGCCATGTTTGAACCTCTTTCTCGCTCTCCTGCAAACCGCCCATCCTCAATGACGACTCCGGACGATTACTCAATATTTCTCCACTGGCAGTCTCCACCGCATTTGAAAATCCTTTGCGAGTGAGCAGGGGGCATTTATTTCGATTGGGCAACAAAAATGCATAAAGACTACACCCTCAATGACCTTTTAAGGAGGTTTTGCCCGATTTAGCAGCAAGATCTTCGGTCTTAGCTCCACTGTATTCATGCGGTTCTGCCTTAAAAAAGTCAATGAGAGCTGGATATCTATCTATGGTTGAGAGGCTTTCTTACAGGCCTCCCACATGTGCCTTCGAATATACAAACAATACACAAGAGTCTGAAAAACAAAACATAAATCACTCATCCACTAATCTCATTATTAGTGAAGTCAAGTATTACATTAGAATTTCTCATACTGGGGGTTAGTGAGCTGAGCAAACCTCTAACACTAAATATTAAACTTTGGCCTGTAGCCCTGCACCGTTTGTGCTCCAGACATAAATTATTCCTCAAATTGTCTGACTTGATTTTATTACTTTTCTAAACTTATTTTATGGCTGGAAGTCAATAAAAGAGGAAAATCAGTTAGCAACAACACAGAATACAAGGCAACTACATAGCAACACATTAAAAAAACACCCATTACACCTTAGCAACCAAATAACTGCTCAACAACACTAACAATTCAGAACACCTAAAAAAACTGCATAGCAACACCCTAGAAACTGCACAGCGACACACTAAAATCTCAGAATCCCTGAGCGACTACATAGCAACACCCTAGCAACAAATCAGAACGCCTCCAAAACTGCATAGCAACACCCTAGTAATTAGGACAGCAACATACTAACAATTCAGAACACCCCAAAAACTGCATAGCAACATTTTAGCAATTGCATAGTGACACACTAACAACTCAGGATACCTCAAAAACTCCATAGCAACACCACAACACACTAACAACTCATAACACCTCAATAACTGCATAGTGACACCCTAGCAACTGTGCAGCAACAAACTAACAACTCGGAACACCACAAAAACTGCATAGCAACACCCTAGCAACTGCACAACAACACACTAATAACTCAGAACACCTCAGCAACTGCACTGCAACAGCCTAGAATACCCTGCAACATAGCAGCACACTGAAAAATACCCACACCAACTTAGGAACCACATAACAACGCTTTAGCCACTTCACACAGCACCACTGCATTGTGGAAGTAGGTTTTGTATGGGAAAACACCAGTAAATTCTCTTCATAAAATGTGTCATTATAATACTGATGACATTTCATTTCTTAAATTAATGCTGTATTTTAGTATTCACAGTCTAAAAGACGTAGTAATTATTGATGACTCAGTTCTGCATAACATGGTTCTAGAAGTGGCACGGTTGGGTGGTTTGGTTTGGCGACCCTGTGCCAGTATAAACATGAGCAGAACATTTCCCATGCAAACAACTAATCACACAAACCGGCCATCAACTAATCACAGCTAATTAAATCAATGAGAAATTGTTGGAAAGGTAAACATGAGGCTTTCAGTGGAGTTGAGACCTTGGAGCGGTCAGGATGAGGTAAAACACACGAGTCTGGCGCACACAGACACACGTGGATGGAGCCAGAAAACAGTCATGATATAAAAGAGAAAGAGTACATGGTGAGTAAAAGGTCTTTAGTTTAAATGTGTCATCATATAGTGATCCTAAATTACTCCCCAAGAGGAAACCATTAGGACTTTTCTCCCAGTAAAGGGACATCTAGCAGCAATTGCAATAAAACTAGTGGCAGGGAGCCACAGCCTGAGACAAATTTGTGTCCAAAATATAATACTAGTCTCATTATTTGATCAAATATACAGTAGAAACAGAAATACTGTGAAATATTTTCAGTTTAAAATCACTTTTCTATTTGAATATTATAAAATGTAATTTATTTGTTGCAAAGCTGAATTTTCAGCATCAGTGTCACATGATTCTCCAGAAATCATTCTATGTTGATTTACTCTGATCATGTTGCACGTCGTTAATTCAGCAAGTGACCTCATCAAAATGAAAACTTGTTTAGCATTTTTAATCCAATTTTGTGCATAAAAAGACTGAACTTTTGCCAATCTGATCAAATAATATTAAAGATTGTGGGCCGATAATAAAGGCTTGTGTGTAATACATTTACATTTACATTTATTCATTTAGCTGACGCTTTTATCCAAAGCGACTTACAATTGCTATATATGTCAGAGGTCGCACGCCTCTGGAGCAACTAGGGGTTAAGTGTCTTGCTCAGGGACACATTGGTGTCTCACAGTGGATTCGAACCCAGGTCTCTCACACCAAAGGCATGTGTCTTATCCACTGCGCCATCACCACCCCAGTAGCAGTCCAAAGGTCAAATCAAATGCATGGCAAAACAGAAGTTTTCAAAATAGTAGTTTTTCAAAAACCTGAGAATGCATGTGGATTGATGAAAATTAAATAAGACAAAAAGGAACATATGAACAAGAAAGGGAAGGAAGAGGGATGGGAAATAGAATATAAGAGGGAAGGAAAATGCACATGAGAAGAGTTCCACATGTATATTCAGGCAGGCAACTGTATATCTTCAGCAGGACATGAAAGAAAGACCAGGGACGGGGGAAACAGTGCAGAGAGAGAGCAAAATAGAGGAAAAACAGTCATCATTCTGACTTTCCATCCATCACCCCATCTTTCTGAAGGGGGGCGGGAGATGCGGTCATTGGCCCAGGAGCGCTCAGTATGCTAGAGGTGGTCTGACTGTCTACTGCAAGACATGATGATACAGATACTGTGGTCTGAATCACTCTAAGATGTCATTAACCTCTTAAAGGGATAGTTCACCCATCACCATCATTACTGAATGACTTTCATCCTTCTGTGGAAAAGATCACTCAAATGATCATTGCTTATGGTTTTCAACAAAATTTAAGTCAATAAGAACTGAAGCCTGAAATCCAAAACGATTGAAAAAAATTACAGCATTATAAAAGTAGTTAATTCCTACTATATTCAAATGTGTATGATATGTTTTGTGAAGAATAGATGAAAGTTATTTGTTCATTAGTCAATACTAAATCTTGACATCCAGGAAAATAGTAGCAATGTCTGATTCAGCAAATTGATCCCATGCACAAAATTAAATATGAAATATCAATCTTTATATTTTCAGTTTTCATTCATTTGAGCTAGTTTTAGTAATTTTGTTGTTTGTTTTGCCATTTTTTGTTTTTTCTTTCGGTGTAGTTTTTATTCTTTTCTTTATTTCAGTTTTAGTTATTTTAGTACATCGAGTTCACCAAATTAAAATAAGAAATATTGCCTGGGCAACTAGCTGAAATAAAATAAGTTTTCACTTTTAATATTTCTTATTCCATTGCTGTTAAGTTTTATTTGATCTCAAGTAATGATTTTTTTATGGTTTTAGTTAACTATAATAACCCTGTCTCACACAAAACTATTGTATGATTTATACAATTTTAGATACGCTGTATGTATCTTGTGAATACTTTAAAATATTGTTACTTAAGCATCCTTTTTGAAATCGTAGAAGCTCCAGTGTCCATTCTTTGTAAACACATGGAAACCATTGACTGACATACTATCCAGAATTTCTCTTTCCATTAATGAAACAAGGCCACAAAGGTTTGGGAAGTCACGAATGGCCTAATTTTAAATGAACTCCCCCTTTAAAGAGAGATAAACCTCAAAATGGAAAAGGTTAAAGAATGATCTGGAATGTTCCAGACCAGCAAGAGGAATTCTGTGTGGATGTGGACCGTGGCATCTTTATGAGAGGAAACATACTGTATAAAGACTTCATGATGTCGAGACACTACAAAGTCCATTTGGTGAACAGAGGCCACACTGTGCTCTGGGAAATATTTCTAACCCTCACCTTCTCTGGAAATGACTTGTCTTTGCGGTTTTTGAGACTTGGGATTTTAAATGTCATGGTCCATCTGCCAGAAACCTAGAAAAAAAAAAAAACAGCGCGACTGCATTAGCTAATATTGCCTGTGGGTAGTATGACTGACTAGACTGCAGATTCTGAAGAAATCACGAGTGGTGCTTGCCTGTGTGCAGACCAGAAAGCAAGCTTTCTTGAACCTTCTAGATCTTTGTCCTTCATTCTGTTTTTCTATTTACTTTTCACTTTATTCCCATCTGGTGTGTAGTATTCATGTATTTTTGGCCGAGTAGATCTTTCTCTCACTCTCTTTGCTGAGTAGCAGTGTGACTCAGTCCCGCAGTGATGATGAAATTGGTTTGGGTCCACTGGGTCCAAGTTCTGGCTGGAACGGACAAGAAAAAGCGCCAGTAACACGGAAACTTCTCCTGCAGCCAGAAGAGAGGAAAACATTCACACAACACTGCAAAAACAGATACAGAACAACACAAAAACATCCGCGCCTAGTGACCAGCCACGAACGAGGGACCCCACAACTCTGCTGTGCTTGTTTTGGATGAGCTGACCGTTCCAACTTTGAGATTTACGACAGATAGCTGGACGACTTGCTAATGTCTTTTCTAAATTGTTCCGAAGAAGGCTTCAGGCTGATGTCACATCTCACCAATAGAGAAATTACATAAAATGTGAAAAATATGGCCTACAGTAGCAAATTCTGCCAATAGGCTACTTGCATGCAAACGACCACATTTATTATTTTGTGTGCTACGCTAGGGGTTTACAAACAAAACAAAAAAACATTGCTAACTATACAAGAGTTCTGAAAATTCTAAATTTATTCCAAATTGATAGTGTAATAAACCTCCCAGCGACAAATACTTTGTCTGTCCACAACAGCCAATCAGAACACATTTAAGCTATATGAAGACCAATGAGGTTTTGCGGTGAGGTAATCTGTTAAAGGATCCTTAACAGATCCTTTAAGTGGCTATTCAAGGTTTTTTTTTTTTTTTTAAGGCTATTTTAGTTTTGTTAAGTTGCTTTATTGGGTGAAATTCGAGTCAAAAATTGTGTAGGGGGTTTCAAACAGAAATGCAAAACAACATGACTTGGGCTGAATTCAGAGTAGCATGCTACTGTTAAGTGAAGTGGCTCAAGTATGGTGACCCATACTCAGAATTTGTGCTCTGCAATTAACCCATCCAAAGTCGTGGCCTAATGGTTAGAGAGTCGGACTCGTAATCGAAAGGTTGCGGGTTCGAGTCCCTGGCCGGCAGGGATTGTAGGTGGGGGGAGTGAATGTCCAGCGCTCTCTCCACCCTCAATACCACGACTGAGGTGCCCTTGAGCAAGGCACCGAACCCCCAACTGCTCCCCGGGCGCCGCAGCATAAAATGGCTGCCCACTGCTCCGGGTGTGTGTTCACAGTGTGTGTGTGTGCACGTTGGATGGGTTAAATGCAGAGCACAAATTCTGAGTATGGGTCACCATACTTAGCAGTATGTCACTTCACTTCTAAGTGTACACACACAGCAGCGAACACACACCCGGAGCAGTGGGCAGCCATTTATGCTGCGGTGCCTGGGGAGCAGTTGAGGGTTCGGTGCCTTGCTCAAGGGCACCTCAGTCGTGGTATTGAGGGTGGAGAGAGCGCTGGCCATTCACTCCCCCCACCTACAATCCCTGCCGGCCCGAGACTCGAACCCACAGCCTTTGGATTACGAGTCCGACTCTCTAACCATTAGGCCCGTTATTAATTTTGCAATATAAAAGATCTCTCCAGTATGCCATTTCAAATGAGTCCATTCACCCTTGTACCGCTAAATCTCCTATTGTGGAACCTTTCAAGGAATAGAATAAGGATGATAACTTCTTACTGGAATGCAGTTACACTAAGATTTTCCCCTTAATACACTGCTCACCATGTTGAGGTAACTACAAAACAAATCTTGGTAAAGTCAACATGAAACATCTGCAAACTATTTTACGCAATGTGATATTTTTTCTCCCAAGAAAAAAAAAAAAACCCTTTCCATCAGGAATTGGTTAAAAGGGTCTCTATATGGCAAGTAGATGGAGGGGAGGTGCTAAAAATAAGGGCTCGATGATGTCAGCAGAAATGAAAGTAGTTTCAGAAGCAGAGCTGATGAAAGATTGGTTTTTCTTTAGAATTTGTGTGTAAAGAAAGTAAATGGGGTCAATGTTTGTTGACTTTAAAAGACAGATCGAGTGGTTTTTCAATTTTACACATCACTCTCTCCATCAGTGAAAATCTCATCTTAAGCAGTAAGTCAGATAATTTCACACACGTGTTCGCTCGCAAATCCAGCCACATCGAGGATCATTTCTCACCCTGTGAGTCATGCGCTGGATGACGTGAGCGTTCTGGCTGCTGCGGCGTTGTGTGACCCTCGTTTGTGGTTTTATGAAGGAGACAGAGAACAGATTGGCTTGTCAGAGGTTCATTTTTGAGCAATGTTTGGTTTAAGTGCTACATTGTAATGAAACTCAACATGATAGATTGAGTTTGCTGGATCCGCTGCACTGCTGACTCATACTGTGGAGAATGTGGAAGGGTCACTGCATGCAGGAGGAGGAGAAGAGGAGGAAGAGGTTGGGGCCCCAGAGGGCCACGGGGACCCAACATCTGGATAGCCGACTCGATCTGTAGTGACAACACAATGAAAACGGTGTGAAACATGAGCCGGATCTGGAATAGAAAGATTTGGATCTAAATCCAGTCTGACACTAAATAAAGACAAGAGATATTGAAAGTTTTCAGAAGAAACAGATATCCAGAGTCTGTCTGGAGCTGCAAATCTCAAAAACAGACTTGGCCTTGTAAAACTCGCACACACGTCTGCTTTGGTCATTAGTGAAGGGAAAAAAGCTGGAGGGAAAGAATAAGTGCCGCATTAGTTACTTTTGAACCTCACCTAAACTATTCTATACATCACTGCATCACATTAAAGTAGTTATTTAAGCAGTAAAGTACAAGAGGCTGCGAATAAGAGATCAAGATTTGGCTGTGTAGTGGAAATGAGCACGTATGAGTAAATTAAGAGTAAAACAAGATGGCAAATTTACATTTGCTTGCTTCAGGTAAGCCATAATATTAACAAAATATAACTTTTTTGTTTAATAGTCACTTAACTAAAACAATTAAGCAAATGCATTAAATTGAAACCTTCAACTAGATCTAATCATAAGTAAGCCAAGGTAAGTCATATAGTCTATACCAGTGATGGGCAAAATTGGCCCTTTCAGGCCACTTTCCTGCAGACTTGATCCAGCCCTGATAAAACGCACCTGTCTTTAGCCTTCTAGTAGTCTTGAATACAATGATTAGCTGGTTCAGGTGTGTTTGATTAGGGTTGGAGCTAAACTCTGCAGGACACCGGTCCTCCAGGAGCGAGTTTGGACAGCCCTGTACTATATAGAGCAGGCATTCTCAAATCTGGCCAACTCCTGCAGAGTTTAGCTCTAACCCTAATCAAACACACGTGAGCATGCTGATCAGCCTTCAAGATTATTAGAAAATCACAGGTAGGCGAGTTTGATCAGGGTTGGAGCTAAACTCCGGCAGATTGGACCTCCAGGGAAAGATTTGAGGAACCCTGAAATAGAGATGTACATTGTGAAATGTTGTATTGACCAATCAGCATCCAAGCTTATAAATATCCATTTTATAACGAACAATGCAGGTATATAACTCAATCTCCTTTGATGCCTATTAAACTCCTTTGTGATGGAGTGTGACTGCCACCTAGTGGACTCATCATGTAATCACAGTTTTTTTTGTTGCATATTTTAAATTACCCCCTCCCCAATTCAATATGAATTTAGAATTATTTTTATTCAAAAAAAATTTATTTTATTAAACGTCTAATCAATACAGAAATATTACTACTGCAATAATTTTGCACTGCAAAGAAAAAAAATTATGTAGATTTATAAAATATTTATTGATGTCTTATTTTAAAATCAGCTTTTATTTGGACGGAAAACAGTGTATAAATATGTAAAACTCACACCCCTACATAATACTATTTTCTCAGTTTGTATGACATCCACAGTATATTCCATACTGTATGCATGGCATACCCTATATTTGTAAAATAAGCCTATTAAAGTGTACCAATGTGCAATTTACAATGCGAACAGGCTGTGCAGAATGGTGTGTCCCAGAATGCAATACACTTTCATTTCCAGTGTGACAAATAAAGCAAATGAATGACAAAATTAGGAGTACACAGCAAATACTTTAGTTAGTTTATAGTATATACTGCATGGTGCAGAGTAAACTATACTCTAGTATTCTATTCCAAACTAGCATATTTCAAATAATTTCCAACAAAGAATTAGAAGGCTGATATTTGTGGTTTATATTTAACCAAGGGATAAACATTTCTGAAGCTAATTATTTTGAGAAAAGCTTATGAAAAAAAAAATTGTCTTTGGAATAAGATGAATCATGCACAAGAAGACAGGGACTTCAATTTAAAAAAGTGTGGTTTTTAATATTTGTTTAAAGAAAGAAAAAAAAAAATGGCTAAAAATACAAAGAACTGAAAGCATATTTTTTTTATAGTGCTGCATAAAACAAATAGCAGATATTACACAAATCCTTATTTACAAATCAAGGCATTTGTTGTTTTGAACATATGAACATATTTACAAGATCACATGCAGATATGCGGTGCCACCTGCAGATTTTAAAGAGGACGTCTCATCTGCATGTTCACCTTCTTTGTTTTGGGATGACTTTGTTTCCACTGGTGGCCACCGGGATGAGAAGTTTCCGATACTCCATTGGAAGATATTTCTCTATCAGTATATTCACAGGCATGGTGTCCGTCACAAAGCCCTGCCTAAAAAAATACCAGAAACAAGTACTGGAACATGATAAACAGCCAAATTTGCAAATGTATACAAAAACAAGTCATTCAACTCAATAAATCTTAAAGGAATAGTGAATGACACGCAGTGAATGGGTGCCGTCAGAATGAGAGCCCAAAAAGCGGATAAAAACATCACAATAATTCATACGACTCCAGTCAATCAACTAACATCTTGAAGTGAATTTTTTTTTTTCTCCAGTGAAAAACTCATCTCGTCTGACTCAGGAGAGAAATATGCACCAATTAAGCACGGTTTACAAGTGAAAGTTGGTCCAAAACAGTTCTAAAGTATGTTAGTGGATTTTCAGCTGTTATTATGGACTCATATTGACCAAAAGTGACAGTTTAACCTTAAAAACATCCTAATGATAGATTAGTTTCTTACAAACACACAGCTTTTCACTTCACAAGATGTTAACTGATGGACTGGAGTGGTGTGTATTGTGATGTTTTTATCAGCTGTTTGGACTCATTGTGACGGCACCCATTCACTGCAGAGGATCCATTGGTGAGCAAGTGGTGTAATGCTAAATTTCTCCAAATCTGTTCTGATGACATGGTTCCCACTCTTTCATGAAGACCAGATTCAAGGACTTTCAAGGGGTGCGTCTCAATCAGCTCCCTAGCTCCTGAGCTCGTGAATCAGTTGATCGTGTACAAGAACTCGATCACTGGTAAGTTCCCTAACTCACTGGATGTTGGGACAGTGATCAGTCGAATTCCAGTGACATGACTACGTACAGCGTCAACGGACAACATAGAACGTGACTGCATGAATTAATAAACAGACAGGACCGATCTATTTTTTTGTTATTTTTTATTCTCTTTAAACACATTGTTCTGTTACATGTTCTTCCAACTTCTCAGCTGAATTTTAATTATAAATTTTAAATAAATGTGTTCATTACCTATCTAGCGATGTATGTTTATGTTGAAATAGACAAATTATGTAAAAAAAATTCAAATCTTCTATCGCGTGTCATTTTATTTATGAGTTGGCTTGTGTGGTTTATGTTTCATGCTTCAGAAATGTGACGTTATTTCCGGTAAGGGAGCATAGCATCCCTAGTTTTTGCGGTGCATTGTGGGATTTTTCAGGGAGCAAACGTTCCAGTGCACAAGGGAACTGATTGAGACGCACCCAAGGACTTTTTAAAGCACCATTTATTTTATATCAAGCACCTATCAAATTCACACCCCAGCATATGTAGTGCCATGAAAGACCTTACAGTACTTAACATTTCACCTACACGTAACATTTACATTAAAAATTTCAGAGTAAAAATGTTTTAGATTTAGACCGTTCTGAGCAGTTCAAAGGAATTTAATGAAATCCATTGAAGTCAGTACTGGTAATATTCAAAACCAATTTCTAAAATACTGATAAAATACGCATCAAACTGGGTTTGCTGTAGTTCTGTTACAAGATTTAAATTCGAAAGAATTTCTCAAGTTTTTTAATTAATAAAAAGTGGTTAAATGTTGTAATAAAACGGTAAAACCTCTTAACTTAATAGGACTTTCTATTTGCTTTTAATCTGTACACGCTTTTCACCAAGCTGTTTTTCCAATTTTTCAAGTTCTACATTTTCTCCTTCACTCCATGTCGCAGTAAGTTTTGGGAGTTCATTTTTAGTCCATCTCCTATCCTGAAAAGTCTGTCTTGACTAAAATGAGCTCCTAAAACTTACTGCCAGATTCTGGAAGATAAATTCTTCAAACAGTGGTACAAGAGGATATGCTGCTGGTCCTTCAAGAGTCACTCCCAACTTCGGTCCATAAAGCCTATAAAAATCAGTCTTCATGTATTTCACAATACTTCAGCATGTTATTCTTATTAAGTGAGGGTAATCTTTTAGGATTTTTTACCCATGCAAAATCTCTGAGAACCTGACACCTTGTAATTTTGGCGACTCCAGGAAGGTTCTGGAAAATGATGGCGCTGGAGACTAAATGTTTCCTGATGGTTTCACACCTAATTCTTCACATTAATTCTTTTGCATGTTAACATATGTCTTTTCTTCTCCACCTGTTTTTTTTTTTCTGACCCCGCTGTCCCAATGAACATTTCCCTGTCCAGTGGTCATGCCTTAATTTAGCAATTCCTGTATTGCATTAGTATTGAATATTTCTCATGGGGATTTAATAATTTTTGACTTTTCAGTCCGAGTTAAATCTCTTTTTTGGCTCATTTCATCTGTAAAAGTAAACCTGCCTTTAATAATTCTGCACACCTGAATATAAGGAGTTTTTCCATTTCCAGCCTTCATGGACAATTATATGTCACTTATAAATGATTAAATACAAAATTAATAGTAGTTAAGATTGATGTGGTTTGGAATTGGTAAAATGTGCTTGAAAAAAAAAAAAAAAGATCAGAATATCAACGTGCCTAATAATTATAAAAATCGAAAGTGAACAACGAACACTCATTCAAATGCAATTTCAATATCCCGCATATTGATAGCGCAAATATTATATACAATAATGTTTGCGGGAGCGGGACACACATGTTGTGGGAGTGGGCGGTAATGTTGAGAAACTGAGAGGGAGCAGGCTTAAGAAAACCGTCCCGTGCAGGGCTCTAGGCTGCGCATCAACACACGCTAAGTTTTTTCGCGCTACCCCATCTCGACCCCCAATCATTAATGCTGTTTTGTTCTGTCTTTGACAGCACATATAGGACCATTTTTGAAATAGCGCCATAAACAATTTTGTTTTCAAATACTTTCCAGGCCTTGAATCCATATGTCTGAAATTCAAGTACTTTCAAGAAGCGTGGGAACCCTGTGATGAACAAACAAACTCTACTACATCTTGGATGGCTGGAAAAATGTAACTATTCCTTTTAATATTTACCTTCTCATGAGGAGCTCAAAATCTTCTACCTCAATAGTTTTACGTTTGGCATGAGCAGCATACGCCTCCAGATCGTCTGCTAGCCGTTCAAAGTACTTCTTAAGACTAAAAGGAATTAAAAAAGCACACACAACCAATGGAGGAGATGTAACTTCAAATATTCATGCTGCAATAGGGTAAATAACTGTTCCCTGAGTGCTTACATTTCATTAATGGCAGGATAGACGTCACTGGCCACCTTCGTCTTGGTGAAGTGCTTGAACACGCTCATGACATAACTCTTGGGAAGAGCATCGACCCCCGACTGGCGCTTCTGTCTGGGGGCTCGTTTGGCAACCTGAGGGGCAAGACTGAGATAAATGGGTTTTAGATTTGCATTGGAAGACTGTAAAATCGACACAGGAAGAAGAATGTTGTTGGTAAATTACCCAGTGTTCACTTCTTTAAGGACTGTTGGCGTAGTCTGTGAAGTAAGACTTGAGAAAACTCTCTTCTGTCTTACAAATGCAGGAGTTTTTATGGACAATTCTACAATGGAAAAAAAAAACAAAAAAAACAATTCTAAAGTAAATGCAAGTTTTCCTAGTTATATCTGATTTGCAAGCGATCATTCTTTTGAAATGGTTCTTATTAATAATTGGGAAGAACTCGCTCACAAACGATTCACGCAAACATTGTAATAATACATTTAACAATAAATATTATTGAGTAATGATAATTTAGAATTTGAGTACAAAATTGAGTACAGAATTTGAGAATTTTAGTACAAAGATTTAGGAATTTGTGCACATTTTTAATGTATTGGTTTTTGAACTAGTTCATTGAAAGGATTAATTAAAATGAATTGATTTGCTAAAATGTTGCTGATCCAGTTTATTGAAATGACATTCAAATGAACTGGCTTTCTATAAAGAATTGTTTGTTATTGAACTAGTCTATAAAATTATTCAATCAAATTAACTGATTTACTATGTATAACTGGATGTTGTTAAACCAGTTTTTTTAAATGACTCATTCAAACGCACTGATTTACAAAGATGAACACGATGTGAAAGTGAGAGTCACCTGCTAGGGATGGGCGATATCTTATCGTTTGCGATATACCGTTGAAAATTCTCTTCACGATAAAAATTTGTCTCCTCACGATAATAACGATAAGTCTAGTTGATGACGTAGTTTTGTGCGCGCCCGATTCACTGTTCACGTGCGGAGTGAAAACAAGCATGGCGGAAGGCGGACGTGAGGCTGACAGTGCGTTCACACCGGACGCGACTTGCGCGAATAAATCGCGCTATTCGCGCGTAGTTGGACGCGTGAACATTTTGGGTTTACTCGCTTCATTCGCGCGTGAAATTCACTGCACAACAGACGCGAATTCGCGTCATGGGCAGGGCTTCTGCCAGGCGCACATGTATGACTGCCACAGAGAGCATATGTATAGAATTTCGCTCTAAACGCTCAATTCGCGCTGCGTCATTCGCGCGAATTGCGCGGCAGGATGTCTATTCGCGTCTTTGCATTGACTTAACAGGTAAATCATTCGCGCTTAACGCTTCATTCGCGTCTGGTGTGAACGCACCATGAGGAGGAGCTTGTTGTTACGCCAGGAGCTACCTCCACAATTTGCTACTGGTTTGGTTACAGAAAATCAGATGAGGAGCAAACTACCGTAATATGCAAAGTGTACAGAAAAATGGTGGTTACAAAGAGTGGAAACACGTCCAATTTGAATTTGACATAAAAGATGCCATACTTTTAATAAAGTTAAATATGCCATTTCTGAGATATTACAATGAATTAATTTCTAAAATGTTATGATATGGAAAGCCTGAAACAGATCACAGCAGTATAGCCATACACAGGCTTTCAGTCATCAGCAACGTGGTAAACGTGTGCCAGTAGCCTATGCATATGATTTAATATGAAGCGTCCATAATGCATTATTATGGTTGATAAGAGCAATTAATGGAGATGAGCTGTTGATCATAATTAGCATGGCCATAAGTTGGCTGTGTACAGAAAGTTTCAAGTTAATTGCATTAATAATACTATATGAAATAAACTTAATCTTTAAAACTTAACCTATATCTATATATATATATATATATATATCTATATATATATATATATATATATATATATAATATCGTCATTTGTATCGTTATCGCAATAAATACCTGAAATTATCGTGATTAATTTTTTAGGCCATATCGCCCATCCCTATCACCTGCACTAAGAGCATCGTCATCATCGTCCTCTTCTTCCTCCTCTGGAAATTCAGGGCTATGATTGGGTGGTTCAGAGTCCATCAGCTCCTCCTCCTCTGATTGGTTCGGTTCTTCTTGGGCGTCATCTTCTGCAAGCTCTGGCACATCTTCTTCTGCCAGACTAGCCTCATGTTGCTGTGACCTCTGGTCTGGTGTGCTGAGCTCTGCTGCAGGGTGGAGCTGAGGAAACTCAGGGCTGCCCAGTGGCTCTCTTTCTTCATCTGGAATGTCCTGTAAACTCTCTCTGCCCTCATTGACAAAATCCAAAAGATCTGAACAGAAACGCATTAGGTTTTTAGCTCACAAACAAACTGAATTAGCAATTCATTTCAGTTATCACTGGTGAACTCATTGTCCTCAGGCAGTCTCATTGTCCTCACCTTTCTCTCTGGGGTTCAATCCAGCTCCAAAACTTTTTGTGACTCTCGTGGTGCCTGGAAGTCCCAAGATAGCACCTTCTCCCTCTGAGCGGTGAGCTCTACGAGTTATTCGCAGTAGATACTGTGAGGTGTCAACATTTTCATGTTCAGCTTCAAAAACCTCCTCATCTTCAACGTTCTCATCCTCGACTTCCTCAACGTTCTCATCCTCGACGTTCTCATCCTCGACTTCCTCAACGTTCTCATCCTCGACTTCCTCAACGTTCTCATCCTCGACTTCCTCAACGTTCTCATCCTCGACTTCCTCAACGTTCTCATCCTCGACTTCCTCAACGTTCTCATCCTCGACTTCCTCAACGCTGTCATCCTCAATTTCCACAACGTTCCCAATCTCAACTTCCTCCACAAATTCTCCATCTTGTAGCTCCATATCATGAGATTCAGGAAGTGATTCGGTCATCGCCTGTGTTGGAGCAAGTACGATATCATCTTCTGGAGTCAAATACACATCATCTTGGGATGAAGGCACCGCCTCTTCCTCATCCTGTGATTCCATCTCATGATCTTTTTCTTCTTGAATTAAAGGTTCTGAGTCAGGAACTTCACTGAGTCTCTCAAGACCATGTTCTCTCTCGTTCTCTGCAGAAGGTCCCATTGCATCATCTTTTTTAGGCTGGACATAAAGCTCTGTGACATCACTGAGGCCAAGAGTGAACTTCTGCCAGGAAGAATCTTCTAGAGTTTTTCCATCCTGAAATACAGAGTGATCTAAAAGGAGAGAAAAAACATTTTAGAAACAGACAAAATAGGATGGATGTGAAATTTTAGAGTTTATATAAACCTTGGTTAGGACCCTGCTCCAAGCATTTCTGAACGGCCTCATCAAAAGCATCCACAGACTGCAGCCTCCGATTGGTGACCTTCCTCTGAAGCCCCGCCCTCTCAATGCGCTTCTCTACAAATGGGGTCTTCAAGGTCAGGTTGAGCCCACTGACAGAAAATAAACTTGAATCACACTCAAAATGCCTCAATCATGCAAGTCCCTTACATCTTCTTACAGTACGATAAATCATATTTTAATCATGATCGTTATTTCTACTTTTCTCCATTATGTAAGCAAAATCGTCTGCAAGCTTTTTCCTAAATGGAAAAAAAAAAAAAATGTTGCCCAGTGTTTTCATCTTCCCAACCTGGCAACAATGTGCAAACCAAGCACTGATCATCTAAAAACACCTGCAAACATTTCAGTTGGAGTTGCAAGCTTTTTCTCAAAAGAAAGTATAATAGAGCTTGTCTGTTTTCTTTGTTTGCTGCGACTACATCTGCGAGAAAACCTGAACTGTAACAAATCCAAACATGAACCTCTAATATAGTGTTTGCGATTGTGACTGCTGAATAAATGCACTTGCTTTGTTGTTTTAACAATTTGGAAATGTGGGAATCAATATTACGAATTTCGCTGGTTAAGCTTTTGAGAGAAGATTCTTGTTGTACTGGTTTTTAAATGTAAAGAGTGTGAGAGTATTTATATGATATATGATGAAGTATATCTAATCTAGAACCTAAACAAGGTCAAATAAATCACAAGAGTTGATCTTCTCGAGTTGTATTTATATGAAAGTGCAATAATTCTGATGAAATCCAAAAATAGTTAAAAAGAAAAAAAAGACAATCATGCTTTTTGATCATTTCTGAGCAAAATAAATGTGATTATCAGTTTAACCATTATCGTGCCGCCCTACTATGTATTATATTGTAGTTCCTAATAAATTTAACAACAAGCTAGTGGTTATATTTACTTTCTAATGTCAGTTTTAGTGACTAGGCCAGTCTACTAAGATATAATGGACAAAGCATTTACCTTTTTGAGCCAGAAGACGAATCTAAATCTTGAGAAGCATCTCCTTTCTCCTGAGAGACATCACCTTTATGAAAGACACGCGAGATGTCCTCCATGTTGTCTGAGAATATAGTAAAGGGGTTAGATGATACTAAGTGACTTTGAACATGTAACAAATTATGTGGCGATATTCCAAATATCACCTGGCAGTTGATCGAACTGTTCCTCGAATGCTGACACACTGAAGATGCGCTGCGGTTTCTTGCGGCTCAGTCCTCTGACCACATGCGTCAGGGGTTCAGTGTTCAGAGTCAGGTCAGACAGCTCCACTCCAGACAGACCTCCACTAAGGAAAGCACAGACACATGAACACAACATGAGGAGGATTACAAGCATATGTGATTAAAGAGGTACTGACGTTCTCTCTCCAGCACTGGACTCGGCTGGGTTCGGCTCTGATTCTTGAAGTGCAGGCTGACCTGACATCAGCAACGACGCTTCGGTCTCTGAAACGCACATGGGAGAGTTATTAAAAACAGGGATTTTCTGCTTTCAATTTTCTGATAACTGTCTGTTGAAACGCGTGTACTGTAGAAGCAAATGTAATATTTTATTTTAAAAAAATTTTGGAAGAATTTGCCAAATTAAATCTGATTATTTAGCGATGAGTTATGTCTGTATTGTTATAAGCAGCATCAAAAACTTGTTAACAGTTAAAGACTGGCAAATATTTAGGGTGGAAAAAAAAAATCAAAAAATCAAAATATCTTATAACAGTACAGATAATTGTCAATAGTTATGTTAGTCATTAATACTTAAAAAAAAAAAATTTGAAATGTGATAGAGATTGAGTGAACTAAATACTGCAAATAAAATTAAAACAATATTAATTCAAATAAAACAGAAAAAAACAATAAGCTATAATTACTGCCTTGGCAACTAACTGGGGCTGCAAAACGATTAATCGATTCAAAATAAAAGTTTAGATTTATTATGTATATAAAAATATACATGTATATATTTTAAAAACTATATATATTATATATATATATATATATATATATATATAATAAATAATTTATTTATACTTGTATATAATTTATAATATAAATATATATAAATCTACTATATTTTTCCTTAATATATACATGTATGTGAGTATGTATATATACATAAGTACACACAATACATTTAGTATAAATATTTTTTTTAAACTAATGAAAATTATAAAAAGCACAAATTACAATAGAAAAAAATTTAATTAAAATCTAAACTTTTTAATTTTTAAAATAAAAGTTAACAACAATAAAAGCTCAATAATAAATACCATAAATAAAATTAAAATAACACTGGTACATGCATAACAGCATATCTAGAAAGATCTATTTTAAACCAGGGGCGTCAAAATCAGTTCTTGGAGGGCCGCAGCCCTAAAGAGTTTTGTTCCAACCCTGCTCCAACACACATACTATTCAGTTTTCAATTAAGCCTGAAGGACTTGATTAGTTGGATCGGGGGCCTGTTTCATAAAAAAAAAAAAAAGTTTACCAAATAAGCCAGGTTTATTTCAGTTAGTCTGGCTTATTGTCAGTTGATTTGGTTCAAAATAAGTCAGACTAACTGAAATAAGCCTGGCTTATTTGGTAAACTTGTTTTATGAAACAGGCCCCAGGGGCCTGTACCATGAAGCCGTTTTAACTGGTTAGCGAGGTAAGTTTCAGTTTAGTTTGCACCAATCCTGGGTTTTAAGTTCCATGAAAGTGGCTTGGTTCAAAGCTGCATTCATTGCCTTAGTAACTTTAAGTTTTTAAGTTAGGCTAACCTGCTCCGGGAAAGGTTATGTTCTGAGTTAGAGATCTCAAACTGAAATTGGACCAATCAGATGTGAGCAAAGTGACATGTCTGACACAAAAAAAAAAAAAAAAAAGTAACTCCCCCAGTTTGTCTTGCTCCAAATTAAATGTCACTAGTACTAAAAAATGTCTGGCTTTAATTATAATTACTTATAATTATATAAATAATATAAAATAACTATGATTTATATTATTATTAATCCATTACACAAGCAATTTTAGTTTAAGTTATTATAAATCATTTATTTTAAATTTATGTTAATATATACAGATAGTATGTAATATAAATAAGTTGTAGAATCAATAGATAATGCTTTAAAAATGACTACGTGACCTTACATGTCCGAGTCTATATCGCTGTATATTTACAACCATCGCCGGTTTTACAGACTAAAATGCATGTTTGAGCTGTCTGAGCTGAAAATATCTTGCTCTGACATATTTTAAAATATGTCAGTGTTATTGTTCTGTGTCAAGATGCACACCTTAATGTTTTTCTTCTAAGGCATCTTTGTAAAAGTGGCTTAAATATCTTAATTTAACTAAGGCCTAGTCCTGGCTTAAGCTAAGCCCTGTTTGTGAAACCGGGCCTATATAAACTAAGTTAACAAGTTTCACTTGTGACTGCACTGATAAAATAAGATAATTTATTTGTCCTCTTTCATGAACAAGTAATTTTTTTTTCCATTGTAAATGCATTTAAATTCATCATATTCTTCAATCCTTTAACAAAACCTTTAACCTTTAATCAAGGCTCGTGATTGGCTGTTTGCCAGTGATGTCACACATTCATATGCACGTGCTCCAAAAACCCAGCATCAAAGCCTGAGTTGACAAAGAAAGTTGATGATCAGCATCATGGTACCAACAAAGCCAGATTAGAGTAGTTTGGTTTTGTCAACTTGAAACTAATCCTGTAACTCTGAATTTCTTCATCTACCATCATGGTGGGGAAGTCGTGGCCTAATGGTTAGAGAGTCGGACTCGTAATCCAAAGGTTGCGGGTCCGAGTCTCGGGCCGGCAGGGATTGTAGGTGGGAGGAGTGAATGCAGGGATTAAAGTGAAAAAAATTCTTCTGACTGAAATTTTTTTTCAGGCCAAGTCATATTCCTTTAACCAACACTATTTAAATAGTCGAGACCAATAGCGTGGAAGATGTTTTAAACCGCTTTAATATTGCCAGTTTGCGTATTTTAAAAGCTATTTTATCATCTATGAAAAAATTATACATACCTTGACAAATAATCAACCATCAACATAACTTTTCAGTGCATGTTTTTATTTATCTTATAAGACCAAACAATGTTTTGTGAAACTCTTAATAATTAATAATCTTGAAAGTGCACTCTTGTCTTTGACAACTGATTGCATTAAATTAACTAGCGGTTGTGAGACTGTGAACGACAGGTCATGCTCCGCTATGAAAGAACATATGCGCACTTTTAGATCACACACACGGTCGGCCATAGATGCATTAACCCAGGGGCGTAGCCATCATTTCAAAAGTGTGTGTGTATGTGTGTGTGGGGGGGGGGTGTCTAGTGTTATACCTGTTTTTTTTGTTGTTTTTTTTTCAGTTAACCCTTGTCTAATTGACAGGTTTTATTTTTAATCATACCTTTTTGCTTAATATGCTTTATGATTATATTGTTATATATGATTATAAAATAGAAGGAAAGAAAGATAGAAAAAAGAAAGAAATACAACAGCGTGTCACTGGGACAATACCCTTAAAAGCACATCTTTGTACCTTATTTACCCCAAAAAGTTTCATAGTTGTACATATTGGTACTCTAATGTACTAATATGCACCTTTTTGAGTATAAGTTACAAAGATGTCCTTATAAGGGTACTATTGTTTACATATTTCAGATTGTATTTTGTGAGTGTTGTATGTACAGTACATGGCACACAGTAATGGATACTTGCACATTCACATACTTCTTTATTCTGTTCTGTTCTATTATACATTAGTCTGATTAGTCTATGTTAAAATAAATATCTTATATATTCACTCTCAGCTGTGAATTCACTTCTGCCTCTGTCTACAGCAAATAAAGTAGTGTTTGAAACATGTACATACAGGGAATAGTGACATACAGAAGAAAATAACACATTAAGTACACTGCTGGACAATAACCAATCATTTGTATCCTAAATTATTTTTAACACTTTAGAATGATAAACACATTCACTATTAACTATGACTTTTGCCTCAATAAACTCTTCATTTACTGCTTATTAATAGCTTGTAAGGTAGTCGTTGTAGTTGTTAAGTTTAGGATTATGGGATGCAGAATATGGTCATGAAGAATACAGAATTAATATGTGCTTAAGTACTAATAAACAACCAACATGCAAGCTAATAATCACCTACTGTAGTTAAAAATGATAGCTGAGAAGTTGTTCATCATACTAATGTTATTTTTAATTTTTCCATATTTGACTAATTATGTGTTTTCTATGATTGGTCCATATATAATTGTACAAACGATCGTGTATTAATAGATTTTATACAATGTAAAAACAGCCAGGTGTTAAAAGCCACTCTATCAGTTCTTCTCAGCTGTGAAGTTTGTATTTCTTGCGTGTCGTCCTAATTCTGTCCTAACAAACCTAGGCTGACTGTTTCTTGTTCATTCTTGACAACACATAAAAACGTCAAATTAGTGCAATAATGACAGAGCACCCCTAAATGAAGATCGGTCCTGTATCAGATCAGTGCTTGCATGTTTGATTGAAATACATCATGTAGAATTGGCAGAGTGTCACAATGCTGCAAACGCGGTAAAATCTCAGTTCAACATTATCTTTATTCTTATTCGAAGGGTTCTGATAACATACATGCGTGTCAAAATAAAAGATGTTACAAAAGAGTTACGGAAAAATACACTGAAAATAAATAAGTGCATGTTTGTCCAGGCAGTTTTTTGTTTTCTCCATATAATGAACATAAAAACTCGCTAATTATTCAACAAGAGCAATAGGCACAGTCGCTGAACACATGCCAACTTACGCTGCTTGACTTCTTCGTAAAAAAAGGAGTGAAGAGTTTCTTGCCGCTTTGAACTCATCTCGACCTCTAATGAATGATGGATACAGCGCGGGACCGCGGCCGCGAGCCTGGGCTTGTCGTGACGTCACAAACTGAGTGACTGATTGCCATGGAAACGTAAACGTCATGTATAAATTATCCTGTCTCTTTGAATTTTAAATCATTCTGCATTTATATACATTGCTCCATTAAAAACTCAAGTTGCCGAGAACACAACTGTCCAATGAAAAAGTGCGGGGGACGAATTTACTTTTTTATAAAAAGTGGGGGACACGCGTCCCCCGCGTAATCTACGCCCCTGCATTAACCTCCGTTGTGGTACTTGTCGCACCAGGCAGGGAGCATGTGTACTGTAGAGCATTGTGACTAGCTTCTGATTGATGGCGAGCTAGCACTTTTTTTGCCATTATTGCCATATTGAAGTCTCCTGTGGCATACTGTGCAAAGACACGTACCTGGCTGTTTGATTTTTTTAGCCCACGAACTAAAAGGCTTGCCATTCTCCCCCATTTCGCCAAGCCAAGCCCATCTCCATTTATTTTTTACACTTTTATCGATCTCTGATACATCGGAGCCTTCCTGCATTATAAGTGTGTCCATGCTATCTGAAATATAGTTCTACCTCAGCTGTAGCCTGACATGCAAAAAATAAACATATTAGAATAACTTTTAAAATGGATTGAACACACGGAGCACTTTTTTCCGTGAGCGGGAAAAGAAAACCCGGAGTGGATCCACAGCGGAGTGATTACAGAACGCTTCGAGAGGAGAGAGGAACTTGCTTTCACTCCACTCCAGGCTTTGATCACATCCCCCTCAGCAGGCTGAATACACCTCATCTTTCCTTAATTTAAGACCTATTCAAACTGAAATTAAGACATTTATTACACTATTTGAGAAATGTAAGACTATTTACGGCCTTAAAATTGTGAAAAGTGAATTTAAGACATTAAGGACAGGCGGAACCCTGCAATTGACGGAAATCCGTCATAGACACGTTGCAATTAACGGAAATCCGTCGTAGCGACGGAGAACTTTAATCCCTGAGTGAATGTCCAGCGCTCTCTCCACCCTCAATACCACGACTGAGGTGCCCTTGAGCAAGGCACCGAACCCCCAACTGCTCCCCGGGCGCCGCAGCATAAATGGCTGCCCACTGCTCCGGGTGTGTGTTCACGGTGTGTGTGTGCACGTTGGATGGGTTAAATGCAGAGCACAAATTCCGAGTATGGGTCACCATACTTGGCAGTATGTCACTTCACTTCATTCATTCATTCATTCATGGTGCAGGCCCCAGGAGTGTTTAATTAGGGTTGCATCTAAACTCTGCAGGGCTCTGGCCCTCCAGGAATTGAGTTCGACACCCCTGTATTAAACTATAAACATTTCCAGGACTGGAAATCAATAATTCCAAGGAAAACAGGTTTTCCCTGGACTATTTATCTTTAATAACACACATAACTGTGTGTTTCTTGACACTATTGGTACATTCTTAAACCTTGGCTGTGAGTTTTGACTGACCCATCTGAATGATCCCCCTGAGCAGACCACGAGTGGTCAAGTCCTCGTCATACACTGGGGATGGGGCCGTGACAGGAGGGTTTGTATTTGCCACTGCTGACCTCGACCGTTTAGATGAAGGGAGGGGTGACAAGGAGGCACTCTGAAACAGAAGAAAAATGTATCAGGGATGTAATCATGTAGAACATGGGTGTCCAACTCAGTTCTTGGAGGGCCGCAGCCCTGCAGAGTTTTGTTCCAACCCTGCTCCAACACACATATTATGCAGTTTTCAATTAAGCCTGAAGGACTTGATTAGTTGGATCAGGTGCGTTTAATTAGGGTTACATCTAAACTCTGCAGGGTTCCGGGAACTGAGTTTGATACCCCTGATGTACAACATGCATTTGCAACAAATCAGGGGTTCCCAAACTCGTTCCTGGAGCCTCCCCAACACTGCACATTTTGTCTCGAAGCCTGTCGCAATAATCAAAATATCGACATCACGCAATAAATGTACATGACCTCAATCATTTTTGGTGACGCAATATATCACCCATTTACTTAAATTTATGTCACCATGTTTTGTACATTCCATTTGTGCCAGTGTCTTTTGCAGCTTCTCGTACATGACGTGGTGTAGTCATGAGGTGCTACTAGTTCAAATTTAAAAAATGCTTCTACAAAAAAAAAAAAAAAAAAGTTTCATCTGCAGGTATGGTCTTGTTTAGTGATCTGTGCCTGTGCGCATACGGACATCTGACTGCTAAGTAGTGATTGTGTTTTTCAGCAATAGTCTGGCCCATTAATTTACAGAGAACACAAGGTCAGGGTAGATGGAAAAATCTCCATACAAGTTTTGTAGATTTTTCTTTTTTTCTACTTGTTACTTTGCACTTTTTGTTAGAAAGTGTTTATTTACTATTTATTTAAGGTATCTAATATTTTGATACTTAATTTCCATGCTCTAAATATTCTTAAATTAAAAGTTTGTTGTCATTTGGAAGAGTGCAGGCCTTCTTGCATTACTATGCTGTTGCATTGATTATATATTCAGTGGCATAAAATGGTCTTTAAAATGACAATGATATCGCAATTAATTCTGGGGCAATATATCCCACAACAAAAAGTTGTTATTGTGACAGGCCTAGGTGTCTCCTTTATCAATCACACCTGATTCAACTCATCAGCTCATTAGTAGCAACTCCAAGACCTGAAATGGGTGTGTCAGACAAAATAGACATGCAAAATGTGTTTGGGAACCCCTGCAACACATCAAACTGCTTATTTAAACACCACACAAACCTCATGGAGCTTCTTCTTGAGTCTGTGTCGTAAGGCAGATCCAGGACTCTCCAGTCCAGGGGTGTTTTTTAGCCTCATACTCCGCCGTACATTTGTTGTACTGAAACACATGTGAAATATATATATACACAAACTTTATAGAATACATAATATAACAAATAGAGAAAATACAATTCTCTCTGTATGGATGTTTCGCATTGTTGTGTCTCTGATGGTTTTAATTCATTTTAAAAGGTAATGAATACAAATTGTTTACTAGTATAATAAAATAACTTTCCCTTCATACCAATTTTTGTATTTAGCCGTTACTCATACACTTCGAACAATTATTAACTTGTCTGTTTGTTTACATATTTTAACCGTGTTCGCATAAATCTATTTAAAAGTAAGACAAAAATCTGAAATCATATTGGCCATTTTTATTTGTAACGTTATATAAAACTTAAGTGACATTTGAGATGAATCACCTTCTGGTTACAGGAGATCTGGGTAACTCTGTGTGAAGGACCCTCCTCAGCAAAACCCGAGCAGAAATATCCTCTTCTGTTGAATCCATCGTTTCTTATCGTAGTTTTTCACACAATTAACAATTTTCAAAAGCTACAGAACTTTAACAAGAGCAAAATCAAAGTAAACAAAGAAAAGCATCGCCAATTCATACGTTCGAGGTTTGAAAATGGAAGTCTCACACATCTCCCGCTCGTTAGTTCAAGTAAATCTCGCGATATTTTATCAACCCCCGCTCGTTAGTTCAAGTGAATCTCGCGATATTTTATAAATCGTTTCATAGGCTGGGAAGTGTACTGCACTCAAGGGGGCGCTCGGCGGCACAGACAGTGCTTAGACTAAACCAGGATTAGGCCATAGTTCAATTAAGACATTTAACTCATTTTTATCAACGTACTTAGAAAAAAAACATTGCAGGTGTGCATCTTGAGACAAAACAAAGGCCTGATATATTTTAAGATCAGTCAGTGCAAGTTTCTTTCAGTTGAAACAGCTCAGATTTACATTTTAGTCGAGGATTAGGTTTAAACCTGGTCTGTGAAACCAGGGGTCCATGTAATAAATTAATATGTAATTTATATAAGGGATTCTGTGATCGGTGAATCCTCCTGACCAGTGTTGAGAAGAGGATCTTAAACCAGATTGCACCTAAATAATCACACCGAGGAACTTTAACATCGCTGCATATAAAAATTACAAATAAAATAACGTTAAATATTTTTACAACCACGCCCCACTTCATTCTAACTCACTGACATTTCATGCTGAGGATTACAGGTTTGGATAAAGAAATTGTGATGTGAATTTTTTTGTTGTTATTGTTGGGCAGAATGAAAAGGTTTGTTGGAAATAGCCTGTGCAAATGTTATATTCACACGAATATATTAGACTTTTATAAAACTTTAGCATAGTTTCTTATTGTGAGTTGTTTATAGACGTAATTTACCACTGAGAAGGGATGCTTTGTGGTTTTGAGCTGTGATATGAATCATGCACTTCATGCAACAATGAGACAAAACCATGCAAAAAAAACTTGGTTAGAGATGCCACGAAGTAGGTGGCAATGCCTTAACCATATGTGTGTTGAAGGTCACTAGGACCTCTTCCATCCTTGTCAAGGGGAGTGCTAACCTTCTCTCCTTTCATACAACACGAAAAACTTGTGCTTTCTCAGAGAATATAAAGGGTGGTAGCAGCCCATACTGCTCAACGACGGTGACAATTGTAAAATTTTAAAAACTTACTTAATTCTTATGGTATGTATTACATGTGTGTATACATGTTTATATATATATATATATGTATATATATACACTTTATACGCGTATTATTTGGATTTATTTATTTTTAAAGTTATTTTTGCCACGCTTAGGCGACGCGCATTGCTTTCTCATTTGCATATCCGACATGTCGACCAATCACAACGAGGTGACGTCACAGACTCTTGCCCAGGAAGTAAACACAAGCCAATGCAGCGTAAAAGTCGTTGTCGCAAAACAACTGTTCCATGTATGTTGTGTCTGTTACACTAAAGCTTTTACCTGGATTAACAAAGCTGCTTCTCGCTTCTCTCGTATAGATTTTTGGCTGATCTCTAAATCTATTGATATTCAATGCACTTCAGTTGATATTCTTCCAACACCCCTAACTGACCATAAGGCAATTCTATATATAAAAAAAAAAAAAGCTCTCTGCTGAAAAAAAACAAACAATAGAACTCTGCCCAAAACACAATGGAAAATGTAATGGATTTAATGGTTATAATGGGAATTGTATTGTTTTAATGGAAACTATAATGGTGTCTACTGGTTTGTGATGCATTATATTGGTGGGATGTTAAATCTTATTGGAAAAATGCCCAAAACACACAACAAAAAGGAATTTTGTAATGGTTTTACTGGAAAAAGCTAATGGTTTATAATGGTATTTTAATGGAAAACATTGGAATTTCTGTGATGGTTTCTATTGTTTTGTTTTTTAGCAGGGTCTGTAAACACTTTAACTCATAAAACTTCATACTGGAAATTAAATAGCTCTCTGTTATCTTATAATACCGCTAAGATTAAAATGTATTATTTTATTAACCATTATTGGAAAAAAAGCTTTAAGGGAACGTTCTTTTAGTAATAATTGGGAGTTATTAAAATTTGATAAGCTATGGAGAGTGCACTTGCTAAAAGCTGAGGAAGAGATGGTTATTAGTGACATTGCCTCCTGAAAATCTTTCAAATGATGAAACTGTTTCACTTTGCAATTTACAAAACCAGCTTGATACTATATATAAATGTAAAGCTGAAGGTGCTTTTGTGCGATCTAGGAGGAGGTGGATGGAGCAAGGCGAACAAAATTCTGCATACCTCTTCAGATTAGAGAAGTCAATTACAATAGCATGTCTATAAACTCAGCGTTGATGGTATCATTACAGATGACCCTAAGACAATCTCAAATTATTGCTTTAATTTTTATAAATTGCTAGATATCTCTAGGGTTGATGTAGATGACACATTCTCTTTCTTAAGACTCGACTGTTGATTTGATTTCTGTAGAGGCAGATGACAAAAATCAATGTGATAGCCCTATCTCTCTTGAGGAAGTTGTCGATTCCATTAATCATCTTAAAATTCACAAGCCTCCGGGGAATGATGGTATTACAACAGAATTTTATACGACATTCTCTGAACCTTCAGCTCCTTTCCTTGAAGAAGTCTATGAAGAGAGTATTCTGAAATCATCTCTTCCTCCTATCTTGACACAAGGTGTAATCACTCTGATCCCAAAAGATAAAAAGGATCCACTCCTTATTGAAAATTGGCATCCAATCTGTTTACTTAACACTGATTACAAAATTCTTTCTCAACTCTTTCCCCAGAGATTACAGAAAATTATTAGCTTTTTAATCAATTAATCACAGTCTGGCTTTATTCAAAATAGGCATATTTCTACTAATATCAGATTAATTTCAGATATTCTAATCAGATTTGATTTCTGAAGACAGTTTCATCTCTTTTTTAGATTTCTATACAAGGCATTTGTCACAGTGGAACATTCATTTATTTTTCGATGTCTTCAAAATTTTGGTTTTGGTGATTTTTTTATAATGCCATCAGGACACTTTATGCTAACAGTAACTGTTCACTCAAATTTAGTTTTGGTATGTCAGCCAGATTCAACCTTCTGATGGGTATTAGGCAAGGATGCCCTATCTCTTCCTTCTTGTTGGCCAGATTTTCTCACATTTTATTAATAAAAGTATCTTGAAAGGCATTCTCATTGCAGAAAGGGAAATAAAGAACAGCCAATTAGCAAATGATACTGCTCTTTTTTTAAGAGATGCCTCTTGGGTCCCTATTGCAATTAGCATTGTTGATCAATTTTCTAAAGCTTCTGGTCTATGGAATTATTTTTGTGTCAATAAAAATGAACATAACTTTATAAAAACAAACGTAACTTTTCCAGAAACGATCAAAAATATGCCATTACAAAAGAAGAAAAACACAATGAAAATGAAAAAAATTAACTCAGTCGCACAAATGTAACATGCTCTTCAAATAGGCTTAATTCTTTGTTAATGATTTTCATAGATTCGTTTTCGCAAATCGTGGATTCTGAATGCGTTGCAACAGATTTCGCTTACGCTTCGCAAATTTTCGTTGTTTTGGCACAAACCTCTCGTGGGGGCGGGCTTAACAGCGATCCACTCTGATTGGCTAGTGAGCTTTTGATGGAGCTTTTTGATCAGGTTCAGCTCACTTTTTGGCACAAAATTGTCCCCAAAATATGGTTATGTACGTATACACACACACACACACAAAGTGATACACTGAGACAATAATTCATTAATTTTCCCCCTCTATCTTTAATTGGCACAGTTAACACATACAAAGTATTCAGTGCTCAAAAACACAAGCATAACAAATAGAACACAAACAAAAAAGTGCAAAACAAACATTTGGCAGACCCCACCAAAAGAGATAAAAAAAAAATAAAAACATTTAAATTCATTTTGCAAAGCAGAGAAAAAAAAAAGGGACATTTTTATTAATCAAAATTTAAAAATAGACTCTTACCATGGATTGGTAGTTCACTCTTATTTATAGACTTGTATGTATAGATATACATATATATATTTATAATTCTCTGATTCGGGGAATGGTGTTTTGAAGCCCCAAATAGAGCAGGTAAGGGCCGAGGGCAAATTATTCATATCACTGACATGTATATGTCATATGGTGATAGCCGGCAAAATATAACAGTGCTGAAAAGGCTGAAATGAAGTTGTTTAGCAATTGTTTTGTTCTCAAAGAGAGACAGAGCACTTGAGAAAGTGTGTATGTTCGGAAGACATACGAAATGACGTTTTCCTCTTCAAGATGGTGAGATGTTCTTAACCATTTCTTATTTATAACACATTTTTATATTTACAGGTTCATCACTAGCGAGTGAGTCAGTTATTCTGAGAGGCTGCTCAATTCATTCAACATAAAACATCATAATTCATCAATAAGCGCTTTGTTAAACATAATAAAAGCATTAAATAGCAGATCTGTGGCATGTGCTGTTCCATGATGCTGCCTGTAGAGATGTAGATGATTTGGGCTTCAACCCTGCTTAATCAATAATAATAAAAGAAAAAACAAAACAAAATTTTAAATATCTAAAACCTCTCCTGGACCCAAAATGACTGTGTGAGAGAACTAAAAATATATATATATATATATAAAAAGAAAAGTTAAAGTTATGTGCCTCAGGGATGGTGAGTAAACAGTGGAAGATGATGAAATTACAAAATATAATCTCTTCACACACACAAAAAAAAAATCCCCTTCGCCAAACCACAGTGATTACATCAAAAAGTGAAAAAAATCAGTTGAATTAAAAACCTCCAAGTCTATTCTTCAGGTTAAGTGAGCCATACAAACGCTCACAGCTCACATGATGCATGTTAAATGTCTGGTTAACCTGTACATTTGGCTCAGAGTAAATTTAAACCATTACATATATATTTAACCGGCGAAACCAATGAGGTCGCGAGGTTCTCGGCTGGGTGCTCCACAGGTTAAAACCATGAAGACATGAACAAAACAGCTGTCACAATAAATACATACCCATATCAACAGGACATTAGCATATACATGAGTGTAAATGCCTGACAAACAAAAACAGTGTTTGAGCATGATGATTGGATGGTTAAGGTAAAGCAAGAAGTCTTAATAGATGAAATGAATGAAAATGTAAATCGCTGAAGGGACGTTAGATAAAAATGAGTTGGATAAGATGACAGAGACAGACAGTATTAGTAATTGCACTGGAAGGGCGGAGACAGAGGAGGTGCCAGGGCAAGCAGACATGCTATTGGCCAGTGAAGCCCCGCCCCTGATGTGTGCCACAGCCATGTGATAACCAGCTGTTATCTTTGGAAGGTGGAGTCAAAGGGTCTAAAGGGGTGTGGCCTGATGAAGGAGTGACATCATGAAGAACTATAATGCTGCGCTCCATTCAACTCGAGAAAGATTCCAGCTTGCAACTTGGAAAAGTGCAATCGAAGGGCACTTAAAGACATTTCACATCATACAAACAAATGTATGAATGATTTAAAGTTTATATATATGAATGTTTTTAACTGTGTAAAACATGATTTGTTGATGAGCATACACCTGTAAAACATGCTCGCATTGCCATTTTATTTCTTTATACACAAAGTTTAGAATGTTTTTGAAAGAAGTCTCTTCTGCTCACCAAGGCTGGAATTATTTGATCAAAAATACAGCAAAAACAGTAATATTGTGAAATATTATTACAATTTAAAATATCTGTTGTCTTATATTTTAAAATGTAATTTTAATATTCTTTTGAAACTTTAATACACTAGCATTCAAAAGTTTGAGGTAAAGGTGACAGTAAAGATATTTATAATGTTACAAAAGATTTTTGTTTCAAATCATTTCTGTGTTTTGAACTTTCTGTTCATCAAATAAAAATCGCGGTTTCAGCAGCAAAAAATTTTTTTTGCATTGATGATGATAAAAACCATTATTAATAACTGAGCACCAATCATAATTGAGCAGCAAATCGGCATATTAGAATGATTTCTGAAGGATCTGATGGAGTAATGATGCTGAAAATTCAGCTTTGCAACACAGGAATAAATTAAATTTTAAAACATACTTAAAAACAAAATAGTTATTATAAAGTGTAAAAATATTCAATTTTTTTTACAGATTCTACTGTATTTTTATTTTAATAAATGCAGCCTTAGTGAGTAGAATAGACTTCTTTCAAAACATTAAAAATCTTAATTTTTCCCAACTTTTGACCAGTAGTGTACATCATCTTTCGAGCATCAAGCTATATATAGCAGGAATATGAATGGAGCACAGCACTGTTTGTGGTACCAAAAATTCAGCTTCTTTAACAGACCACATTCCCAGGGTTTTAGTTCGAGAAAGGCGAGGAAATCGGACACAAGACAACCACACACACATACACTCACTCGCACAGGCTGAGAGAAACGTTAGCGGCGTTCAGCAGCGATGAATAGCCATAAAGCAAAATGATATATGCAGATCATATTCACCTCATTATAAAATAACAGACAGGTAATAAATCTAAATGCCATAATATTTCTCTGATTCGCTGTTAAAGTTCCTCTCTACAGCAGGAGAATTTAGGCCGAGAGGTCTCTATAGCCTCTTCCTCTCACTTCTTTCACTGTTCCTCTCTTTATTTTGTGTCTGTCTCTCATCTGTCTCACTCTAGGGCGGTTCATGGAGGGTAGGCAGTAGTTTCCCCCACATGTGGCTGCTGTTTGCCCTGCACCACTGAGTCCTCCTTCCATACTTTACGAATCTGCAGTCATACAAACAAACAAACATATGAAAAACAAAAGAAAAAACATGTTAGACTCGGTGAAGGGATGGATTCATGCCCTCTATGAAAGGCTTTTCAAACTATAACTAACCCTGGGTTATCTTCTTTTTAGTTTTAGTTCATTTCCATTGTTGTTTCTGTTTTATTTATATACGATTATAGTATTTATTAGCTGTTATTTTTCATTTTAATTAGCAAGTTCTAACAATTCTGTTATGTGCTTTTGTCGCTTTTATTAGTTATTGTTTTTCTTAGTTTTAGAATTTTTTGCTTTAGTGACTTATTTTATTTTATAAAGTGTCAAGGCAACATTTAAATTTTTTAAAGCTTTTTTTTAACGCTTAAGTTTTAACGCTTAAATATTTCTTTTCAGCTTTATTCCAATTCGCACATAACATAGAAAATAAAATAAAAAATCTTTCCCATAATTTAATAATTTGGTTTTAGGTAAATCATGGTCACAATTTAAATTAATTGAAACAATGTACAACATGCCCACGATTTAAGTAAAACAAGGGAACAAATTAATAAGCCCTGAGAACAATTTCTTAATTGCGCTACTAATTTTAAAACTACAGTGCCAAATGTACAAAACAATTAACCCGTGATAAACTAACCGTGTGAAACATGGAACAAGATAATCCAGGGTTAAAAATAACTATGATAACAAGTGTGAAAAGCCAATTTAAATGCACCCCTAAACACACAGACATATGGCATAAATGCTTAAATGAACTGTACAGTTACAAAATGAACTGGAAAATGACAATAAACAACACATAGGATAGTTTGTAGCATGATTTATAATATGAATGATTTGTAGGCAACAAAATCCAGGAGTTCTTGGTTGAATTCAAGAATAAAAGTGACCTGAAACACACTCAAACATGCATTTATGCAGTGAAAAACTGCCAAAAACTCACTCAAACAGTCAGGTTTGCAGAAACAGAGCACTCCGATTAAATTTTAGTATGCTTTTCTCAACAATCAAGATTTGCATGAAGGTTATGTCTCTGTTGGTTTGTGAATTGTATCTGGGTTTTGTGTGTGTGTCTGTTTGCACCTCATATTGCAGACGATTCTAACTTAAAGGTGGCATAAGTAGGTTCATGCATGTTTAAACTGAAATAAAAGTCAGACTCCAACCCTTCGTTCAGAGGAAATCACACTCGTGGAGTATTAAACTGTTTTAAATGTCAAAAGCAATTAATTCTAGATCTCTTCAGCCACACACTGTTAATGCACTCAAATAGTACTCTGTGTCTCACCCTCAGAAAGATAAACACTTCTCCAGGAAAACACATCTGTGAGGAAACATTCAGAAAAGGTTCATATTCACGTCATATTTCATCTCAGCTCTTAGGAATAAAGATCAGGAGCACCAAACATGATTGTGTGAACGTGACGCATACTATGCGATCATGATTTATGAATGCATACTTTGCTTTTACACATTTATATTATGTTTTTGTAAATGTCTATGTATCATATGTTTTTTCCAGGGTTATTTTTTCTTTTTAAGACTATCAAGCACAAGTGTTGAGATTGAACACAATGTGAACAAATAATACAGCTAAAGAAGCAAAAAGGTCTAACACGTATTAGCAAATGATGGGATTTTCACAAATATATTATCATAACGATACTTTTTTATGCTACTTGTAAACCGTTTATTATTACTAGTGCTTGACTAGTGGTTATGAAAATGGTTTTTCGGGGAAAAACACTAGCATAATTTGACCTTAAGTTCATTTACATATGAAAACAGTACAAAAACTTGCATGTGTCTCCTATTATGTGTGTGTGTTGCATTTGTCTGTACATTAGTTGGAGTGATCTAACATGCACTGCTACTCAAAATGACAAGATACTACCGCCATATTAAACTATGGTGGGCTAATATCTAGAACCATCATGTGCCGCTAAGACACATACAATCATTTAGTCATTAAGTTTCAGAAAAAAAGTATGCGGCTTTACCAAAAACAGTCACATTGTTGGCTTGGAGAGATCCAGGATCTCACACACACACACACACACACACACACCCTAGCCGTCTCCTTTAATGTTCATACACAAACACACTTCTGAGATCACAGGACCTAAAGCTTTGGGTCATATGTAGGTTATGGCACCTTTGGCGTTGGAGTCCAGAAAGACCTCGACGTAGGAAGTAGGGACGTAACCTTCCTCTTCCTCGTTTCTTCTAACACGCGTCCATCCGTCACCTTTATCTTCCTCTATTACATACAAGAGCTCACCCTCCGTTACTGAGATGGTGCCTTCATTAACACCTACAGAGATAATTGGAAGAAACTCAATCAATCAATCCATCAATAAATAATTAAAATATGTATATACACTACAGTTTAAAAGTTTGGGGTCAGTAAGATTATTTCATGTTTTTAAAAGAAGTATCTTCTGCTCAGCAAGCCTGCATTTATTTGATCAAAAATACAGTAAAATCTGTAATATTGTGAAATATTATTACAATTCAAAATAAGTGTTTTCTATTCAAATATATTGTAAAATGTAATTTATTCCTGTGATACAAAGCTGAATTCTAAGCATCATTACTCCAGTCTTAGTGTCACATGATCCTTCAGAAATCATTCTAATATCCTGATTTCAAGAAACATTTCTTATTATTATTATTCATTTTGAAAACGGTTGTGCTGCTTCATATTTTTGTGAAAACTAAGATACTTTTTCAGAATAATTTGATGAATAGAATGTTCAAAAGAACATTATTTTTTTGAAACAGAAATCTTTTGTAATATTTTAAATGTCTGTACTATCACTTTTGATCAATTGAATGTGTCCTTGATGAATAAAAGTGTTTATGTCTTAAAAAATCAATTACTGGCCTCAGTACGGTAACACTTGCTATAAGGTTCCATTAGTTAACATGAGTTAATGCATTAATTAACAATTTACTAACAATGAGCATTTCAGTATTTATTAGTTAACAAGGATACAAATGTTCACTGTTAGTTCATACATTGATAGATGCATTAATAAAAGTAAAAAAAAATAATAAAAAATTAAATGCTTAAGTATTTTTCATGGTTATTTCTAATGTAGTTAACTGATGTTAACAAATGGAATCTTATTATAAAGTGTTACTATACATATTACCATATACATACATGAAGAAATCACTTTTTTTAGGTTTTATTACTTAAGATGCTGCATATATATATATATATATATATATATATATATGTCAACAGCAGTTAGACTGTTTAATTGCAGTAACAATACTGTGTAGTATGGTTGCATGTTTTTAGTATGTTTTTTATTGTATTGTGGTTGGTCTCGTGGAGTATGCAGTAACAAGTGAATTTCCCCAGTGTGGGATTAATAAAGTCTATCAAATCAAATCAAATCTGCATTTGACAACAGACAGTGAGGCAGCTCACTAGGGTTTGAAATCGAGCCCATATTTTTGCTGTAAATGTTCGTTTAATTATGTATTTGTATTGTTTATAATGCATTTATACATGAAATACCTTCAAACTGGTAGAGGGCTTTGCAGGTGCCGATAGTGGGTAGCATTTCTTCATCCGGGTCATCAAATTCATCTCCTGACTCCGCTGTTTCGGGCTGGACTTTGCTCTGGACCTCAGAACTCGGTTCCTCTGTATAACTGCCATCCGGACTGCTCCATCACACACACGCACACACACACACACGCACACAATAACTATAGCACCTGTTTGCAAAGTACTGTGATTGTAAAGTGACTGTAAGTGTAGGTCTATGTTAATATTAACAATAATAATAATCTTATTTGATCATTTTGTGTGTGTGAGAGTGTGTACCTCTCTCTATCTTGTGCGCAGTTGTTGTTGTTGGTGGTGGGTGGTGTGCTGTTTTGGGTCTCGTACAGGGCACTCAGCCTCCGTGGAGGGTCACTCTTTGTTGGCATCCTTCCTTCGACCTCCGCTAACCAGCCCTAAAACACACACACACACACACACACACACACACACACACACACACACTCATTTCCACTGAACTGAACCTCTCATCCAGGCCTGTGCTATATTAAATGACACGCACCTCGAATTTCTGAGCCTCCGCCTGCAGTTTCTCAATGTTATGGGCGATCTCTGCTAACCGAGGGTCCACGCTATTGGGATCCCCCATCTGTGGGTTCTTTATGTACACTTCCTTCATTTTAGTCAAAGCATCTCTACAGAGAAAAAATACATTTTACTGAATAAAACCCGTCAAACTCTGGCCTAGTCAAAAAATATTCCAAAAGGATTATTTAGTGCATTTTTACTGAAATTTCATAATCGGAATTCCGACAGAATCAAATAAGATCCTAAAGGATTCTTGATTTTTACTTTATATTCTTGAGTCCTACTGAATATTGTATATCTTTTTCAAATCTCATTTCATATTGCATTGAATAATGTTATGCTGCTGGAAATTTTGGCAATCGTATAAATGAAACTGGGAACTGGGAACAAATTCCAATTGGATTCCTTTAGGATATTTTTTTAATAAACATTAATTATACATGCAATTTTGTTCAAATGTGAATATTAAACATACAATTAAGAGGGGGAAAAAAAAACAAGAAATAAAAACAAAAAGTGAAAAAGAACTATGAAATAAAGTAATAATGGAAATATATAAATATGTATGCAAATAATTAAAATAATAAATAAGCATGTAAATAAATAATTAATTCATTATATAAATAAAATTGTTAATTAATAAATGAATTATGTAAATAATAAATGTTGCAAGTGTATGCAAATAAATAAAATATGTAAATAAATACAATAAGTAAATAAATAAATACATTAAACATAAAAAATTAAATAAAACAATAAGTAAGAAAGTAATTGGTAGGCAGTAATAATGTAAAAATCAGAAAGTGTACAATCTGCAATAAAAATATTTAATAATAAAATAAGCGGAAAAACTATTAAAGTCTTTATATCTTTCTTTTTCAAAGAGTCTATATTACTATGTATCCATTGGGATTTTTGACTAGCGTATAACAGGATATACAAGTTTGTGTTTCTGTGTGTTTGTCCATGTCTGTCTGTGCACCTCTGGTCCATCTCTTTCTGTATGTCTTTATTGATGTCGTCAATCTTCGCCTGAAGTTTCTTCCTTCTCTGCTCTGGAGGAAGATGACTAAAGTCCTCAGGATTCGAACCCTGAGAGGAGACAGACAAACAGTGAGTATCTGCTCTTCAAAAACTGACACTGTCCTGTTAGAATCTGCCAATATATAAACTAATATGCATATGTATAAATGGGGCGGGTCAAACCAGGACAAATCCAATCACATCAATGGATTCAATTAAAGAATCTTCTGTTCCTGTAATCTGGTTGGCTATCTGCCTTCGGAAAGGAGCCAATCAGCTTTCAAATCAAGTGTTTATTAAAGGAAAACCAGATGAGACAATTAAATCTAAGATCAATGATTAACCTATTCAGTCCAATGCCAACATCAACATTGATTAAACAGTTTTCATAAAATAAACTGTTATCTTGCTCACTCATCTTTGAAATCTGATTCTGGTTGTTTGCATCTGTCCTTATGTGCCCTCTTTCTTGCTCGCTTCAATATCCTGTTCCTGTCTACATTAATGTATCGATCCTCTGAACACTCCAGCTACGAGCCTGCAAAACCGGAGGAGAACACAGTCCTAGGACCGTATTTCTAGGACCCTAGGTTTTTAGTGACAACGCCACCTACCGAATTAGAGGACCAGCGAAGATGGATGACAATCAGAGTATCAAATGTGAATCAATTTTAATTTGTTTAACATTAAAAATATGACATTTTAATAGTCAGAGAGGCCATCATAATAATTGACTGTTAAAATACCACGTGTTAGATTGTGTTATTTACTGTGTACTGTACTCTATATGAAGTGCATAACAATATAATGTATTGTGCATGTTTCTGCCCTTTCGAACCCTACTGTATATTATACCTTATGCTATATTTCAATTAACAATTTTCTTTTGATAGGCCATCATATATGGCCTGGTTGGGCTTCGGAATTTGTCTCTGGGACTGCGGTTTTCCGACTCGGTCGGTGGCGCTGTCACAAAAAAACTAGGGTCCTAGAAATGCGGTCCTACAACTGCGGTCCTGAAAGTGCGGCCCCCGGTACTGCAGACGGATAATATTGCCAGCTACTGCTTATTCCACATTAGTTCTCTCATACTTATTTCAACCACATGGTGGCTATAAAGAGCCGTGAATTTGGGGAGGATAAACCTGCTGTAATGATTTTGAACCCTATGGAGCCTATTGTATCATATTTGATACACACATTTAAGGCCTCTAAATGATCAACATGATTAAAACCTTGCTAAAAAAAAAAAACTGTTCTACACAATCTACTACATGGCTTCTGTCATCTGATCGATACTTCGTTTAACAAAGTAAAAAGCCTTTTAGTCTAATTGAGGTCATGGTACATGTTTTTTTGCTGTGAAATCTTAGTAAACGTGTGGATAGCATTTATATTGTTAGTAATATTTCAAGATGAACACTTACTGGACTAAAGCAACTTGATTAGCCATACATAATTTTTTTGAAAAATCATGTTCAAATGTGTCAAATATGATTCATCAGGCTTTTGAGGAACTTTTATTTGTTTCATCATCATTGCATCACATCGCATTATACGTTTTGTTCATAAATCTAAGCATTTAAATATCATCTTACTAAGACAAATTACTGGGAGATATAGAATGAAAACTGATATTTACATCCATTTTATGTAAGTATTCTGTTATAAAGATCTCACTGATCTACAAGTTATCATAATTTCATCTTACTTTTGGCTATATATATCAGAAGCTGCACCAAATTGCATATTTTTGCTCAGTTTGAGTGTCTGAATGAATTTTCATGCATGAGCACTATATTATTATCTATATATCATCTATACGAGCCATAAGAGAGTGAGTTATCAAATATGATACTCAACAAATATCACGTTCAATAAACTGTTCAATTAAAAAAAAACTATTTCATGTGTCTGGCTTTACAGGGTTAAAATAGGCATCCTGAAAAATCATACTTATCTTAGCCTAAAATCGGATATTATTCATTCATTTCTAGAATTTGAGTTTGGACTGAATAGGTGGATGACTGTATCTTTCAGTCCTGCCCACAGGTCAGTGGAAGTGCTAAAAGGTCAAAGGTCACAAGACAGGCACATCAATCTTACCCCTTCTTCCACATCCCCATACTGTCATGCAACAATAAACAACCAGATTTTTCTGAGCATGCATTGCACTGTCACTCAAAATACAGTTAAATAAAACCACAAAATCAGTCCAGGCAAACTTAATAAAAATTAATAATCAAGATCTACACAAGTACAATATACATGCTACACTCACTGTTGTACTCACCCTCTTCAAAACAAAGACAAATTGTTCAAATAAAATGTTAATTATGTAATATTTTGATTCTTTACAACTAAAAATGGATCTAAATAAAATAAATCTCAGAAATCAATTTTGGATTAAATTATATGGATTAAAATACACATATCTATAAACAGATTGGTTTAAATATAACCAAACATTACCTGCAGTAAATCATAAACCACCATCAGTGATTCAATAATCACGTGTAAAAAATTATAATAATTGGGTAGAGATTGGTTAACATGTTTGATCTATTCTAATCACTGATAATTATAATAACACTTTATTTTACATGATATTTTCACCCTCATGTCATTCAAAACCAATTTGACTTCATTGCTTCAGTGAAACATGAAATAAGATATTTTGCAAAATTTGCATGCTGTTTTTTTCCATATAATGACAATGAAATGTCAAATTAAGCATGTTCCACAGAAAAAACTCAAGCCAAATATTTAGGATGACATTCAATAAAGACTGTATATTAATTTTGCATGTGAACTATCCCTTTAACTTACACTAAAACTACATTCAAAATGATGACATTTCAGCATATTATGCCACACATCTGGTTAGGGATCAAATGAATCAAGTCGTTTGAAACATATAGAGACCGAATCAGGGACAGATAAATAAACACAGGGACAAAAAAACGGGTTTCAGATCACCTCAATAAGGTTCCGCACGTGGGCATTGAGTGAGAGCTACACAGAGGGACAGTCACCACGGCAACAAGACAAAACAGACATCGACAAAAAGATAAATCAGAAAACAACTTAAATACACACAAAGGTAAAATTATATAACAAAACAATACAAAAAGTATAGTTCACCCAAAAATGAAAATGAGCTGTTCATTTACTCACTCTCAGGCCAGCCAAGGAATTATTATTATTATTATATATATATATATATATATATTTAGTAGAACAGTAAAGAAGATTTTTAGCTGAAACTGTGGTCCTTGGTAAATCATAAAATGCAAGTCAATGACGATCGTCACACTTTGAGAGTCAAAAAAAGCATATACAGGCAAGACCAAATTAATACCCGTGGCTCCTGACGATATATTGAGGTCTTATGAAGCGAATCGATTGGTCTGTGCAAGAAACTGAATCCCCTAATTCATAGCCTCATTCAAACGGGGAAATGAGATTATTTTCTACAAACTGCATCTTTCGGATAGTTTGTTTAAACTGGTTCAATTCACTACTTCGTTTACGTAATCACGCAATGACGCATATGCAATTATATTACTAAAACACCCAATAATGATGTGAAACGTGGATGTTTTACATGTCCAGAGCATATAAAATGAATAAACTTGTCTTCATCAGCTCACCTTTTTCCATAAACAACAAGAAGCCATAAAAACTTTCATACTTTCATATGAGGAGCTCATCGGTCCGAGTCAAGCTGAGTCAGATCTGGAGCCCTGAATGAGCATTATAGGTTCATATACACTGATATATGTCGTAAAGTGAGTTTTGATTGAGTAACTTGTAGATCTGTGCTGCTCGAGTCGTGAACTGTTTCAGACGGTTCAGTACACTTTGGTGAACTGGTTTATTCAGTTCACTAAAAAGAATCAGTTCAAAAGAATGATTCGTTCGCAAACCGGACATCACTCTGGACCGTTTGCCTGAGGCTCTGATCACAGGTAATATTATTGTAAATAAAGTTCAGTTTCTTGCACAGACTGATCGTTTTGCTTCATAAGACCTCACTATATCATCAGGAGGCACAGGGATTCATTCTACATTGCCTGGTATGCTTTTTTTTTTACTCTCAAGCCATTGACTTTGACATTTTGTGAATCACAAAGGACCACATTTTCAGCTAAAACTCTTCTTTACTGTTCTACTGGGAAAAAAACAAAAATCATGGATTACCTGAGGGTGAGTAAATTAAAAGCAAATTTGAAGTTTTTGGGTGAACTATCCTTGTAAACAAAAATAACCATAAGGGTTGAACACAAAGGAACAAAGTGATGTTAAAGGACCATGTGTTACTACAGCGACGGACATGCTACGGGCATGCCGCTACCGACATGCTACTGAGGTCATGCTTACCAGCTTTAGAGAGAGCTTCTCACGGACGAAAAGAGAGAGCGATCGAGGGAATGAACCGAGAGAAGAGAGAAAACATCAGAGGGAGCAACATCAGACCGCTGTACACACGTCACATGCATGCAGGAGTGTTCATGCCTTATGATGTCATTGATGAAGCTCACTACATCACAGTTCACTTTTGGCCAGCCGTCAGTATTTTGTGCTCCGTCATAAGACAGATTTCTGTAGGCAGAGCCATGGGAAATTAAGCTGAAAGCCTAACTTTGGCATTTGAACAGAGAAAATGTCACATTAGCGGAAGTACAGGCCTTCTATGTGCATTTATATTCCAGAACCTTGAAATATTCCAGAATGTTCTAAAGATTTAAAGGGACAGTCCACTAAAAAATGAAAATTCTGTCATCATTTACTTACCCTCATGTCATTCAAGCCCTGAATGCATTTCTTTCTTCTGTGGAACACAAAAGAAGGTATTTTGAAGAATGTTGGTAACCAAATGGTTTCTGTTCCCATTGACTTCCATTATATGGACTAAAACACTATGGGAGTCAATGGGAACCAAAACTCTTCGTTACCAGCAATCTTCAGAGAAATGCATACAGTTTGGAATGATAAGACAGAATGTTAATTTTGGGTTGACTGTCTCTTTAAGGTTAAGTTGATAAATTCAATATTGTAATGTTGCAATTTTTAGCAATAGTGTTCAACAAAACCGTTTTACTGCTTTAGCTTGATGCATTTGCATACAAGGAGAAAAAAATAGGATGCAATTTGATTTTATCCATCAGGAATTGATTGGCATTTCTTTCTGATGCAGTGAACTTCAGCAGGTACCAATGAACCAGTTATTACACACAATGTTACAGGGTCACATGAGGATGACATCATCAGTCCTAAAGCAATAGTCAGCCAATAAACAGAACACATGGGTGTACAAGAGAGAAGACAGAGGAAAGAGAAAGAGAAACAAAAATGAACATATTCTCAATAAACGGGCTTGTTTTTGAGGCAGCCACCACACCAGAGGGGATTCTGGGTAATCGTACCTGAGAGGGGATCCCAAAACAAAGCAATTCATGGAGGAAAAGTAGAAGTGTGGTAAAAATGTGAAGTGAACAACTAGTTTTGACTGAACACTTGAGATTACTAAATGATTGTTATAATCATAAGAGATTAATAAGAGATTATTTAAACAAAAACCATGAGATAAAATGAAACATAACTACGCAAATAATTTTTTTTAATATATAATTTAAAAACAAAATATTAAACATAATAAAATGTAAATGTAAAGATAATTTAAAAAAAAGTATGATTATGCAATATACAGAATATAGATTTTTTAAAAATATATATAATAATATGTATTAAAATATGCATAATACATGAAAATTAGGAAGTATATTTATATATTTATTTTGTGGGCATTAGAATAAAGCATGGTGATCATGCAAATAATAATAATAATAATATTTATCTGTACTGCGTTAGGCTAACTGAGACTTGTAATAGCACTTGCACGTTGTCGCTCTTTTGTTGGTTTTGATTGCTTCTTATGTCCTCATTTGTAAGTTGTTTTGGATAAAAGCGTCTGCTAAATGACTAAATAAATAGAAAAATAAAAATATATGTATAATTACATATGCAAATAAAAAACACATAGAATATAAAAACAAAATAATAAAAATATATAAAAATAGCTAGTTAGTTTGTTTATTTATTGACTGCATACTGATAATGAAAAAGAGCAACAACCTCTGATTTCGTGAAAACTATTTCTGTGAAGACTACATATTTTAGGGTGCTCAAACTATGGAGCTATTTTCTGAGGTTTTGTCAAATGTATAAATGCCCTGACAAGACGTAACATGTTTAAAGACTTTTCAAACTCATGAATGCGCCAACAGGATGTAGAATTCAACGCGTTTGTAACGGACATAGATAGTGAATACAGACGGGACTTTTTGTGTGAACGTGATGTGCATATAGAGATAAACATCCAATATATCAAAGCAGCGAAATGACACCAAAAGGGGTGAATTCTGAACATATCGTTGTGTGTGAGAAAGTGTTACGAGCACCAGAAGGGTCAAATATGATCGTGAATGCGCAAGGCTTGCATTCAGAAGTCGCACTCGTGACACTTTGAGAATTAACCCCTCCCACACAAGCTGATTTGCTGCCAGAGCGCAGGGGCGGAGCCAGGCTGCTGGGGTTGCACATGGGAGACGGGGTCAAAAGCCACTTTTCTCAATTACAAATGGATTTTAATACTGAATATCAGACATTAACCTCATTCATGGGAAGAATTTAAAGAGATACAAATTAATGAAGAAATTCAGATTTTTTAACAATATCACATTAATTAAAAAAAACACTAAATGAGGTTAAGTCTGTTAAACGATCATTCAAGCACACACACACACCTCTAAATGTTTTATTAATAATAATAATAATCAAAAACTAACCCAAACAGTAAATTAATTATAATATTTTAATAAAAATATAATAAATTGATTTTAAAATATTGCAATTATACATTTAAAAATCATATACACAATTTACTTATCATTCGAAAGGAAAGGTTTTGCCAAATTTATCTCACTTTTATGGATAAATTTGTATATCTAAGTATGTCTAAGTAACCCACACACACTCTTGCCTTCTCTCACACACTTACGACATATTGCCTGGCCTCGAAAGCATAGGTAGGCCGACCAAGAGTCCTCTTCATGATTTCTTTATTATAATAGAGAGACTGTGCAGACTGCAGCAAAGAATAAACCCTAATTAAACACACACACACACACACACACTCACGCATAACTATACAAACACACACTCGCACACACTTCATCACTCTACAAACACACTTTAACACAAAAATATACAATAAAAACATTGGTACATTAGGACAAACACACATACACACTTTTGTGTCAATAAACCTGCATACATATATAATTCAAACACACACACACACACACACACACCTAACTGACTATCAGGCACCAAAACAAACACACTGACATTATTCCTCAAGATGTTCTCTGATTATTATAGTCTTACATAATAAATAAGTATGTGACATACTCTAGTGTGTAAATTACAGTCTACTAGAGTAGCCAGCAAAAAATAACATACATTATTAAAACAAATCCAACTTATGTTCACCAAGGCTGCATGTATTTTATTAAAAATACAGAAAAAAACAGTAATATTGTGAAATATTATTACAAATGAAAATAACGGTGTTCTATTTTAATATATTGTAAAATTGAATTTATTCCTATGATGCAAAGCAGAATTTTCAGCATCATTCCTCATGCCATTCAAATCATTCAACCTGATTCGCTGTTTAAGAAACATTTATTATTATTATTATCAATATTGGAAACAGTTGTGAAAACCATTTTTAGGATTCTCTGATGAATAGACAGTTCAAAAGAACAGTACTTATTCAAAATAGAAATCTTTTGTAACATTATAAATACATTTACTATCACTTTTGATCAATTTAATGCATTCTTGCTGAATATAAGCCTTCGTTTTATTCTGACCTCAAACCTTCAACGAGTAGTGTACATCAAATCATACAAACATATTTATTATAAATAAGCCGGGAGCACAAATGAAGACAATGAAAGTGTCAAAGATCTCCATATGTTCCTGTATTTTTAATCATTTTTGTCTATAACATCCTTAAACTGTGATCTGATTCAGGCAACACTGTTGAGTCTGTATATGCTAAAAATATGGACAATAAGCTTCATAGAGCTCTGTCAGCATGATGAACCTTCCTGTTTGATGCATGTATGGCCAAAAATAGGAAATGATAAATCTGTTTTTTTTGTTCACTGACCATCAGTCCTTTGGAAAGATAAAAAATAAGTGAGATTTGCACAGGGACATGGGAAAGCGCGATTTGCTCCGTTATCTGCTGTGTTTTGTGTCTGTTATCTTGCAAAGTCATCCAAAAGTCAGAATCTCAGCTCGCACATGCGGAAAAACGCGGACGGCCTTCCTGAAGGGAAGGTGAATCTGGTCTGACTTTATCAGAAAGTCACATGGCAGCATGTGTGTAAATAGAAGACATCGTTTCTGAGAGTTTGTGTGTGTGTAATCGCATTACTCAGGATAAACCTGTATGTTTGAGCACCCGTTTTTATTTGATCTATCACCGCGGGTGCCTTCGACTGGCGCCCCGTGTGTCGAGTGCGTAACTGTGTTTGCACGGATCTGAAAACGTGAGACAGTGAAACCATGGTAAATGCAAACAACGAAACATAAACGAGAGAGAGAGAGACAGACTGACAGAGAGAGAGAAAGAGAGTCAGAGTGGATTTCATCGGCTGAGTGAGGAGGAGGAAAAAGAAGCCGAAAGATATAAACAATTCCACTGCATGACATCATCGCCTGCGGAATCTGAGACATCATCGCTTCAGAAGCCAATGCTGCCTTCAAGCCCTTCTAAGTCGATTTTTAGTCAAACTATTGTAGGAAAAAACATTTCAACTTCACATTTCATTCTCACATTTCCACAAAGACAGGAAGAGTTTTTAGCACTGGTGCAACAAAATAACGGGCAAGGAATAATATAATTTAATTTAGCATAACTTAATGTAATACAATATTCAAATTTAAGCTTTTATTCTGTAAAAAGTCTTATATTATAGATAAATATAAAAAATATAACATTTTTATAATATAGCCACTGTATTCTATTCATTAAAACCAGAATTACTGCCAAATAAATAACATAAGATAAAATAATGAAGATAATCTTGTTTTCCTTATGAAATCATCTCAGGTCACAGAAAAATCCCCCTAACTGAGGAATCACCTAAATATGATAATTCAGTCATGGCTTAAAAGCAGCATTAGGCAAATTAATGGGTTGTTTTGCATTTAGAATACGATGCAAAAAAACCACCTCAAAATGATAATTCGGCTCCTTTTTCTTCATGTAAATGAACACTGACATGACAGCACAGGTGATGGCAGGCACAGAGTGGCACACACACATAAACACGCATTTGGAAGACGTGGATCGCCGGCATGCACGGATACTTACCCCGCGCCGGAGGCTCCTGAAGCAGTGCATTTTGGGCTTGGAGGTCATGAGGTCGTTGAATCGGTGTGACAGGGGCTCCTTGGACTGTTTGGGGGTCTGGGGAGTGGGGCAGGGGTCAGGGGTCACAGCAGAAGGTGAGGGAGGGTCAGGGGGGGGCTGGCGAGGTACGGGGGACGTTAACAGGGACATAAGCTACCGGTAAGACACAAGCCACAGAGCAGCGACCAGTGAGTGAGAGAGGTTTACAGAGAGAGAGAGAGAGGGTGGGGACCAAATTGATCCGGAAAGAGGTAAACAAAAAGGAGGGGGAACACAAAACAAGAGAAATAAGGACCCAAAAATGAAACAAATTAATCAATTTAATCAATTAATTGAACAAAGGAGAACGCAAACATAACGGAACGTAAAAGAAACAGCAACTGAAAGAAACGCGCTGCAGCTGTGGTGTTATTAACCCAGTGAGGGAGAGAGTTAGTGCCTTAAACTCTGTCCTGTACATCAGGGGTCACATGCAGGGGTCAGATCACTGCAGAACCATTTAAAGGGACGGTTCACCCAAAAATAAACATCATGCCAATGGCTGTCGGTCTACCGTGGAACATAAAAGCGGATGTTTATGCTGCTTTTTCAATGTAATGGAAGCGGATGAGGACCATGGGTTGTCAAGCTTCAAAAATGACAAACAGCTCTGTAAAAAAAGTACATATGACTATATTCCAGGTCTTCTGAAACCAAACAATAGCTTTGTGTGAGAAAAAGACCTAAAGTAATGATTCACTTATAATCTGTCACCAATAATTCCCCTTTTTGTTAGTTAAGTACTTTATTGGTAGGATTGTGTTTGCATGACAAGAAAAATGTAACAATAACAATAAACAAATATTACTGAAATAATTCATTTATTAATTTTATATACAGTATATCTATATATGTAGTCATTTTTCAATACATTATGAAGAAAACAATAAAAATAAGACTTAAACATTCAATACACTACAAATAAAAAAATGTAATATATGCACATGGACGGACTTTGATTATATTGATCAAGGCAGTATTTGGTTTCTGACGGTGTGCAGCTGAAAAATTAATTTTTGCTACAGTCTTCCACCAATAACATCTGCTGTTTTTTAAGAACTATACATCTCTGGCAGTTTGCCAAAGTATTTTTGAGCCATGGCCACCATCCACTTTCATTGCATAGCAAAAAAAAAAGCAGCATAAATATTCCTTTTTTCTTTTTGTGTTCCATGGAAGAAAGTCAGTCAACGAGGGTGAGCAAATGATGACAGCGTTTTCATTTCTGGCTGAACTGTCCCTTTAACAAACATTGCATGCACAGCGCGCACACACACACACACACACTCTCCTCTAAAGCACAAAAACTGATTTCAGGTCAAGCATTCGCTCTTTTTCTCTCTCTCTTTCACTTTCTTATTAGCAAGCTCCCCAAAGCGTAATGGAGAAATTAATGAACGTGCGTTCTGGGAGAGCTCACATTAACGGTTCATTTCCCAACAGACTAGACAACCTGCTAAAACCTCACCGACAAAATCTGCCCTCTATGCATTAGGAAAAACCGAGATAAGACGAAATCTACACAAGTGTGCCCAAGACCACAGGAAATGAAAATTATGAGTGCAATAAAGCACTTACAATGGAAGTCCATTGAGCAATGTGTTGCATCACCAGAAGTAGTCCTACCACTAAAAGGATGATTTACACAACTTAACAGCTCAAATAACAATTTGTACAAAATAAATAACATATGAGCTGCACATAATATTATTATTTAGTTTTAGTAATTTAAGTATGTCAACCTGATTTATTTCAGTTAGTTCCCAAGGCAATTTTCTTTTTAATTTAGGTGTAATATATTTAATATTTATATTTTGTTTTATTTCAGCTTTATTTTTGTTAACAAAAATGATTTTTAATATTTAAGTTCTCCTTAACAATACTTCTGGCCCACAGACTTCCAATGTAAGAGCATTACTGCAAACAGCATTTCTCCTTGTTTTTCCAAAGTTGAGCTGATTTCCTGTGGTAATCAACAGCATGTCACAGATGCTGCCAACACAGCTTAACTCGTACTGAACCCAGAAGATTCCTATAATCTTTACCATCATACATAAACACAAGAATGATTTCAACTTCTAACCCTCTAGAACATTCTACTTTTGTCAATATCATCTGCTTTCATGCATAAACACCATTAATCAGATACAGTTCTGCATGAGATGTGTGTTCATTTAGTGTTTAGATGAATATTATTGAATGTGGTTTCTAAGTAAAGTCTCCTAATAATGTTTTGTGTTATTCCTGACCACAAACAGACACGTTACACACACAGGATAGACATGAACTGACAAACAGGCTATGATTGGAACAGCATACTACATACTTCTATTACTATTTAGGCACTATGTGCAATATGCAAATGTCCTACTACTGTACATTTGCCAAAATGTGCAGCATACAACAAAACACACCACATGGAACGTGATTTCCCATAATGCAATGCCCAAAAGTTCAATTTCCAGTGTGAAGAGCATATAAATTGCTGTATTTCACCAAATATTGATAAATTTTTACACAAAACTAAAGTATGCAAATAAACATAACCATATTTAATTCTCATATAACATCTGGATGCCACTTGCTGAATTAAATATGATGTGATGAGATCATGTGAGCACAATATATATATTGTAATGTTTTGCATAGATTAAAATAAATATATAAATATATTACCGGTATGTGTTTATGAATTTGAAAGTCTCTTCTGCTCACCAAGGCAGCATTTATTTGATTAAAAAATACAGTAAAAATAGCAATATTGTACAATTTAAAATAACTGCTTTCTATTGTAATATATTTTAATGCAAAGCTGCATTTTCAGCATCATTACTCCAGTCTTCAGTGTCACATGATCCTTCAGAAATCATTCTAATTTGCTGATTTGCTGTTCAAGCAACACTTCTTACTATTATTCAAGTCGAAAACAGTTGTGCTGTTTCATATTTTGGTGTTTTCTTAATATTTGGTGTATTCTAAATGAACAGAAAGTTCAAAATAACAGCATTTATTTGAAAATATAACATTATAGATGTCTTTACAATCACTTTTAATCAATTTATTGCATCCTTGATGACTAAAAGTACTAATTTCTTTCATATTGACCTGAAACTAACTAAACAATCGTAAACAGTACACAGTACATACTGCACAGTATGAACCAGTTTTCCATTCCACCCATAGCCACACAGACACACCTCATTAAATATGTATGACAGTGTTAATGCTCACATCCTGGTCCTGCGAGGTTAGGCGGGGTTTGGACTGAGCATGCTCAGTAAGAGCGGAGCCTTTGACACAAACGTCAAAGGTCACAAGAAGACAGAGGTAGACGAGGAAAAGGAAGAAGAATGTAGTTACCATGAGAACAGCACCAATGGGCGGCCAGAGAAGGAAGTTACTCTCGGTTTGAAAGGACGACACCGGAATAAAGGGTTTAGAGTTACATTTGTCTGCAAAGGTCAAAGGTGAGGCCTCTCGGCCCGGTGCATTAGTAAGTTATCGGTGGAGCGTCAGGATGAACGTATTTTCGTGCAGGTGAACACAGGGAAGGGAAAGGAAAGGAGAACGATGGTGGCAAACGAATAACAGCATCTACAAATACTACAATAAAACTACACAAATTCAAACTAATAAACAAGCACAAATTAAAACAAAACTCTCAAAAACACATGAAACAATCATGAGGTATCAGATCAGTCTGTGCTGTTCATATTTACTTGAGTTTTGTTTTCAGTCAGATGGAAGTAACTGCGAGCGAATGTGACGCCGGTGTGTGTTACCTTGTTTTTCTTAATGAAAGGCCAGAGAGTTTTGCTCTTGCCCTTGCTGGAACGGTCCGCTTTGTTGTCCGAGCGTGAGTTAGTGAGGCTGGTCTCAGACACCGTCCTCTTCATCGCCTGACCGTAGTCTTCAAACTCCACATCGCCAGGAGGCTCGAACCCAGACTTATACGACTCTATGACCTGAGAGGAGTCCTGTGGGGAAAGACAGCACAGATAGTCTTACTGTGTGATTTTAGCTTATATTAATATTTTGAATTACTTTCGGATATTTACTTTTTTTGTATTCGTTTTTAGTTAAAATTTTTGTAATTTTATTGTGGTTTTGTTCCTTTTTTAGTTTTTATTTATCATTTGTTTTAGCATTTACACGTTTTAGCACTTAAAAGTAAAGTAAGTTTAGCACTAAAAATTTTGTCTTTGCAAGTAGTTAAAATATAGTTAGTTAAATATACATAATTATTATTATTTTTTTATATTTATATATAACATATATTTCATTTTATTTCAAGTAACAAAAATTCAAAAGTTTTAGTTAATGATAATAACCCTGCTTTGAAAGTAACCTGCAAATATGCTCATTAGTGTTGCCACAAAACAAACCCTTCCCAAAAATATGTCTATTGACATTTTTCTTTTTGAGGATACCTCTAAAAGGAGGCTTTGTTAGATTTAGGCCATTTCTGGAGATGTTTTGTCCTAAAAAGCTACTGTATAGTCTGAGACAACAACCACTTTTAGTTTCATATGCAGAATATTATATCTATATCTCAATTTCATAATTGAATTGCCAGTAAATAATTAAAAAGACAGAAAAAAATATACAATAAAAACATTTCATTTCAGGGCTACATCAGAGGAGATTTAAGAGTTTTTATAGACTGCATATTTAATTTGTCGATAATAAAGCTGTAAAGGACAAATAAAGTACAAAGCCTTCAATATGGCATATTGTGTCACTATTACATATATCCTTATATCAAAATTATATAATTGAAAATATGTGTTTCCACAAATTTCTAGTAGGCTACATAAACCTAAATGTGAGCTAAGTTTGGAGTCAGTAATATCTTTTTCTTTTTTTAATACTTTTTTTATGGCAGCGGCTATTTGCACTAAGTGTAAATAACAGTAGATGCTATTTACACTAAGTGCAAATAGCAATGTATTCTATTTACACTGTTAAAATAGCAGGATTTTCTACTATTTATACTACTTAATGCAAATAGTGGCAATTATCTGCACTTCAGTATCGTAGTACATTACACAACAGTATGCATTAATAACTTATTGAGTGTAAATTTTAATTTTAATTCAAATTATTAAATGGATGCCACCTTATATTGGGACAATAAAGCCTACACCTACCCTAACCCTACCCGATACTTTATTTTCAACTTTTTGATTATTTCCTTCATTTTTATTGAAAATACATGCTTTTCTGCATACATTCTGATGTGATTTGAAATTTGAAAAGGGAGAAAAAAGTTCGCCAAAAGTTGAATTCGAACCCCAGTCGATTGCATCAAGATGAGTACAACACACGTTTTACCATCTGCACCACTGGAGATGACGACAATTGACAGTCTTTTGTAATGTTGACCGGCCCAATCACACGTTGGTGGGTGGAGTTAGTGTAAATAGCTTCTGCCAACAAGACGGGCTATTTGCACTTGTTTTGTTTTTTTTGCCAAGAATGCATTAAATTGATCAAAAATAAAATTTTGATTTCGATTTCAAATAAATCAGCATAGTAGAATGATTTCTGAAAGATCATGTGACACTGAAGAATGGAGTAAAAAACAATATATTCAAATTTACAGTTTTACTGTATTTCTAATCAAATATATGCAGCCTTGATGAGCACAAAGAGACTTCTTTTAAAAACATAAAAAATCTTACTAACTCCAAATCTTGCAAACAGCAGTTTTAGACATTTCACAGCCTTGTTTTCTGCATATCCTCTTCCATGAAAATGATGCTACTTGCGTCATATGAAGGATCGGGTATCAGTGATTTATGATAATCTAATCCATTTGAATAAACAGCCAGAGACTGATCCTGGATCAGTGTTAGAATCAGAGTCAGTAATGTTTTGTTGAGTTTCTATGCGAGAATGAGAGGTATTTCAGACAGAGAGGGGGTGCTAGACCCATCACGAATGAGTCTGTATGAGTGTGTTACTAACATTCTTGGGTTCGATGGACTCGGCCACTTGTGTTATTCCATCCAGGCATTTCCCGATGATGGGTAGAATCTGTCGGTCGACCTCTGCAAACGTCTTCAGCGACTCGCCCATTCGCTCTATCCTGTTCTCCTCCATCGCCTGGATCTTCTGCTCACGACACACACATACAGAGTTAGTGTGTGTATTTCTGAATCGAGAGCAGCGAGATCAGGAATCACACCATGCAAATTGCCTTTTGGGGTGTGTTTATGCCGTTACCTCATTTGCATTATTCACAATAGTGAATTCAGAAATAATGCAGCCGGTGCATGCAAATAAATTATGATATTAGTAGCTATTCATTCTCAGTGGATGTTTCTCTGTATGTGTGTGTGTGTGTGTGCGCACCTGGAAAATATTAGGGATGATGGTGTAATAATGTTCGTTCTGTTCCTGGTTGAACTTCTGCAGGTATGAGGAATATTCATTCTTGCTGTCAGAAGCCATCTGGTGTCTCATCTGAGCCTGCTGCCGTGCCTAAAAGAGAGAGAGAGGATGAAATATTAATGATTATGCAATATAATTTGATTAATTATACCCCAAAAAACACACAAACTTAAACACATGCAAGCCTACACACGATTTCACAATTTTTTGCATCTTCCTACATCCTTACGACAACATTCACATTCAAAATAATCATGCATTTGATACATGCATGACCAACTCAAACATGTCTTATGTTGAATATTCAATTATGAGATTTTAAACCAATGAGATTTCATTGTAGGTGGGGCTACCTGGTACAATGATGCAGAAATCAATAAAAAAAACAAAAAAACTCTCATTTAAATGGCAGATATACTTTTATTGCTGTGACTAGGGAATGTAGAGCATTTAAAATAACACTTTTGTTTTCACACTCAATGACTTCCCCTAAATTTACTCACAAACCACAAAATCTACCCGCACTGACTCACATCAGAATATAAACAACTTTAGCCTGATTCATACAGATGTGCTTATATCTTTAATACACACTTATGTGTCAAATGCCAGACATTACATACGTGTGAAAATCTAAAAGAAAACTACAAGATATAAACACCCTACACAACACTCAGGAGTTCTTGTGCGTTGAAGAAACACACAAATGAATGCTGCTGGAGTAAATGCGATTCTAAAGTATACTAATGCAGTTTAATGCACATCGTTTAAGTTTGAGGACGATACAGAGAAAGCAGTGTCATGTTAACCACATCCTGATCCGATTCTAGGAAATCACTCTGGTTAACCTGTGGTTCAGTGTTGCCATGGAAATGCTCAAACTTCACCAGCAGCTCAGCAGCAGCAGACATGTGCATGAGCCGATGGGAAGTTCAAAAAAATACCCCCCAAAATTACATTTGCACTAAATTAAAATGTATCAAAATAATTTAGAGCAGATTTGTAGTTGTATTTGATTAGATTAGAGTGATCTGTGTCTTAATATCACTGCTTGTGCGTTTAATGTTTTTCTCAAATGTAAGAATATTGCATTCAAATATTTACATAATATTTAGAATATATAACATATATTCATTTAGTTTTTATGTTTTTTATTTAATGCAAAATGAAATAAATAAAATATATAAATAAATATAATACAATATATTTTGTATTATTTCTATAATTATTTTTTAATTGTATATTTTTTGTAATGAAAACGTACATTTCATGTTGTAAGTTTTATTCGAGTATTTAAATGAGCTATTCTTACATTTTAATATTCTTATATTTAAGAAAAAAATAAAGCAGTGAGTGATATAACTTCATACAAAATAAAAAAATAACATACAAAATATAATATAATAATATATTATTTTTTATTTTGTATTAGAAATGCACATTTCATATTGTATATGATAAATATTATATTTATAATTAAATATTAAACTAAATATTACTATTAAATATGTAATGTACATTTAAATATTCTTATATTTAAGAAAAAATTGTAATGGACAAGAAGAGTGATGATACAGTTAATTATTTTTAAATAATCGAATTCTACATAGTATAAACAAACTGATAATTATATAAACATAAATTACATACATATACGGTGGCTGAGAGAGCTCAACGTGCTGCAACTTCAGAAAACACATGCAACTAGAAAAAGCACCAGCAATTCAAGAAAACATCTTCATCGATTTGACAGCAGGTGCTGCAAATGCTCACAACACAAACAAATAAAGAATTTGATTTGCAGCGCGCTTCTTTATTTGGTTGTGTTGTGAGCATTTGCAGCACGTGCTGTCAAATCGATGAAGATGTTTTCTAAATTTGCAGGTGTTTTTCCTATTTGCGGCGCGTTGAGCTCTCTCGGCCACCGTATAAATATATATATAGATAGATAGATAGATAGATAGATACAAAATACTACAGTAGTTTTACTGTTATATTATATAATACATATGTATACAATTATTATGTTATATTATATTATTTCAATAGTTTGTAAACCTTGGACACATTGCAACCACCAGATACTGATAATTACTAAACACGCACAAACACACACCTCCTTAATAAACTGTGATATGGTGAGCTGACATTTATATATGGACCAGCAGAACAGGAAGCTTTGAGGTTTACATCATTAAATATTCATGCCTGGAGCGATGTGACTGGTGGAGCAGCAGCGCAGACAAACTTTAATCAAGCCTGTGATTGGGTGGCTGTTCTGCAGGTGTGTCGTGTGGGCGTGGCCATGGCTGGACAGGAAGCAACAGTGTCCCGACACACAGACACACACGCACACACACACAGACCTGCTGCCGTGCACCTACCTTATGGTAACATCGCTTCAAGGCATGATTTAAAAAAAAACATACACATTAGTTAGCTTAGGCTACTTGTGAGTTAGTACTTAAATCTACACTTTAACATGACAGTAATATCCAACACAAACCGCTCGACATCACATCAAATGAAGGCAAACAAACCAACATGTGTCAAAACCACACAACCCTTGAACACATAAACAGACCGGCTGCATTCATGACTGCTTAATACACACTATTAAAAAAAAAAAAAGTTAAAACAGTGTATTAGTATGCAATTGTAACTAAATCTATCACATAGTAAACCGCCAACCTCATTATATTGCATGTTTATTTCAGTAACTGACGTCTAGTCATCCTCTCCGCATGTTTAAATCAGTATTGTGTAAAACATGTCAGACTTTTGGCATTCTGAGCTTTGGCAAATCAAAAAATTAGTCATGAATGAGAAAAAGTGTGGTTTGTGTTACTTTCGGTTTATGTGTCTCAGTATAAATAAAAGAGGAAGTCAAGATGCATTGCATTGTGGGATGCAGTACTCTGGTTATATGCATCGTCCAGGTATTCCATGCATTTATAATCCAAATACTGTACATACTATACATACTGTAAACTGCAGAAATAGTATGCTACTCTAAATGCAGTCACTCCCTAACTGAGCCAATGCAGCTGTTGTACCTTTACTGACCCTGAAACGTCTGCGTTTTTCATTAACGGAAGAGATCTGAAAGATTGGCTTTGGCTTTGCATTGAACTTTTTGGACTCTCTCGCATGCTACCTGAAAGATCTCTAAAGTTTTTCTCTATCTGACCGTTAAATTACAAAAAATAAATGCTCTCTGGACTCCTGGAATCAGGAGCTCTTTTCCACATCTGAATACTTTGGAAATGTATTTTTGTTCAACTCAAGCTATCACAGAGACATCTGCCCAACACTCGCTCTGGAACAAAGAACGATTAAAAATGAGTAAAGAGAATGTAGGCGATGTTGCCTGTCCTGTGACTCCACAGTCCTACACACACACACACACGGTCGGGTTTCCACACAGTGCCACGGCAGCAGTATGAGACAGTGATGGATGTGTTAAGATGAAGTGAAGGGAAAAACAGACACATGTGAATCACTCGGGCTGTATCGGTTTATCACTTTTTCATCTTATATAAACCAAACTGAAACTAAATAAAACTAAGTGAGATGATGACAGCAATGATGACAGACAGAGGGACAGACAGACAGACAGACAGACAGACAGATAGACAGATAGATAGATAGATAGATAGATAGATAGATAGATAGATAGATAGATAGATAGATAGATAGATAGATAGATAGATAGATAGATAGATAGATAGATAGATAGATAGATAGATAGATAGATAGATAGATAGACAGATGGAGAAACTGGTGTCTTTTTTCTTGAGGAATCCTGGATGATGTATGATTCCTTATCAGATGCTCTTACCTTCTCCACGTCTGCTTTCGTCACATTGATGTCTGCGTCCATCTTCTCAAAGTACTGCTGGGCTCGATCTGCTTCCTTACAGTCCCGCTCAAACTTCCTCTTACACTGCACACACACACACACACACACACGTGTGTTAAAGCATGGCAGAACACATTGCTCTAGATTCATATACACACAGATGTTCAGATGCACAACACTCAGAGTTTAATTAGTACACTCACACACAAACAGATGTGTGAAGTTCTGCAGTATAATAAATGCTCATCCATTATCACACTGTTTATCCTTCACCTCGCTCTCGCGGTCATTTATTTGAAGGGACAATCAACATTTGTGTCCGCACTGACCATTGAATCACCCGATCACGCAAACACACACAATGAGCTCATTCTTATACACGGACACACACAGGCAGTGCTCTCTCGTTCTCTCTCACACACACACTGAATCAACAAACAGCCAGAAGACTCTGCTAACAACGACACGATCCATCTCTAACACCACACACTCTGAGACAGTGGGTGTACAGAAGAATGTCCTGATATATCCTGTCTGCTTCAGTGTGTGTGTGTGTGTGTGTGTGTGTGAGATGTCCCTCTGATCACACACACACACACTAGCTAATATACTAAGTGGTTATCTTAGATTTTTATACATTTACTATGGTAATACCATTGTGTAGTTTGAAGCATAGCATGGTATATGAATATGGCAGTCACTCAGTAGCATGGAATACAGCTAGTTTAAATTTAACTGAATCTTAAAATCATAAAATAGTAATAACAGTTTATTTGTAAAATATTTCATTTAATTGTAATACTTTAATAATTAAATTTGTATTAAAATGTTGCATTGAATAAAATAATAATATTTTCATTTTAAAATTCAATTAAAATTTAACGTTAATATTTTAATTTAATAAGTACTGAAATGTAGTATTCTTTAATGTAAGTTTAATTAGTTTTTAAAATTACAAAAATAAATGATACATCTTAAAAATACTGTTTATATTTTAAATAATTGTAATATTTTGATCATTTAATATGTATTTAAATGTATGTAATTACATAAAAAATAGTAATATTATAATCATATATTCATATTAATATAATTAATAATATTAATATTTATATAATACAATACTAATTTAATAATTAATGAAATGTTGTACTGAATGAAAAAAAATACTTAAAGTTTTAAATAATTTTATTTGTATTTAAATGTATTGAATAATGCTTAAGTTTAATTTTTAAAATTACAAAAAAATAAAAAATAAAAAATACCGTTTTAAGTTTTAAATCATTTTAATATTTAAATCATTGAATCTGTATTGAAATGTTGTATTAAATAATGCAAAATAAAAGCCTTTCCACTTGTGCCCCCAGACTTTTGGAGACCACTGTATATCAAAGTACCATAGTATTACCACCTAATAACATTGAGATTCCAGTGCTCATTTATTTGATGGATTACTGATTGATTATTGATGTTGACCGAACTCACCGATTCCAGCTGTTTCCAACTGGCTTCGATCTGTTGCTGTGCCTTCCGTCCATCATGGAAATGCTGTAAGAGAGAAGGATGAAGAAATTAATCACTAATTTATTAAGATCAATCATAGTTTTGCATACATAAGGGCAAATTTAATCTCATTACTGTCATGAGGGAACAACTGAGTGAGGAGCTCTCATTTGCAGTTAAATAAGATATGAATAATTAAAAAATACAATCAGGATAATCTGAGTGCATGTAAGCTTGAACCCGAGAGGAAGTGTGTGAGTGTGTGTGGGTGTGTGTGAGCTGCCAGGAAGCCATATTGCCGTGTTCTGTGTGTATCCTGTGTGTGTGTCGTCACACTCCAGGCCGTCTGTGTGTTTCTCTCGACGGCTCCTCTCGGCCTGAGCACTCCAGGAAAGTGTTCGTTTGGCCAACACTCAAACATCTCCCTCACAAAGAGCTCAGTGTGACACACAGATAAAGAGCTGCTTCTCATGCAGGTCTGAGATCAGCTGAAGACAACACGTGACCGCTTCAACCACATCAATTTATACAGTCATGCAACGTAATAAATTATGTGTTGAAAGATACTCTTATAGCATTTCTTATAGCGATCAAATTAACCACTTTTAATTTAAAATTGCTATATTAAATGGGAGAAAATTATTGATTATTTAAATATAACAATATATTGACAGAACGACAGACAGATAAACAGATACAGACAGAATATGAATATTACTATATGTATGTATATATATATATATTATTTGTAAATTACTTTGTTTAAAAGCTAAATGATAAATATAAATATAGTCATTAATTAAATTATATAATTGTACAAATATATATATATATATATATATAATTGTACAAATAATTATTTGCATTAAATATTACATTTATTAAATAAGTAATAATTGTTAGTAATTATAATTTACATTAATTATTATTCATATGTATATACATTTTACATTTTTATTTTATACTAATTAGTTACATTTTATATTATTTTATTTGATTCATTATTCTTTTAATATCACTTTATGTCACTTTAGATAAAAGCATCCGTTTATTATTTATTTTAATATAAGATACAAACTATAAATATTCCTTATTTGTAAGTCACTTTAGATAAAAGCATCCGTTTATTATTTATTTTAATATAAGTGGAGATGCTGATGTTAAAAAATAATAATTTTTAACAATAAACAAGGTCATTTGCTATAATCACTTATTGTGCATCACTGTAAATGTGATTTTTGCTTGTCTAAATCATTTTCTGTCTATATTAGAATCGACAAAATGTGACCGACTGAACCCAGAACATTCCTGATTAATTGCTGTAACATTAATGCTTGTAATAAGTTTGAGTCGAGTCTCAGCTGCTGTCTGTGAAACACATGGACACCTGTAGTGAATGTCAGACAGTTGGATCTGTTGTAAAGACACACATTAGACTCATTATCCTGTTTACTACACCGACAGAGTCAGACAGCATCAAACATCAGAAGACCGCTCATATCAGTGCAATCTCACACAAACAGCTCAGTCCATTTTACTTGGTTGAATATATTTTACTGTATTTGAATAGCAGGGTGTATATGGATCCTAATTGATTCTCTTTAAAAGGACAAAAATGTAAAATACTTTCCAGATAAATGAGCAAGTCATGTGGTGTTTGACTGTCTGAAGAGTGTAAATACTACAGTTATGCGACACTTTCAAAACTCAGAGGTTTATTTGATATATACATTTATTGAAAATGTATTTTCTCAAATTTAGACAATTATATATAATATATAAATACATTTAAATAAATAAAAACAAATATATAATATATTCAATATTAATATATAAGTAATATATAGATATTACATAAAATTTTATGGTTAAAATTAAAAATATTTGTAAAATGTATAAAATATTTAACATTTATACAATTTATTTATCTGGATTTAATATATATATATTTATTTAGATACTTATATAATTATATTTAGATGTATTTTGTATATATATATACAGTAGTGAGTACACCCCTCACATTTTTGTAAATATTTTATTATATCTTTTCATGTGACAACACTGAAGAAATGACACTTTGCTACAATGTAAAGTAGTGAGTGTACAGCTTGTATAACAGTGTAAATCTGCTGTTTCCTCAAAATAATATATATATATATATATATAACTTGAATTTCAGAAAATTTTAAACATTCTCAAAATTGGATCCATATATTAAAATTAAATGAAATTATGTAAAAGTAACTGTTAAATATTTACATTACACACACATATACATACACATATATATACACAAATACACATATGCATACACACACACACACACATATATGTATATATATATATATATATATATATATATATATATATATATAAAATTAAATGAAATTATGTAAAATATTTACATTAAATATAAATATATTTTATATACACACACACATACATACACACTTATATTTCTGAATACATACAGGTACTACAAAATGTTTTCACAAAGTTTAAGTTAGGATCTGTGTATCATGAGTTACTGCTGTTTCTCTGTGGTGACTGAACCGGAATCAGTGAGACGTGTTTAGACCGAACAGAAAGACTGGACAGTGAGAAAATGAGTGAATTAAAGTGTGTGAATGTGTTTAGTATTCATCGCCGAGTTTCTGGGCTGAATAAGGAATGCCGGCACGCAGCGTGTGAATAAAACCCTATAAAGCAGAAAGCATTATGGGTACAAAACAACACAGTCAGTCAATACTGAAGGAGTCCAATCGTGTCTCGCATATGATCCAGAGTATTAAAGCACATACAGAAGATATTTCTCACTTAATTATGGTATTTAGAGCATTTTTCTACTGCTGTTGAGCTTTATTGAGCCTCTCGGTTCTTTAAAAACAGATATTAACGTGAAAACTCACGCACACACAAAGGGCGAAAGTGTTCAACAACCGTCCAATTCTTCTGCTTTTTGTGGCCCATTAGAACAAACCAACAAAGTGAAATTCAAGCTCACAGCTGATCTGGAATCAGTCTTTATAGTTTCATCCAATCAGAGGAAGTCCACCTGTTCTCAAAGAGGAAGTTGACCTCTAGTTGTTTTTTAAAAACAAAGCTTCACTGAGAACTTTTCCGTTAGAACAGCTGAGAAAAGAACAAGAAAATAAATAACAAGAGAAAAACATGGCCTGAAGAACAGATGAAAGAGACTAGACTGAACAATACTGACACTGCTTCAGAGATGATTTGAATCGTTCATGCTTCATACACACACATACAAGAGATAAATGCAGACTTGTTTCCCACGGATCAAAAACAAAACAACTGTTACCAGCACAATAGCAAATGCACTGACATTAGAGTTTCTTCCACTATAAATAAAATTAAAATTAAAATAAATGTAAAATTATTCAATTAAATTAAATTAAATGCATATAAAATTTAATTAAATGCACATAAAAATCTATTAATAAATTAAATGAAAAACATACAAAAACTTAAATTGAACAAGGTAATAAAATAAAATAAAATATAAAAATAAAATAATATAGCAACTGCACTTACATTAGAGTTCTTTCCACCAGAAATAAAATTTAAAATTTTTTTTAAAAATAAAGTAAAAACATTAAATTTAAAAATAAATTGCATTTAAATACACATAAAAAATTAAATAAAATTAAAATATGATAAACAATAAAATTAAACAAAGTAATAAAATAAAATATAAAATAAAATTGTTTCATTTTCTTGGAACTGAGAGCACTGGCTGAAATCACTTCAAATTCTAGATATCAATTTCAGAGAAACTTGCTCCTAAACGACATAAAAACGAAACTAACCGCATCTGGTTGCTCTACATGTCTGTCAAATAGTCTCTTCCTATGTAGGTGGTTCCTGGCCTGAATACGCTTTATGGTGTTAGTCAAAAGTCTGGCTACACAAAACCAGTCTGGTCTTTGTCATAAATTGATGTGCTTTTGTTTTTCGTTCTTCTCTTGTTTCTGGTTTTCCCTGCAGAAGCTCAGCTAGTGATTTCTGGATCTGGATGAGTGTGGTGATATGAAACAGCAGCTCTCAGGTTCAGGATTTATCACATCTCAGAATAATAACCTGAACTACTGAGCGAGGCCTACAGATGGAGCATGTCTCAAACACACACGTTACAGGCCCAGTCAGCTTAAAGCTTCTTCAACAATAGGTTTAATAGAGAATTACAGCACCACACCATATGCTGTCTGGATTAAATGGGGGAAAACGGTGCAAGACTATTCTTGATTAATTCTCTATTGCAAAATGCATTAACTAAAGAATAAACTATAAGTTTGCAAATGCAGTGCCCTCCAAAAGTATTGGAACAGTAAAGACAAAATTGCTCTGTTGGCTGTGGAGTCAAGACATTTACAAATATGATTAAAAGATGAATATGAGACAAAACTACAGAATGTCACATTTTATTATTGGGTGATTCAACACACAGATGTTTTACCAGCTAAGAAGATCAGCACTTTTAGAGTTTCCTCCCTCTATCTGATGTGAGCATAAGTATAGGAACAGTTGCCTCAGGTCTTTCTAAGTGATCAGCTGTGTCCTGTTGCATTAATTCTTCAGATATTAAAAGCAGGGAATGTGTCGTATCAGTTATATCCATTACTTCTGTATTCTGAATCTTGCATTCGATGATGACACACACAAACCAGGATGAAGATGAGGGAGCTGACTTTGAGAGAAAAGCAAGCGATTTGGTTGCTAAAAGAAAAGAGGAAGTCAGTTAGAGCTCTAGCAAAAACAAAGGGCATGGAGAAATCAAGAGAGGAAACCACCAGCGACACCAGCAACCAACAACGAACTGATCGGCTGAGAAAACAACAGTAGTTGATGACAGACAAATCATAAAAGCTGTGAAAATGAACCCTAAAAGATGTGTCTGTAAAATCACCAACAACTTCCAGAAAGCTGGGGTGATGCTCTGACAATCTACTGTCCTCAGGAGACTTTGACACAGAATTACAGATGCTACACAGCAAGATGCAAACCTCTGACCAGCACCAAAAATATAAAAGAAAGATTAGAGTTTGCAAAAAAGCACAAAGGTGAGCCAGAAGAGTTTGGAACTGTGTTTATGGACCGATGAGACAAAGATGAACCTTTATCTAAGTGATGGGAAAGCAAAAATGTGGAGAAAAAAAGGGAACTGCAATGATCCCAAGCATACAGCCTCATCTGTAAAGCATGGTGGAGGTGGTGTCATGGCATGGGCATGCATGGCTGCCTCTGGAACAGGCCCTCTCAACTTTACTGATGACTTAATGTATGATGACAGAAGCAGAATGAATTTGGAAGGGTACAAAACCATCTTGCCTAACAATATTCAAGAAAATGCCACCAGATTCATTGGGAAGTGCTTCATATTGCATCAGCACAATGACCCAAAACACCCTGCCAGTTCAGTCAAGGAGTTTATAAGAGCAAAGAAATGGAAAGTCTTAGATTGCCCAAGTCAATCTCCAGATTTAAATCTGATTGAACATGAATTTCACCAGCTGAAGAGGAGAGTAAAGGCAGAAACTCCCCAAAACAAGCAACAATTGGAATTGGCTGCATTAAAGGCTGGGAAAAGTATTTCAAAGGATGAGACCAAGAGTCTGGTGATGTCTATGGGTCACAGACTCACTGCTGTGATTGTGCACAAGGGATCTGCAACTAAATAATAGCTTTTAATCTTTTATATCTGCCTTATGTTCAACTGTCCCAATACTTATGCTCACATGAACTCTAAAAGTGCTGTTCTTTTTATTTGGTAAAACATGTATGTGTTGAAACGGCTAATAATAAAACGTGACATTCTGTAGTTTTGTCTCATATTCATCTTTTAATCAAATTTGCAAATGTCTTGACTCCACAGCCAACAGAGCAATTTTGTCTTTACTGTTCCAATACTTATGGAGGGCACTGTATGTATGTGTATATATATATATATATATATATATATATATATATATATATATATATATACACACACAAGCACAAATACATCCAAAAATGGCACGTGTATCAAATCAGCAGAATGAAGCAATGAACTGAGGTAGAAAAAAGATAGAGATGGATAGACAGACAAGTAAATAGAGAGAAAGAAGAGGTTTATGAAACAGGAGAGAAGCAGCATTCTGGGAAATCGGCCAGACAGACACCATGGAGCCCCGCTCAATGTGTGTGTGTGTGTGTGTGTGTGTGTGTGTGTGTGTGTGTGTGTGCGTGAGTGTATGTGTGTGTGTTTATGTGGAATGATGAAACACACACATACACATACACATACACACACGATGAGTGTAATTCATATACACACACTAGAAACTTTCAGTCTAAACACAACAGCATCTCTATTTATGGGAAAAAAAGAGAGAGATGTGTTATAATTGTGACAAATATCATCATTTAGAAGAGAAAATTAAAAAATTTATTTAAAACATTCACAAAAATCTAACCTTTCATTGGATAATAAGAATTTAAAATGGGGGGAAATATCATTATGAAATAAATGTTTTTCTCTAATATACATTGGCCACAATTAATGACACCCTTTTATTCAATACTTTTTGAAACCTCTATTTGTCAGTTTAACAGCTCTAAATTGTCTCCTATAATGCCTGATGAGGTTAGAGAACACCTGACAAGAGATCAGAGACCATTCCTTCATCCAGAATCACTCCAGATCCTTCAGATTCACAGCTCCATGATGGTGCGTCTTCTCTTCAGTTCATCTCACTCATTTTCTACAGAGTTCAGGTCAGAGGACTGGAATGGCCAGCAGAAGCTTGGTTTTGTGCTCAGTGACCCATTTTTGTGTTGTTTTTGAGGTTTGTGTTTGGATTATTGTCCGGTTGGAAGATCCAAACATGACCCATTATAAGATTTAAGAGTCAATCACATGTTGATTTTTTTATCTGTTGGTATTTGATAGAATCCGTGATGCCATGTGTCTAAACAAAATGTCCAGGGCCTCCAGCAGAAATATAGGCCCACGACATCAAAAATACAGCAGTATATTTCATTGCACACATGGAGTACTTTTTATCCCTGTGTTCACCAAACCCATCTTGGTGGTTGCTGCTAAAAAGCTCATTTTTTAGTTTCATCTGACCATAGAAGCCAGTCCCATTTGAAGTGCCAGTTCTGTCTGATAACTGAATATGCTGGAGTTTGTTTTTGGATGAGCTAGGATAATTTTTCTTGAAACCCTCCCGAACAACATGTGGTGATGTAGGTGCTGTTTGACTTTTTTTTTTTTAAGGTTTTCTGACCCTGACACTGAACTATTTTCTGCAATTCTCCAGCTGTGATCCTTGGAGAGTCTTTAGCCACTCAATCTCTCCTTCTCACCGTGCATTAGGACGATATAGACACACGTCCTCTTCCAGGCATTTTCGTAACATTTTATGTTGATTGGAAATTCTTAATTATTGTCCTTAATAATTTTCACTGCTCTAGCTCTTTTCTTAAAGCCACTTCACTCATTTGTGAAGCTCAATGTTTCTGTGAAACAGAATGCGAATGAATATGAATGAGAATATACTTCAGAGATATTTGACTCATAAGAATTTCTAGGGGTGCCAATAATATGGGCTAATTAATATAAACATGATTATAAGTTGATCCCTTGTCATTTGAGATGTGACTTACAGCTTGGGAATAAGCATGTAAAATTATTTATTTGACAAACAATGGTAATTTTCTGTAAATCTACGTCAGTTACGGGAGCTTCCGGGTAAGCGGATTCTCCACAGCTTTCTCGCCTCCGCTCTGTTGCTATGAATCGTCAGGATTGTTGCGTGTTCTCAGTGGTTTGCTGGTAGACGGCTGATTTCATGCGGCAGGTAAGCTGTCCACGAAGCGCTCGCCCAAGCGGAAAAATGCGCTGTTGCTGCCAGATCTCGATTGCTGAGAATTACATTGTGTTTAATGCAAAACTAACTCAACTAAATCATATGAAAAAAACATCAGAACTGTATATTTTCATGCTTTCTCAAGCAAAGCAAATTTTGAAAGTCCACTAAAAACATAGCTGGTAGACAATGTTGAAGACGTTATTGTCAAAAAGTGTTTAAAAAAAAAAAGGTTTATAAAAATATACATGAAATTTTAAAACCTTTGTTTTTCCGTATACTTGTGTCGCTTACAATTAAAGTCCTTCTCTGATTTTATTGTTGTTTGCAACGTTACTTGACAATGTGTTTATTATTATTATTATTAATATATATATATTTTTTTTGTATGTTCATGGTCTATTATTGGAGTAGTGTCACCCGGGTGGGAGTTTTAACTCCTATTCACCAGGAATAAAAAAAATAAAAGAATAAATAAATAGCCTAAATTAAAAAAAAAAAAAAAAAAAAATCATTCAGTCTATGCAGAGTCATATAGAGCGGGGGAATCCCCCATCTCTCCATCTGAATATAACGTATCATCACGAAACTACGTGTAAACTTAAATGCAGCTTTTTTCTAGCATTCGAATGACTATGGATAAACCTGAAACTATAGACGAAGGACTGGAGATTAATTTCATTGAGTGTGTTTTAAAAACGATGAGGAGAGGAGAGGAGAGAGAGGGGGGGGGTCTTAATCTTAGCACTCAGCATACCCGGTTAAAAAAAAAATTGGGTAAATTATTTTTTACCAGCTTTACCAGTATGTGTATGTATATATATATATATATATATATATATATATATATATATATATATATATATATATATATATATATATATATATATATATATATATATATATATATTTATATTTATATATGCACACACACACATACATACTGGTAAAGCTGCTTTGACTCAATCTGTATTGTTAAAAGTGCTATATAAATAAAGGTGACTTGACATATATAATTTCCTTAATTAACATGAATATATTTATTATTTATATACATTTATTTCTGTCATGACAGCTCTCGGAGGGATTGGCATGGTAATGTACATGACAATGTTAATGTATTTGGTCTTGGCGGAATAGACCTGCTACGCTGCTGCTGCGGCAGAGCAAGTACCGAGACTTGCTACTGCCAATATATCCACAAAATGCTGCTGTGAGCATGTAAGAAATACTGCTGCTGCAAATATAACATACATGAAATAACCCCCATATAGCATACATGAATCACCTCGTAGCAGATCTATACAGGTGGAGCTGGGGAAGCTGGGGGGTTTCTGAAGCAAACTGCTACAGCGAGGACTAGTCATATATTTGAATGTTGAGCAGCGAGCTCATTGGCTACCGTTACAGGAAAGAACCAATCAGCTGTGCCATATGATAATGATATCATTAGGTCAGATTGAGTTAGACCTATCGGAATGCGCCATTTAGAGTTTCATGCCAGAACTCTGTATATAAAATATAAGAGATATCCTTGATCATTAAGTCAACCTTATCTAAAAATTGAAGGTTTAATGTATATCTCTCATTTTAACTTTGACCAAATTTTATTTTGAAATGAACAATTTATTGTATATTTACTTATATATTTACAATCAGCAAGTTAAACACCTAAGATCTGGATTAAAAACAGAAGCGGATGGATAATATGTGTGTTTATATGTAATTAAATGTGCCACACTCTTCAGAAAATCATCCCACCAATGACTGACTTATCCTCTCTGTGTATTAAACTTGAATAGAAGACATTATTTTAACCACATTGCACGGTTCACAGTCGTAACTTTATCTAAATGCTCGTTCACTCACCGATTTCCTCTCTGTTTTGATTTCCTGTGCGTATCGCGTGAGTTCGGCGATGATCTGTGACATCATGTTCTCTGCGATGAGCTCATGCTGTCCGGCGTAATCGTTCAGCTCGTTAAGCGTCGAATGAAACGCCCGACACCATGTGTACCTAAGACAGGACGGGACATCATCAGTATGAGACACAAACATGAATATATCTGAATACATCAGCTAATTTAAGTGGGTTAAATGCTGTTTCAGACAACTAGATTTAGACCAAATCTAATATCAATCATGAAACAAATGAGATAAATGAAACATACTTATTCTCATCTTCCTCTTTCTTCTTAGGCTGGTATTTCTTGGACAGATTCCTGTGCAAAATTAAAAACAAGAAACCAATGACTGCACTGACATGTTTGCAGTACTACCATACTTCTCATACTATTTCTACAGTACATTTTGCAAGCTACACTACATCCAGCAATCCTATTTATATATAATACATACTGATATACTATATTTTTAACTGTGCAGTATGCAACCGGAGCGTACAGTGACAGGATGCTCATTCAAAAATATGCACAAACTCATAAATATCTACAACACATTACAATAAACACCATTACGTAAACACTGTCAGAATACCTCAACTGGCCATCATAAGCAATTTATTGGCAGAAATATGCAGTATCATTGATAGTGAAATGCTATGAAACCGCAAGCTTTTACAATGTGCAAAAGCACCACATTTTTACTTTGAAAAATGCAGCACTTACATGTATTTAATAAAATCATCACCTTTTAATAATCACATTAAGCTATATGACAATTCCTGTTTTTCCATCACCAAATTTATTTAAGTTATTAAATTAAAAACATATTTCATGACCTTACTTTTTTCTTTTTTTTCACACACATGCTCCTAAATACATTTTACAGTTTCCACACTATTTTTAGTCACACATATATTTTTATTGGCGCAATTATTGTTTCTTCCACAAGCAAAACTATGCCAAAAATGTCAACAAAAAAAAATTTTTCAACAAAGATTTTATATTAATTAAAAATGTATCTATGACTATAAAAACAAATTAATCTTAGATTTTAAGAATAAATCATCTACCTTTTTATCTATGAATTAATGAATAAGTCAATCCATGAATGAAGGAATGCATTTATCTAGGAAACTGAATTTTTTGACTTTTTAAGGACCCACTGGGATGTTTTTTATTCAAACACTCACCTAAATTCATTTTACAGTTTGCACACTTTTATTTTTAGTTGCAAATGCACCCAAATCGCTTGCAATGTTAAGCCCTGTGTGTGCAATACTGTATCCCACAATGCAATGTGTGCTTGGCATGACTTTTCATTTTCACTAAATGAACATTAAAGCTGCAGTCTGTAACTTTTTTTATTAAAAATGATCCTAAATCAATATTTGAGCAAGTACATAACCAGCCAGTGTGGAAATTCAAATATAAACTTCACAGAACTCTTGGACTTTCTGTCTCTGTCTTCCTACATGTATTTAAAATGAATGTGAGGCTCAGTATCAGTGTGTGTGTGTGTGGAAACAGTGACACAAAGGCTGTCTTTCTTTCATTGTAGCCTTTCTTGTCACTGTCAGATGTTTCTCTGTGTATTCTATTATCACCAGCTATAAATACAGGGTGTCTGCTCATCGTCACCACCTCAGGGCAGGTGTGTGTGTATGTGTGTGTGTGTGTGTGTGTGTTTGTTCATACTGCACCTTGCCAAAGGGTAAAAAAACACACTAAAATAAACACACACTCACGCACACGCCCACAGTGAGACAAACACCTCCCAGCCCCTTCAGTCTCTCTGTCACTGTTTTCTGCACATATTCTTCAGAATAGCACATTAACTAATATTAATATCGCACTGCGTTCTCAGCACTCATTTAACACACACACATGATGTACCACACAAAATCCACATTACATGCAGCACTGTATCCCACGATGCAATGCACTTGACCTTTCTTTTCCATTGAGATAAATTACATGGAAGTAATATCAACCATAATTTTTTTAACATTTGAGACTCAAATAATGTAAATATTTGATAGGAAATTGTCAAAAATTAATTTAAAAGATGCTATAAAGTTCTTATTTCCAATGTATTCATCCATTCATGAATTAATGATTAAATTATGAATATCTATCTACACTGCCGCTCAAAGTTTGGGATCAGTAAGATTTTTAATGTTTTTTAAGGGAGTATCTTCTGCTCATCAAGGCTGTATTTATTAGATCAAAAATACAGAAGAAAAACAGTAATATTGTGAAATCTTTTTGCAATTTCTAATATTGGTTTCCTAGTTTAATATACTTTAAAATAGAATTTATTTCTGTGATGCAGCACTGAATTTTCAGCATCATTGCAGTCTTCAATGTCACATGATCCTTCAGAAATCATTCTAATATGCGGATTTATCATGAGTTAAGTACTGTTGTGCTGCTTAATATTGCTTTTTGGAACCTGTGATACTTTTTTCTTTGATTCTTTGATGAATACAAAGTTAAATAGAACAGCATTTATTTAAAAACTAAATTTTGTGTTACAATATACAATGCTATTTAAAAGTTTGGGGTCATTAATGTTTTCTTTCTTTTTTTTTAAAAAGAAATTAATACTTTTATTCAGGAGGGATGTGTTAAATGAATAAAAGACACAGTAAAGACTTATATCGTTAGAAAAAAATTCTATTTTGAACAAAATGCTGTTCTTTTTAACTTTGTATTCATCAAATAATCAAAGAAAAAAGTATCACAGGTTCCAAAAAACAATATTAAGCAGCAAAACCGTTTCAACACTCATTATAAATCAGCATATCTGAATGATTTCTGAAGGATCATGTGACACTGAAGACTGGAGTAATGATGCTGAAAATGCAGTGCTGCTATAAATTATTCTATTAAAGAAAACAATGAATTCATTAATAAATTAATACATTAATGTATTAATTAATCTATAAATGTATGAATGAATACTGAATAGTATAGATTATATTTATTGGTATTTATTCATTCATAAATAAACAAATCTATGATTGAAAAATATCTATAAATTTGAATACATTCATTCATATTCTTTATATTTCAAAATAATGCTAATAAACGTATCAACAAATTATCTACTTATTGATCTATTGAATGCACTAATGAATACACTAATCTATAAATAAATAATCTACCTACCTTTCTATTAATTTGATTAGTCAATTAATCATATTTAATTAATGAATAAACTAATCTATAAATACAAATGGATAAAAACATTTATAGTCATAAATTATAAATATATAAATTCATAGATGTATGAATTTGAATTCATTCATGAATACATTCATTTGTACATTTATGAATAAATCATCTACCTATCCATCTATAAATTTGAATAAATGAATCTATAACTTTATGTATACATTAATCTACAAATGTATAAAAAAAAATCAACCACTTATCTATTAATTTCTTAATTTAAAAAAAACTGTTTACCATCTCACCAATCTGCATATCTGTCTTTTAATCTACCTATCTATCACATCTGGATGTGTTTTCGACTGCACAACATTATGTGACTTTTTCTGTAACACTGCAATTTCCTTTTCTGAAGATAAATAAAATGTACTCTGTTCCTGTCTTTCACACACACACACACACACACACACTTAATATTGACTATAATCTTGGCTAATTCGCTTTTCATGCATACAATCAGGATATCTGGGATATTAGTGTGTGTTTGTGTATGTGTGTGTGCGCATATGATATATGCATGCATGTTTATCAAAAACTGCAAGTGTGCATATGCTAGTGTATGTATACAGATGCAACTGAAGCTGTATCCCATACAAAAACTGCCATGGTATAATCAAATATAAACCATGGAGAGAAAAACAAACAAGGAAATTCAATGCTTTTTTAACACAACTAAAATGGGAATGTCAATTCAGCATCAATTAAACATGGCAAATATGATATTAAAATATGTATATATTAAAGACTCATGTTACTGCCAAATGTACTGTTTTATAAAGGATGAAAACATGATCATTTGTTTATCCATCTGACCACACAATGCCTTTCTTTCACGTAGTGTATCTGAGGTTATAAGTGCAGTTCATCACGTCCAGTAACAGGCTGGTATGAGTGAGTGTGTGTGTGTGTGTGTGTGTGTGTGTGTGTGTGTATGCCTGTGTGTTAGAAGGCTGAACCCCCTGCTGTGTCTGGGAATTAAAGGGGGTTCCCACTGCTATCTGGAGGGGGTTGATGTACAGTCAGAGTGTGTGTGTATGTGTGTGTGTGTGTGTGTGTGTGTATTTTAAATCCTATCACTGGAATGGGGGGCGGGGTCATGGCATATGATTGGCTGCTGCAAATGTAGGTCACCAAAGAGAAACACCATGCTGGCACCTTGTTACCACGGAAACCTGCATTTTCTTCCCAAACTTACACACACAGAAAACACCAATGTTGCCCTTTCTTCCTGTATCCTTGAGCTGTCGGCAGTAACATCACATGTGTAATTAGTGTATGTGTGTGTTTAACTGTCTAGTCTTTATTTTTAAACGAATACATTATGAGATACAAGCAGCTGCACCTGTATTTATTTACACAGACATGACAGATGCATTTCAGGATTTAAAGTGGTTTTGGGTGAAGGAACCCTAAGATCTGATGATGATCCTGGTGGCATAGGCAAGATAAGACATGACCTCTGACCTATCAAGTCACAAAAGGATTCTACCTAATTACCTGGGTTGAAAACCAGTTTAAAAAGGTCTACAAGCTTGGAGAGTCTAGATTAAACCAGTTAAGACCAGCAAACCAGCTTAAAATGATTATCTGTCAGGGTATATACTAGTGCTGTCAAATGATTAATCGCGATTAATCGCATCCAAAATAAATGTTTTTGTTTACATAATATATGAGTGTGTACTGTGTATATTTATTATTTATATATAAATACAAACACATGCATGTATTTAAGAAAAATATATTGTTTAAAATATTAAATATATTTATATAGAATATAAAATATAATAATACAAATATATAAATGTATATACATGTAAATATTTTCATAATAAATACTGAATGTGTGTGTGTTATATATACATAATAAACACAGTACATATATTATGTAAACAAAAACTTTTATTTTGGATTCGATTAATCGTTTGACAGCACTAGTATATACATATATTCACTAGAAAGCTAAATAAATACATATACACTGAAAAGAATGGTGTAGGTTTTATTTTTGAACAATTTTCACTCAGAAATTGCCAGTAAATTTCACAATAATTGAACAATTAATAAAATGGCAATAAAAAACACTGAAATTTTGAAGTAGAAACAGTAGAAATAGTAGGAACAGCATTTTCTCATGAATCATGTCACTCATTGTTTTTAAAATGTCATTCAAATTTTTTAATTACTTTTAAAAAGTCATTTCAAAAGTCATCTTTACAGTCTATAAGCATAACTGTTTGTTGTAAAAAAAAAAAATTAATGTACACCATGCTTTTTTTGTATGTTTTGGTTACATCTGCATGATCACTTTCACAGACATATTGCCTCTTATGATCACCTGTGTACACTACAGTCACACAGCATATTCCTAATGCTGCAGTATAATCAGTATAATATGCATATTTAAGGATGTAAAGCTATTTTTGTTATTTAACTGAAAGTGACCCATTCCATGATAAAAGCCTGTATACATCATTAAAAATTCTTCATGTATAAAGTTTATGCAAACTAAAATATGTAGTGCAGTTGAATTAATCACAGAGGCTGATGCAACACTCACCTGATCTGTCTTGCATAGTTAAGCTCGATCTCAGACCTTTCCTTCACAAATTTGGTGTATTTTTCCACAAAGTCGATTCCTGACTGCGTGTGCTTTTCCAGGTTATCAAACTGATCCTAAGAGAAAGAGAGAGAGAGAAATATGTTAAAGCTGGCACAATAAGAGCGCAGACTGTTTCAACATCCTAAATCAGTTGTTGAAATAAAATAAAAAGTACCACAGCAAGAAAGGTTCACCAAGCAGACACCGCAGGGCATCACAAGCAAAGGTGACATTCTATTAAGCCAAAATGAAGTGGACAGGAAAAGCCCACCCTGATACTGACATGAAACCGAGTACTGTCAAAAAGTGACCTTTATTACCATGAGCTATTTTCACTTCATTTGCTAAAGTGATGTTACTGAAGTACTAAGTGCAAACTAAACAGTATGAGGTTGAATTTTTTTTTTTTTTATCAGTTTTACATGCAACTTTGAAATTTGCCATGTTTTAAAGTCAAAGCATAAAGCACAAATCATTGTACATTGTATATCAATTGTAAACTGCATAATTCACAAATTAAAGCCAGGATCACCTACTGCATCAAGTTCAAGATGTTTCTGAAGGTTTCTTATCAGAAAAACACAAGGAACCAGTTTTATAGACTGAACGGTCCAAGTTGTATTAAAAACTGAAATCTGGAAGTGAATCCAGGTGCTTTTATCTTTCCAGGATACGTAGCCTAAATGCTAAAAAACATTTTGTGATCCATCCACTTAAACTACATTCAGAAACGCATGTGTCCACATGATGTTTGTAGTGCTCAAGTTACTGGGCCTGAAAGTTTTATTAATATCTTGTGTTGTGGTCATCTATTGATGATTGCATACAGGTTTGATGAGGTGTGTGTGTAGGGTTTTAATTTTCCATTTCCAGATGATTTCTGGTAAAACCTCTTTACAGCACACAAACACACCACAGAAATGAGTCGCAGATGCATTTTTACACCTCAACTAACACTGATCACACATTTGAAATGTGACAGGCTTAGTTTAAGAGCCTGGTGCAAGTTGGGTAAAATATGACAGAAAGTACTTAGATTTGTATTTGACCCAATATTGGTATCTGACAAGAAAGAAATCATATATACTGTACTAAAAACCTATGAAGCATATGTAACTGGATTGTGTAAAAACAACCCAAAACATGCCATGCATAAGGAAACACAACAGGTTGTTCTAGCTAACGTCCCTCCGATGTAATCTTTTCAAATCACATGACTATTGAAATTAACATTCCGTTCAGAACCAAAACTTCTTTTAAGTCTACTGTCATAAAAACACCTGTTTGAAGGTTCAAATTGTTCCAAACCTATATGAATTTCTTTCTTTTTAACATAAAACCAAACCAAACTTAACCAAACAGTTGCTGGTCCCCATTGACTTCCATAGTATTTTTTTTCTTCCATTTAATGAAAACCCATAAATCAAAACACTGATCTTAAGAACCTACAATGAAATAAATAAATTTTCCACTGCTAGAAAAAAACAACAACAGCAACTCAAAAATCCTACAAAGCCAAAATGCTTCTTGACAACAAAACATTGCTTTGCTGAACCGAAGAACCATTTAAAATCTTTAAAGAGCACAATAAAATCACATCATCAACTTTACTTGGCACATTAGACAGAAACTACTCTGAATTCAACAAGTAAATAGTACCATAGTAATGCTTCGATCACCTTGGTTTGACTCCAGCATCCCCCCATTTTCTCTTCAACCATCTCGAAGTCTGAAGAATCCAGTCAAATATTTGCTCACACACTCCCTCCGTCTGAACAAGCATTAGATGCACAAAACCATTTCACATTCTCCTTACGAAAGAAGACACCACTGTTCAATTCCTGTTCGTGCAAACTGTCTGCATGCATTCAGCCAGCAGACAGGATGAACGCTCAAACCTTGCGTGTTTGTGCACACAGGATGTACAAGTGGGTGATGATGTTCCTGCACTACATATTAGAACTTTCAGTCTATTATTTAAAGTTACAGTTCAAAAAAAAAAATTAAATTTGGTCATTATTTTCTCACCATTATGTCATTCCAAACCGATATGGATTTCTTGAGGAGAAACAAACATGCAGCTATTTTCATATAATGCCATAAACTAAATGAAACCAAAAAGCATTATAAATGTACAGTAAAAAAGTCCAAACAACTTCCATGCTAAATTCCATGTCTTCTCAAGACATAGCTTTGCGTGAGGAACAGACTGAAATTTTGTACAAATTTCAATGCACAACATTATTAAACACCCCCACATAAATCGTATGGACTACATTTATTCTATCTTTATTGTGTTTTTTTTTTTTGTGGTCACTATAAATGATCAATACATGTAAAGAACCACAAGGAAATCTTCAAAAATTCTTACTTTTGTGTTCCATGGAAAAAAAAAAACAGCATTTGGGTTTGGAACGACACGAGGGTGAGTAAACAATGACTGAATTTTCATTTCTGGTGCTATTAAAACTAGCAATGGAAGAATACAGCTAAGAAACACACACCGTGCCAAAGTCCCCTGTCAGCATCTGGGTAATTCAAATGACCTAATACGATTAGCCGGCCTCATTTAAACACAGATCACCTCCTACACAGTCACAGTCTTTAGTCCACACTGCAGAGACAAGAAACACTAGAAGAGCAGCAGCTGAAGGTTTAAAGAGGTTTAAAGATCATCTTGTGGTTTTGATCAGTGAGACGGAGTATTATGTGACATACGGATGCTCGCTTGTCTGACATATTCAGCAAAGCAAAGATTCTATGAAGTGCAAGAGAAATCCAGACTACACTCTATGAAATAAAAAAATCCTCATCTTTGAAACTGCAACCAGCAATAAAGACGCTTTGTGTCGCTGTTCACGTGGGCAGATTTTGCAATTCTCAATGCGACACAGTATTAAAAACATCAAAACTTGCTGTCACCTTGTAGGGACATCCCCACATGCAAAACTTCTTCTAAGAGGGACTAACTAATGTGATATTTCACATCTAAGAATAGTACGAATGTACTTTTGGCTCAGGTGGTTTAGCATTAAAGTAAAGGTTAGGGTTGGTATCATCCAATTTACATGTGCGGTTATATATTTAGCAGACATGCACATCCAAAGTGACTTAAAAATAAGGAACAGTACAACAAAAGCGACTCATCAACGGTAAAAGTATAGTGTTATAATGGCATGTTAATGTGTTGCTGTATTAACTGACACCACCATTAAACAACAAACCAAGCAATTTAACTGAGAAATATCATGCAACCGCAAACTATACAGAATTCAATGTGTTTCCTATTAAAACTCTATATAATATGATTGTTTGGTGCAGTATTGCAACACAATAGCATTAGCATATTCATTTACCCTCTGAGTTGACAACACTTTAGTCCATGGTTCTTTAAATGATGAAGCAGCCCCCATCTCTTGCGCCCAAACCAGTTCTAAAATCAAAACCAGGACCAAGACCGCCTGTCCGATTCAAACCAGCACAATTCTCCAGTCAAAACCAGTCCATCCGCCAGTATCAAATGCTGATTCCAGTGTTATAATGGTGGATTATAATCCAGATTCTGTCTTTATCCACAGATTAAACCCCTCAAATCAGCATAAAGCAGACATACTTCACATCTGGAGCTGATCCAACGAGCGTCTGGGCGCCAGATTTACAGCAGTTCAGTAGTTCTAGTTCTTAATTCAAACCCAGACATTATCAACGACCAACGAGCACCAGAAAGATCAGCATAGCTCCCGCAAGCAAGTAACACACTACCTGATGAGGAATTTACATTCATATTTACATCCAGTCATTTAGCAGAACCTTCTATTTAAAGCAGCATACAAATGAGGAACACAACAACAATAGGTGATTCACAATATAAGCAATGCAGCGCTTAGAATTTAGGTTAGAAGTTTCTAAGCAATAAAACGTTTTCTAAGCATTCCACTTTGGTTGTTCAAATGTTACAATTCCAGTTTTCTTAATGTATGTCTTAATGTAATTTTGTTACAACCCGAATTCCGGAAATGCTGGGACATTTTTTAAATTTGAATAAAATGAAAACTAAAAGACTTTCAAATCACACGAGCAAATATTTTATTCACAACAGAACATAGATAACATATCAAATGTTTAAACTGATGAATTTTACAATTTAATGCACAAAATGAGCTCATTTCAAATTTGATGCCTGCTACAAGTCTCAAAATAGTTGTGACGGGGGCATGTTTACCATGGTGTAGCATCTCCTCTTCTTTTCAAAACAGTTTGAAGATGTCTGGGCATCGAGGTTATGAGTTTCTGGAGTTTTGGTGTTGGAATTTGGGCCCATTCTTGCCTGATATAGGCTTTGAGCTGCTGAAGAGTTTGTGGTCGTCTTTGACGTATTTTTCATTTAATGATGTGCCAAATGTTCTGTATAGGTAAAAGATGTGGACTGCAGGCAGGCTAATTCAGCACCTGGACTCTTCTACTACGAAGCCATGCTGATGTAATAGCTGCAGTATGTGGTTTTGTATCGTCCTGCTGAAATTCACGTCATCTGGAGGGGAGCATATGTTGCTCTAAAACCTTTAAATACCTTTCAGCATTCATAGTGCCTTCCAAAACATGCAAGCTGGCCATACCGTATGCACTTATGCCCCCCCATACCATCAGAGATGCTGGCTTTTGAACTGAACGCTGATAACACGCTGGAAGGTCTCCATCCTCTTTAGCCCGGAGGACACGGCGTCCGTGATTTCCAACAAGAATGTCAAATTTGGACTCGTCTGACCACAGAACACTTTTCCACTTTGAAACAGTCCATTTTAAATGAGCCTTGGCCCACAGGACACAACGGTGCTTCTAGACCATGTTCACATATGGCTTCCTTTTTGCATGATAGAGCTTTAGTTGGCATCTGCAGATGGCACGGCAGGTTGTTTACCGACAGTGGTTTCTGGAAGTATTCCTGCGCCCATTTAGTAATGTCAATGACAGAATCATGCCGATGAGTGATGCAGTGTCGTCTGAGGGCCTGAACACCACGGCATCTAACAAAGGTCTTCGGCCTTGTCCCTTATGCACAGAGATTTCTCCAGTTTCTCTGAATCTTTTGATGATATTATGCACTGTAGATGATGAGATTTGCAAAGCCTTTGCAATTTGAAGTTGAGGAATGTTGTTTTTAAAGTATTCCACAATCTTTTTACACACTCTTTAATAGATTGGAGAGCCTCTGCCCATCTTTACTTCTGAGAGACTCTGCCTCTCTAAGACATCCCTTTTATAGCTAATCATGTTACAGACCTGATGTCAGTTAACTTAATCAGTTGCTAGATGTTCTCCCAGCTGAATCCTTTCAAAATTTCTTGCTTTTTCCAGCCCTTTGTTGCCCCCGTGACGACTTTTTTGAGACCTGTAGCAGGCATCAAATTTGAATTGAGCTCATTTAGTGGATACAACTGTAAAATTTCTCAGTTTAAACATTTATGTCCTCTATGTTCTATTGTGAATAAAATATTGGCTCATGTGATTTGAAAGTCTTTTAGTTTTCATTTTATTCAAATTTTAAAAACCTACCAACATTTCTGGAATTCGAGTTGTACATAAACTTAGTATAATGATGTCATTCATAACAATTTAATATTATGGGAATGTTGGCTTGCAATCATTATTGAATTTATTAATACTGTTTCATAAAAAAAAGTTTACAATTATGTTAATTTAAAAATTGCTTAATCTATGTTTTATCCAGTACTGGGTAGATTACTTATAAATTGTAGTCCATTACTGATTACCAATTACATAATGGAAATTTTAGTTTTTAACATAATCTGTTTAATTACACATATTAGGTCATGTGTTCTGAGTACTTTTGGATTACTTTTGAACTCATAAGAAAATATTTTCCATTCTTTGTTATCGTCAAAAAGTGCAGTAAACATTACATCACGTCAAGGTTTCCCATACTGGGGTTCATGAGTTGATGAAAAGCCAATAATTAACAAATAGGCCTAATAATTCAATCAAAATGTCAAAATGTCAATTGCGCTACGGGAGTACCGAGTTTGAATCCCGGCTCAAGCACCTTTCCAGATCCCGCCCCCCACCCCCTCTCTCCCACTTCGCTTCCTGTCATCATCGCTACTGTCCTGTCATAATAAAGGCAAAAACGCCAGAAATAATTCTTAAAAAAAGATCACATGAATGACAGTTTATATTTTTCATAAATTAGGGCCAATTTGCAAATGTCGGCTCCAACAGACATTCAAACAACGTTGCAACAAGACCATTTCCTCCAAACACTGTGAGAACATTTATCAAATACTATTAACATGATATGGAACGTTTTTTCATAACATTTTCACAGTGTTTACATTGTAACGTTCTCTGTTAGGGGGTAGAGGTGATGGAGTCATTATATCCGCTGTAATCCAGAGTGGCGACGACTGCAATAACATCTCGCCAAGTGCGGTGAGTTGGCGTGGATTAATGAGGGTCAAGAAGGGCCACCAGCCGACCCTGAACAGAGAGCGAACAGATTGCAGAGCACCTGCATCCGCTGTGAACTCGCCCACTGGATGGAAACGAGGGATCGGGGAGAGGCTGAGCACACGATCATGCAGGACTGTAGGCGTCTGAGCTGCATGCATGTAAAAATCAAAGCTCTGCCAGGTGGTGACTGAGCTACTGGATGGAAAACTGGAGAGAATGACTCAGAGTGAGAGAGAGAAAGAAAGGAATTTAAAATACGTCTGATATTCAAAACCCCCCTGGTGTCTTTTTATCCATAATACAAAGAAACACAAGCACACTTTCAATGCGAGCACATACCTAAAAGGTTAGTTATTATTTACTCACTCTTGACTTGGAATAGATTGCACGATTCATATGGACTACTAAGTGATCACAAGAAGCAAATTGCACAGCAACTACCCAGAATAAAATAGTAATCACCCTTTCTTAGTGGTTGCTATGCCGTTGCTAGGGTGTTCTTGTAGTTCCTAGTAGAAACTGCATAGCCACCACCCAGAAAACCCAGTAGCACCCAGAACACCCAAGTAACTGCATATAAACCACCCAGAAATGCCTTAGTAACTGCATAGCAACCCCTCAGAACGCCCTAGCAACCACACAGCAAACACCCACAACTCTCTAGTAAGCACCTATCAATGCCCCAGCAACCACCCAGAACACCCTAGCAACTGCATAGCAACCACACAGAACACCATAGCAACACCCTTTTCAACAGTTTGCACCCCCCCCCCCAAAAAAAAAGCTGTTGTATTGTAAATTAATGGTTAAAATACATTAAAAAGTGTTCTGTTTTTAGTTGAAAACGGTGTTGTATAAATGCCCCCTAAGGTACACTATTCCTATAAACACAGAAATGCACTATTATGATCAATGTGATGACGTCACCATGGAATCTGAATAAAAAATGAGGTCATACTTTAGTCTATATATGGAAGAAACAACAATTTTTCATAATAATGATTCTTGTGAGCATGCCAGAATGCTGTAATTCAGCCTGAAATAAAACACACAACTGCACAAAAACATGAGCATGAGAATAGCTGTATGACATATATTCCATCATCCAGAAACACATGCACACACGCCTCCTCTCTCTCCATAAATAGGCACTGTGTGCTCTGATGGGACACCCAGAAATCCTAGAGTTCACTCGTCTCTCATGAACTCATTAAATCCAAAGACTCTGAAGAGCAGAGCACTAGTCAGACACTGTAAACACAGGAGAGCTGACAACCATTGCCATTACGCATGTATTACTCTTAAACTTTGGCGTGTTTAAACTGTTCATGTTATTCCTCAAATCACGTGAGCAGAACCACCCAAAATACCCTAGTAACTGCATAGCAACCCTTTGGTATGCCCTAGCAACTGCATAGCAACCATCCAGAAAAAAAAGGAATCACATTTTCTGCACAGTTACTAAGGTGTTCTGGGTGGTTGCTATGCAGCTCCTAGTAGCCACTGCATAGCCACCACCCAGGAACACCCTATCAACTGTATAGCAACCACCCAGAAAACTCAGCAATCACCCAGAACGACCAAGCGACTGCATAGCAACTACACAGAATGCCGTAGTAACTGAACGCCCTAGCGACCGCATTGCAACCAGCCAGAAAACCCTGGTAATCACCCAGAATGCACTAACAACTCCATAGCAACCAGCCAGAAGACCCTAGAAATCACCCAGAAGGCCCTAGTAACTGCATAACAACTCTTTAGAATGCCCTAGCAACTGCATTGCAACCTTCCAGAAAAAACAGTAATCACATTTTCTGGGTTACTCCTATGCAGTTGCTAAGGAGTTCTGGATGGTTGCTATGCAGCTCCTAGTAGCCACTGCACAGCCACCACCCAGAAACACCCTAGCAGCCACATAGCAACCAGCCAGAACACCCAAGTAACCACTTATCAATGCCCTAGCAACCATTTACAAAAAATATAGAAATTAAAAGATTCTGAAAGGTTTTCACACTGTTTTAAGAAGACTTTATATAAAGTTATTTTTACCTTTATTTTTATAGTAGAAACAGTTACTGTAGTAAGGTATTTGGTGGAAACTGTAATGTTTTGTATGGGTTTTTCTCTCAGCATTTCTGAAATCAGTCAATGTGTTTTTAATTTACCCTCCTTCTATGAACTCAACAAACCACACAACATGATTCACTCTCCATCCTTGTGAAATCTGGCCTTAATTTAGCCAGAGAGACCAGCTTTATCAGGCTTCTGCTTTGGTACGGGCCAATTAACCGCAACACTAATGAAGAGCTCCACTCATTTACACAAATCACAGAGAACAAAAGAGAGGAAACGCTAAATATATCACTGATGAGACAAAACTCAACTAGAACGCAAACCTTAAAACATCTGGTGCTGAATTTATGAGCCCAAACTACTGACCTCAGATCAGTCTGCTGCTTTGTCTCAGCTGGAACACTGTTAATAAGAACAGGGTGATCTGATCTCAGGTCAGTATTTCTTCTGAAATAAACAAGAGCACTGCAGATAAAGTTTATTACATTTAGTGGATTTTTTTTTTTTTTACTTTCAGATGAGTAAACCTCAGTCTGAAAATAAGCAGATCGTTTTATTACTGGTTGTAAAGGGTTTACTCAAGCCTGACCTCTGAGTAAACTGGACACATTTGCACAAACACACACGCAGAGATGCTACTACTGGCAAAGATAAGCTATAAGCCCTACTAGGCCAACACTCTTTGTAAAAACAGTAAGGGGCACAAGAAAAGAAAAGAAAAGAAAAGAAAAGAAAAGAAAAGAAAAGAAAAGAAAAGAAAAGAAAAGAAAAGAAAAGAAAAGAAAAGAAAAAAAATAACAGTCACTTCTAGAAAGTAAAAAAAAAAAAAAAGTACAGGGTAAAATATCATGGTAATTTCTAGGATGTTACAGACAGACAAATATATAAAGACAATAATATAAAATAATAAAATAAAATACAACAGTAAAGTCAATATTATTTGTAATTTTTTACAATGCAAATTGTGTCAAAGCAGCTTTACATCGGCTTGATATAAAGCTGGGTGGCTTTATATCAGATTTACAGTATTTATATACAGTAAAGGGAACATATAATCTGATAGCATTTAATTTGCATATAAAATGGAAGTGAATGAAATGAGAAGTCAGCCACAGTCTGCTCATTAGGAAACAGGAAATAAATGTGAGGCCTGCAGTATCTCAGCCAACCTCTTAGAGCAGTAGAGAGTTACTTGTGTAACCTCTGTACTGTTAATAAACCAAAAAAGTCTATAAGTCTTTGTTATGAGCTTTTTATTTAATTACCAACAAAAAGAAAGTTTCCAAAACTACAAACACACTCACACATGAAGGGCTCTGTTTCTGTTCATCAGTTGACACCATGAAACCATAAATCACCATCAACATGAAATTCCCCAAAATACACTCATATCTAAAGTCTTGAGTCACACAAGTATACAAATAACTGTAAAAACTGCTTTGAGGGAACACAAAGTGAACAGTATAATACACATTATCAAAGGCCGGTTCACAACATTCATCCAAAGATACCAACATGGTTAGCATGGTTTTCGTTTTTGCATGCAACAAACGGTCACAGACATTACAGGTGCCTTCGCTCCAGAACTTTTAGTCAGAATTAAATATTATCACATGGTAAATTAGATTATTAATTTGTTCTATTTTAGTTTTCTGCCCTGAGGAGCGTTAAAAACGCTTGACAGATTCCTGCTGACCTAAAAACAGCTGAAACAGGAAGTGGCTTAGCGAAGGTGCAGATGTAGAGCGCTGTGGTGACGGATGTGCTACTGAACACACGGGGTCAGTGTGATGATCTTATTAGTGCCGTTTGCTCAACAGACGTGAGTGATTCCTCGAATAACGCAGCCTGCTGAGAAGATAGTCCACTTAGGTTTGACAGTTTCAGCACACACACATTAGCCATGTTTGCATGCAACAGAGTAATCTGTTTGGCGGCTCAATCAGATTGAAAAGCCTTCACGTAAACACCTCAATATATCCGATTAAGCTTGATCCAAATGATAAATATCATAATATCAAATATCATCTCTTGATGCTAACAGTGCTACTGATACTTTCTGTTCCACTCTGACGTCTTGTTTAGATACTTTATGTCCCTTATCTTCCAGGCCAGCCCGTACCACCCCTTCTGCCCCTTGGCTATCTGATGTTCTCCGCGAACATCGTTCTAAACTCAAGGCTGCAGAAAGTGTATGGCCCAAATCACAAAATCCTACGGACCTTAATTCATATCGATCACTCCTCTCTGACTTCTCTGCTAATGTTTCCACTGCTAAAAGGACATACTATCATGACAAAATTAACAATTCGCCTAACTCTCGCATGCTCTTTAAAACATTTTCCTCCCTCCTTTGTCCTCCTCCTCCCCCTCCTTCATCAACTCTAACAGCTGACGACTTTGCTACATTCTTCATTAATAAAATTACAAACCTCGCTGCACAATTTTCCACACCACAATCTATCAAGCATATCTTACCAGCAAACATACACTCGTTCACATCCTTCTCTCCACTCTCTTAGGCAGAAGTCTCTAAACTCATCCTTTCCAGTCATCCTACTACTCGTCCGCTTGATCCGATTCCATCTCATCTCCTTCAAGCCAGTTCTCCTGCAGTTGTACCTGCAATCACTCACATCGTTAACACATCCCTTCACACTGGAATTTTTCCCTCAGCATTTAAACAGGCTCATATAACTCCACTTCTTAAAAAAACCCACTCTTAACCCAACTCTTTTAGGGAACTATAGACCGGTTTCCCTTCTACCTTTCATTTTCATTCATTTCACCAAGTCTCTGTCTTTCTCACACAGAACAACCTCCTGGACAGTAACTAATCTGGCTTCAGAAGTGGACATTCGACCGAAACTGCCTTGCTCTCTGTTGATGAAGCCCTAAGACTTGCAAGAGCGGCTTCCAAGTCTTCATTACTTATCTTGCTGGATCTGTCTGCTGCTTTTGATACGGTCAACCACCAGATCCTCTTGTCAACCCTATTGAGAAAGGGCATCTCAGGACCCACACTCCAGTGGTTTGAGTCTTACTTCTCAGGTAGGTTCTTCAAAGTATCTTGGAGAGGTGAGGTATCCAAGTCGCAACATCTAGCTACTGGGGTGCCTCAGGGCTCAGTTCTTGGACCACTTCTCTTTTCTGTCTATATGGCATCACTAGGTTCTGTCATTCAGAAACATGGCTTTTCATATCAATGCTATGCTGATAACACTCAACTCTACCTCTCATTCCATCCTGATGATCCGACAATAGCTGCTCGCATCTCAGCATGTCTAACAGACATTTCTTGCTGGATGAAGGACCATCACCTTCAACTCAACCTAGCTAAGACAGAACTGCTTGTAGTTTCAGCAAACCCATCACTTCATCACAATTTCACCTTCCAGTTAGGCTCATCAACCATAAGGCTTTCAAAAACAGCCAGAAACCTTGGAGTTGTGATTGATGATGAGCTGAATTTCTCAGACCACATTGCTAAAACTGCCCAGTCCTGCAGATTTGCATTATACGATATTAAGAAGATCAGGCCCTTTCTCTCAGAACATGCAACACAACTCCTTGTTCAAGCTCTTGTTCTGTCCAGACTTGATTATTGCAATGCTCTCTTGGCAGGTCTTCCAGCCAATTCCATCAAACCTCTGCAATTAATCCAAAATGCCGCTGCAAGATTAATCTTTAATGAGCCGAAAAGAACACACGTCTCGCCTCTGTTCATCAATTTGCAGTGGCTACCAATAGCTGCTCGCATTAAATTCAAGGCATTAATGTTTGCCTACAGAACCACCACTGGCTCTGCACCCCTTTACCTAAATTCATTACTTCAGACTTATGTGCCCTCTAGGAGCTTGCGTTCTTCAAGTGAACGACGCATTATTGTGCCATCCCAAAGAGGCACAAAATCACTTTCACTGACTTTTTCATTAACTGTTCCCATCTGGTGGAATGACCTGCCCAACTCAATCCGAGCAGCTGAATCCTTACCCATCTTCAAGAAACGGCTAAAAACTCATCTCTTCCATCTTTATTTGACCCTCTAACTCTAGCACTCTCTATTCTAATTTTATTTTATCTATCGGTCTTCTTTTTATAAAAAAAACACAAAAAAAAAACACATTTGACCTTCTATCAATTGCATATTTATTCTCTAACTGCTAGCTTTTCTTGTAAAACTAACATTAGCTTTATTTTTTCTATCTACTTGTTTCTTATTAAAAAAAAAAAAAAAAACACTAGGTTTCTTTTTTCTATATTCTATCTACTCATTTTCTTAAAAAACAACAACAAAAAAACATTTTGTGTGTACTGCGTTAGGCTAACCAAGACTTGTAATAGCACTTGCATGTTGTTGCTCTTTTGTTGGTTTTGATTGCTTCTAATGTCCTCATTTGTAAGTCGCTTTGAATAAAAGCGTCTGCTAAATGACTAAATAATAATAATAAAATGAAATTTCAACTGGATTGGAAGAAGTGGTCAATAGGAATCCAACTAATAGGAAAAAAATTGCTATCGGGTCGCTGGGGTGATTTGAGTGGCTGATGCTGCGTTTCTGGGGTGATCTGAATGGTTAATGATGAGTACTGGTCAGTGGAGGACACTGAATATGTATTAAATATTTGTTGCAAAAGCTCTTCTGACATATCAGTTTTTTAGATGTGTTATCAAGGCAAAAACTACACTTATACTCACAGTCGCTCCGGCTAAGTTATTGCACAGACATTTTGTTTGGATTTTAAAAACTGTGCATGTAATCAAATACATTAATTGGATTTCAAAGTTAGGATTCATATAAACAGAACTTTCAGAATCTCAAAACGGATTGAAAATTTGTGCATACATATAAATATAACTATTGTGCATTATGAGTGTGTTTGGTAGGGGTTTTTCAATCGTCATGAGATGTTTTGAAGTTATGCTCATTGTAGAAAATAGAAGCGTCTCTCTCTTCGTTCAATAGCCTCTGTTCATTGTGGCTGGCGCTTGTAGGCGGTTTGCATTCAGGGAGAAATGTTTGTGTGAGATGTTGAGCAGTCTGTGTGAGTTTCTGTGTGTGTGTGTGTGTGTACGAATGCCAGTCCATTGGTCTTTCACACAGGGTCTTTGTGCTGCAGAAAAAGGCAGAACAGAGCTACTGTAATCTCTTAGTCATGATACACAGAAGGGTCACACACACTTGGATGGTCCTATAACCAACATTTGTCTTTGTTACATGAAAACATCCAAAATGAACTTAAACGGCTTCTCTTCGCACAGCAGGGCATCATAACATGTACACTGCTCCGAAATATCCTAACGATTTAAAACGCCCAAGAGAACATCACCCCAACCACTCCATAAACACTGCTAGTATCATAAATCTCAAATGCTAACATAAAAAAACATTTCTGCTATTAAGAGTCTCACATGCTCAGAACACACACAAATACACAACACAATGAAAAACTTTGGGATTTTAGACTTCTAAAGTTACCACTTGTGCCAAATAATTCCAAGCGGTTGCAAAGTATATTCTGAGTGTTGCTATATGGTTGCTAGGGTAATTTTAGTGGTGGATAGGGTGCTACTGGGGTGCGTTGCTATGCAGTTGCTGGGGAGATTTTAGCATTGCATAACACATTGCTATGCAGTTGCTGGTTTGAAATTAGCGTTTGATAGCACATTGCTATGCGGTTACTGGGGTGCTCTGAACACTTGATAGCACGTTGCTGTGCGGTTGCTGAGGGGATCTGAGTGTCTGATAGCACGTTGCTATGCGGTTGCTGGGGTGATCTGAGTGTCTGATAGCACGTTGCTGGGGTGATCTGAGTGTTTGATAGTACGTTGCTATGCAGTTGCTGGGGTGATCTGAGTGTCTGATAGCATGTTGTTATGTGGTTCCTGGGGGATCTGAGTGCTTGATAGTGTGTTGCTATGCAGTTGCTAAGGGAATCTTAGTGGTTGATAATGCGTTGCTATGGGTTTGCTGGGGTGATCTGAGTGGTTGATAGTGAGATGCTATGAAGTTGCTAAAGGCATCTTAGTGGTTGATAATGTGTTGCTATGAGGTTGCTGGGGAGATCTGAGTGGTTGATGATCAGAACTGGTCAGTGAAAGATACTGAATATGTATTAAATATTTGTTATAAAAGCATGTATAAAATGTAAAATGTTTAAAATATTTGTTCTGACATATCAGCTTTTTTAGATGTGTTGTCAGCAAAAACTACACTTATACTTCTTGGTGGTTGCTAGGGTTTCTTTAGAGATAGATCTTTAGAGATAGAAAGAATTGCATAAAAGTGATTTGCATTTTTACGTATTTGCTGATGTAACAGCTTCGGTTCTTAAAAAAAGTAAATGAAGTGGTTTAGGGTGGAGTCCATCTGTCTGTCACATTCAAAGTCCCACCCACAAGTGAGAGCTGGAATTTGAGCCACTTTGACTGGAAGGATGGCACATTAACACACACACACTCGTATGTTCATCCTGTGTGATCTCAGCCACACAAACTCACTTTCAAGCTTTGCTGATGTATGCTGGAAAGTCAAGAGTCCAAGCTGACACAGGACAAACCACCCTGATAACTAGCTTACAGCCACTGATGAATAATGAATTAGTCATTGTTGATTAAGCCTTCATTGAAGCTTAATTGTTAAAATTGGTAATAGAAAAACCTACATAAACTAGTGAAACCTTTCCATTAGCTAATATCATAGAGGTAAATTACAAACACTAATAACTTTAAATGGTTTTAGTACTCAAGAACTCAGGTCAAAAACGCAGGGGCCAAAATTAATCACAGTTATAAAAGGGTGTTATGAACACTCTTACAAACTTGCATTTTATCCTTATAATTATAATTCAATATGGATCAATTTTATATAAAAAAAAAGGTTATAAAATATTTATTTTAAAATATTATAAAATAATAATTTATTCATATATAATTCATAGTTGTATTATTATTTAAGTAGTATTATATTGGAATAACTTTTGGGGTTTAAGAAGTGTAGGCTTATTTTGAGAGATCTTAACTTTAAGAGGTTATTTAGAATGATTTATTCAGAATGTTGTTGTTGTTTTTTTTTTAAAATTTGAATTTGTTTTTAATGTTTTTAAAATTCTTAGGAACAAAATATTTTTCTTAAGCTTAAAATTAATACGAAATCAAAAAGTAGGAGTAATTTAATTCTTAAAAATTGTTTCATGAATCCAGTCTCAGGACTCCGACGTAAAGCTGACTGAACTTTACTGCACGGCTAATACTAATAAAAATGAAATATTTGGTTTCAAAATAGTGCAGAGTGATACGAGAGACATAAAACTAAGAAATCAGTATCCTAAGACAATTAATTATGTAGTTTTGAAGCCAACATACAATATATTTTAACACAGAATGCCACATCCATAAACCAATCAGAATAAAATAATCCAAAGAGTCATTTATTAAACTGTAGTAATTGTATGTCCAGTCTGATCATTGAGGGATGCATTCGCTATGACTACTCACACTGATGTGCATCTTCATCTCCAGGAGCTTCTGCAGGTACTCCTGCAACGGGGTGAGAGGCAGAGGGGCCGGAGGGTCCGGTTCCTCCAGGAACCAGCGGAGCGAACCCACCGACCGCCGTCTGTTCAAGAAATCATACAGCTCTTCATGCATCATCATGAGCTAACACGCAAAAACAGCGCAGTCTGAGAAAATATTACGAGAAACTAAAACATAGGTAAAAATTACACAGATAAACAAAAGGTCTAAAATATTGAGATGAAGGAAAAGAAATGAGTTCCAGCTCTGAGCCAATGTGGAATCATTCACTGGGAGATTAAGCAACGCAGTGAACTTTGCTTGATGCCGTTTTTGTTATTAAGCTGATTACCAGCTAGAATTCGGCTCAAAGAAACACACAAACATTGTGAAGTTGCATCAACAATGCACTTTCATCCCCACACACCTTCAAAAAAAACCAATCCCGAGACTGATTTGTGCAACTCAAACACACTTCACTCATTGTTGAATTTCCAGCATTTATCCATTTTGTTCTCCTGCCTAATGATCCTTATTATTATGTTACATAAGACGAGCTCTGACTTCACCTCTGAGGATCTTGAAACTGAGATTTTGACAGGTAATGAAACGCAGAAATGAAACTATTGTTGTGGGTCATGGCATGATATTACTCACTACCGGACAAAAGTTTGGAATAATTGTGATTTTTGAAGTCTCTTCTGCTCACCAAGCCTGCATTTATTTAATCAAATTTACAGTAAAACGTGTAATATTATGAAATATTATTGCAATTTTAAAAAAATCATTCCTGTAATGCAAAACTAAAATTTCAGCATCATATGAAGCAGCACAACTGTGTTCAACATTGAAAACAATAAGAAACATTTCCTAAGCAGCAAATCAGCATATTAGAGTGATTACTGAAGGATCATGTGACACTGAAGACTGGAGTAATTCAGCTTTGCATCACAGGAATAAATAGCTTTTTACAATATACTCCAATAGAAAACAGTTATTATAAACTGTAATAATATTTCACAATATTACTGTTTTTACTTGCCTTGGATGAGAGACTTTTTTCAAAAGTATTTAAAAAATCTTAATTATTCCAAACTTTTGACCAAACACACTCCATTGGTTGGTCACTTAATATGTCGATAAAATATTAACAGTCTCTTCCTGTCTAAGCGGTCAGTTCTTGGCCAGAAAAAGCTTCAAATTGGCCTAGACTTGACTTTGTGAAAAGTCTGGCTTGGCAGGACTAGAAGTGGCCAGACTTTATGGATTTGGTCAGTCGGCGTGCTGCTAGCTGGTATCTGTCCTGTCGTCTTCTGGAAATACATCTTTATAGAAGGTTGCCCAGCCTTCAGAAAACACAAACAGACAGACAGCTGCTGGAGCACAGTGCACATTTATGTGTGTTTTTTTAACAGTGGCATGCTCAGAGAAAGCACAGCATGCTTGAATGAGTGTGTTTAATAGTGACAGGGAAAGTATACCGGGTATGTGAGGTATGTGTGCCAGCGGAAATCTGATACACACTCATCCACACACACGCAGATCCATGTGCCAAATACACAGGCACTTCCTACATGTGTTTTGAACTATTAAAAGGTGAAGAATTTGAAGTCAAGGTTTGAAAGTCATTTTACTTCCATAATGTTACAGCATTCCAAGTGAAATGGGATAGTCAATGAGAATTCATTTGAGACTTGATTGGAAGTGGCTCTATGTGAAAAGCAGTTTAGGGGGAGGGGCTAAAACATAAGGGGGCTCAATGATGTCAGAGAAAAAGGAAAGTTGTTTCAGTGGCAGAGAAAATCAGTGATGGAAGATTCTGAAAACAAATCAGTGTTAAGTATAGTTTAAGTAAAAATGTCCCAATTTAGCAATAACATTACTGTGATGTGAGAAACCGAATTTCAACTAAATATTTTCAAATTATACAATTTTGTGCACTAAAATATTAAAACCAAAATAAAAATAAAAATTACATAAATTGAAAGTAGTAAACTTACCAAAAATAATCAAATAAAATAAAACTACCAAAGAACTTCTAAACTGAAAAAAATACAAATTTAAAATAAAATGTTCAAAAATTAAATTATTTTTGTAAAATAATTTTATGTTATATAATATTTTTGAAATATTTGATTAATTATATATAACCAAATAATTATATTTAAAAAATATTATATAAAATCTTGATATAAATGTTGTTTCTTTGGAATAACATGCAACAAATCGCAAACAATAAGGTGAATAGGGTCAATTCTGATATTGACATCGGGTCAATTAAATAGTTTAAATTCATACACACAGATCCTGTGGTCAAAATTGCAGCCTGTCAATGACAAACTAACAAATTGATATTGATCGCTCACAATCATTTCACAGACACACACACACACACACACACACACTTCTTCCTGTCTCTATCTGTCTTCATAAATAGGTCATTATGTTCAGAGTGTGATGAGAGAAGAGAAGCCTTCTCAGGTTTAGTGCCTCTCCATCCTGAAACACACACACACACACAACACTGCATTTGCACTGATAGTGACAGCCGTAGGGTGAAGTTTGGGCAGGAATGCTTAAAGATCAAAGGTTGGATGGTAATCCAAGGATTCAACTCGCAGACCTAAAGAGGTGAGAGTGAAATGCTAAATTTAGACGCATGCACATACACACACACACACACACACACACACACACACACAGAGTACTCAGATTATCACAAGCACTTAGATACACAAGATGGAAAGTAAACTCCTCTTCCACTCAGGGTATAGATTGCTAGTAATCAGATTTAAAAACAAGTATACATTAAGAGAAGAGGAATGAATCCTTATTAATGCTGAATGGAAGATGTCAAGTCACAGTAAAATCACCAAATCACCCAGACCAGAGAGAGCGATGTTTACATCCTACTGAACGAAATGAGTTGATGATGCAGTGAAAGTGCAAGTTTCATTGAAGACTGGAGTAATGATGCCGGAAATTCAGCTTTGCATCACAGGAATAAATTATATTTTAAAATATATTCAAATAGAAAACAGTTATTTTAAATGATAATAATACTGTTAATGCAGCCTTGGTGAGCAGAAGAGATTTTATGTGTATGCCGTGTATGCCGAAAATACAACCTTTCTACAAATTCACTTTTAGGTTGTTTACATCCTCTGAGAAGTTTTCTAAAGAACTAAAGTACTAATGATTTAGAATGACCAAAATGAAAAGTGAAAAAAAGGAAAAGGGATAAACCAGACAGAAGGAAGAAAGTTGTGTAGGCTGAGGTAATCTATTATTCAGCTGCTTTTAGTGAAGAGAAATTTAATGGTTTTTCACTGTGCAGAAATCACAGAGCCAAATCAATACAGCTCCATCCACCACTCCACCTGCAGCTCACATCACACACCACAATCACATCTGGCACCTCGCTCATCAAATAACCAACATCTGGCAACCCTATTAACCCCACACTCTCCGCAGCTGTAGTAAAAAGATTTGCCATGGTAACGGTGATTCACCACTTTCTTAATTTGCAGAAACTAAGCACTGATAAGTTTTATAGTCGGCCAACACTTTCTCTCTCACATTTAGAGAGTTTGCCTGTAAATCTACATCAGATTAAGACTGAAAGCCCATAAACCACTTGTCTTCTAGTTCTTTCGATGCTTAATAAACTGAAATTGGCACTAATTACTGCTTCCTGTTTCTGTCTTTCACTTCCCCTCCCACAATGACACAAAAAACAAAATCTCTGCCTTACATTTGACCACAAAATTAAAATTATACCACTAAGAATCATTCAGAATATTGAAATAATAGTATTAACGTATTTGTCACATTGCACAGTAAATTTGTAAATACCATATTTTGTGTTAGTTAAGCATGACTAAAATAATTACTTGCACTGTTTTTACTGGCGCTGCCAAAACAGCATGGTTGCCATGGCCATAAACAGAGCCTGGTTTGAGTGATGCCATGGCATGGCTTCCACAATAATGGACCGCTCTGTGATTGGATGAGAGCAAGACAGGACGGAATGTCCGATTATGAAAGAGGAAGTCATTGAGTCCATAAAATGGACAAACATGGAACTGAGAAATGAGAAGTTTTTCTCTCAAAAAGGGTCAAATGTACACGTGCATGCATGTCACACTTTAATTTTAAAAAAAAATTTGTAAGGGTGCACTGCAACCCTTATAAAAAATAACTATACTAATATAATGTTTACTATTTCTGCAGTATATGTAGTAGGCATAAGAGCTATAGGTATGAATGAATGAATGATGCATTTATATAGCGCTTTATTGTGTATTGCTGTACACCCAAAGCACTTTACAATCATGTGGGGGGGTCTTTCCTCAACCACCACCAGTGTGCAGCATCCACTTGGATGATGCGACGGCAGCCACAGGACAACGGCACCAGTGCGCTCACCACACACCAGCTACAGGTGGAGAGGAGAGAGAGTCAAGGTAAATAAAACTAGAACCTAAACTAGAACATTAAATATATATATATATATATATATATATATATATATATATATAAATAATGTATTTTATTTCAGGTAGCTGCCAAGGAAATATTTCTATAATACATATATAATAATATAATAATAATATATTTAATATATTGATTTTCGAATTAACTTGATGCACCAAAACATAAAAAGAATAAAAGCCACATAGACCTGTTAAAAAAAAAAAAAACAACAAAAAAAAACAATTAAACTAATAAAAAATACTAAAACTTTTAAATTAAATATACTAATTTAAATATAATATAAATTGAAAAAAATAACTCATTCAAAATATTACAACTACTGTTTTAAAAATAGAAATACTAATTCAAAATATTTCTAATATAAAAACTATAATAGTACTAAATGATACAAATATTACACTGGTGTGTATAATATGCAAATATACACAGTTATGGAATAGCTATGCATAAATATACAGTCATGGCCAAAAATATCGGTACCCTTGGTAAATATGATCAAAGGCGGCAGTGAAAATTAATCTGCATTGTTAATCTTTTTAATCTTTTACTTAAAAAAATTCACAAAAATCTAACCTTTCATTGGATGATAAGAATTTAAAATGATAAGAATTTAAAAAAAATTTTCTCAAATACACGTTGGACGTAATTATTGGCACCCCTAGAAATTCTTGTGAGTAAAATATCTCTGAAGTATTTTCTCATTCATATTCACAATGCACTCCAGGGTGATTATGAACATGAAATTATCCACCCATGGCTTTTTTCTGATTCACAGAAACATAAATAGGAGGGAAAACAAAGCCCAAATTCCCTTAATCATCCATCACAATGAGAAAAAACAAAGAATATATTTCTGATGTGCAGCAAAAGATAATTGAGCTTCACAAATTAGTGAAGTGGCTTTAAGAAAAGAGCTAGAGCAGTGAAAATTCCCATTTCCACCATCAGGGCAATAATTAATAATTTCCAATCAACATAAAATGTTACGAAACTGCCTGGAAGAGGACGTGTGTCTATATCATCCTATGCATGGTGAGGAGGAGAATTTGAGTGGCTAAAGACTCTCCAAGGACCACAGCTGGAGAATTGCAGAAAATAGTTGAGTCTCGGGATCAGAAAACCTTTAAAAAAAAAAGTCAAACAGCACCTACATCACCACATGTTGTTCGGGAGGGTTTCAAGAAAAATTCTCCTAGCTCATCCAAAAACAATCTCCAGCATATTCAGTTATCAGACAGGACTGGAACTTCAAATGGGACTGGCTTCTATGGTCAGATGAAACTAAAAAATGAGCTTTTTAGCAGCAAACACTCAAGATGGGTTTGGTGAACACAGGGATAAAAAGTACCCCATGTGTGCAATGAAATATACTGCTGTATTTGTGATGTTGTGGGCCTATATTTCTGCTGGAGGTCCTGGACATCTTGTTTAGACTCATAGCATCATGGATTCTATCAAATACCAACAGATAAAAATCAATAAGTGACTGACTCTGTTAGAAATCAGAGTGAGGTGAACTGAAGAGAAGAAGCACCAACATGGATCTGGGAATCTGAAGGGTCTGGAGTGATTCTGGATGAAGGAATGGTCTCTGATCTCTTGTCAGGTGTTCTCTAACCTCATCAGGCATTATAGGAGACAATTTAGAGCTGTTAAACTGACAAATGGAGGTTTTTAAAAGTATTGAATAAAAGGGTGCCGTTAATTGTGGCCAATGTGTATTAGAGAAAAACATTTATTTCATAATGATATTTCCCCCCATTTTAAATTCTTATTATCCAATGAAAGGTTAGATTTTTGTGAATTTTTAAAATAAAAGATCAAAAGGATTAACAAAGCAGATTAATTTTCACAGCCTCCTTTGTTCATATTTACCAAGGATGCCGATGTTTTTAGCCATGAATGTGCAGTAAGAACAACAGACCACACTGCATGGAATACTGTTTCCCATAATGCAATGTATCTCTACATCTCTATTTTTGCTCACTATTTAATCAGACTGATGAAAGTTAAAACATTTACACAAAATGCAGAATAACCATATTTATTTCAAGATGGAAACCGTGACAGCAATGACTTTATGATGCATAATGTTTCACGTGCTATTTTAGTTATAAAGAAGGTAGTAAAGAGTATATATTGCAAAAGTATTTAGCAAGTAGAAAGGTCCCATTTTCCAAATCTATTTTAATTCTTGAAGCGAAGCACGAGGACGAAAGTGATTGACGTTATGATAAACCAATCAGCAGCAGCTTGGGAATAGAATGTGGATTTACAGCTAAAGAGAGGAACTGACAGCTTTATCAGAGGTTCCCAGAGTGTCTCAAATCACAAAGCTGCTATTCATACATGCTGTTCACGTGTGTCGTCAGAAAGATCACATTGCGTTATCAACCTGAGAAAATCGGTATATAATGCTGCCAACAGACGAGCTCAATCACTGCCAATAAAACAAACTCTCAGCAGCAGATCTTACAAAAACTGCAGTACAATGATACATTGATATATACCATGGTACACCTGAATGCATACCATATTCATATACATGGCTTTTACATGAAAGATGCTCACCAAAGGTGCATTTGTTTGATCAAAAGTATAGCAAAAATTGTGAAATACGTAACAATTTAAATTAACTGTTTTCTGTTTGAATATATTGTAAAATATACTGTAATTTATTCCTGTGATGCAAAGCTGAATTTTCAGCATCATTACTCCAGCCTTCAGTGTCACGTGATCCTTCAACAAATCATTCTAATATGATGAGCATTTATTTGGAGTTCTTTACTGTCACTTTTGATCAATTTAATGCGCCTCTGAATAAAATGTATTAATTTCTTTCAAAAACAAAAATCTTGCTGACCCCACACTTTTGAACAGTAGTGTATACAGTATTATCATGGTACGTTTTGTCAATGGAACAACTCTGATTATAGATTTGCATGCTAATCTCACAGTCGTGAGTTCAAGATACTTTCCTTAATTCGAAACAGCGATGCACATATTATCACCTTTGCATAAATTATGAACAGCACTTGCACCGCACACAAAAATGTATTCAGAAATCTCAAGGGTCGCTAGGCAACACTGAAGGAAGAAGGAAACACCAAAATGATTTTGAGTGCTACAAACACACCACTGATAATGGAGCTTCAAAATCTGTTATGCAAATGACACACACAAGAAAAGATCGAGTCCTAGGAGACATTCTGGTGGCTGAGTACCAAGACTATTTTTACGGCAGAAGTAAACTGTTTTTTCCGTACATCTCAACAGAGTATGATTCATGAGCGAATCATTCAGAAGTGAATCAACTGATTCATTAAAAAAAGATTCTATTCAAAAGACTGATTCATCGCCATTTCTCTCAATAATTTATTTGCCATTCAGAGCTAGATTTAACAACATAATAGCTCTTTATTTTGTGCACAAAATCCATTTGGAAAACCAAGAAATTCTTAGTATGCTCATTCCAGAGAAGTGTAACAACATGCCGCCATGCGTTTGGCTGTAAAACACATATGTTATCTACAGGAGTCACGCTATCGAGGTTTTATTAGAGGTTCTGCGACTGCATGCGGCACTCAGACACAAATTATGGTCATTTGTCTAATTTTAAACACACATTTGTGAGATGACTCTGTACAGGTCATTTCTACAGGTAAACACACACTCACATGTTTAAGGAAGTAGGGAATCTAAAAAGTCCCACAAACAAATTTGTGGACAAACAAGTCTAAGTTTGGTCTAAATGTCATCACAGACATAACAGCGTTAATAACTGAGCAGTAGTTGGAATATCTGCAGTATTCGACAGTAGCCCCAAAAATGAAAATTCACCTATAAGCCTTCATTTGCTTACTTTCATGCCGTTTTAAACCTGTATGATGCTTTTTTCTTACATAAAACACAAAAGATGATATTTTATAGAATGTTCACACAACTCTTTTTAATGGATGGGGACTGGTACTGTTAAGCTCCAAAAATGACAATAAAGCAATATAACAACTCACATGTGTCATTCTGTGTCTTCAGAATTCATGTTTAACATCAACAATAATGATCATTTAAAAAAACGTTTCTCAGATCAGGTGACCTACTTCAGGTGCACACTTCTCTCATGAACACGTGCTGCTTCTAGCACAGTTCACAATGCATTGTGGGAATGTGTCTAATTATTTCCCACTTTTGGTTGGTAATTTTCTCTTGTTCTGATTTAAAAACACTTTTTAAGTTGTCTATGCATGACCAGACACATGCTTACACACACACAAGATATTCACACACATGCAGCAGGAAACATGCTGGCTCCAGTTACAGGGAAGAACGCGACCCCAGCAGCAGGACAGCCTCTTGTCTGTGTGTGTGTGTGGGTGTGTTGCTTGGGCTCTGGTGTGTGTGTTTTTTTATAGAAGGGGAAGGCATGTCCCAGACTCTATTTGCAGGTCGCATTAAGCAACAGGGAATCGTTTTATCTTCTGTCTTCAGAAACAATTCTCGACATCCAGATGATGCAAACGTCCATCATACGGGACACATTTAACCTCCACGTGCACGTCTAACCGCACGTTTCATTGGTCTGCTGCTGTCTAACACACCATTGATTGCTACACCAAATCTTTCTTTCTTGAAATTCCATGCTCACACACACACACACACACACACACACACACACAAGAGCAGAGAAAACACACACCATGTATGTTACTGTATGCTGTATTCCTTCACAAACACTTTCACTCAAAGATGCACAATATTTATTGTTGACCACATCAGCTATTGGCTGACAATGGATAATTATGGATTTGTATACTTTAGATTACTTTTACATTACTTTCTACAGCAAAAATGTAACACTTTAAGAGCCATATTTTTTAAAGAAGCTTTCCTACACTGAAAAAGAATTTGGTGTAGGATTTATTTGAAAGAAATTTGATTCAAAAATTGCTAGTAAATTTTACAAATAAGTATAAAGAAACAGCAAGAAACATATTGAATTAAACAAAACAGCTAAAAGTTTGAAGTAGAAAGATTGAAATTGTATTTTTTTTTTTTTGGTAAAAGGTACTCCAGCTGATTTATTTACAACTTTAATATTATTTTTAGTGTAAAACCTTTTTATTAATGATTTGAGTTATGACATTCAAATTTTAATATTGTATATTATAATGCTGTCATGGTTAAATTTAGTTAAGCATCAGAATATTGATTTGAAATTGACCAAATCTATTCAAATGAGCTTTTAGCGTGTTATGCTCATACAAAATTGGATTCACTTTTAATATTAGCTATAATATTTAAAAAATTATATATTGACATCAGCCAGAATTGACATATCAGTGCATCCCAACTTCTCAACTCTGTAAACAGAGGTGCACTGTAAAAAATATTTTGCAAAGTTGTAAATAAAACAAAAATGATTGGAGTACAATAAAATTGTAAATAAATTTGTTTTATTTACATTAAAATACCATTTCAGTCCTTCTACTTCAAATTTAAAAAATTGTTTATACATCAAATTTATTTTAAAGATGAAATGTGCCATTTCTATGCCATTGTCACCAAATAAATAAATTTAAAATAATGATTGTTTTCAAACCGGTTTCCCTCAACACTGTCCCTGTTTTCCATTGGTCAGACAAACACTTAGTTCCGCCCCCAAACCAAAACCATTGATTAAATCAGTTTGCTAAAGCTGTTCGGTATTCTCAGACAGAGCAATATTTTGAAAGCAGTTTTACACTTTTTCCAGGAAATTAACAGAATTTATGTATAATCGTCTATAATTTCAATCTCTATTCATTTAAATCTTAAATATATGCCATAGCCATGCTTCATTTAGTCAGGACAACCAGTACTAGGCATCCTGCCTTAGTGTGACATGACTTTAACCTCATGTATATAGTGCACCAAATACAAGCACACACATACACAACTTTAACTTACCCGTAACTGCTGGACTTTTAACAGCGTCTCTCCCTTAATAGGGTCCATGACTCGCTAAAAGTCAACAGGCTGATATCCTTCACTATTACAGTAGCCACACCCAAGCAGGACAGCTGAGACGTCCGATCAGTGTGTCCAAATGTGACTATGACAGATATGTGACTGTATGCAAGTGTGTGTGTGACCGTCCACCTTGTCTTATTCCCACACAAATGAACATAGACATGTACATGCAAATAGAAGTGAAAGCCCTAAAGGTTGCAGTAAAGGTTATCAGTTATGTCATAAATGGTTTTCATTGTTTTATTTCCTGTTTCAAAGCAGAACAGAGATTTAGGTCTTTCATGTCATATGCAGCTTTTCATTTACTATTCTTATGATTACGATCTGACCTAGCTATTCTTTTGGGTTCAGCATTACTAAAAGGTTTATCAATATTAATATACAAAATATACAATATAAAAATATACAAAAAATGCCAAAAGATACATTTTATGTTTAATGTTAGGGTTTCTCAGTTAAGATAATTTGACTACTTTTCCAGCATTTCAAGTCAATGGTAAGCAGTGATATTTTATAATTATTTATATACTTGTGATGACAGGTGCTAGGGTGACGTCTTCACTACCATGATAGCGGGAGCATGTGAAGTCTGTACAAATAACTGTTTTATGTGTCTTTATTAATGTTTTTGCATTTCTGTTGACTAGGTTGTAGTTTATTAGGTCCATTATCCTTTAATGTCTATTTATAATACAGTTTAAGATATTATGCGGTTTGTGTTGACTGCAGACAGGTGCACATATCACTGGTTATCACAACGTCTTATGTCTGCTACTGTTCCCTTATGATATATTTTTCCCATTAACCACACAGAGACAAGTTGTAGTTATGTGTTATTTATTATTTCAAGTCTGTATTTATCTTTACATTGTAAAACAGCTAACTTGCATGCTGTGTACTCACCATATCCTGGCCCTGTGACTCCTCAAAGGAGGAGACGGGACTACAGCTTCCCTTTTTCTTGAGTTGGGTTAAACCATTTCTGTTAATGGGGGGGGGGGGCTTAACCCTCAGTGATGTAGACATGAAGAGATGTCTTATGTTGCTCACATTTAGCTTATGTTGAGTAATTGCATGTATGTTTTTATTTTATGTATTTTTGAAGTTTAATGGTCTAAATGGTTAAATGAAGCTTGTGTTTATACTTCAAAGGTTTCTGATATTGATGCCACTGCAGGTGTAATGAGCCTGTCTACACTGAACATTGAAAAGACAAGGTAGGGGCATACTGCTTAAAGTATCTAATGTAAATTTTGCTGCTTGTAGCAATTTGTTTTCTTTAGTCGTTTAAACATTAAAGTGGACACTGAGTTAAGTTCCATTTTTTTATATATATATATATTTTGTTTGTTTGATTAGTTTCATAACTCTGTTTATATTTTTTTCCTCACTTACTGTGAATATGTATACCCCTGCTTCTCCACTGGTATGTAATAAAAGTCCTCTTTGGATGATATCTGAGTTCTGAGCCTATCTACCACCTCCCTTTGATCAGCACGGGACACGTTACGACAATACTATTATACTATTTATTAATATTTTGAATTAGCTTTTATTTTTATATATATTTTTAAATTTTTATTTTAATTTGAGTAATTTTGTCTGTGCTTTTGTCATCCGTATTAGTTTTTTTTTTTTTTATATTATATTACTTAGCTTTAATTTGAATACAATTTTAAACTTAAACATTTTATTTTAGTTAACAAAGCAACATTTTTCTTGCAAAATTTTAATCTAATATTTATAATTTATTTTATTTCAGTTTTATTTCAATTAACAAAAATGTTGAAGTTTTAGTTTTAGTTAACATTAACAACACTGATAGGAAGTCCTCATTTAGATATAATAAACAGATATTCCTGTACATATTCTGTTATGTATTACTGTTGACATTAAACAGGTTAACATGCAACAATGCAACACCCAAAACTATCTAAAACCACTTAGCATCACCGCAGCATCTTTCACACCAATCAGAAATTGAAAAATATAATTATGATATAGACTTGATCTGCTGAAAATTGAGTAACATTGGACTGTTTCTGCAAGCAATGTCTCAAACGTGCTGCAGTTATGAAATACGCTTCTCTCTCTTTGTCTCTGTCTCTGAAACAATCACATGTTTTGCCACACTTGACTTCCTTTCTGAATGGACACGTTTGTGAGCTTCCAGGCGGAGGGGCTCATACACACACAAGCTCTCCTCTTGTTTTCTTACTCAAGAGCTTGTTCTTGAAATAGAGCATACTTGGTTTCTCAGATTTGCAATAATACGATATAATGCACCATAAAACCTATAAATCCATCCCACAAAATACACACACTCAAAACGCTTAATTTATCACACATTAATTCAACCTAATGAGTCAAAAGCATCTGAAAACTTTAACTTTATCTGTAAAGGTTGAGATTTAAAAATTAAACTTTGTGTTTTTTGAAAAAAAAGCTTCTTTTTTTCTTTCATTTTTTCTTGCCTTTAACATTATTTCCATTTACCAATGTTGGATATTCGTAAAAATCCAATAAACGTAAAATGTGTTTCGAGGGAAAGAGAGGAGAGAGCAATGAAAAAGTGGGCCACTGTTGCGTCTAGACTAATAAATGCTTTAATTGGACAGTTAAACAATGTGAGAGACAGATTCATAGATAGATAGAACTATAGATAGAATGACAGAATGATAGAACGATAGATAGCGTGACAAAATGATACACAGAACAATAGACAGAGAGAGAGAATCATAGATGAAGGACAGGTAGATAGAGCGAGAGATAGAGCGACAGAACAATGGAACGAGAGATAGAGCGACAGAATGATATATGGAACAACAGATAGACCGACAGAGCAATAGATAATATGAAAGACAGAACAACAGATAGAATGATTGATAGCGCAACAAAACAATAGAATATATAGAGCAACAGAACCAGATGGAATAGAACAGTAGATAGAGCAACAGACTGAACGATAGACAGAGTGACAGATAGAGTGATAGAACGATAGATAGATCAGCAAAACGATAGATAGAACAATAGATGGAGCAACAGATAGACAGAGCGAAGGATAGAACAATAGACATAACAACAGAACAACAGATAGAACAAAAGAGCGACAGAATGATAGATGGAACAACATAGATAGAATGATAAACAGAGCAACAGAATTATAGATAGACCAATAAAGCGACGGAAAGATAAATGGAACAACAGATGATAAGCAGTTAGAACGGTAGATAGAGAAACAAACCGATAGAAAAAACAATAGCAACAGAATGATTGATAAGAACATTAGATAAAACAATAGATAGAGCAAAAGATATATGGAATGACAGACGCTCACAACACCTGAGAGGTTGTTTCATAAAACTGCACGTAATATAATCTTAAACTCAATAACAGAGCAGCATTCCAAAGGGATCATGTCATTAGGAAGTGCCACTGTGTATCGAGATGATGTCATCAGCCGGTGCCAAAAGGACTGCTCATGATTCATGCTTACTGCTACAGAGAGAGATGAAAACAGTCATTATGTATGGTTGGAGTTGTACTGTTTCTCAGAACCACATTCTTCAGCGGTGCGGCTCACAGAGGAAACGCTTAACCTATAATACAGCTTACAAACTAAGACCTAAACACTGAGTCATTCAGAGCTCTCACAATTTCACAATGAGAGAAGCTGAAGCTCCTCACAAATTCAGTGCAACAGAGCCTCTAATGAGGATGTACGACATCACTTCCTGTCATGCCACTTCCTTCCGCTAACAAGACTCCTAACGACAGAGAGAAATCATGAAATGTGTGTAAGTACAGAGATACAGGGGCCCAAAAAACAGATTGTTTTACAAAGTCTTTGTTTGTGAAGTTTACTTGAGTGAAAATAGTTTTGTTTTTCTGTATAAATGAATCACACATGGTCATACGTGAGCCTTCTTATCTTTGCGAGCGTTTCACAAAGAAAGAGCAGAGCGCTGCTTTTATTCTCACTAACGCAAGCACTCTGACACGAGAATGAACACAAGTCTTCACCTCCAACATATCTATCTTTCCCTTTTAACATTCCTGTTTCTCCTCACAGAACGAGCCCATCACCCTCGCTGGATTTAACCACACGCTAATCATTCTCCATACACTGAAGAGATTGAGGACTTACTCCATATATCTCTCACGCACACGCACACATGCACACCCACAGGGACTGTAAAGTAGGATGGAGATACAGTAGAACCATTCTTCATTATAGAGCCACTGCAGGACGACACACTCAAGGGTAAAAGCAGAGAGAACAGATTTAAAGGTACAGTGTGTAATAAATACTTATTTATATTTTTAATATAAGATAATATTTTTTCTTAAATACTTTCCTAAAATATTTTACATTGGGATATTACAATAGCAATATTTATTTTGTCTAATTTATTATTTTTATTTTAGTATTTATATATAATATTTATTCATAATATTTTTATATTACAGCCCTACAAACAAACACAGGAAACTACTAATTAAAAAAGTTTTAGTTAAATTAAATGTAATTAATAAAAAAAACACAAATTTTTATCTTAATTTTTAGCATAAAAATCACATATTTTCCCACAAAAAGTGCAGCCCTTGTTTCCAAACTTTCATTAAATGGTTAGTTCACCCAAAAATTACAATGTATTGATAATTTACTCAACCTAATGTCTTTCTAAACTTTATCTGATGTTGAACACAAAAAGAGACGTTTTGCAGAATGTTCCTGCTGCTCTTTTTTTTCCCGTACAACTAAAATAAATTGGGACTGGTGCATTCCCATTTCATCTTCAAAAATTACCCAGGTTTGATGTCAATTATGAATAGTCACAACACAAATGAGAATAATTTATGTTTAATTCATTTAGTACATAGAAGTCAAACCTCTTGTTGTCACGTTTCATTCGGGGCGAGGAGCGAGGAGACACGGAAATATCCAATAAGGAGGTTTATTAGAATCCAGGAACATAGAACAGGGAGCTTGGGGTATCAATGAACACATATGACGTTTAATACCGGGGACTCGAGAGGCCATGGCGGGTCAGGGGACTCGGGAGGCCACGGCCCTATTTCTTCGGACCGCCCGAGGGGTTCTGTGGCCTTGGCCCTTGGCCCGGCCACACAGGCTGTGACCCTCTTACCCCCCCAAAGTTTTCTTGGGAAACTCCCCCCTGGGAGCCACTGAGGAGCGGGCCTTGTGGGGCGCTCTTGCAGGGCGGACTCTGTCGGGCGCTCTTGCGGCGCGGAGCTGGACGGAACCAGCGGAGACGCAGGAGGGCACGTGCGGGGAGCCAGCACGGGAGGGCGCTCTGGAAGCGCAGACACCTGGGGGCACTCTGGAAGCGCAGACACTTGGGGGCGCAGGAGAGGCGGGGAAACACGAGACACAGACTGACACTTGTAATGTGTTTTGATGCACGATATTTAAATTTAACACAAGTGCAAATGAGACTGTCCACTTCAGAGGAGGGAAATGCAGTGTAAAATTGCTGAAATATAATTAACTTCCTCACACAAAGGTACTCTATTACTTCAGAAGAGATCAAATATCCCACATGCGTCATATAGACTACTTTTACTGTGCTTTTTATGTCATTTTGTAGCTCAAAAACTCCAGTCCCCATTCACTTGCACAACACCTGAGAGGTTGTTTCATAAAACTGCACGTAATATAATCTTAAACTCAATAACAGAGCAGCATTCCAAAGGGATCATGTCATTAGGAAGTGCCACTGTGTATCGAGATGATGTCATCAGCCGGTGCCAAAAGGACTGCTCATGATTCATGCTTACTGCTACAGAGAGAGATGAAAACAGTCATTATGTATGGTTGGAGTTGTACTGTTTCTCAGAACCACATTCTTCAGCGGTGCGGCTCACAGAGGAAACGCTTAACCTATAATACAGCTTACAAACTAAGACCTAAACACTGAGTCATTCAGAGCTCTCACAATTTCACAATGAGAGAAGCTGAAGCTCCTCACAAATTCAGTGCAACAGAGCCTCTAATGAGGATGTACGACATCACTTCCTGTCATGCCACTTCCTTCCGCTAACAAGACTCCTAACGACAGAGAGAAATCATGAAATGTGTGTAAGTACAGAGATACAGGGGCCCAAAAAACAGATTGTTTTACAAAGTCTTTGTTTGTGAAGTTTACTTGAGTGAAAATAGTTTTGTTTTTCTGTATAAATGAATCACACATGGTCATACGTGAGCCTTCTTATCTTTGCGAGCGTTTCACAAAGAAAGAGCAGAGCGCTGCTTTTATTCTCACTAACGCAAGCACTCTGACACGAGAATGAACACAAGTCTTCACCTCCAACATATCTATCTTTCCCTTTTAACATTCCTGTTTCTCCTCACAGAACGAGCCCATCACCCTCGCTGGATTTAACCACACGCTAATCATTCTCCATACACTGAAGAGATTGAGGACTTACTCCATATATCTCTCACGCACACGCACACATGCACACCCACAGGGACTGTAAAGTAGGATGGAGATACAGTAGAACCATTCTTCATTATAGAGCCACTGCAGGACGACACACTCAAGGGTAAAAGCAGAGAGAACAGATTTAAAGGTACAGTGTGTAATAAATACTTATTTATATTTTTAATATAAGATAATATTTTTTCTTAAATACTTTCCTAAAATATTTTACATTGGGATATTACAATAGCAATATTTATTTTGTCTAATTTATTATTTTTATTTTAGTATTTATATATAATATTTATTCATAATATTTTTATATTACAGCCCTACAAACAAACACAGGAAACTACTAATTAAAAAAGTTTTAGTTAAATTAAATGTAATTAATAAAAAAAACACAAATTTTTATCTTAATTTTTAGCATAAAAATCACATATTTTCCCACAAAAAGTGCAGCCCTTGTTTCCAAACTTTCATTAAATGGTTAGTTCACCCAAAAATGACAATGTATTGATAATTTACTCAACCTAATGTCTTTCTAAACTTTATCTGATGTTGAACACAAAAAGAGACGTTTTGCAGAATGTTCCTGCTGCTCTTTTTTTTCCCGTACAACTAAAATAAATTGGGACTGGTGCATTCCCATTTCATCTTCAAAAATTACCCAGGTTTGATGTCAATTATGAATAGTCACAACACAAATGAGAATAATTTATGTTTAATTCATTTAGTACATAGAAGTCAAACCTCTTGTTGTCACGTTTCATTCGGGGCGAGGAGCGAGGAGACACGGAAATATCCAATAAGGAGGTTTATTAGAATCCAGGAACATAGAACAGGGAGCTTGGGGTATCAATGAACACATATGACGTTTAATACCGGGGACTCGAGAGGCCATGGCGGGTCAGGGGACTCGGGAGGCCACGGCCCTATTTCTTCGGACCGCCCGAGGGGTTCTGTGGCCTTGGCCCTTGGCCCGGCCACACAGGCTGTGACCCTCTTACCCCCCCAAAGTTTTCTTGGGAAACTCCCCCCTGGGAGCCACTGAGGAGCGGGCCTTGTGGGGCGCTCTTGCAGGGCGGACTCTGTCGGGCGCTCTTGCGGCGCGGAGCTGGACGGAACCAGCGGAGACGCAGGAGGGCACGTGCGGGGAGCCGGCACGGGAGGGCGCTCTGGAAGCGCAGACACCTGGGGGCACTCTGGAAGCGCAGACACTTGGGGGCGCAGGAGAGCTGGACGGCCCCAGCGGAGACGCAGGAGAGCTGGACGGCCTCAGCTGAGAAGCAGGAGAGCTGGACGGGACCAGCGGAGACGCAGGAGTGCACCTGCGAGGAGCAGGCACAGGAGGGCGCTTTTGAAGCGCGAAGGGCTCGGGAGAGCCGCGGACGACGGCGAGCTGGCTCGGGACCGGACGCTTCCAAGAGGTCCACGGGACGGTGGTAGTTTGCCCCGAGCCAGAAAAGCTTGTTCAGAGTTGTATCATCAAACACCGTCGCCGCGGCGATCCTGTGGAATGTCTCCGCAAACTCATAAAAGGGACAACCCTCGTGGATCAGGGCGGCGAAGCGGGAGGCGGCATCCATGCCATGGAGAGAAAAACTGGAACAAACAAAAAACTTTCACAAAACGGAAACAAAAAATGTCGGACGCCGCTTACTGTTGGTCCGGTATTCTGTCACGTTTCACTCGGGACAAGGAGCGAGGAGACACGGAAATATCCAATAAAGAGGTTTATTAGAATCCAGGAACATAGAACAGGGAGCTTGGGGTATCAACGAACACATATGACGTTTAATACCAGACACAGTGGCAGGGAAACACAGGGCTTATAAACACTAGGAAATCAACAGGGAAGGACAGAAACAGGTGCGGGGCAATTAACAGGGCTGAAGACAAATTAACTAATGAACATGGAACGAGGACAGGAACAGGAAGGCCAAATATGGACACGAGAGGCGGGGAAACACGAGAGACAGACTGACACTTGTCATGTGTTTTGATGCACGATATTTAAATTTAACACAAGTGCAAATGAGACTGTCCACTTCAGAGGAGGGAAATGCAGTGTAAAATTGCTGAAATATAATTCACTTCCTCACACAAAGGTACTCTACTACTTCAGAAGAGATCAAATATCCCACATGCGTCATATAGACTACTTTTACTGTGCTTTTTATGTCATTTTGTAGCTCAAAAACTCCAGTCCCCATTCACTTGCATTGCACTGGAATAGTTATTCTGCACAATATACTGATCAATTTTGAAGGATTTAGTGATCTACTTTGGTCACACTGCATTCTGTTGTAGCCTGTTGGGTAAGAAAAACTAGTCATGCAACACACACGCATACACAAAAATCTAATAAGTGAAATTACAGGGTATGGATTGCCATTTTGTGGTTGTAATAAACAAGAAAGGGCTAATAACATTCCAGCATTCCTCTTTAAAACAGCCAATAGCATTCCAGATTTTTGTAACCAAGTGGCCAATTACAGTCACAGTCCTCACAGCCACTGTACCACTTGTTTTTCACTGCTCTGTATGAATCGACTCCCTACTGACTCACTGAGTCAACACTAGTGAATCAGCAGGGATGATCCTCTGAATCACTGAGATTAAATGATCAGCAAGGATGAATCATTTGATCTGATTCTCCTACAACAGAGACTCCCAGCGGGAGTCGCTTTGCACAGTCTGAAGCCAAGAGAAGACAGACAAAAGAGATGAAAGAACAAACAGAATGAGAAAATGTGGGGGAAAGAGGCGAAAGCAAAAAGCTGAAGTAGGAAAAAGCTCACCTGCTAAACAGATGAAGAAATGAAAGACAATGAGAAACTGTTGAAATGATAACAACTCAACATCTCATTAGCCGGGCGCGTGTGTTTATACAAGCAGGAAAGAGAAAATTTGCAGTCATTATGAGATTTTATCAGCTAGGCTTTCACTGAGCATCCAACAACAGTCACACGCTTCCATGTTTACAATACAGTGCTCAGAATGGAATATTAGTGTACAATAAACAGTTTTTATATGAAATTGTAAGTATCATAAAACACCGTTTTAAACAGCAATATGCTACATTGCTGTCACATGTTGCAAGTAAGTGGTGTCAAGTTGCAAACTTGGAAACTGCAGTTATTTTGCACTGCATTTTAGTTGTGTTTTAATTAGTTTAAAAAAATCAGTTTGTTTACTTTATAACTTATTTTAATTCAGTTAGCTGCCAAGACAGCATTACTAATTTGCTTTAGTCTTTAGTTGTTTTTTTTTATTACCGAAAATTACTTCAGATAAAAACTCTGGACTCATGCATGCTAAAAAAAAACAGCAAACTGTACTGTACTTCCTATATTTCAAAGATAAGAGTAGTATGTTTGCATGCTATTCTATTCGTAGTCACATCCACATGCAGGCTACTCTTCCTATTTTTGTCATATCTTTATATAGGAGAAGTCATAAAAGTAGTATTCTGCTCATCTCAGGAAGTTGCTGATTTTAAGAAAGGGTCATTGCATGTTTGCTGAGGGTTTAGGTTTAGTTTGCTGAATAGAGAAAATACAATCAACAGGACCTAATAAAAGAAAGAGTAGAGTATGCATGAGATAAAGAGAACGTTCCACAGGTTTGTGTTTATGTATGTTGGTTTGGTGCCAGTGGGCATCCACAACATGGCAGACGGCAGCTTACGGTTGTGACACGATACTGGCCTCCTTGGTTACTTGGCTCTTTTGTGTCTGTGCGTGTGTGTGTACCTGGTATTTATCATGTTATGGGGACCAAATGTCCCCATTTTTTAGGTCCCCATGAAGAAACAAGCTTTTAAATCACACAGAATGGAGTGTATTGAAAATCTGAAATAGCAGAATGTTTTCTGTAAGGGGTAGGTTTAGGTGTAGGGTTGGAGTAGGGCGATAGAAAATACGGTTTGTGCAGTATAAAAACCATTACGCCTATGGAGAGTCCCCTGCACAAAAAATGGAAACCAGTGTGTGTGTGTGTGTGTGTGAGTCATGCACTAGTCAGATAGTAAATACACCGCTATATTTCCAGTATGCATCATGTTCTAACCGTTTTCTTACTGCTTTAACAAACTCTAGTTCTTGATTTCTAATGTGACTGATTCTCATTCTGTGAATAACAACAGAAGGACAGTAAAATACACAGCAATCACATTACACAGCTCAGCGCAGGTCACCGAGCCACTGTCATACAGTCTATAAAAGCTGATCAATACAAACAAAGACTGTGAGGATTCAGTTAGCGATCAATCGGGCCCCTGGCATCAGGGGTCTCTCCGGCCTGACCTGCAAAAAGCCCATTAAATCAGACTCTTGAAAAACAAATATTAATACAAATATTTCTGTATAGCACTTTTCACAATATAGATAAATGTTTATACGGAAGTTTAAAGTGTCTCAAGGTTTTAAGGCCATTCAATCTATCAGATAGATTGAATGGCCTTAAATAGATGACAGACAGGCAGACAGACAGACAGACAGACAGATAGACAGATAGACAGATGCCAATTAATATAGCATATACTTCACATACTAATGCAATGTTGTATCATACAAACCAGTACTTTAAAAAGAGGTTGTTTAACCTTTATAAACCAAGTCAAAGCCTAGAAATCTTTTAAATCTTGGTAATTTTATGCTAAATATTAAATCATACTCAAATATTTAAGATGTCAGGTCATCCTAGGCTTCATAAGCTGAATTACTCATAACTATTATATGCAAAGCCCGAGACACACTGTACGATTTTGGGCTGTGCCAGATGAAAGACTGGCATCGTGAAACAACGGCGGCGATTTCTGATTCGTAATAATTGTTTCACGATGACAATCTTTCATCTGGGACAGCCCAAAATCGTGCAGTGTGTCTCGGGCTTTATGTCTGATTTTGATATCTTAAAGTTGCTCTGGGCATCTGTGACATGCTATGATCTCTCCTATTAAAATAATTTGTTACAGAATCTGCTTTTAATGTTGAGATTTGCATTGCATTGGACCACAATACACAAGATAGTGTGGCTGACATTTCCGCACCACAACCGCTATGGACTAAAAATACCCTGAGGTGCATGGACAAGTACAACAGGCCCTAGAGATGATGCACAGACACCAGTGTGACAACAAGTAACAGCAGGCTGAAGAAAATGAAAATTTCTTTCATGAGGCCAAGATGGTTCACCTCCAATAGCACAAACAGAAATAACCCATCTAAACATCTACATTGATATCACATCACTAGTATACACACAATCACAACTACACACTAAAAAGTGGGGTCATCAATGCATTTTTATATTTACTGAAAATATCTGCTATTTTCTGAATATTTATATATTTATAAAAAGGATATAGATTTATATTGGGGTGCCTCAGGGCTCAGTTCTTGGACCAATTCTCTTTTCTGTCAACATGGCATCACTAGGTTCTGTCATTCAGAAACATGGCTTTTCATATCACTGCTATGCTGATGACACTCAACTCTACCTCTCATTCCATCCTGATGATCCGACAATAGCTGCTCGCATCTCAGCGTGTCTAACAGACATTTCTTGCTGGATGATGGACCATCACCTTCAACTCAACCTAGCTAAGACAGAACTGCTTGTAGTTTCAGCTAACCCATCGCTTCATCACAATCTCACCTTCAGTTAGGCTCATCAACCATAACTCCTTCAAAAACAGCCACAAACCTTGGAGTTGTGATTGATGATAAGATGAATTTCTCAGACCACATTGCTAAAACTGCCCGGTCCTGCAGATTTGCATTATACAATATTAAGTAGATCAGGCCCTTTCTCTCAGAACATGCAACACAACTCCTTGTTCAAGCTCTTGTTCTGTCCAGACTTGGCTATTGCAATGCTCTCTTGGCAGGTCTTCCAGCCAATTCTATTGCATTAATGTTTGCCTACAGAACCACCACTGGCTCTGCACCCCTTTACCTAAATTCATTACTTCAGACTTATGTGCCCTCTAGAAGCTTGCGTTCTTCAAGTGAACGACGCATTATTGTACCATCCCAAAGAAACACAAAAACACTTTCACTGACTTTTTCTTTAACTGTTCCCATCTGGTGGAATGACCTGCCCAACTCAATCCGAGCAGCTGAATCCTTACCCATCTTCAAGAAACGGCTAAAAACTCATCTGTTCCATCTTTATTTGACCCTCTAACTCTAGCACTCTCTATTCTAATTTTATTTTATCTATATGTCTTTTTATTTAAATAAATAAAATAAAATTAATAATAATAATAATAATAATAATAATCTGTACTGCTTTAGGCTAACCAAGACTTGTAATAGCACTTGCACGTTGTTGCTCTTTTGTTGGTTTTGATTGCTTCTTATGTCCTCATTTGTAAGTCGCTTTGGATAAAAGCATCTGCTAAATGACTAAATAAATATTGGCTATGCAACATCATTTCTAAAAAAATATATATTATTTAGACATTCTAGTCTAGAATGCATATCTATATAAAATTACATAGAAAGTGTATTTAGGCATGCATATATGTGACCCTGGACCACAAAACTAGTCATAAGTAGCACGGATATATTTGTAGCAATAGCCAAAAATCATTGGGATATTAAGTAAAGATCATGTTCCATGAAGTTATTTTGTAAATTTCCTAGCGCAAATATAACAAAACTTCATTTTTGATTAAGTAATATGCATTGCTAAAAGCTTCATTTGGACAACTTTAAATGCAATTTTCTCAATATTTCAGCTTATTTACTCATCATCTTTTAGATGATGTATAAATCTCAATTTAAAAAAATTGACCCTTATGACTGGTTTTGTGGTCCCAGGGTCACATGTATGCACACTTTTTACATATATACTATGTAAAACATATATTACTAATATTTAAATATACAGCATAATAATATATAAATGTGCATATATAAATACTGTATATCTATATATGTAAACATATATGCTACAAATACACTGAGATGCAGTTATGCGATTGCTGTGCATTATATATGTGTTATATATACACGGACACACTCTGTATACCTCTATAAACATTCTCAGTATAAGATGCAGTTTCTGTTCACATGCACTGGCGTTCCCAAAGCGGGTTGGCTTTACGCACAGTGCTCATGAACCCGTTATCAGAGTCCATGGCCGTGATCATCGACCCCCGTCGCGCACGGTACAAACTCACCCATAGCTCGGTTCCCCAGCTCATGGTTTCCGCGCGTTCTTCGCGTATTAATCCACGATTCGTACCACAGGAGCGGAACAGAGTCCGTGTCTCTCGCTCTTCGGCTTCTGCGCGAGTGAAGGCGCAGTGTGTGTGTGTGTGTTTGCGTGGGGGGTGGGTGTGTGTCTCCGGAGGCTTCTTGCACTGACTCTCTCTCTCTCTCTTTCTTCCTGGTATGAGAAAGGCGCCTAAAAAGCAGCGATTCTGCACGCACGTTTCCTCAAAACGGCACGAAACTGCAGAAGCATGATGTTCAAATGCCCAAATAGGCTACACACTCTCTCTCTCTCTCACGCGCGCGCGTGCTCTCTGAGAGACAGACGCAGAGCACGGGAGCGCGCCTCGCTGCCCCGGTGACAGCTGCACTGGTGGGAGCGCGCACGCCGGAGAACTGAGAAGGATCGGAAAAAAATCGATAAGTGATGATAATTCACTCGCTGGACAGATGGCGAGCTTGTTCAAAACAATAAAAGCTGTTATTTAACAAGTTTTTATTTCTCATGGTATGCCATGTTCCCTTTTGGGTGCTGAAAAGTGTTTTATACATAATAAATATTTCATTAATATTTCAAAAAGTATGATATTATGATCATGTAACATATTCGCATGAATATATAGCAAGCATATAATGTGGTCTACAATTAGTGGTTTGACAAAAAGTGCGTTGTCTCGTAATTATGCAATTAAAATATTTTAGGCAGGTGGGTGGTAGGCTGAACAAAATGACACAACACATTGTAATAAATGCTAAATGTAAAATATTGTTCAGTGTAATTTGATGCATTTTGGTTTGTGTCAGTTTATTTCACAGATCAGCTCTCTACATTTTGGCAAAACTCTTAAATATGTTTGAAATATTTATATTTACAATATTAACAGGCATTTGCAATCCTCTCTGCAATGCACTGTCATAAACAATGATGAAATGTAATTTTGGCAGGAGCACGTGAATACTGTCAGCTGCAGATGAAGCTTGTCAGGATAAAAACAAGCTTGCAGCGCCATCTAGTAGACACACGCCTTCAATGTTTCTCAAGGTCTGCAGATAAAAAGCATAATGAAGTTAGTGAGATTGATCCACTGGAGCCACAACCTTTGTAAACAACTTACCAATAAATTATATTAAAAACTATATTAAAATATTTTAATGATATTATTATTATTATTAAAACATTAATGAAATCTCACTTGTGATTATCTACGAGTAAAAAAACGGAGACGTGTGTATGTTTTTTGTTTTTTAATTGTTGTTAGTTTCATGTTAATATCATAATTAATGATTACAGTGATGATTGAGGATCAAATTTATCAATACAATTCACCAAAATATACACTATGAAAAATAGTAAATGATAAAATTGCAAAAACAGTATTATAACAAAATTAATGTGTTTACAAAAACGCATTAAAAATAAAATAATATGATTGCAATATGAGAACATATAATAGGCTAAACGTATAGGCCCTGTTTATAAATGACGGATTGCTTTACTGCAGCAACTAACAGCTATCCATTTTAATTACGACAGTGATATATTTACCACAGTGATTTCCACTCATTAACTGTAGGAGGCTCCAAAGACGCAAAAAGACTTTGATTATTTGGATTAATAGGTTTAAACTGGTTTAATTAGGGTTGGAGCTAAATTCTACCTGAGGCTTATAGAAGCTCTGAGTTTGCCACTCCAGAATATAAAATAAAAGTTGATGCACTAGGTTTAAATTAGGTTAGGAGAGTTGCTGAAATCGCGTTTGGTCTCGTACTGTATCGTGTATCTTGTCAGTGTGTGCACTTGCTTGGCCATTTGTAGTTGATAAACAGGAAAGTGGGTTCAAGCGCCAGCAGAAGGCAGTGTAATGAAGTGGTCTTTAAGAGAAGCAGTCTATCAGCGGAAGTTTAAAATCAGCTCGTAAGTGTATTTACTTGTCTCAGTGTTTAGCGCATTTGCCGTTGCTAGGAAACGCTTATTTTGTTTACTAGGATGAGAGTTGCTGAAATCGCGTTTGGTCTCGTACTGTATCGTGTATCTTGTCAGTGTGTGCACTTGCTTGGCCATTTGTAGTTGATAAACAGGAAAGTGGGTCCAGCTGAATTGAAATGATCATTTGTTGGTTTGGTATAATAAAGGTTATTATACCGCGGCAGCGGTCGCGGCAGTCGTCGTGTGAAGCCCTCTTAGTGTGAAGACCAAAGAGTGTGAAGACCATCGACTCTACCGTGCGACTCCACCGGGCAGGGACACCGGCAAGGGATAGTAGTAGCTTTTTATTTAATTTTTTCATTGATATGTTTATTATTGAAATGTTGTTGTTATATGCATGTGTTAATTTTATTTTATTTCTTTATTTTCTTAAATATGTGGGTAGATGGTATTTATAGAGTTGTAACTTTTTAGTTTTAGTTACTTTTTCTTATTTGTAAGTCGCTTTGGACAAAAGCGTCTGCTAAATGACAAAAGTAAAGTAAAGTAAAGAGTGTAAAGACCATCGACTCTACCGTGCGACTCCACCGGGCAGGGACACCGGCAAGGGATAGTAGTAGCTTTTTATTTAATTTTTTCATTGATATGTTTATTATTGAAATGTTGTTGTTATATGCATGTGTTAATTTTATTTTATTTCTTTATTTTCTTAAATATGTGGGTAGATAGTATTTATAGAGTTGTAACTTTTTAGTTTTAGTTACTTTTTCTTATTTGTAAGTCGCTTTGGACAAAAGCGTCTGCTAAATGACAAAAGTAAAGTAAAGTAAAGAGTGTAAAGACCATCGACTCTACCGTGCGACTCCACCGGGCAGGGACACCGGCAAGGGATAGTAGTAGCTTTTTATTTAATTTTTTCATTGATATGTTTATTATTGAAATGTTGTTGTTATATGCATGTGTTAATTTTATTTTATTTCTTTATTTTCTTAAATATGTGGGTAGATAGTATTTATAGAGTTGTAACTTTTTAGTTTTAGTTACTTTTTCTTATTTGTAAGTCGCTTTGGACAAAAGCGTCTGCTAAATGACAAAAGTAAAGTAAAGTAAAGTAAGTAAATATGTTATTTCTTGTTTGTTTCTTTCAAAATATGAGAGCTTGCTGTTCTCTGCTCTGCTTCATCCTGCTGCACTGAATCCAGCAGCTCTTCACATTCTACAATCAGACACACTGGACTGAATACAGAGCTTGTACTTTCTCTGTATGATGCATCTTTGTGTGTTGATATGATTTTTTGCTGTGACATTATGATGTGACATTTGTTTAAAGCTGCAGTCCGATCCGAAATCAATATTTGTGCAAGTACATATCCAGCCAGTGTTCAAAACTATCACCTTACTTTAGCCCGATTCACAACGGTTAGCTTATAATAATGTTTTCTAATTTGAGTGGTACGGGTAGGTTTTCGCGGGAAATTCGAGCATGGCACTGCGTCATTACGTCACGTCTGTAAACATAAAGACGTTTTCCCGGCTGGTAGGCTATCACATGTGCGGATCCTGCAGGTGGCAGATCATTTATAGCCTTTTCTCACAGCAGCTAGAATAATTAAATTTATCATTTTGATGGCGGATTGTAATCCAGAAAGGATTATGTGTTTATGAAACACATGTGAATTAAATAAATGTGCTTCTGATTACAGATAGCCTGGGATTACACAAGATTTGTATTTTAAAGAAAACCAGTTCGAAAGGAGCATAATTAGCTTTTTGGGTTACTTAATATGAAATTCAAGTGGCATGACAATTAGACTGTACAGAAATTGAAATCTACATGTTAATACACACTATACTCATTGTCACGCAATGCTGATGTTGTTAACATTAATAATTTGAGAATGAAGTATAACAATAATAATAATTTGCAGGGTTTGATGTGATATGAGCTAACCAATCGTTATATTTAATCACCATTGTTAGCGCGATTTATGGTAATGCTTTTTTCCTCAGTTGGTCAGAACAAACGTGGCAGACTTGTTATAACTTGTTCAGATGGCAATATAAGGTGAAAATTCTTATTTGGGTCATATATTCCAAGACGTAGGCTAGAATCTGTGATTGCGAAGTACAGTAAACATCCAATCCAAGTGTGACTGACAGCTACACACATTCACCTCAAAACATTAGATTCATCTGCGCTGGAGCCGTGCCAACTCACAACCCCAATTCCTCAAGTAACTGCAATTCCAGGTTTTCAAACAGAGATGGCGACAAAGAGGCAAAACTTACGGACTGCAGCTTTAAATAAAATATACTGTAACAATTAACACAGCCTATCATGCAATAAGAAGTCATAAATATGAATATATCTATTAAAAATGTTGTTTTTGTTTTGATGTTGAAATAAAAAAAATAAATGATCATTATGTTCAGAATAAGCATGTGTGATAATTATTTAAGTGGGGGGGGGGGGGGGGGGGGGCTCTAGTTTTTCCAGATTTTTTTTTTTTTTTTCTGTACAATATTTGCATTCCCACTATTAGGAATCCACAAACAGGTTCCATTAGTTAATGTATTGACTAACATGAACAAACAGTGAACAATAACTTTATTATAGTGCATTTTAATGTAATCATTTGATATGGTGGCATTTCTACTTAAACTTTCTTTTTCACTTTGGCTATTATTTTTAATATCTTGTTTGATTATGGCCAGCCATGCAAGACACAAAATTACATGCTTTTGTTATAGCAGCTGCAGAAAGTTTGAGCAGACAAATGATCTGAAACTATAGGGTTAAACACTATACTTCTTAAAAGTCCCTTGTCTATACAATCAAGTTTGTTTGATACTTTCTTTGTCAGAGAAAAAATGAATTGGGTTTGAATTATGAATTAATTTGTTAGATTTTTCCTCAGAGAAAATGCATGATTTCCACAGAAAATCTTTGTAATAAACCAATGCTGCTAAATGACATGTGGTATGCCATTCACATCAGTGGTGTAGCAAAATCTGTTTTATTGCAAACAAATCTTCATGGTGTCTGGCAATATGACAAAATGACATCACAACAAAACAAAATAGCCTGTTGGAAATGAGTAGCCTAAGAAATGAGTACCTACTTTGATTATGAAAAGATCAAATAGTAATTCAGTATTAGGAACTCATTATGAGGTTTTATCCACATAATACATAAAAAGATTTTAATGTCCTGTTGAGAGCAGAGTCCAATTATTTTTCATAATATTTGAATACAAACATTAGCCAATACATATTTATATTATCAACAGGATGCTTATAGTTTATAACTGTCAGCAACACAGTCTTGTGTATATCACATTTTAAAAATGGACTCATATGTACAGGATGAACTACATCAGATTCACATCAGTACTGAAATAATAGTGATAGACAGACCATTAGACTGACCATTTGCTCTAAAGGAGATCTGTCTTTAATGCACCCTCATAAATAATGATGAAATGTCATTTTGACAGAAGAAAGTGAACTGACAGCAGCAGCTGAAGCTTTCAGAATAAAATACAAGCTAGCAGCTCCATCTAGTGGACATCTAGTGTTTGCCACTCTCCTTATTGATTGGTTTTTGCTTAAAAGTAAATAACTGTAATGATGACCTCATAATAAAAATAATTATAATAATAATGTTAAATTATATTCAGAATGAATGAAAAGAAATGCATGAACGAGAACTGTACACAGGACAAAAAAATACAGGGAAAGACTTACAGGGATATTAAAATTTAAATAAATTACTACCATTTTATCTTTTTCAGTTACAAAAGTTAAACATTCACAGTACTTTCAAAAAATATGTTTAAAATCATGTGCACTTAACTAACACGAGTTACATAATCAGATTACTTATTTCAAGTAACTAGTAAAGTAACGCTTTACTTTTTAATTTACAAAAAATTTAAAAATCTTACTTTTTCAAATAAGTAATGCAAGTTTATTGACTGACAGCTATCCTGTCCCCATGTTGAGAGAAATCGTGATTGAGGTGCAGAGGCGTTGTGTGTGCTGTGTGAACATGATTAGTAGTTATAGACTAAATGTGAACATGTATTTACTCATCTCACCTGCACAAAAAACTGATTCATTATTCCTCAATGAATACAAAGTGAAATGCAAACTCAGAATATAACGCAAACCTGCAATAAATAAAATGTTAAATAACACAAATATGTAGTTTTGTTTACAAGTTTCTTTTCTTTGCAATCCAGAATCGCAGCACAGAAATATAACTTATTTTAAGTTATATACTGTGGGGCAAATAAGTATTTGATACACTGCCAATTTTTCAAGTTTTCCCACTTACAAATAATGGAGAGATCTGTCATTTTTATCGTAGGTACACCTCAACCGTGAGAGACAGAATATATATTTTTTATAATAATTAATTTCCATTTTATTGCATGAAATAAGTATTTGATACAATAGAAAAATATAACTTAATATTTGGTACAGAAACCTATTTACAATTACAGAGATCAGACGTTTCTTGTAGTTCTTGACCAGGTTTGCACACGCTGCGGCAGGGATTTTGGCCCACTCCTCCATACGGTCTTCTTCAGATCTTTCAGGTGTTGGGGCTGTCGCTGGGCAACATGGAGTTTCAGCTCCCTCCATAGATTTTCTATTGGGTTCATGTCTGGAGACTGGATAGGCCACTCCAGGACCTTGGAATGCTTCTTACGGAGCCACTCCTTAGTTGCCCTTGCTGTGTGTTTGGGGTCATTGTCATGCTGGAAGACTCCATCCATGCCCCATCCATCCTCCCCTCAATACGGTGCAGTCGTCCTGTCCCCTTTGCAGAAAAGCACCCCCAAAGCATGTTTCCACCCCCATGCTTCACAGTTGGGATGGTGTTCTTGGGATTGTACTCATCCTTCTTCCTCCAAACACGGCAAGTGGCGTTTATACCAAAGAGTTATATTTTGGTCTCATCTGACCACATGACCTTCTCCCATGCCTCCTCTGGATCATCCAGATGGTCTTTGGCAAACTTCAGACGGGCCTGGACATGTGCTGGCCTGAGCAGGGGGACCTTGCGCGCGCTGCAGGATTTTAATCCATGACGGTGTAGTGTGTTACTAATGGTAACCGTTAAGACTATGGTCCCAGCTCTCTTCAGGTCATTCACCAGGTCCTCCCGTGTAGTTCTAGGCTGATCCCTCACCTTTCTCAGGATCATTGATACTCCACGAGGTGAGATCTTGCATGGAGCCCCAGTCTGAGGGAGATTGACAGTCATCTTGAATTTCTTCCATTTTCTAATAATTGCGCCAACAGTTGCCGCCTTCTCACCAAGCTGTTTGCCTATTGTCCTGTAGCCCATCCCAGCCTTGTGCAGGTCTACAATTGTGTCCCTATTGTCCTTAGACAGCTCTTTGGTCTTGCCCATAGTGGAGAGGTTGGAGTCTGATTGATTGATTGATTGATTGTGTGAACAGGTGTCTTTTATACAGGTAACAAGTTCAAACAGGTGCAATTAATACAGGTAATGAGTGGAGGATAGGAGGGCTTCTTAAAGACAAACTAACAGGTCTGTGAGAGCCAGAATTCTTGCTGGTTGGTAGGTGATCAAATACTTATTTCATGCAATAAAATGGAAGTTAATTATTCAAAAATCATACAATGTGATTTTCTGGAAAAAAAATTTATATTCTGTCTCTCACAGTTGAGGTGTACTTACGATTAAAATTACAGATCTCTCCATTCTTTGTAAGTGGGAAAACTTGAAAAATCGGCAGTGTATCAAATACTTATTTGCCCCACTGTAAGTTATATAAATTATAAGTTATATTTATAAATATAGCTTATTTATATAAAAAACAAACAAGCAAGCCCAGCCCATATGAGAAAAAGCAACATTACATAAAGCATAACTTTACATAAAAAGTAATTAAGTGATGCAATAAATAACTTTTTAGGGAGTAACACAATATTGTAATGCATTACTTTGAAAAGTAACTTTCCTCAACGCTGCTTAAATGCGATAGACTCCAAACAGTAGCAAAAGCTATTCTATTCTACATAGCAGAGCCACCAGAGATCACATGACCATGAATCACAGGAAGCAAATAAGCCTGCTAATAAGAGGCATTTCTACAATAACTTTGCTTGTGCATGACTCTGCATCGATAAATGTCAGCATAAAGTCCAGAACAGTGTCATCTTAAGCAGAAAAATATTATTTAGAGTAATTGTATTGCTCAGAGAATGTGTTTAGACTTTATACTCAAGACACTGAATACATGCATACATGCATACATTCAATTTCTTTTGACGCTGGTGGCAACATAAATACTCTTCAACTCTGAGTAGGCCTAACTGTTTTAGTCTTGTAGACCATCCTGTTTACACCAAGTACTGGTTTTGGTTGAGACGATAGTCTGCCGAAACCAAGTATACACTTGTGTGAAAAAGTTAGGACACCCTATAGAATTCCATTGGTTTTCCGTATCAGGATATAATAAAAAAAAAAAACTGGTTCCTTCCAGGTCTTACATTTTGGAAAATAAAACCTTAGATGAACAACAACACATGACATATTGCACCGTGTCATTGTTTATTTAACAAAAATAAAGCCAAAATGGAAAAGCAATGGGTGACAAAATTAGGACACCCTTACAGTTATCATAAGAATTAAGAGGCTACGTAGCAGTCAGGCACTGCTAATCAAATACCTTTGATTAACTGATCATCAGCAAGTGTGAGCACCTCTATAAAAGTAGATATTTTGGCATTTTGCTGGTCTGGAGCCTTCAGGTGTGTGTTAACACAATGCCAAGGAGGTAAGACATCAGCAATGATCTTAGAGAAGCAATTGTTGCTGCCATCAATCTGGGAAGAGTAATACGGCCATTTCCAAACAATTTGAAGTCCATCATTCTACAGTGAGAAAGATTATTCACAAGTGGAAGACATTCAAAACAGACACCAATCCTCCCAGGAGTGGACATCACAGCAAAATCACCCCAAGATCAGACCGTGTAGCGCTCAGAGAAATGGCAGACAACCCAAGAACTTCACCACAGGCTCCACAGGCCTCAGTTAACATGTTAAATGATCAAATTCATGACAGTACTGTTAGAAAAATATGGGACAAGTATGGCATGTTTGGAAGGCTTGCCAGAAGAAAGCTTCTTCTATCTAAAAAAGCATGGCAGCACGGTTTAGGTTTGCAAAATTGCATCTGAACAAACCATAAGTCTTCTAGAACAATGACCTATAAACAGATGAGAAAAAAGTGGAGATGTTTGGCCATAATGCACAGCAGCAAGTTTGGTGAAAACCTAACGAGCAGATCAGCACAAACACCTCATACCAAAAGTCACGCATGCTGGTGGAGGGCTGATGATTTTGGCCTTGTTTTGTAGCCACAGGACCTGGGCACCTCACACTCATTGAGTCAACCATGAACTCCTCTGTATACCAAAGTATTCTAGAGTCAAATGTGAGGACATCCATCTGACAGCTAAAACTTGGCCAGGATTGGGTGATGCAACAGGACAATGAGCCCAAGCACACCAGCAAATCTACAACAGAACGACTGAAAAGAAAAGAATAAAGGTTCTGATAGCCCAGTCAAAGTCCTCATCCTGACTGAAATCATGTGATGAGAGCTGTGTATAAACAGATGCCCACAAACCTCAATAAACTGGAGTAGCGTTGTAAAGAAGAGTGGGCCAAAATTCTTCCAGAACGATGTGAGAGGCTGATAAAGTCATACAGAAAATGTTTACTTCAAGTTATTACTGTTATTATTATAAAAATGGATCTAAAGGCAACTGAATCATAGGTTGTCCAAACATTGTCACACATGGCTTTTCCATCTTGGCTTTGTTTTTGTTAATAAAATAATGACACGATGCAATATGTCATGTGATTGTTCATCTGAGGCTTTATTTCCAAATTTTAAGTCTTTCCAGATATTTTTTTATTATCTCCTGATACAGAAAACCATGGAATTCAATAGAGTGACCTAACTTTTTCACATGACTGTATTTGATTTGAAATTACTCCCCCACATCTGAATTTCGTGTGGTGCATTCGCACGGGATAAGCGAAGCCTGTGATTTTACTCGAAATTACTGACTTATCTCCCGGATACCCGGATGTCAAGGCTTTGAGAGCCCCGTTCTATGGTCCAATTAGATGGATAAAAAAATAAAAATAATAATAATATAGTTTTGTGCCCCGTGTCATTTACACGTCACCAGTTTAAAATAATATCTCAAGCTTTATGCTTGATTTATTTGTAACACATTAAACATTTTCAGCTTTCTCTTTCTGCAAATTGTATGGTGTAGCGATATGACAGCACCCAAAATATTATCAAACACTCCCAACACAGCTCCGTTCTTTGCGAAAGATGGATAAAAAGGCGCACAGGAAACAAAAACCTTGAAAAATGATATACGACCCGCCAAATGCTGGCCAAATCACAGAGATGCCGATTCGCACGGGACTAATATTATCACAGGACCTCGGTGTTCGGCGAAAAATGGTAACGTTAGGTCATTTGCGGGGGAATTTTTACTTTACAAATTACAGACATGGCGATTCGCACGGGATTAAGATCACAGACAACCTCCGCAATTATTACAAATGACTGGAGGTCACCAGGTAATACTAATCCCGTGCGAATAGGGCTTTAGGGATCCTTTCCATTACATCCGATCCTGTCAGTGGTAAAAACAAGCACGTTATTTTGCTCAAACTGCTATATTTGCAGTCCGTTTCTCGGATGGCGAACTTGATGATTTTATGATTTTACGAACTTTTATGATAAATAGGCCTACTATACCAAATTTAATAAATCGTTTAAACACGTAAAAACAAGGGTTAAAAATAGTGCACTTTCCTTTTCAACGCAAAATGGGTGATTTGGGCTTAGAGAGATTGGCTATTGGTACCAGTTTAGCATTTTACTTAATTTCTATTTAGGCGGGAGACTGTAGCATTGTGATTTGTAATGACAAATAATGATTATTATAATAATTAACAAAAATGAATAAAGGTGTAAATTTTTCAAAAAACTATCAGAGTTAATAATTATCTATTAGGCAACAAAGACAAGTAAAATGCATGCCAAAAAAGCAAGTTAGAATATTTAGAGAGGTCAAGTGAAGCTTAATGCGAAGCTTATTTTTATTAACCTAGATGTATAAGCAGATGTATGAAGTCCTCAACAAGAAACATAACAGTTAACTGAATAATATGTATTTTGATTTCTTACAGCGCTACAGTGCTGCCTGGGAAGGAGTTTTCTGTAAGTATTTGTCATGTTAATACAATGTTTTAAACTTAAAGTTTTAAAATCTAAAGGTTACATTTTTATTTTTATTTTTTTAATTGGCTGTTTTTTTTATTTCTAAGTTTATTTCTTTTACAATTTCTCTCGTACACAGTCTGCTCATCTTTATTGGTGCTGTGGATAACAGGTTTTGTCATACGTGTTTTTGTTTGTCATGTCTTTTTCAGTTTTGGTCACCGCCAGGTTCCAGTACCACCTCAGCAAAGTTCCAGCCAAATTTGAAAGTATGTCCAGCTACAGCTACAAGTCATGCAGTTTCTCAACCTCATTTTTAAATGTGTTCACCATACATGCAAAAGTTCACCGAAATGTGGCTAAGTACCTCTTTGCATGTGGGGTACCTGAGTGCCCATGCACTTTTAAGAATTTCCAATCTTTTAAGTCACTTATGTATCGACACCATGGCAAGGCAAGACTGGTGCCGACTAAAAGCAGATTACAATATTTGACGAGTTATACTCATGTTTTATGTAGTTGCTTCATATTCTGTACTTTGCTTCGTGTTGTTTTAATATGTTTAGGTCACTGCAACCCAGGTAGACATTGAGGCACAGCAGGTGATACCAGACACACCCAGGCTCATTATGCTTGGTAAGTATGTGGTTTTCCCCTTCAATTTATTATTTATGTAGACACACACACACACACTCTCACACATACCCATACATATTAAAGGGTTAGTTCACCCAAAAATGAAAATTCTGTCAGTAATTACTCTCCTTCATGTTGTTCCAACCCCGTAAGACTTTCGTTCATCTTCGTTACGCAAATTAAGATATTTTTGATTAAATCTGAGAGCTGTCTCACTCCTCCATAGGCTTCTATGGAATTGAAACTTGCCAGCCCAGAAAGTTAGAAAAGACAATGTTTAAATAAAATAGTCCAAGTGAACTAAAATAACGACGAATAGTGAGCCTACCTGTTCGTTCTGACGTACAACCCAGAAGCGATTATTTGAACTTATTCAGGCCCACACAGAAGAAAATTATTAGTTGAAGAAAGTCGTTATTTTTGTTTTGCTTTTTGCACACAAAAAGTATTCTCGTCACTTGATAAACTTAAGGTTGAGCCACTGTAATCACTTGGACTATTTTAACGATGTCTTTACTATCTTTCTGGGCCGGGAAGTTTCAATAACATACTGTAGAAGCCTATGGAGGAGTGAGACAGCTCTCAGATTTAATCAAAAATATCTTAATTTGTGTTCCGAAGATGAACAGAAGTCTAACGGGGTTGGAACAACATGAGGGTGAGTAATTACTGACAGAAATTTTTGGGGTGAACTAACCCTTTAATATTCACACTCATTCACACAGTCACACACTCGCATTCATATTTGCACACTTTGTACACTCACAAACATTGTAAGACATTCTCACAGACACACTCACACAAACACACATACAAACACACTCTCACAGACGCTCACTCACACACACACACACACACACACACACATACTCACAGATGTTTGTACAGCTACCAACTGATATTCACAATCATACACCCACTCACACATTCAGACACACAAACATAATCATATGGTCAAACATACACATATACTGTACATACACAGACGTTTGTACAGCTACACTCACATACACACATTCACCTGCACACACACACAGCTGTATCAACGTACTGTAAGTATTTTTATTCACTGCACATACATACATGTACAAACAGTAGTATGTAAATTGTACCATTAAGTGAAATCGTTCATGAAGTTTATTGACATAAGGTTGTTTTCAGAATAAAACATTGTAGGTAATTAACGTTGTGTTCTTTAATTTTCAGGACATTCAGTCATGACAGCTGTCCATCGAGGGAAAGGTTCTATTGACGCTGGACAACAGTGACAATTTTATACTCGCCTTTGCAGTGCTCTTTGCAAGCTACTACATTTTTAACATCGAGTACCAGGAGTCTGCTGCATGTACACTAGAGCTTGTAGAGGCAAGTAAATTTTTTTCTGCATTTCGCTTTTGTATTTTTATTAAATCGGGTGTGCAACAGAAGAACTAAAAGTTGCAGGATGGGAGGAATTTTAGGACAAAGTTGAGTGCATTGTTCCTTTTTTAAGCATATTTATTAACTAGTATGATATTGCTAACAGGTTCCTGGTCAGAATCAAACCTGAAGACAGCAATGCCAGTCAGAGAGTTAAGTGTACTGCCAGACAGGGAGTCAGCAAGAAGACCAAGAGGGTGGTGCAGAGGAAGGTGACGACCTCAAACTAAACTGTTGGTGGGACACTTCTTGTTTTTGTTTTAGTTGTTTACTTGTAATTCTTTTGTATAACCCAATCCTGAAGTTCACCCAAAAATGAAATTTATCATCACTTACTCACCCTCATGTTGTTCCAAATCTGTACGAGGTTCTTTCTTCTGCTGAACACAAAAAGAAGATATTTTGAAGAATCTTGGTAATCAAACAGTTGATGGTAGCCATTGACTTCCGTAGTATTTATTTAGTTCCTACTGTGGAAGTCAATAGCTACCGTCAACTGTTTGATTACCAAGATTCTTTAAAATATCTTCTTTAAAGGAACACGCTGAATTTTTGGAACTTCAGCTTATTCACCGTATCCCACAGAGTTAGATAAGTCCATACATACCCTTTTCATCTCTGTGCGTGCCGTAACTCTGTCTGATGCACCCACCGCTAGGCCTAACTTAGCAAAGACTGGAGGTAAACGGCTCCAGCTAGCATACGGCTCACAATATGTGACAAAATAACACCAACATTTTCCTATTTACATGTTGTGATTTGTATAGTCACAGCGTGTACAAATAACAAGGTCACATGAGACACAGCCATCTTCTAACCGTATACATACTGGGAACTATACTCTCAGAAGGCGAAGCACTGCTACTTCTGCGGATTTGATGTAAATAGGAAAATGTTGGTGTTATTTTGTAACTTATTGGGAGCAGTAGGCTAGCTGAAGCCATTTACCTCCAGTCTTTGTGCTAAGCTAGGCTAGCGGTGGGTGCGTCAGACAGAGTTACGGCACGCACGGAGATGAGAAGGGTGTGTGTGGACTTATCTAACTCTGGGGGATACGGTGAATAAGCTAAAGTCCCAAAAAGTCAGCGTGTTCCTTTAACTATCCCTTTAAAAACTGTTTACCTGTAAAGTGCTGGTGTACTGGACATGCAATGTTCCTAAATGAAATGTGTTTTCATAAATACACAATAGTGTAATTGATTAATAATTTTTTTTTTTTACAATAACATTGTTTGGATTGATTGATTGCAGTTTTTTTGAAGTTGCATTATAATATTACCTGTAAATGTATATACTGTAATAACTACATATTATATAAATATAATATTATCATTATTAGTAATTTTAAAATTATAATATTTAGTAATAATGTATCAATATAGATATTACAGTACAATACTGTATAATTAATTACAGCAGAAGCAGAAACATTACAAAAATACAGTAAAAATACAGTAAAGTACTGTTTTGTAGTTTACAGTACTGATCCTGTGTACTGTAAAGTAAATTAAAGTACAGTTACTGTAAATCAAAATACAGTAACTTGCTGGCAACCTTGCTGCCAGTACTGTACTGTAAAAATACATGAAAATCGTTAACAGTGTAGTTGTTATAATGCTATACTTGTATAGTTGTCAAAGTATAGTTGTTATATATAATTGTAATTTTATCACCTGAGATGCATGCAAACAACAGGTGCAAAGACTTGATGCAGAAAAAGGCATCGCTCTGAACCATTGGCTCTGAAAGCAAACTGCAGAGGGTCTTGAATGGTTCAGTCATGATTTTAGGTGATGCAGGATGGGTCTTTCAAAGCACTTACGTATGAGAAAACAGAGGTTCTGGCAAGAAACTCTGTTTCCTCTGAGCTGCTTGAAGATTACCATCCTTCCGTTTTCTAATTTTTCTACTTTCATTAATAAATCAAATGTACCATTCCATCACTTGCTCACCGGTCCGGGAAGATACCCTGATTCAATCCACTCCAGTCCATCAATTAACATCTTGTGAAGTGAAAAGCTGAGTGTTTGTAAAAAACAAATCCTTCACTTTCAATATTGGCAATAATGGCTGAAAATACCATCACCAAATCTTTTATTTCTACTTTGTGTTAAAAGAAAATAGGCTATTATGAGGATCTGAAAGTCCTTTCATTGTGTGGCCCAAACTATACGAACTATGTTCTCCAACACAATTATGAGGAAGCAATAATATCTGTGTAAATGAGCAAGCCAATGAGCAAACATGGAGATATTATGTGTGGAGAGTATATAGTAGCCTACCGCCGCTCCCTATACGCAGAGTACGCAGTTTGCGTAGGCCACCAACTCCCAGGGGGGCACCATCCCAGTTGCTCAAAACACAAACAAAAAACACTTGACGAGCCATTTCCACATCTGTGCTCACGACCGCTCCCACCTCATGCTTGAAGCTGAATGCAAATGATCATAATTGATGGACAACTATGCCTGTGAAAAGACATCAGCAATCCGGCACCGAGAAAAGAAAAAGAAAAAGAAAATTGAAAAAGAAGCCCGTGCATCACTTCATAATCCTGTGAAACTTTTTTGGCTGTTGACTATTAGCGTGTTTTAATCTCAGAAATAATTTCACCACCATCAACGCATCTAATATTCTCTCTGCGTTTCCATGATCCCTTACGAAAATTAACCATGGTTTTAACACAAATAAAAACAAAAATCATGGTTCTTGTATGGATGGTAACCGCAAATTAACTATGGTTTGGTTACTTCAAATAATAATTTACAAAGAAGTATTAAGATAATCATTTAAACAGACCTAAGCCAACAATAGCCTTTAAAATGACTTAAAAATGCATTATATAAAACAATGAGGCAATAATGATTGGTTAATTAATAATTAGGCCTATATGGTTTCATCAAATGACACTGTTAAAATACACAATGTAGGCTAATACAAAATAAACTATTTATGTACATTACAGCCAAATAAGGCCTGGTAAGCGCTGCACTTACAGGATGGTCAAATAAGTAAAGTAAAGTCGTGATGTATTGTCAAGTATGGTGACCCATACTCGAAATTGGTGCTCTGCGTTTAACCCATCCAAGTGCACACACACAGCAGTGCACAAATCCTTGTTTAAAAGACTATTGACCAACCATTTAATTCAAATATCCACTTAATCTTTAATTTTTGGCCACATTTTTGCTATAGATGACACAGCTTCTATAATTTCCTCAACAAAAAACATGTGGACATTGTTAATTTATTTATTCACATTTCTGAATTTTAAACTTAGTCCGAGCTACAAGCTAGGTTTCCTCAAAACAAGTTTTCCTTCGCTCTGTATAAAATACGTTGATCTCAATGCGCTTGCGTCTAAGTCCTAAGAGTCCGTCTGCAAAGTGCAAAACGATTATTTTTACCAATAAAATACTGAACTTTATACTAACACTCTGTAGTGCCACCAAATTCAGTTTACACATCACTGCTCTCCTGCTGGTTATACAACACACATTTTAAAAGTAATTGCTTTGGCACATTTTTAAAGAATGTTTATGAAAAATTTTAACTTTATTGCAACTCACTGTACATTCACCAAATTCAGTTCACACATCATTGCTCTCCTGCGCCCTGGAGGCTGGTGCAGGACGGGAACACAGAGGAGGCCTCCAGGGCGGATCAGGCAGACATGGCGGGTCAGGAGACTCGGGCGGCCATGGCGGGTCAGGGCGCCATGGCGGATCATGGCGCTTAGGAGGCCATGGTGGTGCAGGGAACTCAAGAGGCCATGGCTGGATGGCCTCCATATCCTTGGCCTAGCCCCTCGGCCTGACCACTACAGCCGGAACCAGACTACCCCCCACCAGTCTGGGGCTAGAGCCTGCATTAGAGCGAGCTCTGGGGCTGGAGCCGACACTGGAGTGAGCTCTCGAGGAGCCGTCAGTAGAGGGCGCTCTGGAGCAGGAGCCCATGACATCCCCTCATACTCCACCAGCATTCCTAGGGGCACATGTGAGGTGGACGACGGGCTTGAGTGAGCCGCAGACGGTGGCGGGCTTGAGTGAGCGGCGGCTGACAGACTTGACTTCATAGTGGCTGGCTGACTTGACTGACAAACGGCCAGCAGGCTTGGGTTAGCCGCAGCCGGCGGGCTGAACAGATGAACGTCCAGCGAACTTGACTGAGGATCGACCCAGACACCGGAAGATTCCTTCCCTGGGAGGTCCACGGGATGATGGTAGTTGGCCCCCGAGCTAGAACAGAGTGTTGATGGTGGCGTCCTCCAATGCCGTCGCCGCGGCGAGACCGCAGAATTCCTCGGCATGCTCGAAGAAGGGGAGATCTTGACAGGCTAGGGCGGCGAATCGTGCGGTTTTGGATCCAGTGGATCCACAATAAAGCCCCCCCTACACCTACCCTAACCCTACCCGATACTTTATTTTCAACTTTTTGATTATTTCCTTAATTTTTATTGAAAATAAATTACTTTCCGATGCGATACGAGAATTGAAAAAGTTCGGCAAAAGGAAGGATCGAACCCGGATCGATCGCATCAAAACACACGATAACACATAATTGACCATCTGCACCACTGGTGCTGGTGCTTCCAATAGTTGACTCTGCTGTTCTTCTTCTCGTTCTTCCTGTACACCATGATTGACAGATGTCTCGTCCAGTCAGCGGTGAGTAATCTATTCCCAAGCCAATGGTGCTGTCTCAAACTATACCTACCTCTTCCGGTTTGTCTGATTTGTCGTTGTGTTTTCTGACTTATTGTTTGGTTTTCGGAATTGTTGTTGTGTTTTCTGAATTGTTATTTTGTTTTTTAGATTTGCATTTGCGTTTGTAATTTGTTATTTTGTTTTCAGAATCGTGATTTGTTTTGCACTTCTCGGCCACCGTAGTTTAGGCTATTAAATGTATGTTACCATAATTTTATCATAAAGTCTGATTTAAACATATTGAAGTTAGTGAGATTGATCCACTGGATCCACAACCTTTGTAAACAACTAATTATGTCCTGAATCACTAAACTGTCCCTTCAGTTTTGTCCGCTAAAGTGACATTTTAGTTCATGTCTCTGAGATCATGCTGTTGTTTGAAGTACTGAAGTCTCAAGTTACACAGCTACAGTGTCAAATCAGTTTCTGAATTCAGTCAGACCAATAAATTATAAATAAATTACTTTTAACATCGAAAAGCTATATAAAAATATTTTAATGATATTATTATTATTATTATATCACTGAAATCTCACTTGTGATTATCTATGAATTAAAAATGGGGACAATATATATATTGTGTTTGTGGAACATGGAAACATGGAATAGTGTTGAACCTTCCCAGGAGACCAAAATTACCCCAAGAGCGCAGCGACGTCTCATCCAAGAGATCACAAAAGACCCCACAACAACATCAAAAGAACTGCAGGCCTCACTTGCCTCAGTTAAGGTCAGTGTTCATGACTCCACCATAAGAAAGAGACTGGGCAAAAATGACCTGCATGGCAGAGTTCCAAGACGGAAACCACTGCTGAGCAAAAAGAACATAAAGGCTCGTCTCAGTTTTGCCAGAAAACATCTTGATGATCCCCAAGACTTTTGGGAAAATACTCTGTGGACTGATGAGACAAAAGTTGAAATTTTTGGAAGGTGTGTGTCCCATTACATCTGGCGTAAAAGTAACACAGCATTTCAGAAAAAGAACATCATACCAACAGTAAAATATGGTGGTGGTAGTGTGATGGTCTGGGGCTGTTTTGCTGCTTCAGGACCTGGAAGACTTGCTGTGATAAATGAACCATGAATTCAGCTGTCTACCAAAAAATCCTGAAGGACAATGTCCGTCCATCTGTTCGTGACCTCAAGCTGAAGCGAACTTGGGTTCTGCAGCAGGACAATGATCCAAAACACACCAGCAAATCCACCTCTGAATGGCTGAAGAAAAACAAAATGAAGACTTTGGAGTGGCCTAGTCAAAGTCCTGACCTGAATCCTATTGACATGCTGTGGCATGACCTTAAAAAGGCGGTTCATGCTCGAAAACCCTCCAGTGCGGCTGAATTACAAAATTAATGTTTACAAAAACACATTAAAAATAAAACAATAAATATGAGTACATATGACAGGCTAAAAGTATAGGCCCTATTTATAAAAGACGGATTGCTTTACTGCAGGAACAAACGCAGGTGGACAGCTATCCACTTTAATTACGACAGTGATATATTTACCACAGTGATTTCCACTCATTAATTGTAGGAGGCTCCAAAGACGCAAAAAGACTTTGATTATTTGATTTAATAGGTTTAAACTGGTTTAGTGTTGGAGCTAAATTCTACACGACAGTGCTAGGAGCTGAGTTTGGCACTCCAGAATGTGAAATAAAGGTTGATGCACTAGGTTTAAATATGTTATTTCTTGTTTGCTTCTGTCAAAATATCAGGAAGCATTTTGAATTTTTCGTTGTTTTTAAATTTAAATGATGTTTTATTAACAAGGTTCGGGAGGAGCACGATCAGATAATCAGTCTGGCCAGGTGCAGCTTGTCAGCTAATCACCTTAACAAGCACATCAGGTGTATATATACACAGCCAACTCACCTCTGTTCTATTGCAGTTTTCCAGCATCCCGCCTCCACCCCAACTCCACACTCCAATCTAAATTTCATCCCATTCTTGGGATGAGGGGGGGAGTTCTCTGGGTTTGGGCTCCATCCCGAGCTCGGAGCCCTCCCTCCTGACAGCACGCCAAATATGCTTACTAATTGCTCAATCATATTATATGTTAGTTCGAACTCGTGAAACTATATTGACGGGGTAGAAGAGAGAGGAGACAAGTGTCCTATCCTTATTTTTAATGTAAGAGTGGGCGTGGCCATTTGAATGTGTGAGGCTTCCGGTGTCATTCCCTTCCAGTTATTTTACCTGTAAATAAGAAATCTGTTATGTTGGCTGATATTGCAAACTGGTATTTGTTGTCATATTATTTGATTGTAATAATCATAAACACTGTATTGTTTTGTTTTGTATTTTTAGCTCAAATAGTTTTGTTTACTTCATTTTACAGTTTTGCATTTCTTCTAGTTATTTATAGCGGCTTATGAACCAGACGTTTCGCACATTCACACAAAATATCAAACTTCTGCTTAGTAAAATAAGGCGGATGTTTACTGCTTACAACTGTCGATGTAATTTTCAGTTTTGAATGCAAACCAATAGTATTTCATAGTTGGGCTTTTTGTAGCAGAAAACAATACACAGGAAAGTTTTATTTATAGTAGGCCTAAATTTATTAAATTAATAAACATATTGATAACCAACAGTGCAAAAAGCCTAATTACATTTTGCACTGAAATAGTTCATTTTTGTTTCAGAAATGTCATCAAGATACAAAGTTTATTTTTTTTATACAACCCCATTTCCAGAAAAGCTGGGGGAAAAGAGCTTTTTGCCAATTTGTTAACTCTCTTTATTTAACTGACAAATGTTCAAAGAAAAGCTCTCCGGTGTCTTCACTGGCCTACTCGGTTTTGCATTTTGTAAATATAAACAAATCTCACTTGATACAAGATTTGACCGGCTCACACTGTAAGAAATGCTGGGTTACAAACAACTTGGGTTCCTGCCCAGAAGGACGGGTTAAACATTTAACCCAACTGTTGGTTGAAAACAACCCAGCATGTGTTCTGTCCAATATTTACCCAGCACTGGGTTGTATTTAACCCAGCATTTTTTAGAGTGCAGCAGTCTGTGGTCGTGATAACCTTCTTCGTGAAATGCATACATTTTCAATAGGAGACATGATCTGGACTGTTCAATTCACGTGCTTATTGTGCAATGTTTCAAAACAATTTAACATGGATATTATAATCTTTTCACTATTATTATTATTAATTTATTTATTTCTTTGAGAATGCTGAATCCAGCCAAATTTGTTTATATTTACAAAACAAGAACACTGTACATCTTCTCTAGTTTAAACTGTTTGCTTAAACGGTGCAGTTGGCCTTAAATGTTTTCTTAAACTGTTTAAACTGCTTCTTGGAAAGAGTCAGTAACATAAAAGGATAGCAGTACAAACAGACACTTTATTTTTCAAAGTTTTTCCACAGTGTAAAAATAGGCTGTTTTACTATAAATGTTTATAAAACATGTAAATGTTAATTTATAATATTTCAGGACAACTCATGCCACTGTGCATCAGCATGAATCGAATCCACAAATAGTTTGAAGAGCTCCATCAAATGCATGCATTATAAATCCACAATATGTTGTTTTGTGTGCTTATACAATACAATTCACAAACACATAAAGGTTATTTTGTATCTGTAATTTAAATAAATCTGTGGCATGTGCATGATGTACTTCAAAAACATGCATTCCGACATTTGCACAACAGACCAACTTGTATTTTTGTTTTTTGCATGCATTGATTTATGTAACAAGATAACATAAATGTTGAAAAAATTATTCGATTTACAATACTTAAATGCTCCTTGTAGACTTACAAGAAACACATGAATGTTTTCCCTAACAATTCACATTTACAACACATTTGCATGTCCATATTTGCATTGCAAAAGTTTTAACGAACATGGACAATGTGAGTTTAAATGTGATGCTGAACGTTTCCTTGAGTCTGGAAGCTTTTTCATCTAAAATGTTAGTCATTGATTTATTGATTAGTCTTATCTGTTCCTTGTTTGCTCCCTCAGTTAATATTTATGTTTCCCTGTTTGGTTCAGTTCTTTGTCAATTCTTCTTGTTATAAGGTTTGGCTTGCTGCACTCCTGTGTTTCAGTGTGGGTTTTGTTTTCATTTAATAATAATAATAATAATAATAAACTTTATTTTCTATAGCGCCTTTAAATGAAGATCTCAAAGCACTTTACAACAACAGATAAAACCACACACAATAAAAAAAACAAAAATCAAAAACACTACAAATAAAACAATATAAAAATAATATGTTACTCTTTTGAGTAATACAAATGTTTAATTAAAAGCTACCCTAAAAAAATGAGTTTTAAGGTGAGATTTAAAAGTGCTAAGAGTTTTAGCTTGCCTTATCTCAATCGGTAAAGTGTTCCACAGTTTTGGAGCTATAATGAAGAAAAAGCCCTATCGCCCATCAATCTTAAACGGGTTAAAGGAACAGTTAGAAGACCAGTTTCAGATGAGCGAAGGTCACGTGTTGGAATTAAGGAATTAAAAGCTCAGACAAATATTGAGGTGCCAACCCATGTAAAGCCTTGTAAGTAAGCATCAAAATTTTAAAATCAACCCTAAAACTAACAGGAAGCCAATGCAAAGACTCCAAGACCGGTGTAATATGATCTCTCATCCTAGTTCTAGTAAGGATTCTAGCAGCCGAGTTTTGCACTACCTGCAATTTGTTTAGGGTAGCTTTTGATGCCCCAGCCAACAGGGCATTACAATAATCAATCCGGGTAAACACAAAAGTGTTAATCAACCTCTCAGCAACAGAAAAGGACAACATTGGACGTAGTCTGGCAATATTTCTAAGATGAAAAAAAGATGTTTTAACAGTGCTTTGAACATGTGGTTCAAAAGTTAGATTGGAATCGAAAATAACCCCCAAACTCTTAAGTTTTGTTTTAAACTCCATAATTGAACCATCAACGGACAAAGTAACTGACCCAGCTTTACGTAATTGGTGGGGTGAACCAATAAGCATAACCTCAGTTTTTTCACTGTTAAGACAAAGAAAATTTTGTGACATCCATTCTTTTATCCTAGAAATACATGTGGAAAGAAAATCAACAGACACAGTATCATTAGGTTTAGTATGTATGTAAATCTGAGTATCATCTGCATAAAGGTGAAATTTTAGACCAAGAGATCTCAAAAGCTGACCAAATGTAAAAATATAGATGTTAAAAAGCAAGGGGCCCAAAATTGATCCCTGAGGGACTCCAGATTGCACAACACCAATTTTAGACCTAAATCTAATTCCCATGGAAACAAATTGCTTACGATCAGAGAGGTAGGACTTAAACCAATTAAGTGCAATATCAGAGACCCCAAAAACTGTTTCTAGACGACTAATTAAAACCAAATGATCTACAGTGTCAAAAGCGGCACTGAGATCAAAAAGGATCAAGATTGAAAGATAACCAGAATCCGAAGCAATTAACAAATCATTAGTAACCTTAACCAGTGCTGTTTCAGTACTATAGAATTTGAATCTTTTTTGTTCATGTGGATGTTAAAATCCCCCTGAATAAGAGCTCTCTCAAATTTGAGGCACAAATAGGACAACAGCTCTGCAAATTCAGGTAAAAAGTTTTTGTTTGCCTTAGGAGGCCGATAGACTGTAAGCAGTAGAGAGGGACTCAGAAGTGGTCAGAACGAGGCATTCAAATGAACAAAGGAGCAGCTGCGGGACTTAAACTGTATTGTTGATTATATAGCACAATGATACCCCACCTCTACCAGAGGATCGCGGGAGATCAAATAACCCGTAGCCAGCAGGAGTAAGTTCATTAAAAAGAAGACCATCCGACTGCTTATGCCATGTTTCAACCAGACATAGAATGTCCAGTTTTCTTTCCACAATGATGTCAGATAAAGTCACAGCTTTGTTGTTAACAGAACGAGCATTAAAAAACGCCAATTTTAAAAGGGACGGAGACTCAGAAAATGCCCGTGAGGTCTCTTTATGTATAGGCACAGACAGGTTGTTATAGTTAATCAGGTCTGTACAGCAGCCTTTGAGTTTTACGAAAAAATGTTGGATAGGAGATAACATCAGATGACAGATGTGCAAAACTGCGCCTTGAAGAGAGATGAATGTAGCGTTTACGCCGGAGAATTCCAACATCTCCGCAGATTTTGTAAATGTAATTTGTCAAATAATAATTCCGCTTTAGTTTCAACAGCTGACAAGCAGTGAACCTTAAGGCCATGCAGGAGGAATCCACACTAACAGCAGCCTCGCAGCAGTGTAAATCCAGAGCAGGGCAACAGGAAAGTTGGTTCCACTAACAGATAATCAGAAATAGGAGCAATAATCCAACGCGTGAAGCGTAGTTCCACATTGCCATAAAGCAAGACGACGGTCTTCTAAGCTCCAAAACCATTATCACACAAAAGCATCAGCAGTAGTAGCGAATAATAAAACAAACAAAATGGGAGAAAGGAGCGACAGCCATACGCGCCAGCGTACCCCTTCAACCGGAACCCAATTTAAAACCAATTTAATAAAACTGTGTTGCAAATACTCCCCGAATGTGACAGAAGAACAGACTTAAAAACGTGGATCTAGCAGTGGTTCAAACCTCCTCTTCACCCATAGGGATTGTTTTCTCGAGAATCACATGAGTGACTTTTTAGATCTGGTGGTAATGTCACACATCATCTGTGTATTTCTGGTGCTGGATTCACAAAATCTGCTGTTATGTTTGCAGTCAAGGAAGATATAATGATACTGATAATGGCCGTCATACTTAAGCTACTTAAAGCAAAATATAGGAGATCTTATAAAATATGTAGGGGCGTTAGAAACAGGAAAAACCAGTGTGTGCGGGTGAAGATCATGTTAATGAACTGCATCTATTGTAATCCTTCAACGTTTAGCTCATTGTAACTATGCCATTAAGTGAAAAGATCATAGAAACTAAAATTGACCTGGTTTTTCAATAACATTCCATCCTCACCAACGAAAAACCTAAATCACTCAAAGTATGTATGACTTTCTTTCTTCTGCAGAACATAAAACGATTCTTTAAAGAATAATGGGGCCCAAACAACACTGAACCCATGGCTTTCATTTTATGGACAAACTTACTTTAAGATTTGGTAAGATAGTTGGTTTAAATAGTCATAATTTCTTAAACCTCCCTTTATAATTAACTGGCAACTTGCCAGTGGCAAGGAAATGATGTAAGCTAAAGATAGTCTACTTAAGCTTTCATTTTCTCATAAAGACCCTCCCCTTTGAAAAGCTATAAAATGGGCACTGAAACAGGAATGTTACTTCATTCACCTCCTGATCAAAGATGGATCTTCAGATCTCAGTTTTTCTTCTGCTCAGTCTTTTCACTGCAGGTACAAAGACAACTAGTGTTTATAATGTTACTGATACAAATACAGATTATTGGTGTGTCTCTCACTGTCTCTGTTTTATTACTAAAGGACACTCTCTCAGCTGTTATGACTGCTCAGGTCTGACAGGTTCTTGTGCGAATCAAAATGCAAAAACATGTCCCAGTGGATCTTCAAAGTGCATGAGTTCAACAACAGTGGTACAAGTTGGTAAGTCTAATATATGATGGATTGAAATTCACTTTTAACTGATGGAGATGCTGGTGTTTTTCTACTGGTGCCGCTTCACTGGAAATGTAACTTCTCATAGAACTTTATGAACTCTTTAGAACTGCTATTTTCTTAACAGAATTTATAATTGTAATCACAGAATAGTCTATTTATATTTCTGCTCTCTCAGAGATGGTTATACAATATAATTTGTATTAAAATTGAATCAATATTTGAAATGAGAAAATGCTACATTTTGACATTTATAAATATATTTTCTGTCAAAATAATGTGTTGAACTGGTCTTTTCTGAATTATTCATGTTTTTAGGTGGCATTAGTGGTAAAGTGAAGCTGAAAGATTGTGCTGCTGACTGTGTAACTGGATCCATGAACATTGGCACTGGAAAGACATCTTTTGCATGCTGTAACACGGACCGGTGTAACCTCCAAGATGCTCCAGGTATCATGCTTTACTGACCATATGCAAAAAAAAAAAAATCTTTAAGGTCAACACTTCTTCCAAAGGAAATCAGGAAATACAAATGATACAATACAGAGTGCAGCTTGCCAGTTGTGAATAGATTGCATGGAGCTAAAAGAGTGTTATTTCATTAGATGTTATATTTTGCACAGAAGACAAAACACTACATGTTTTTGTCCTGTAGATCCCTCTAATGCTCCCAATGGAAAGAAATGTTACTCTTGTGATGAGAAGAGCTGCTCAAACATATTGAGCTGTTCAGGGAGTGAAGACCGCTGCTTTAAAGCAACAGGTGAGAATCTGAAAAAGTCTCAAAAATCTCTGATGTTTGAGATCACATTTACAAGTTTCCAACTTAGACTAACCTGTGTTTTCTTTCTTTTCATCAGGGACTTTCGCTGGCCAGTCAGCAGAAGTAAAAGGCTGTGTCTCCAAATCTATTTGTGAAGCTGAAACTTCGGTGAGAGGTGTTCAGAGTGCCTCATGCTGTGAGGGGAACCTGTGTAACGGTGCTGAGAGCGTCACTCAGAGCTTCCTGTTCCTCTGCTGTTCTCTGCTCTCCTTCATCCTGCTGCACTGAATGAAGCAGCTCTTCACATGCTATAATCAGACACACTTTACTGAATACAGAGCTTGTAGTTTCTCTGAGCTATGCATGTTTGGTGTGTCTCTATGATTTTTTTTGCTATTTTGCTATTTATGAATTAAAACACTACAATTAATATCACCCGTCATGCTGTAAAAAAGTCATAAATATTAGTTGTAAACTACAAAATTGTTGTTTTTATTGTTTTATTGCGTAAAATAAAAAAATAAATGATCATTATGTTCAGAATAAGCATGTTTGATAATCATTTAATTATTCAAACAAGACAAACTCTTTAGTTTTTCCTGAGGTTTGTTTATATAACAATATCTGCATTCCCTCTGAAAGGAATCAGTTACAGATCATGAAGGCAATAAAGGAAAAATGTATAGACTGATTCCAGGTCGCTTTGAGACGATTTTAATGTTCGTTTGTTTTCACAAAAGTATGACACCAAAAAAGTACACGCTATTGAGATTTAAACCAATAAATAAATTCATTTAAATAAATACACTCTTCTGTATCAACCTCACGGTGTGTGTCTTTGTATATTTGATTTAGTCACAGAACTATAATAGAGAACATATTGAAATTCAACAATTAAGGCAAAGCTGGCAAAGAGTGTTGTTTTGCAATTGTTTTGACTTTAATTTTTAATAAATTAATTGATAACACAGTTTTATCACACAACTTCAATATGTGTGTCTTGTTACAGATTAGACACATATTTTTATGGTGGTTTAAGCCACAGAACTATAAAAGAACACATGCTATAGAAAATAAAACCAATGCATAATTTAGTTTAAAATAAATCTTGTATCTAAGTTTCAAAGCTGGGTCTTGTTACAGGCTTCTAAAGAACATTTGTTTTCATTGTCAAAAGAAATCAAGCTATTGACATTCTTGCAAAATCTTCCAAATGATCTCCAGTATACTGTCCCCTAGAGGAAGATACTGCAGTTGTTTTGACTGAGTCTGACATTTAAACATTTAATAAATGTATTGAAAATGCATACAGTTTTCCATCTCAACTTCAAAAGTTATGTCTTGTTAATTGGGCCTAAAGAGCATTTCTATGCCAGTTTTAATCTTATTTGTAAATCAGGATGCATGCTATTGAATTGAATTAATAAATTCATTTAAAATGAGTAGCCTTCTATTTCAACTTAAAAAGGTATGTCTTGTTTCTGATTCCTAAATGGACATTCAAATTCAGGTTTTACTGTAATATGTAATTCAGGACACATGCTATTGAATTAAATATGATAATAAATTCATTTAAATGTATGCAGTTTTCCATAACAGCTTCGAAAACTGTGTCTTGCTGCTGGTTTCTAGAAGAACATTTTAATGTTGGTTTTTAAAAAACTTTCAATTGAAACTAAATAGCCAATTAAATAGTTCATTAAGCTGATTAACCAATACATCAATGAGCTCATTTTCAAAGGGTGCATTTTGTTTCTTTAAAAACACTTTAATGTTTTTTAAGAGGGATCACACAAAATGCATGTTATTATTTTTTTTGTACTGTCCTGAGTAAGATATTTTGCATTAAAGATGTATACATATAGTCCACAAGACACAATAATAGCTAAATTATGTCATCAGCTTCAGAAGGAACCTATATTTTTCCCAGAAGACAAAATTAGTACAATTTACCCAAAGAGTTTGTGAGACCTGGAGAGTTTTTCTGAAGAATAGTGGACAGTTTAACTGCTCAGGACAAATAAGGGACTCATGAACAACTATTTTAAAAAAAATAATAATTGAATTGTTTGATTAAATTCAGTAGCATGTGCCCTGAATTACATATGAGAGTAAAACCTGAACTGAAATGTTCCTTTAGAATTCAGAAACAAGACACCTTTTGAAGTTGAAATTATTAAAGGTTTAAATGTCAAACTCTTTGGGAAGCTTACGTTTTTACAATTCAGTAACTTTTGTTGTGTCACACTGTTGTGAATAAAACCAACATCTAAATGTCATTATAGGAAACAATTACAAGACACGTCCCATAAAGCTGAAATAAAAGAGTATTTGTATTTTTCATTACTGATGTGTTTTATGTGGTGTGCTATAGTTCTGCAAATTCATCCGATTTCTAACTGTTGTTCTATGAACCAGTGCTTTTGAAGATGAGATAAAATGCTCTAATGATATATTAATAGGTTTGAATGTGATTCAAAAGCGTGTATCCTTTTCTTATGAAAGTAAAAGATATATAAAAAGTAGTTCTATGAACCAGCAACATGACACACTCTTTGAAGTTGAGATGGAATACTTAATGTTTTAAAAATAAATGTAACAGATTCAAATTTAATTCAATAGCGTGCATCCTGATTTACATATGATAGTAAAAGATGGCTGTAAACATTGTTTTTTTGAACAAGTAACAAGACACACCGCTTGAAGTGCAGATATCAAACTGTGTGCAATCTAAACTAATTTATTTAAACTTCTGAATGTCAAACTTGGTCAAAACAAGTGAAATATCTTCCTCAAGGGGGTGGTAAACTGCACATCTTTGTCATGCTTTGCAAGCTTTTTCTCAATCGTTTCATTTCAATAACGTTTGTTGTGCTATAGTTCTGTGAATAAAACCAAGTCAAGTCACTTTTATTTATATAGCGCTTTTAACAATACAGATTATGTCAAAGCACTTAACAGTATCACATTAGAGGATAGAGTGTCAGTAATGTATAATAATACGATTAAACACTCAATTTTCAGTTAAAGGCATTTCATTATTGAATTCAGTGATGTCATTGTCTAGCTCAGTTCAGTTTAAATAGTATCTGTGAAATCAAATTGACGATAATCGCTAGAAACTATTTGAGGGACACTCAAATAGTTGAGTGTCCCCAACTGAGCAAGCCAGAGGCGACGGCGGCAAGGAACCAAAACTCCTTCTGTGACAGAATGGAGAAAAAAACCTTGGGAGAAACCAGGCTCAGTCGAGGGGCCGGTTATCCTCTGGCCAGGATATTTATTGTTTATTTAAATGCATAAATGTATTATATTTCTATTTTTATATTGTTGCCATTTCTAACAATAATAGTATTATGTAGTTCAGTATTTTACTATATTTTTAGTTATTTTATTTTTATTGTATTTTAAGTCGAGGTCTTCACTTCATCGAAATGTTCTTGTATGAACCAGCAATAAGACAACATTTATTTTTTATAAGCCTACATTTCACAAGTGAAGCATTTAGATTGAATAATTGTGTTTTTTGCTCTTCGTTTTAAACTTTGCAGACGGTCCCTATCTTGCACTATTACATTATAATAAGGTCTATCAGTTACAATACCTTCAGGCAGATTAAAACACATAAAACACATTGTGTGTTCTCTTCTACATTTGAAAACAATTAGAAGTATGTTTCTTGTCATTGGGATAAATCGTAAAAGAACTATTGAAGATTTCCGAGGCTGAATCTCTGACAAATGTAAAACGTCAAACATCGAACCAGCTTTATATAGGTAAATATAAAGCTATCTGACAGACATAAGGCTGCATTACTTGATAACATATATTACCTCGTCAGCATTAGTTTATGGAAGCTGAACGGGGTGCGTTTCTATGGAGTCAATTTAAAGCAACATATATATATATATATATATATATATATATATATGCAAAAGAATAAAGTTTTGCAAAAGAAAATACAATTTTGCAAAATAAAAATAAATTATTGAGAGAAAAAAATTTAGTTTTGAAAACAGAAATAAAGAATTGCAAAAATTAAGATATAATTTATTGCAAAAATCAATGACAGTTATAAAAGAAGCTTATGAACTTTGATTCTATTTTATCTCTGCAACACATATTTTCCATGCTTACACCTACTTTTAATAATTTGCAATGCTCCATTTATTTTGCGTTTCAGTCAAGCCTGAGCTCACAATACCGTTTTCATTTCATTTTCAAATAGAATCAAAGTTCATAACCTTATTTTACAATTGTCATTGATTTTTGCAATGAATAATATCTTAATTTGTGCAATTCTTTATTTCTGTTTGCAAAACTTTATTTTCTGTTTGCAAAACTTTATTATCTGTTTACAAAACTTTATTTTCTTTTGCATATATATATATATATATATATGTGGCATTAAATTGACTCCATACACCTTTCCCGAAAACAACTATGGCCGGAAGTTCTGTCGTTCCCAATACGATGCTTTTGGGAAACACGCACCCCGGGATGTTTCTTGAGCTGAGTCACCACTTCTCAGAAACACGGCGAGACGGTTAGCTAATGTTAGCTCGTTCACATCTACAAAACAAAACAAAAAAAGCCCGTGCAAAACACAAGCTCGGAAAAACGGAGAAATAACGGGAGCTACGTTCAACACCAAGTTCGGCAAGATCTTTGTCGTTAGTACACCTATATAACGCAACAGTTACCACAAAATGTGTTTCTGTCAGAAAATAGCCTATCGAATATTTTGAAGTAGTTTTTTTTATATATATAGTCTATAAATACGCGACGAAGTACATAACTCCTTCTCAACATTTAACGATGTAAGAACTTGGTTATATTATAGGATACTATAGGCTAAATAAACCTTTTTTTGCCTAACTCCTGGTTTTTCCAGTATCTGGGTGTAAGTCAATGAACTGCACCTACTGTACCCTTTGTTTAGCTCATTGTAACAATATATATAAGTGAATAGAAACTAATATTGACCTGGTCCTCACCACCCAAATGTTGGTAACCTAAATCATTCAACAAAGTATGCATGACTTTCTTTCTTGTGCAGAACATAAAAAGACTCTTTAAAGAATGTCGGGGCCCAAAAACAACACTGAACCCATGGCTTTCGTTTTATGGACAAACTCACTTTAAGATGGTTGGTTTAAGTAGACCTATACATTCCTTAAACCTCCCTTTATAATTCATTGGCAAGTAAATGATGTAAGCTGACGTTTCATAGTAATGTCTACTTCGCTTAAACTTTCATTTGCTCATAAAGACCCTCCCCTTTGCAAAGCTATAAAATGAGCACCGAAACTGGCACGCCATTTCATTCACCTCCTGATCAAAGATGGATCTGCAAATCTCAGTTTTTCTTCTGTTCGTTCTTTTCACTGCAGGTACAAAGAGTGTTTATAATGTTATGGGTACAATTATGAGTGTCTCTCTCACTATCTTTCTCTCTTTTGTTACTAAAGGACACTCCTTCAGCTGTTATGATTGTAAGAGTTTGACCGGTTCTTGTTCAGATCAAAAGCTAAAAACATGTCCCAGTGGATTTTCCAAGTGCATGAGTTTTACAACAGTGACTCAAGCTGGTAAGTCTAATATGATGGATTGAAATTCAGGTTATTTTTGACTGATGGAGATGCTGGTGGGGTCAATTTTTGATTTTTGCTATTTCATTTGTTCCTCTCAGATTGTTATGCTAACAGTATAATTTGTATTAAAACTATTGAGAACTGGTCTTACCTGAATCATTCATGTTTTAGGTAACGTGAAGTATAAAGATTGCGCTGCTGACTGTGCAATTGGGTCCATGAACATCGGCGCTGTAAAGACATCTTTTGCGTGCTGTGACACAGACCAGTGTAACGTCCAAGATGCTCCAGGTATTGTACTTTACTGACCATGCAAAAAAACACTAATTTTACTTCCAACGGACATCAGAAAATACAATACACTCTTAAAAAATAAAGGTGCTTCACGATGCCATAGAAGAACCTTTTTGTCTAAATGGTTCCATACAGAACATTTAACATCTGAAGAACCTTTCTGTTTCACAAAACAAAGCTTTGTGGCGAAAAAAGGTTCTTCAGATTATAAAAAGGTAAGAAAGGGGTGGTTCTTGACTGAATGGTTCTTTGTGGCACCTAAAATGGTTCTTCTATGGCATTGCTGTGAAGAACTTTTTGAACATTTACATTTATTCATTTAGCTGACGCTTTTATCCAAAGCGACTTACAATTGCTATATATGTCAGAGGTCGCACGCCTCTGGAGCAACTAGGGGTTAAGTGTCTTGCTCAGGGACACATTGGTGTCTCACAGTGGATTCGAACCCGGGTCTCCCACACCAAAGGCATGTGTGCCATCACCACCCCATGAAGCGCCTTTATTACGAGGTGCAGCTTGTCAGTTGTGAATTGACTGAATGGAGCACCTAACGCAGTGTTATACCATTATATGTTATATTTTGTACAGACTATAACTCTAATGTCCCCAATGGAAAGAAATGTTACTCTTGTGATGAGAAGGTCTGCTCAAACATACTGAGCTGTTCAGGGAGCGAAGACCGCTGCTTTAAAGCAACAGGTGAGAATCTGGAAAAGAAAAAATCATTATTATCTCTCTGATGTTTGAGATCACATACAGATCACATTTACCTATTTCCAGCTTAGACTAACCTGTTTTCTCTCTTTTCATCAGGGACTTTGGAAGGCCGATCGTTGGCTATAAAAGGCTGTGTCTCTAAATCTATTTGTGATGTTGAAACATCATTTAGAGGTGTTGAGAATGCCTCATGCTGTTCAGGGAACCTGTGTAACGGTGCTGAGAGCGTCACTCAGAGCTTCCTGTTCCTCTGCTGTTCTCTGCTCTCCTTCATCCTGCTGCACTGAATCCAGCAGCTCTTCACATTCTACAATCACTCACAGAATATAGAGCTTACTTTCTTTGTACTATACATATTTAGTGTGTTTCTATGATTTTTTGCTGTGACATTCTGATGTGACATTTTACGAATTAAAAGACTACAATTAATACTACAACCTGTCATGCAGTAAAAAAGTCATAAATATTTACTACAAAGTAATTAATTATCACACATGCTTATTCTGAATATAATGATATTTAGAATAAGCATGTGTGATAATTATTTAATTATTCAAACAAGACAAACTCTTTAGTTTTTCCTGAGTTTTGTTTATATAGCAATATCTGCATTCCCTCTGAAAGGAATCCTGTTCAGTTACTGATCATGAACGCAATATGGGAAAAATATAGATGTAGGCCTATGTTGAGAAGTAAAATACATTTGTCAATATTTTTCACTCAGTATATTTTTAATTAGTAGCTGCCCCCTAATTATTCGAGGAGAAGAGTGACGAAAATTGTATTAGTCAATTATCAACAAAACGTTGTGTTTCAGAAAATAAAGAAAACAAACACGATGCGCTTTCTGCCGTCTCGGTCTCCGTGAACTGGAGCAGGTCCCAAAAATGAACTGAAACTCGGCATATAGACCTGCCTCACAGACATTAGAAATATCTCTATAGAAAGCTTGAATAGAAAAGTATAATACATTTTTAATAAATAAAACATTTTAGGCAGGTGGGTGGTAAAATAAATGGGGTATAGTAGTAAATGTTAAATGTAAAGTATAATTCAGTGTAGGCCTATGTAAACGCATTTTGGTTAAACTTTTATGGCTTAAATGTTTGTAAAATGATTGACAGCTAAAACGTTTGAGCAGATAAATGCTCTGAAACTACAAATATTAGGGTTAAACATATACTTTATAAAAGTCCATTGTCTATACAGTCAAGTCTGTTTAATTCTCTTTGTCAGAGAAAAAAAAAAGATGAGCTGGAGTTTAGACCTAATTATGTAATAGAGCAATTATTCCTGATCAGGGGAAAATTAACAGGTTTAAGTGTGTAATTGTATTTCTGTGATTATTTCATACATTATCATGAATTTGTAAATTTGTGCATTATTGTCCCCAGCTCAAAAGAAAATGTTGATAATAATTGTAATAATAGCTCCATCTAGTGGACAGAATTATTGAAACACTCTCTACAGAGAACAGAACTTGACTTTTGTTTGCCACCCTCCTTATTGACTGGTTTTAGCTTAATAGTGAATAATTGTAATAATGACCTTTAATAATAACAATAACAATGATGTAAAATTATCTTCAGTATTAGTTCAGCGAAACACATAAAAGGGAACTGGGTCATTCCACGAAATCTGTGCCTTTTGCATCCCTAAGAAATAATCAAACAGATTTAATATAGCAACGAATACATTTGCAATTTAAAAACATAACCATACTATGTATTCTTTCATCAATATTACATAAAATTTAAATAGCATTTATGCTGATAAGGGTAAGGTTTTTGGCCTGTCCCTCACTATGATTTTTGTTTTTCAGCAGGACTTTTAATTTGCAATATGAAGGCAAAATGATATAAAAATCACCTTTGCATGTTGTTTTAAATATAGTCTCATTGTTAAGCAATGTTTTTGGCATAACTATGCATTTTTTCCATAAAATTCAAATTATTTTATTGGTGTCCCCTGCTTTTAGGTTTCCCTCTTTAAAAAAAAAACTTGTAAAATAATGTACATTCAAGTGCTATCACTTCTGGAGGTTACATCATCTCTCAACCAGGACTCCCACACTTAAAACACAAGCATGTTTCTCTCACACTTCTATCATGTTCTATTTTTGATGATCTATGAGGCTTGATTGAGGGGGGGGGGGGGGGGGGGGGGGGCATCATGCAATGTCTAATTACTATTTTCAAAATGTAAATTTAAACAATTATTTATTACATTTAAAGTTTTGTTTTTGATTGCTAACACACTTCTTGAAAGAATTCTCCATTTCCTCTTAGTAATGCAATCTCAAAACTATACACACCAACTTGTGCAAACTTTCAGGTCAAAGTCAAACATTTTAGTCAAAAACACGTTCTCTTTTGTCAGACTCAATCTTTGGCCTCAGATGACACATAAACCATAAAACTAGAGAACACTAGATCAGTGAGTGTCAGGGAACTGTCGTGTGTGTGTCATGTGTTCCTGCCCCTTGTGTCCATATTTGGTTTGTTTCCTGTCATATCATTAGTTTAATTCTTGTCCAGCCTTGTTTGTCTCATTAGCTATGATTTACCTGTGTATATTAGTCCTGTCTGTTGAGTTACAATTCGTCTGGTCTACTCGTTATCCCCGGTGTTGGATGTCTGTGTCTTACCCTGCCTTGCCTTGTCTTGCCCTGCCTTGATGTCAGTAAAGTGTTATTTGAGTTTATATCCTCGTCTGCGTGTTCCTGGTTCCTCCCTCGTGTGTGCACCGTGACAGTGAGATCAATTCAAAACACTTTTACAAAAAACTCCTTTTGGGAAACAAGACATTTTGCAAGTCAATGTCTGTTACAGTATATGCAGCATAAATAGAGGGGTGCAGTTACAGTAAAAGTCTTTCATTGTCATTACTGTAAAGTGATCTTACAGTAAATGAAAAGCATTGGCTACAAATCAATTCAACAGATGCAGCGAAGAGATGATGTTGAGGGTTTTGTTTATTTTTTATGCTTTTTCTCTCCAGAAACCTTTTTGTTGTTCATGTTCTATATTCCATTAAGAATATGTTCTGATTTTCAGTGCAATATGCAACCTTCGGAAATGCATGGATGTTTTGACTGATTTTACTATGTGGAGAGAAATAATATTTTCATGCATAATACTGGTCTTATGTGTTGTGTTTGGTCAATCATAAAAAGTGATGCTGAGTTAACTTAAAAAAAATGGAGGAAGCCCGTTGCCTTAAAGATATTTTGACTGACTTGCGTTATACTATGCCCTTATAAAGCTTAGCTAAACAGGCCAATTAAACAATTACTAATCATTCTCATTTTTTAATAATTCTTCCATTTCATTAATATGTCTTTTTTAAATATTTTTTATTAAACACATGGGGTCATTAATGATGCTTACATTATAACGTGCAAATTCACACACAATGTATCTTTAATTTGGCCAGAAATCCTTAGTTTTTCTTGTTGACTTTAACTCTCGTTTCATCCCTCAGTTTTCTAAAAAAGCATCATGATGAATAATTATATTTATTTAACCACTGTGATTTTTTCTGTTTATATAATCTCATACTATGATGAACACATGATATTCATGTTTGTTGTTTTATGCCATAAGATTGTTCATCGTTAGATACAACCATCTTTCCCTGATCTTATATGTAATTATAAGTTAGGCAATAAAAAAAAAAGAGGGACAGGTGCATTAATGGCGCTTTTCCACTGCATGGTACGGCATAGTACAGCTCACCTTTGGGGGGTTTTCCACTGGGTACAGAAAATACAGTAACACCACAGACAAATCAGCCTAAATCCATACTTTTGTAAAATGGAGGCTGCCATCATGATGATTTCAAGATCAGGGGGCATTTTGGAAATATTAATAAGTATGTATTTATCAAAATATTGATTAAAATATGTCAGATCTGCAAGTTATCAACATAACACCACAGACACTAATACAGTGTGACACATGAAATTGTCAGAAGTTTAGCTAATTTTAAGAAATTTAATAAGAAAGAATGTACTCCCCATGCACCTCTCAGATCAGCCAACACCTGCAGTTACCTTTACACACAGGAAGTAGTCCAAATAGCATTCTCCGGGAACATACATATTTTGTTACAAATGCAATCTTTAAAACTCAATTAAATATTTATTTTAAAACAAAAAATGTAACAGTGCACAAATTGGGTTTACCCTACAGAACACAACCATGCAAACGTTTTATGATTTATTGGTATTTAAAGTTTATTTCAACTGTTGTAAAGTAGAGGGACACCACTTGCCACCACAAATGAAGAATTTTATTTTCAATTTATTTTTCTGTTTCTATTTATGTTTACATATATGTGTATTTTTATTCACATCTTATTTTTTAATGAGAAAATGATGTGACATATACAGCCAAGTATGGTGACCCATACAAGGAATTTGTGCTCTGCATTTAACCCATCCAACGTGCACACACACAGCAGTGAACACACACACACACACACACACACACAGCAGTGAACACACACACACACACAGCAGTGAACACACACACACACACAGCAGTGAACACACACACACACACACACACCGTGAACACACACCGAGCAGTGAACACACACACCGTGAACACACACCCGGAGCAGTGGGCAGCCATTTATGCTGCGGCGCCCGGGGAGCAGTTGAGGGTTCGGTGCCTTGCTCAAGGGCACCTCAGTCGTGGTATTGAGGGTGGAGAGAGCGCTGGACATTCACTCCCCCCTTACTAAATAAATAAACAAAATAAACATTTTGCATTGCAGTTTTTTTTTATTATTATTATAGTATGCCAACAGAATTAGTTTCATTTGTATGTAATTGTTTGGCACTATCTTCAATTCATCTTTAGATAGCAGCATTTAGTTGAACAAATAAAACAAATTTATAACTTTTGTTTCAATTATTTTGAGATCTTGTTTCTGTTTCTTCATTTTATGCCCCAGATACAAACATAACCTCTTTTGCTACACCAGGGGCCTGAACCATGATGGTGGCTGAACAAATTCAGAGTTACAGGATTAGTTTTGAGTTGACAAAACCAAACCAGTCCAATCCGGCTTTGTTGGTACCATGAAGCTGATCATCAACTTTCTCTGTCAACTCAGGCTTGATCCTGAGTTAATAGAGCACGTGCACATGAATGTGTGACATCAGTAATGAGCAGCCAATCACATGCCTTCAAACTGTGATTCACTTTTTGTGAGAGAGTGTGTAATTCACTACCAAATATTAAAAGATTGAACAATATGAAGAATTTGAACACATTTACACAGCAAGATGAAACGATCTATCCATGAAAGAGGAAAACTTAAAGAAAACATCTTCCTATATAAGTGGAGGTATAAGTTGTAAAGTCAGTTTATAGAGTTGATAATATTTATAGGTATAAAAACACTTAAAAATTTCATATGTAGTCATGTTTAATGCTATTGATTCTAAAACTTATTTATATTGCATATTATCTATATCTTTATATTTATTTAAAATAAAAGTAATAATTACTATTAATCTAAGATGGTTTGTGTAATGGATTAAAGGTATAATAATTATAGCCTATAAATAGTAATAATAAAAAAATATTTATTTATTTATTTAGTCATTTAGCAGACGCTTTTATCCAAAGCGACTTACAAATGAGGACATAAGAAGCAATCAAAACCAACAAAAGAGCAACAACGTGCAAGTGCTATTACAAGTCTTGGTTAGCCTAACGCAGTACAGATAATTATTATTATTATTATTGTTATTTTTTTAATAAAAAGACATAGATAAAATACAATTAGAATAGATAGTGCTAGAGTTAGAGGGTCAAGTAAAGATGGAACAGATGAGTTTTTAGCCGTTTCTTGAAGATGGGTAAGGATTCAGCTGCTCGGATCGAGTTGGGCAGGTCATTCCACCAGATGGGAACAGTTAATGAAAAAGTCCTTGAAAGTGTTTTTCTGTGTCTTTGGGATGGTACAATAATGCGTCATTCACTTGAAGAACGCAAGCTTCTAGAGGGCATATAAATCTGAATTAATGAATTTAGGTAAAGGGGTGCAGAGCCAGTGGTGGTTCTGTAGGCAAACATTAATGCCTTGAATTTAAAGCGAGCAGCTATTGGTAGCCAGTGCAAATTGATGAACAGAGGCGTGACGTGCGTTCTTTTCGGCTCATTAAAGATTAATCTTGCAGCGGCATTTTGGATTAATTGTAGAGGTTTAATAGAATTGGCTGGAAGACCTGCCAAGAGAGCATTGCAATCGCCAAGTCTGGACAGAACAAGAGCCTGAACAAGGAGTTGTGTTGCATGTTCCGAGAGAAAGGGCCTGATCTTCTTAATATTATATAATGCAAATCTGCAGGACCGGGCAATTTTAACAATGTGGTCTGAGAAATTCAGCTCATCATCAAACACAACTCCAAGGTTTCTGGCTGTTTTTGAAGGAGTTATGGTTGATGAGCCTAACTGGAAGCTGAGATTGTGATGAAGCGCTGGGTTAGCTGAAACTACAAGCAGTTCTGTCTTAGCTAGGTTAAGTTGAAGGTGATGGTCCATCATCCAGCAAGAAATGTCTGTTAGACACGCAGAGATGCGAGTAGCTATCGTCGGATCATCAGGATGGAATGAGAGGTAGAGTTGAGTGTCATCAGCATAGCAGTGAAAGGAAAAGCCATGTTTCTGAATGACAGAACCTAGTGATGCCATATAGACAGAAAAGAGAAGTGGTCCAAGAACTGAGCCCTGAGGCACCCCAGTAGCTAGATGTTGCGACTTGGATACCTCACCTCTCCAAGATACTTTGAAGGACCTATCAGAGAGGTAAGACTCAAACCACTGGAGTGCGGTTCCTGAGATGCCCTTTCTCAATAGGGTTGACAAGAGGATCTGGTGGTTGACTGTATCAAAAGCAGCAGACAAATCTAGCAACATGAGTAATGAAGATTTGTCAGCCGCTCTTGCAAGTCTTAGGGCTTCATCAACAGAGAGCAAGGCAGTTTCGGTCGAATGTCCACGTCTGAAGCCAGATTGGTTACTGTCCAGGAGGTTGTTCTGTGTGAGAAAGACAGAGACTTGGTTGAACACAACTCGTTCAAGTGTTTTTGCAATGAAAGGAAGAAGGGAAACCGGTCTATAGTTCCCAAAAAGAGTTGGGTTAAGAGTGGGTTTTTTAAGAAGTGGAGTTATACGAGCCTGTTTAAATGCAGAGGGAAAAATTCCAGTGTGAAGGGATGTGTTAACGATGTGAGTGATTGCAGGAGAACTGGCTTGAAGGAGATGAGATGGAATAGGATCAAGCGGACGAGTAGTAGGATGACTGGAAAGGATGAGTATAGAGACTTCTGCCTAAGAGAGTGGAGAGAAGGATGTGAACGAGTGTATGTTTGCTGGTAAGATATGCTTGATAGATTGTGGTGTGGAAAATTGTGCAGCGAGGTTTGTAATTTTATTAATGAAGAATGTGGCAAAGTCATCAGCTGTTAGAGATGATGAAGGAGGGGGAGGAGGAGGACAAAGGAGGGAGGAAAATGTTTTAAATAGCATGCGAGAGTTAGGTGAGTTGTTAATTTTGTCATGATAGTATGTCCTTTTAGCAGTGGAAACATTAGCAGAGAAGTCAGAGAGGAGTGATCGATATGAATTAAGGTCAGTAGGATTTTGTGATTTGCGCCATACCCTTTCTGCAGCCCTGAGTTTAGAACGATGTTTTTGGAGAACATCAGATAGCCAAGGGGCAGAAGGGGTACTACGGGCTGGCTTGGATGAAAAGGGGCAGAAAGTATCTAAACAAGACTTCAGAGTGGAACAGAAAGTATCAGTAGCACTGTTAGCATCAAGAGAGGATAAATGTTTAGGGGGAGGAAGCGAAGATGAAACCATAGCAGATAGCCGGGAGGGTGAGAGTGAACGCAAGTTACGTCGAAAATTTACATGTGGAGGGATATGTGATGTGTCAGGAATCATGTTGAGGGTAAGAGTGAGGAGGAAGTGATCAGAGGTGTGCAGTGGAGTAACCAGCACATGATCAGTGGAGCAGTGCCGTGTGTAAATAAGGTCCAGTTGGTTCCCTGATTTGTGAGTAGCCGTAGTTAGCACTCTCTTGAGATCAAAAGACGCAAGCAGAGTGTGGAAGTCTGCAGCCTGAGGTTTATCTAGGTGAATGTTGAAGTCTCCAAGTAAGACAAAGGGAGTACCATCCTGAGGAAAGGTTGAGAGCAATAAATCTAATTCTTCCACAAAATTACCTAGTGATCCTGGGGGACAATAAACAACTACAAAATGGATTTTTAGAGGGTAGGTAATAGTAACCGAATGTGATTCAAAAGAGTTGTTGATACTCAGAGATGGTAAAGGAGTAAATGTCCAATTATTAGAGATGAGCAGACCAGTACCTCCACCTCTTCCAGTCAAACGGGGGGTGTGGGAAAAGGATAAATTATTGGAGAGTGCTGCAGGTGTAACATTGTCCTCTGGTTTGATCCAGGTCTCTGTCAGGGCCATGAGGTTTAACGTTGAATGACTAGTAATGGAAATAATGAAATCAGCTTTGTTGACAGCAGATTGACAATTCCAGAGACCAATAGAAAAAGAAAATAATATATTAGCAGACATAGGCAAAGTGCGCAGGTTGATAGGATTGCGCCGTCTACAGTGTGTGATGCGTGGTTTGCGAGTGGTAGTGATGGTAGTGATCTGGAAACACATAGTAAACACATATATATACACATATATATTACAAAAAATAATCATCTCTAAAAATTAGACGATTTTATGTTTAAAAATGTTTTTCTACAGTATGTACGCTCAAAAATGCTGGGTTAAAAAATAACCCAGCCGCTGGGTAACTATGGGACAGAACACACGCTGGGTTGTTTTGACCCAAGTGTTGGGTTTAACCATATGACCCAGAATGCTGGGTTGTTTCTTTGACCCAACCAGTGGGTCAGGTTAACTGTGTTGCTGGGTTAAACATTACCTAAACATTGGGTTATTTGTTGTCTCATTGCCTTGCTACCTTTATATTTACCAATATAACCAATAATAATAAATAAAAATCACAAAGGAATGTAAAATTATTATTTTTTCTGTAATACAATTACACAACACAAAAAATGCAACTATCAATTTAATGAGTTTTCACATTTCTTTTTAAAACAATATTTGAATGGGTGCTACTGTTACACATCACATCCAACCCCTACAGACACAAATAAAACAACGTTTTTTGTAAATCAGATTCTTTAAAACACAAAACTTTGTAAACTAGTTACTGTAGATGAAGAAAAACAGCCCCAAGCAACAAGTCCGTTTCAGTGGCATGGCCCGAAACAATGGCAAAGGTGTGGGATATCGTTGTCTTGTCAACAAAGCACAATATGTGCAGGAATGCATCAGTATGTTGGTCCCCACCTGTTAATTACACAACACTTAGTCTTGAAACATAACTTACATTTTTACAAGTTGTAACATTTAAGTAGACTTAAATAAATAACATTTAAGTGTATTTTATGGAAATCAGCCAAACCATCAGGGTTTTCCTGTGAACTGGGTCAGTAAAGGTTGCTCAAAGTAAATATTTATTGTTCTACTGATTTAGGTTTCTTTCTGCTGACTGGCACTTCTTAGTTGTCTACCTAAATTTCATCCAACCAACATGGCATAAATTATGGGGTATTTAAAGCCCCCAATATATACAGTACCCTGCAAAAGTTTTAGGCCACTAGTATTTTAGCCAGCTAAATAAAAAAATGTTTTTAAGTCAGTTATTTCTATCTTTTGCTGTAATGTGTCTGTAGGAAATATCAGTTTACATTTCCAAACATACATTTTGCCATTAATTGTAATAATCCAGTGAGATTTTTGTTTGCACAAAGAGTCTAAAAACAGCCAGTGCTCCACACAGAGATCTGATCTGATCATCATCCAGTCTGTCTGGAATGACATGAAGAAACAGAACAAACTGAGACAGACTAAATCCAAAAGAACTGTGGCAACGTCTCCAAAATGCTTCAAGAAACCTAAAACAGTCATTGTGTTAGCCTGCTTTCTGGACTGATTATGAAATGTAAGTTGAATAGAAACATGTAGTGTGTTTAACACAAAGCTTAGGATGGTGACCAAACCCGTGTCACTACTGGAAAGTGCTGTTAAAATCTGAGGACAAAAAATAAATAGGTTATCTTCACATCATTTACAATAGATGTACTATAGCAGGTTATAATCTTCACTTATGAAGAGGTGGAAAAGACTTTGCCACGTGTTCATAAATCAAGTTAATGTACTAAAATACTTACAATTCGGTCTCAGACTCTCCAAGCTGTTGCATTTAAGTTTCAGTATATTTGTTGCTCTTGATTGTGACACCTTCTGTTTGTTGTCCCTCTGTATCATATCCTTCTCGCTTTTTTGATGATCAAACTGTGGTTTGGGCTTTATGCTCTCCTCACCTTGCTTCACAATGTCCATATGACATTTTTCTGTTTTAAATAAACATTACATCAAATTTAGCATTAAGGCAACAATTGAGTGTGTTAATTGTGTAAACTGTAAAAGAATGGCAACATGTTCTCAATCTCAAATCATACTGGACCGATAAAAAAGCAAAACAGTTTTAAATATGGACAAAATCAAATTTGCTTATGCATTCAGAAGATATAGTTTTTCATCAGATGTAGCCTACTTTTGGATCTCTAGAGGGAAACAGTCGAAGTAAAGATAACAAAAGTAAAAATAACATTCAATTGATTTTTAATGCTAAATTGGAAAGACTGTGAAAAAAATGACCTCTGAGTTTGTCAATGTATGTATTTTTGCTTAAGTCACCATTTTGCATTAACTGAAAGTAAAACCAAATTTTTAACACAAATAAAATTCCAGTTACCGCACATAACCTGCAGTAAACCACAGAGTTTTATCATGTGTCTTGTTATATCATGCGAGAACACTCAACATTTAAAGGGTAGCTACCAAGTTCAGCACTGCTCTCATCTAGGCTATTCCAAACATTAAAAAAATAGTTCAAAAGCCACCTAGAGCACCTGGTCACTTCATGCTTATCTGTCTGTCTGATCGGATAGCTATCCGATCGTGAAATGACCAGGTGTAAAGAGACCTTTGTTATAGACATAGCTACTCACCGTCCATGAAACCCTTTTGCCGAGCATTCGTCAGATGCATTATATCTCTGAAACTTTTCAGAGATTTTAAATATTTCAACCCAACAGATGCCATGGAGCCTCTTAAACGAAAAGCATAAAGCAAGTTGTGTTGATGTTAAACAAGCAACCTTATGCTTGGGTCACTGCCTGTTTTGAGAGTAAATAAATAAACACACAGGCTGAAATCTTGCAGTTATAACTGAAATTGAAACTAAAAACACGTCTGCAAAATAAAAGTGATTAATTTTCTGTTATTGTATTGAGTGGAATACCAGCTACAGGTAAGGATACTCAAAAAACTGAAATGTTACGATTTTATTAAATATACGCTTACACCAAGTAGCTTACACACAAAAACTAAACAAACACATCTTAAAAATCCATAAGAGGCATTTTTTTTATGATTCTGATGACAAAAATCATTAAAAAAACCAAACAAAAAAAAAATTTGTTTGTGTATATTCAACATCAAGATAAAGTCCAAATCAAGACCACTGCCACTTTTATATAAAAAAAAATACATTTAAAAAAATAGTTATTTAAACTGTAATTTTTATTTGTATTTATTTATTGATTTATTTTACAATATATTTTCACAGGCCTATCTTGAGCAAATAAGTGCCTTGAACGGCACAGAATGAGATCTTCCTGTCTTTACATGAAAATTTTGATATGGTGAAATTACATTCGTGCATAATATCGTTATAAATAGTTCAAAAGCATATAAATTGCGAGAAAATCCGAGAAACGACAACATCTGAGAAACATCTCACCGTCTACTCACCGTCAAGACCTGTTTACGTTCTCCTTCAGTCAAAGACTACTGCAAGGTCCAGTAAAACGCTTAATGTGAAAGAATTCTGTGAATGGGCGGGCCTTTGTGTGTTTTATTTATCTAACATCCAGGCAGAGCTCTAGTGAGGAACTGATCACTGAAATGTCTTGTATGACCAAAATTATTATGACCTTATGAAATGTGTTTTGTTACAGCAGTTTGTTAAGATTCTATTCTATTGTCCATGAAGAAATTATTTTTACAAAGGTGAAATGTATGCATAATAAAATACAATAGTGTGTGTGTGTGTGTGTGTGTGTGTGTGTGTGTGTGTGTGTGTGTGTGTGTCTTGGCATGTTGAAAAGTCATCTTTTTGCAAAGGCTGCAAAAGCAAATATTGCTGATGCAAAGAAATTTAACCATCTGTGTGGTCGTGTTCTGTTTTCAAAAGCAGAAGGCATCCGTGAGATTTTATCCTCCTTGTTTCATGTTGTTTGTAAGGCCTGTTTTGACTATTATCTATTTAATGTTTTGTTCAATTACCTATTATTTATGGAAAACGATTAAGAGGGAAGGGGTAATGCTGATTGTAAAATGTAAATTATTACAAAAAAATCTGAAAAGAGAAGGACGACTAGAGATTTAAGTAAAGAAATAATGGCTTTTTGCTTTTTGCTTCCTGTTGACGCGAACAAGAATGAAGAGCAATAGGCACTTTTTACTATTGAAAAAACAATAAAATGGAGTCTAACATATATAGATAAACATGACACAATATAACATTAAGATCACACGAAAAAATTATAAAATGAATATAGACATACTTTTGTTAAAGCCACCAGGTATTTAATATAATCTATAATAATGTGGTTTAAAATGGCTTTTTTCTCACCATAAATAAGAAACTAAAATATTGTTGGCAATAAAAGTAAAGTAAATTAGTGCAATGTAAAATATGAGTTTAAAGAAAGGGAGCTTGAACATCTAATAGGGATACACAATTACTTTCCCTCCCCATTTTCAACAGCTTAAACATCCAACATCCAAAGTCCTTTTGAAAACTAAAACCCTGAAAAAAAAAAAAACCTGTACACTCGCATGAGATAAACTCCAGTCAGTGGTGTGGTGTATAGCACCAGTGGCTTTATTATACAAAATACAGATCACAGAGGTCAGCACAGTTATCGCATGACCATGAATCACAGGAAATGAATAAGACTGCTACTATATATACATATATATATGGTTGTCAGTCCTTGTGTTTGTTCCCCTCTTGTTCTCATGTCCCAGTGTTTATGCCCATATTTGGTTATTTTCCTGTTCCTGTTCTGATTGTGTTGATTTGATTTCAGTCCTTGATGTTTCCTCTTTACTTTCCGGTTACTTAAGCCCTGAGTTTAGCATCACGTGTTAACGTCCTTTTGTGCTACTTGTATGGTCCTGTGTTTACCGCTGTGAAGTTCATCATTAAAGACTCTTGGTGAGAATCTACTCCTCGTTTCTTGCTCCTTCTGTGGCGGAACTGTGACAATGGTACAATATATTCATTTATTAAGTAATTTATCACCTTAGTTCAGGGGTGGGGAACGTTGATCCAGGAGGGCGGGTGTCCCTGCAGTGTTTGGCTCCAACCCTAATTAAACACGCCTGAAACAGCTAATCAAGGTCTTCAGGATGCAGTTAGGTATCTTTTTTTCAGGTGTTTTCAGGGTTGGAGCTAAACTCTGCAGGAGAGTGGCCCTCCAGGATCAACGGTCCCCACCCCTGCCTTACAGGGTCTGAAAGAGTCCAGAGATGCTACCTTTTAGTATGTGATGCAGAACCAGAGGCATCATTAGTAAACATTTAATGAGCCTATACAAGCTGTTAGGAACATATTAGCAGTCCACCCCCATTTGCTGCATTATACCCTGCTTGGTTCTAATTTACATTACACTGAACTTTGCGTCTGTGTCAAGGTCTTACTGTGCGCTTAGCTGGAGAGGCACCGTGGCTTTTGCTGCATTGAAGTATTTAAAAACATCTAAATATTTTAGAGATATAACTTATCTACGTAAAGGTTTTATGGATGGTGAGTGTTTCTCAGATTTTCTTATTTCAGATTTTTGGTGGCTTTTATTTCAGATGTAGCCTACAGTATAGAAAATAATAAAAATTCTGAACTTGGTAGGCTATAGGCTAAATTACCATGAGAAATGATTACTCAACCGTCTATTTTTGATAAATCGTTTGTTGTAAAAGCTTTTGGTTTTACTTCTGTTTTTGGGCAGCAGATATGACTTCAGCAGAAGTGTAGCTATATAATTAATAAACAATTTTGAAGATCCTGGATCTCATGTCTATTAGTTTAAAAGTCAGTCCCCCTGAAATTAATTTTTGTTTGACTTCCAAAACCAGACTGGAGATCATGTGGTTAACACTAACAGTAATATGCTGTAAACTTGACACTCAGTGGGGTGGTGTTGAGTTTTTATGCCGTTTTTTTTTTTTTAATAGGTCAGTGAAATACTGTAACATGTCAGTTTTGGTTTTGTTCTGTTCCTACCTTATTTGGTTCTTCCTGTTTTAGTTCCTGTCCTAGTTCTGTTAATTAATGATCCCCATCACCTGTGTTTGATTAATCAGCTTGTTTCCTCGTTTGTTCCTCTCCCTTTATAAGTCCTCAGTTCTGCCTTTATGTTTGTCGGATCTTAAGTTTACAAGGGTATAAGTGTGTTGATGCTAATAAATGCAACTTTTATTATTCGTCGTCGTCGTGAGAGACTGTTTCTACAGCCACCAACCGTAACAGAAGATCCGACCACCACAACAAAGGACAGGATTATAGAGATGTTTACGGTGGAGAGCAAGCTGTGGGGTTTGCGGTAGGCTGGTCAGAAGTTGGAGCGGTGTGTGGAAGATTTCATTGAGCTTGTTCACCAACTGAGCTGGCCTGACGCTTCTTTGGGTGCGTGCTTTCTGCTGGGGCTGGACAGCGAGACTATCAGATGCGAACTTCCTCATTCCGACTTTTCCCTGGTCGAATTAATTAATCTTATTTTATTTTTGAATGGCTCTATCTTCGAAGTGGAAGAAGTGAAGAGTTTTCAGTCTCGCTGCCCAGTCTCCGCGGAACCACGTCACGTCACGCCAGCTTACCTTCCGCCAAGGACCTCCACATACCGTTCCAACGGTCCGAGCCGCCTACCCAGTTCCAACCGTCCCATTACCATCTATGTCACTGGAGATGCGCTCAGTCCAGTTCCGCCCGCGGCGAAGAGGATTCCGCCTGGGGCGAAGAGGATTCCGCCTGGGGCGAAGAGGATGCCGTCGAAAAGGGCGACGAACGTTGCGCCGGCTGCGATGGAAAGGGTTCCACCTCCTACGCCTCTGAGGAGTCCTCCGATTCAGGACAGGGGGCTACTGGATGAGGCTCTTCCCCCGGGGTTCTCGGCTCCCATGCTCACGCCGGTGACTGCTCCTCGCCAGTGCCATCCAGTGCCTGCTCCTCGTCTGTGTCCTCCTATCCCTACACCTCGCAAGAGGGTCCCGTCCAGCCCACCTGAGTTCCCGCTGGTCCCGTCCAGCCCACCTGAGTTCCCGCTGGTCCCGTCCAGCCCACCTGAGTTCCCGCTGGTCCCGTCCAGCCCACCTGAGTTCCCGCTGGTCCCGTCCAGCGTCCGCGCTGCAAGGGCGCCCTCAAGTGTCCGTGCTGCCAGAGCACCCTCCTGCGTCTCCGCTGGTCCCATCCAGCTCTCCTTCGTCTCCGCTGGTTCTATCCAGCTTCGCGCCTCCCGTGCGCCCTCAAGTGTCCGCGCTGCAAGAGCGCCCTCAAGTGTCTGCGCCGCTAGAGAACCCTCACGAGTCCGCGCTGCCAGAGCGCCCTCCTGCATCTCCGCTGGTCCCGTCCAGCTCTCCTTCGTCTCCGCTGGTTCCGTCCAGCTCCGCGCCTCCAGAGCGCCCCCAAGTGCCCAGCACCAAGTTCCTGGGTGTGCACATCACAGAGGACCTCTCCTGGACTAAAAACACTGTAGCACTGGCCAAGAAAGCACAGCAGCGTCCTCTACTTCCTCCGCAAACTGAGAAGAGCCAGAGCCCCGGCCCCCATCATGTGCACCTTCTACAGAGGCACCATCGAGAGCATCCTAACCAGCTGCATCACTGTGTGGTATGGCGCTTGCAACGCATCCTGCCGCAAGTCACTTCAGCGCATAGTGAGAGCAGCTGAGAAGATCGTTGGTGTCTCTCTCCCCTCCCTCCAGGACATTTACAGCACCTGTCTCACCCGCAAAGCCCTCCGCATTGCAGGTGATCCCACCCACCCGACACACAGCTTCTTCAGTCTGCTGCCATCAGGGAGGAGACTGCGGAGTCTCCAGGCGAGGACCAGCAGACTGAAGGACAGCTTCATACATCAGGCTGTCAGGAAGCTGAACTCCCTCCCGTCCTTGCCCCGCCTCTCCTCTTTTACCCCATGCAACACTGAACTCTGACACTATGAGCCCCACCCTCACCAATTTAAAAACTGTGACCAGCACCTGTCACTTGTGCAACATTGGACTAATCACTACCTCATCCAGCAATGACTGCAAACTACCTCTTCGGATAGTCTGATATAAGGACTGTTCTCCCTACTGACAAGCTCTTCTTGCACTACACATATCTGCACAGTTTTGTTCTACTTAACTGGTTTGCACTCTATCTATTCTGCCATGCGCCTTATGCCACTTTATCTATTTCTCTATTTTTCTACAATGTCCTCATTTGTATAGTTGTATGTACATATGTTTAAACTGTATTTATCTGTATTTGAACGTGTTTAATGTTAACTGTATGCGCCAAGGGTCTGAGAGTAACGCAATTTCAATTCTCTGTATGTATGTGCCGTACATGTGGAAGAATTGACAATAAAGCAGACTTGACTTGACTTGAAAAGTCTCCACCTCCAAGAGTATTAAATATATAATTAGGAAATACATTCCAAGGACTTTCTCTATTCTTCGTAAACTCTATCAGCCATTTAATTTGAAAAGTGAGATTGAGAGTATTATAATCAAAGACCTCCAATTCCCCCTTGCTCTTCAGGATTACAAATTACCTCCTTTTAAAAAAAATGTGTTTCTTTTTTTTTTCTCCAGATAAAGTTATGAAGAATCTGATCTAGGTCTTTAATAATCTTGGAAGGCACATCTAACGATAGTGACGTATAGACAGATAGATATACCTTCCGCCTCTGACATTAATACCCTCCCAAATATCGAGATGTCCCTCCTTAACCACAAATTAAATTTCTTTTTAGTTTTCTCAATAATTGGTTCAACATTTAACTGACTCCTTTGTTTTTCATCTTTTACAAATTATTACACCTAAATATGTTAATTTATTTTTAACTGGAATACTCTCTATTTCTGAAGAGGAGAAATCTTTGAGGGGAAATAATACAGATTTATCTAAATTCATCTTAAAGCCTGAAACACCAGTGAATTCCTCAATATATCTAATTATTTTCGGTACTTCAAATTTATTTAAAAAAAAAAACTGCAATGTCATCCGCAAACTGGCTCAGTTTAATTTGTACACCTAAAGCTGTGATACCATTAAATTGATTTATTTTTATATGCGAAACTAAGGGCATCCTTGCCTAATGCCATGATGAATATCAAATCTTTGTGAGGTACCATGAGCAAGTTTGACAGAACTATTGCACCCTAATGTTTTAACTGCTTTCAAAAACATATCTCCAAAACCAAACAATTTAATAACTTTGAAAATATGAATCACCGTATCAAATGCTTTACAGAAATCAATAAATGAAATAAAATCCTCAAAATCATCCTCAATAAAGTGATTATAATCAATCATATCTAAGACTAGTCAAATATTATTCCTTATATGACGGTCTTGCATAGACCCAGATTGTTCTATATCAATTATTTTGTCTAAACCTTGCTTCAGTCTTCTTGCAAAAATCATTGCACACAATTTACTGTCATTATTTAGCAAGCTACTAGGCCTCCAATTTTCAATGAATAACTTGTCTTTGTTAGGTTTGGGAAGAAGCTGATATGGGAGAATACAAATTACTAAAAACTGAGCAACATATTTTGAAATAACTGAGGAATTATCTACAAGTTTATTGTTAATCATTAATTTCGAGATTGAGGCAAAATCACAGTTTTCTTTTTTCAAGGCCAAAAAAATATTTAGTATTAAGTGCATTAACTTGTTAAAGAATAACAAATCTCCAGGCAATGACGGGCTAACCGGCGATTTTTATAAGACCCTTTTTTTATTTCTTTAGTTTTTGTTTCCAATTGTTGTTGATTAATAAATGCCGTTCTAATATCAAACTTCATTAATTCCCAATATTTTCCATATGATTTTTCTAAATCTGCAATTTAACACACGTCGTCTTCTCTGCAATATCATGCAGCACTCGTCTCGCACAGCGCGAGCAGAATGGAAAAATCCAGCACTGTAAAGCGACTCGGAGGTATGGTTTGATGATGCATCACTGAAAATATACAGCTACGTGATTGGTGCAGCTACAGGGCTCCAGTCTAAAACCAAGTTCTGAATTTAGGGCTTCAAGTCTAACAAATAAATTACAAATACATTAACATTGAAAGGCTTCTATAAATATATATTTTGTTTCGTTTGTAATTGTCCGTGTCTTCTATTCAGTTCTAGATTACAGCAATTTCTGAAGGTTTGAGCACATTATTAATAACTACTTAAATTGGGATTCAATTTAAAACATGCATTTAGTAAGTTCCTTTTTCCAAGTTGATTAAAGTTAAAATAAACAGTCATGTCCATCTGACTTCTTAAGTGTTGAAACAGAAACTGACTTATAAATGACCTTTTTCTTTAGATAAAGTTTCTCCACAATTACCCCCAGAAATCACAAAACAGGGTGGGAAACATGAAAGGCTTTATTAGTGTATTATACTTACAAGTAACGTATACACCAATATCCCAACACAAACACTTGATCTTACAAATAAAAACATCTTTAAAAAAAACAACTATATTAACAAAATCTGAAAAGATGATCACCAGGTGTTTAAATAATGGGTCTCCCAGACTAAATTAACATTTTCAAAACTATTTTCAATGGGAAAACAACCAATACTAGACCAAATTTGCTTGAAAACGTTAAGTACACTTCTTTTTCTCTCCCACAATGCACTGGCAGCACAATAATCTCATGTTGTCACTGGTTCAGCTCAGCATGGATTCAGTAATTCATATCAACTGGGCTCATCTGATCAATGATCAGTATTTTTTGTAATCTAGATAAAGCTTCTGTGAGGGCAAACACTAAACAACAAGTACTGTATCTGCCTTTTTCATGGATGTCCAACACAACACTGTGAGGAAGCAATAACTCAAGATATACATAGAAATGTCTTATGTTTTGTAATCAGGTGAGAGCACTAGGTTTCTCCAATTCAATCAGAAGTCTCTCTCTCTCCTTGACCAATCACTGCCAGCCGAATTAATCAAAATACCCTGTCAAACTCTAATTGGCTGGTGGTGGCAGGGTTTCTGTTCTGATTGGCTGGCTGCTGGGGCATGTGACCTCTCCTGCGCGGCGGCGCCAGGTACTCAAACATGGAGGTGTTGTGTGTGGAGAGCATGTTTTTGAGGTCAGAGGGCATGGGGTCAGACCAGAAGAAGTCGTGGTTGAGAGCGTCGTCGCTGTCTATTCTCTGAGCCGGATCCAGAACCAGCAGTTTGTCAATGAGGTCCAGAGCGTACGGGTCTTTCACATAAGCCTTCAGTCTGTCCTTCACCTTACGCTTCTGACCCTTAGGAAGCTCCATCTTCTGATACAGCTCATACTTCTTATCCACACCGGGCCAAACCTGAGACAGCACGGAATACAGATGTATAAATACAGGGGTAGGCAAGTTCAGTCCTGGAGAGCCACAGTCCTGCAAAGATCAGCTCCAACCCTGAAAAACAATCTCACCTGCCTGTAGCCTTAATAATCCTGAAGACCTTGATTAGCTTGTTCAGGTGTGTTTGATTAGGGTTGGAGCTGAACTCTGCAGAACCAAACTTGCCTACCCCTGTATAAATAAGACTTAAATATGAAACATGGATTCAAGTTTCATATAATATATGTTTAATATGAATTCCAGTTTAATATTTATTCTTTCTGTACTGATTTTGTGAAATATTTTATTACATTAATTGAAGTTTCATATTCCTGACTTTTGTACTCATTTTGGCTAAATATAAGCAAGTAAATAAATTTTAAAAAGCAATTTAATTTTTAATATAAAAATTAAATAGCTTTATATTCATGCCTTTTGTACTTGTTAAATATATGCAAATATATATTTAAAAACCTAACATGGATTTAAGTTCTATACAGTGGTGTGAAAAAGTGTTGGTCCCCTTCCTGATTTTTTATTTTTTTGCATGTTTGTCACACTTTAATGTTTCAGATCAAACAAATTTAAATATTAATCAAACACAAGTAAACACAACATGCAGTTTTCGAATTAAGTTTTTTATTATGAAGGGAAAACAAAATCCAAGCCCACATGGCCCTGTGTGAAAACGTGCTTGCCCTCTAAACCTAACTGGTTGGGCCACCTTTAGCAGCAACAACTGCAATCAAGCATTTGCGATAACTTGCAATGAGTCTGTTACAACGCTGTGGAGGAATTTTGGCCCACTCATCTTGGCAGAATTGTTGTAATTCAGCCACACTGGAGGCATCTCAATAGGATTCAGGTCAGGACTTTGACTAGGCCACTCCAAAGTCTTCATTTTGTTTTTCTTCAGACATTCAGAGGAGGATTTGCTGGTGTGTTTTGGATCATTGTCCTGCTGCAGAACCCAAGTTCGCTTCAGCTTGAGGTCACGAACAGATGGACGGACATTGTCCTTCAGGATTTTTTGGTAGAGAGCTGAATTCATGGTTCCATTTATCACAGCAAGTCTTCCAGGTCCTGAAGCAGCAAAACAGCCCCAGACCATCACACTACCACCATATTTTACTGTTGGTATGATGTTCTTTTTCTGAAATGCTGTGTTACTTTTACGCCAGATGTAACGGGACACACACCTTCCAAAAAGTTCAGCTTTTGTCTCGTCAGTCCACAGAGTATTTTCCCAAAAGTCTTGGGGATCATCAAGATGTTTTTTGGCAAAACTGAGACGAGCCTTTATGTTCTTTTTGCTCAGCAGTGGTTTTCGTCTTGCTTTGCCATGCAGGCCATTTTTGCCCAGTCTCTTTCTTATGGTGGAGTCATGAACACTGACCTTAACAGAGGCAAGTGAGGCCTGCAGTTCTTTTGTTGTTGTTGTGGGGTCTTTTGTGATCTCTTGGATGAGACGTCGCTGCGCTCTTGGGGTAATTTTGGTCTCCTGGGAAGGTTCACCACTATTCCATGTTTTTGCCATTTGTGGATAATGGCTCTCACTGTGGTACGCTGGAGTTCCAAAGCTTTAGCAATGGCTTTATAACCTTTTCCAGACTGATAGATCTCAATTACTTTCTTTCTCATTTGTTCCTGAATTTCTTTGGATCTCAACATGATGTGTAGCTTTTGAGGAATTTTTTGGTCTACTAAAGGGGGGGGTTGTGCTTGGCCCTGTGCGAATGCGCTTTTTCACACAGGGTCATGTGGGTTTGGATTTTGTTTTCCCTTCATAAAAAAAAAAACCTTCATTCAAAAACTGCATGTTGTGTTTACTTGTGCTATCTTTGATTAATATTTAAATTTGTTTGATGATCTGAAACATTAAAGTGTGACAAACATGCAAAAAAAAATACAAAAAATCAGGAAGGGGGCCAACACTTTTTCACATCACTGTATTTATGCTTTACTCTTTTTGTTAAATATATGCATGAATTCACATAAATATTTATGTTCTTCATATTTATGTTTTTGTATTCATTTTATGAAAATAAAAAACAATAATAATAAAATAAATAATCCCGGTTTCAGATTTTTACATTTTTGTAGTTATTTAAACACATACACATATATATATATATAAATAAACAAATAAACAAAAAATACTAGCATGCATAATGAAATTTTAAGCTCTTCCTTATATTATTTTTTACAAAATCAGATCAGAAGTGGACACTTCAGACACATTTAAACCAATCAATCTCGGTTGACCATTTGTGATCTGACCACCCAAAGTAGATGTAAAAACCATGTGTAAAGAGGTCTAAAGTATAGTTCTGTGTGTGTTACCTCAGGAGTAATAGAGCCACACAGCTGACTAATGAGGGTGAGCTGGTGCTGTTCTGTGTTCCCCTGCATGATGGGGCTTCTGGTCCACATCTCTGCCATGATACACCCTCCACCCCACAGATCTATGGGAGGCCCGTAGTCTCTCTCACCTAACAAAAAACAAATACTCAGTGAAAAAAACAATAATTATATCCCACTACAAGTGTTTAAGATGTGTTTCACTTACCCAGCAGTAGTTCAGGCGGTCGGTACCACAGTGTGACGACCCGGTTCGTGTAGCGGTTCCCCTGACTGTTCTTAGCCAAACTAAACGCTCTGGCCAATCCAAAATCAGCCAGCTTCAGAACGCCATCTCTGGTGATCAGAACATTGGCTGCTTTCATGTCTCTGTGGAGGATCTGATACAAGCACACAATACTTCAGTCTGAGACTGGAAGCATCACAGCGACAACCCTGGGCCTGTTTGTTAGTCACATTTACATCAGATTATCTGTGAATATTTCCAGGCAAACTATAAGCGATCATGTTGTCTTACCTTGTTTCTGTGTATGTAGTAAAGTCCGTTCAGCAGCATCTGCATCACCTTCTTAATCTCAGCCAGAGTGAATTTAACATTAGCGTTGCTCAGCAGTCCAGCGAGGTCGTGCTCACAGAAATCAAACACCAGATAGATGCTGCCCTTATAACGGTTAAACTGGGTGGCTGGAGGGGAAGAGATGAGAAAAATAAACTTATAATAATCGTCCAATCAAAAGCAAGACATCATGTAATTTAACACACTGTCTACTATTTGATATAGAGTGAAAAACTGGAGCTCTAGTCATAGTTACAGAGATCCAATACCTTTTGACTAATGAATTTACAATGATTACTGCAGGAAGGGCCATTCACACCAAAGATAATAACTATAACGATTACTATAATAACTATAAAGTTCAATGACAAAGAAGAACATTCATTGGAATCACTTTCAGTATTAAAAACACTGGCAGTCAATCAGCCTTTAAAGTGCTCAAACATTTAAAGTGACACAATATGCAACACATGCTGATAATAAACAGAACGTTATCACGCATTGGTGTGGATGCTGATATAGTTATTGTCATAATTATCACTCTTGGTGTGAATGGATCATTTTCCAGAGACTGCCTTATCTGGTAAGAACCAGTTGTACTTCAATGTACAAATGTCTTCAATAAGACCCTTGATGGACAGACTGATAATCACACTGGCTTGTCATCTTATTTATGACAGCATATACACCATGGAAAGGCTTAATAAACACAGATTTTCTAAGTCTTCACCTTTTGTCCTGCAGATCTCAATGAGGTTCACCACATTCTCATGCTTCAGCAGCTGTAAGATCTTGATTTCCCTCAGAGCAGTGATGGGAAACTGAGCAGAGGAGTACAAACACACTTAAGTGCGTGACATCTGCATTTATAATTAAGTCCAGTAACCGCATAACTTGATTTCAATGTAGGATAGAGCTGCATGTTCTCACCCCTTCTTTCTCATTCTCCATAAGAACTTTTTTTAAAGCCACCTTCTTCCCTGTCTGTCTGTGTTTAGCCTTGAACACCTCTCTACAGAAACAAAACACATCAGAAAATCACTCAACCTCATAGGTAATCCAATCAGCAATCACACTGATTACGTCTAAACCAAGATATAGCAAAATGGTAAAGGAATAGTTCACCCCAAAATGGCAATTTACTGAAAATTTACATAAGCCATTCAAGATGGTGGTGAGGTTTTCTTCATCTCATCAGAACAGCTTTGAAGAAATATAGCATTTCGTCACTTGCTCAACAATGAATCTTCTGCAGTGAATGGGTGCCGTCAGAATGAGAGTCCAAACAGCTGACAAAAACATTACAATAATCCACACGACTCCATGTGTCTTGTGAAAAAGCAAGAAACAAATCCATCAAAACATTTTTAACTTTACATTGTCGCTTCTGGCCAAAATACAAGTCCATAATAACGCTTCCTCCAGTCAAACACTCCATCCCCTGTCATCCTTTCACATCAAAATCATAACATATTTGTTTAGAAATATTTTTTACTGTTTTCACTCAAACTTGTCTAGATCCGTGCATATTTCCCTCCTGATTCATATGAGATTTATTTTTTTTCATTGTAGAAAGCAATATTATGGATAGAAAACTCACTCTGAAGTTAAAAAACATTTTGAAAGATTCCCTTTTTTTTACAAACACAAAGCTTTTCGCTTCAAAAGATGTTAACTGATGGAGTGGTGTGGATTATTGTGGTGTTTTTATCAGCTGTTTGGACTCTCATTCTGACGGCACCCATTCACTGCAGAGGATCCATTGGTGAGCAAGTGATGTTATGCTACATTTCTCCAAACCTGATGAAGAAACAAACTCATCTACATCTTGGATGGCCTGAGGGTGAGCCAACTGTCAGCAAATTGGCTGAACTAGGCCTATTCCTTTAACCACAAAGATCTCTATAGACATTTTAACAGCCATTGTTTTCCTGACAGTGGATCACAGCAATAATAAACAGATTTAAGGTGTATTTTCTCACACAAGCATCAAATACTGACCCGAAGGTGCCCTGGCCGATCTTCGCCAGCTTCTCATATTTGGAGAATTCATCACAGAAGGGAAACTCGACCCCATCATAGTATTTAGACATGATGGCGGTCTCTCTGTCCGGCCTAAACACACACAACACACATATTTGCCTTTAAAACACGACGAAGAGCTCTCTTTACCTTCTGATGCTCTTACATTGAGCTAATTATATTCACGAGACTCGTACAGACGCATTTAGGCAAATTTATGTTTTAAATACGACAATATTGAGTCTTTTAAGATGCTGTTTTGGTTGTGTGTTCTTCATTCGGCCACCACAAAAACAACAACCAAACCCACACGCACTAATATCAGCTTTACACCGTCATTTAAAAGACGAACTGTATTTAAACAGTACACATATGTGCTTGACATGTTAATAATAAACAAAATCGAATTTTGAATACTTTAAATGACTGATAAGAGATATAATATTATTAAAATATTCGTACTTATCCCCACCGCCGGAGCTTCCGGTTTTGTCGCGCTGCATCCTTGCTGTTCCTCTGCGGTCCGCAGGACAGATTCAACAGTCAAGAAAAACTCTACCGCCACCTGCCGCCCGGAAGATACACAGTCTTACATAAAGCTGCTCTACAGTCAAATGTATTAAAAAAATTGTACTTGTAGATTTAAACATAAATGTGATAAAAACGTATTTTATCCGACAAAACATACCTAAATTAGTATATCTCATTAGGATAGAAATTGCACATTGTATATGCAAAAAAAATTATATGTAAGAAGAATTAATACCATATGGACACAAATTTCTTAGAATTTTTACTCATTTTTCCATCTGGTATATACAGTACATACAGTTTTTTTTAATAGCACCCTATGGCACTTGAAGACAAGAGTGGTATTATCTTTATTGATCAAAATTAATATTAAGTCACATTATTGCTATAATAATTATCCAATCTTTCAAACATAACAGAATTATCCCAAAACCAAGTTAGCATATTCAAAAATCCAGGTTGCATTTGAAAATAGTTTGTATCTAGATTATACACTCGCCTGTCTACTACAGTACATATAAAGCTACAAAAAATAAATTACATTAAGATTAAAAACATAAGTCATTTGACAGTCTGTTTTTATACACCTCCAGTCCTCTGATGTATATACACACACACACACAAAACATTTAACACTTTTATTCACTATGAACGGATGTGGGCACCGCAGTGTTGACATGCTTCGGACATCGTTTTGCATCCAATTATGAATGCAGACTTTCCCATGCTTGAGTTAGAAATGACACATATTCCATAATTATGAGAACAGAGTCTTTTATATGGCACAATTATTTCAGTGCAATAAAACACAAACACTGATGAACAGGCAACCTGACTTTCTATTTCATTAATGGAAAGATCCGGTTAAAAACATCAATACTGTAGTGTAAAATAAAGAAGCTTACACAGAAAATGAACTGAATGCACTTTAAGTACTTCAAATTAAAGTATCCCAATAAAGTAAACATATACAGCTCAAGTAGATTCGGATTTATGTGCTTTTTACAATAAACTGATGAACTGGTCCAATGCTCTTCAGGATGTAGAATGCATGGATTCAAGAAGAAAAGATTTCATCCATGATTTGTTGTGAATTTTGCAGTAAATCTTCACCGAGTGAACTGTTGAAGGAATAGTTTACCCAAAAATTTACATCGGATGACAATTTACTCACAATCATGTCATTGAAGATGTAGCCAACTTTATCAACAGATTTGGAGAAATGTAGCATTATATTACTTGCTCACCAATGGATCCTCTGCAGTGAATGGGTGCCATCAGAATAAGAGTCTAAACAGTTGATAAAAACATCACAATAATCCACACCACTCCAGTCCATCAATTAACATCTTGTGAAGTGAAAAGCTGCGTGTTTGTTAGAGACAAATCCTTTGAAATATTTTTCAAAAAAAAAATTTTCGGCTAAAATGTGAGTCCGCTATCTATTATATTGAAAAAGTTGTCTCATCTGAATCAAGAGAGAAATATGCACAGATCCAGCTCAGTTTACAAGCCAAAACACTTCTAAATTAACATGTCTGTGGATTTTGATGTAAACGGATAACAGTGGATGGACTTTTTCACTGGAGGAATTGTTATAATGGATTATGGACTCATTTTTGGCAAGAAGCAACTGTTTAAAGTTAAAAACGTTTTTATGATGGACTCATTTCTTACAAACATGTATCTTTTCACTTCATAAATCATTAACTGATGGACTGGAGTGGGGTGGATGACTTGTGGATTATAGTGATGATTTTAATCAGCTGTTTGCTCTCATTCACTGCAGAGGATCCATTGGTGAGCAAGTGATGTAATGCTGCATTTCTCCAAATCTGATGAAGAAACAAACTCATCTACATCTTGGATGGCCTGATGGAGAGTACATTTTCAGCTAATTTTCATTTTTGGGTGAGTACCGGGGACAGAGGGTTCAGGCACTAGGTGGCGCACTTCCTGTGTTTGGCTGGGTGTCTGACACTGCAGACACATGCATATGTCTGTTATGAGTTTAAAGCAGGATCCAAGTGTTTTAAAGCCCCTCCCACCAGGTGTAAACTACCGGTGATGAGGACGTGTATGTTTACAGCCTCTCGTAGCGGCGCAGCTTTCGCATTAATGCTAGGTTTAACGGGTATGACACATTTGTTTGGGTCCGACAGAACCGTGTCTCTTCCCTGACTGATCCACTGCAGGGCGCTGAGGATGCAGGGAAACACCAGCGTGTCGCTGTGTCTTTGTGCCACCAATGGCAAACCACCTCCGATCAGAAGCTCCGCCTCTGACTTCTCCTCCTGGCCATTCAGAACACGCCAGCTTTGCTGGTTGTCCAGGCAACGTGTGAGCATGTTCTCCACAGAAACGTTGAAGTTCTGTTGGTCTGAATGACAGAGTGTGTTATTAAAATGCAGAATGCAAACCCCCCCCCAAAAACTACTTTGTAATGCAGCATTCTAACCAAAATAAAATCTCATAAGTGATTTATCTGAAACAATCTTTATGTAAAATATTAGGAATCTCACAAAAACTCAACAGCACTCAAGGAAGTTCATTCTGATGTTAACATTTTGCTAAATACTCTAAAAAGCAAAAAATAAAAAGGAAATGCTTACAAATATTGGATATAAAAGCACATTTTAAATGTGTTTCCTGAATATAAAAGCATTTTTTTTAAATGTTTCCTAAAATATTTTTTAGCAATGTTTCAATATTTAATAAAAAGTGTAATGCATAATCATTCAGTATAATTTAATTACATTTTTAATAAATAAAATCCAAAACATTTTTTATAAGATATATTTAGAATATTATATAAAATTAATTATACAAAAAAAAAAAAAATAATAATAATATATTATATATATATATATATATATAATATATATATATATATAATTTGTAGATGTATTGGCCAAAATATACAGTTGGTCAGCACTCTTAAAACTGGGATGTTAAAATAACCAAAAATTTGGTCCTGAACCAATCAAAACATCTATCATCATCTCTTATTGATTGACTACATCTCATATCCTCTTTTGCTTCTGGATCTCTAACACAGGACAGAGGCTGGAAGCATCTCTTACCTGCATTACAGGTCGCTATGGCCTCAGTGATGTTTGGACAGAACACGGCAAAATCAAAATGACAGGGCTAAAACAAAGAACAATCGTTAGAATGATAATACAAACCAACATGATTCTGGTTGGCTTAGCGCAGATTAATATGATTAAAAAGTGTGAAATAACTCACTACGAGCAGTTTGAGCATAGCAGCACAGTCTCTCTCTCCTGTAGCGTTGAATAAGAGGACCCTCACCACTGGACCCCTACAAACACAATGAGAATTAAACACCAACAAAAATTCAAAGCTGTCTGCTGATACACACAATTCAAGAACCACTGTTCGGCTCCACTGAATATATTCTCGAGTTTCTACTACATGCCTTTAGATTTGCATTTAAACCTTTTAGTTTTAAAGTAGGGGTGTAACGGTTCACAACATTCACGGTTCGGTTCGATACGACATAGTGGTGTCACGGTTCAGTACGTTTTCGATACGGGGGGCGGGGCAATTGGTTACGTTGCAATGTTGGAAATATTTCTGTTTTAAACCATGAAGGCGAGCCAATGGATATCACAAGCACGTGTTTGCACACATGCAAACTTTGCGCAAGATTTATGCCAGTTAACGTCTTAATCTCAGTCAATTCACTATAAGCAGAAAGTGAAAGTAAAAATGTAATGACGGCGCTTTCGGCATCTGAAGCCGAACATATGCTGATAACGGTATAGCCTATAGCGGTTTTCATTTATTTCCTTTATATTTCTCTTGTACGTACTGAAAAAAAAAAAGAAACGTATTTCGTGTTAAACAGGTTGTTTTTAAAGTCGGTGCTTGAAATGAAAGCTTTTTATTTCATTGATTTTTATTGATGACTGCAGTGTTAATATTTTAATTATAGGACTATAATTCATTGTAGGTAGCCTATAGCCTAATAGACCTGTTTTAAAAGACCTTTTAAAAAAAAAAAACATTTTAATTGAGGAGTATATAGGCTATAGCCTAATCTTATCCTCGCAGCACATCAGTTATGCGTTAATTATTGTGGGGCAAATTAATTGTACTTTTAATTTAATAATAAAAGTAACTACTTAATAATAATAGGACTAATAAAAATAAGAATGTAACAGGCCTACATTAATTGGAAATGACAAATCCTTTTAAGTTTGTCAAAAATTAATGTTTTTGACAAGATCTCTGGCTATCGTTGATACAAGATCATCTCTTTCGACGCACCCCAGCAAGGGGAGGTTATCACGGGGCAGACAGCCTGTTACGTCGTCTGGGCTGCGTTGTTGAGCGCAGTGGCACTGATATTTCACACACTTTAAGCTTTTATTTTACGTAATAGGATTAGTCCATCGTTCGGTTTGTAATGCGTACCGAAAGCCTCGTACCGAACGGTTCAATACGAATACACGTATCGTTACACCCCTATTTTAAAGTTACAATCATAGAAGTATTTTAGAAAACAGATCATTCCTTATTTACATTTACACAGTTGCATTAAGCGGATACTTTTAACTAAAACAACTTACACAGCATTCAATGTATACATGTATTTTATCAGTTCACAGCTTCCCTGGAAATGGAACTCATGGTGGTAAAGGGATAGTTCACCCAAAAATGAAAAATTCTGTCATTAAAGTGCCCCTATTATGGATTTTTGAAAATTACCTTTCATGCAGTGTGTAACACAGCTCTAAGTGAATGAAAACATCCTGCAAAGTTTTAAATCTGAAAGTGCACCGTGTATAAAGTTATTGTCTCTCAAAAGAAAGTGTCGACTTTGAATCACTGAAAGGAGTCATTTTTAAAACAAATCCCAAGCTGTTTCATGTTGACATCAAAATGAAACATTAGCATATTGCCCGCCCACTTGTTGTAGACCTGGGAAAACTAAGAGGAAGGCTTTCTGTGAACTCTTGCCCTGCTTTGAACTGGCCACAGAGGCCATTTTTGAACCTTTGTCCTGCTCCGAACCGGTCGAGGAGGCCATCTCTGAACTGTCAATATGTCCTATGTCAACCAGTGAACCTATTGATGACCTTTTAGTGTTTTCTGCCATGGATGCTCTGTCGGTTTCATATGTCTCAGTATTTCCTAAGTCCCAGTCCTGACCGATCTATCTGCCGCGGGAGTTCACGGTCATTGTTATTGTTGCAGTTTACATCCCCCCGTGTGCAAACGCTAAGGACGCGCTTCGTGAACTGTATAGCGCCATCAGCGAACAACAAACAAATAACCCTGACGGCTTTTTCATCATAGCCGGTGACTTCAACCACGCAAACTTAAAGTCAGGGAAACAAGGGGAAACAACACACTGGACTTTGTTTACACAACAGTAAAGAACTCTTACAAGGCTGTACCCTGCCCTCACCTCGGATACTCAGACCTCATCTCTGTTATGCTAATTCCAGCATATAGACCACTTCTCAAACTCGCCAAACCGGTTCAAAAGCAGATAACAGTATGGCCAGACAATGCCACCTCAGCACTGCAGGACTGCTTCCAGGACACAGACTGGAACATGTTTAAAGAGACAGCCACCTACAACAACCACACAGACCTGCATGAGTACACTGAAACTGTGACTGCTTACAACAAAAAGTGCACTGATGATGTGACAGTCACCAAGACCATCACCACACGTGCAAACCAGAAGCCATGGATGACAGCAGAGGTTCATGGGCTGCTAAAGACCAGAGATGAAGCATTCAGATCAGGAGATAAAGCAGCCCTCAAAACAGCAAGAGCCAGTCTGTCCTGTGGCATCAAAAATGCAAACTGGTCATACGCTCAAAAAAAAAAAATCAATCACTTCACAGACAGCAGAGACACAGAGCCTGTGGCAAGCTATTCAGACCATCACTGACTACAAGCCCCCGCCACAGGCCTGTGATGAGGACAAGGCTGTGTGCTCAGCCCGCTGCTCTTCACACTGCTGACCCACGACTGCACTGCCAAGTTCAGCTCCAACCACATCTTCAAGTTTGATGATGACACAACAGTGGTAGGTCTCATCAGCAACAACGATGAAACGCACTACAGAGAGGAAGTGGCACAGCTGGCTGAATGGTGTGACACTAACAATCTGTCCTTCAATGTGGAGAAGACAAAGGAGGTTGTGATGGACTTCAGAAGAAACTCCGTTGACCACCCCCCACTGACCATCGACAGCTCGACTGTGGAGAGAGTCAGCAGCACTAAATTCCTGGGGGTGCACATCACAGAGGATCTCACCTGGACCAGCAACACCATGTCACTCTCCAAAAAGGCACAACAGCGCCTACACTTTCTCCGCCGGCTGAAAAGAGCAAGTCTCCCTCCACCCATCCTCACCACATTCTACAGAGGCACCATTGAGAGTGTGCAGACCAGCTATATCACTGTCTGGTACGGGAACTGCAGTGCTGCTGACCGCAAGACCCTCCAGCGGACAGTGAACACAGCTGCAAAGATCATCGGTGCCCCTCTCCCCTCCATCCTGGACATCTTCCTTACACGATGCTCCAGCAAAACCAACAGCATCGTGAAGGACTCCACCCATCCCTCCCACAGTCTCTTCCAGCTCCTACCATCAGGAAGACGGTACCGGAGCATCAGAGCCCGCTCCGCCAGACTGCTCAACAGCTTTTTCCCCCAGGCTGTGAGAGCCCTGAACTCAAACCACCCCGCCCCCCTCTGAAACCCCATGCAAACCCCTACCTGCTGAAACATGGAACACCCCCCACCCCATTTTTTAGTTTGTATAGGGTAAATACTTATATATAGTATACCTATAGTTAAATCTGTCAGTAGGTTAGTTGTGTATAGGTTTATAGTGTTTTTTTACTTCATTGTTATATGTCTGTATTTATGTAGCAGCGTGGTCCTGCGAGGCACGACATTTCGTTCCACTGTATGTCCCCACATGTAGCGGAATGACAATAAAGCTCAACTTGAACTTGACTTCATGGCCACAGCCATATCACCCTGCAGCCCAAGACCGGTTGCCCACTGAAGCTAAGCAGGGTTGAGCCTGGTCAGTACCTGGATGGGAGACCTCCTGGGAAAATTAGGTTGCTGCTGGAACAGGTGTTAGTGAGGCCAGCAGGGGGTGCTCACCCTGTGGTCTGTGTGGGTCCTAATGCCCCAGTATAGTGACGGGGACACTATACTGTCAACAAGCACTGTCTTTTCGGATGAGATGTTAAACCGAGGTCCTGACTCTCTGTGATCATTAAAAATCCCATGACACTCATCGTAAGGAGTAGGGGTGTAACCCCGGTGTCCTGGCCAAATTCCCGCCACTGGTCCTTGTCAATCATGGCCTCCTAATAATCCCCCATACACTTGATTGGCTCTATGACTCTCTCTCCTCTCCACCTGTAGCTGGTGTGTGGTGAGCGCACTGGCGCCGTTGTCCTGTGGCTGCTGTCGCATCATCCAAGTGGATGCTGCACACTGGTGGTAGATGAGGAGAAACCCCCCCCCCCCAATATGATTGTAAAGCGCTTTGGGTGTACAGCAATACACAATAAAGCGCTATAAAAATGCATCATTCATACATTAATTTCTCACCCTGCGTTTCTCTCATGTTGTGGTGCGATTTCATTGAACCAGCGGACACAGGCCTGCATGCTGCGTGTGGTATGAGCTCCGTCCAGGAAATACGTCACAGGACCGTGTTTTACTGTCTGATTGCGCCCAGGCCACTCAGTCTCCGCAAGACCTGCGAAAACATCATATATTAACTACAACTGCTAAATTCACTATGATCTTTCCAAGACTTTTGCGATTTAGTAATTTTGTAACCTTAGTGAGAAATATCAGGAAAAGTAACCAAAAGGCTGCAAGTTCAAATCTCAAAAGTGGCCATTTTAATTACATATTTGAGAAGGTATTTGTGCTTGTTGCTACCAATGTTGGCAGCACACAAAGCAGTTCACTAGGTTTCAAAAATGAGCTTTTAATTGGGCTGTACAGTGTGTTTTTGCAGACCTTTAATCATTGCAGGACTAGGCTGGAAGGCTGGAGCTGGACTCACACCGCTGAACTCCACTGGAGATGATGATGCAGGATCTGAGGAACAAACAGCTGATTAAAAACACAAACTGAGATGTGTGAACTAACCCACAAACAGTCAGAAACACGCACCTGTGAGGAAGTGTCTCTGCAGCCAGGTGTGTGAAAGCTGTAGAGCCAGAGAAGCGTTACTGCGCTGATGGTGACCTGCTAAACCCAACCTGAGTGAACCCTCGCTCTGATACTCCTCCAGATCAGGACACACCGATAACGAACACTGAGAGAGAGAAAGAGAGAACAATGTAAGCAAATTAACTGCATTTTGAATTGTGTATTTGAAGTGCATGTTTGTATTTCTCACCCCAATTTCTTCCGCTCTCTCTTGAAGCACCTTCATCGACCCATCAGGCTGTTTGACTGTGAATGCAGGAACTCCTGGCTGCAATAAACACATTCACTGAAAATCCTCTCAACATGCAACGTTTTATATTCTTTTTCACACAAGAGCAACAAATATTCACCTTAAAAATCCCTCCTTTCTGCCAGGCAATTTTCTCAATGGTGTCTCCCAATATGCTGGTGTGATCTATACCTAAAGAGGAGATGCCACACACCCAGGGATGCCTAGGAAAAACATTTTAATCAATTAAATCTCAATCACCTTTAAAGTAAAGTGTATCATTTCTGTCCCATTAGCAGCACCAAATGCAAACATAAAATAATGAGTTTCAACAAAAACATCCATCTAGATAGTTGTGATCTTGAAAAATCGTAGATATTACACACATCACCTTTATCTCTGCCATTTCATCCCTCAACAACCTTCTCATTATTAATACAGGATTTGTAGGTACAGTTTTGTAGCACTTTGGTGATTACAAAATATTATCACGCTAAAAGGAAGAACACATATGGAAAATCTTACAGAAGTGATTCAACTTGTATAGCTTTAAAAGTTGATTTGCATTTATATTTTCCATTGGTAAGTATAAAGGTCACTGCAAACTGGGTCTGAAATTTTCGCACGTTACTTTTTCTTATTTGTAAGTCGCTTTGGACAAAAGCGTCTGCTAAATGACAAAAGTAAAAAAGTAAAGAGTGTAAAGACCATCGACTCTACCGTGCGACTCCACCGGGCAAGGGATAGTAGTAGCTTTTTATTAAATTTTTTCATTGATATGTTTATTATTGAAATGTTGTTGTTATATGCATGTGTTAATTTTATTTAATTTCTTTATTTTCTTAAATATGTGGGTAGATAGTATTTATAGAGTTGTAACTTTTTAGTTTTAGTTACTTTTTCTTATTTGTAAGTCGCTTTGGACAAAAGCGTCTGCTAAATGACAAAAGTAAGTAAAGTAAAAAGTAAAAAATAAATACGACCTCACGTTGTGTCAATCACATTTGCACACTGCCTCCAAAACTTTCATCCATCAAAAAAATTTGGATCAGGTTCGATTTTCTGCATTTTCGCAGCCGTAGCATGCATTTTGATATGAAAGGATGGGGAATACGAAAAAACGGAAAAACGCATGTGAAAATTTCAGATTCAGTGTGCAATGACCTTAAGTGTTTATAAGTTGTGGTGAATTTCTGAAGACTGTTAGTTTGCCCCAAAATGAAATTTTGCTGAAAATGCACTCACTCTTAGGCTGTCCAAGATGTAGACAGTGCAGTGAATGGGTGCCGTCAGAATGAAAGTCCAAAGAGCTGATAAAAACATTACAATAATCCACAAGCAATCCACACCACTCCAGTCCATCAATTAATGTCTCCAAAATCCACCAACATATTTGTTTAGAACTTTTTGGACCATTTTTGCTAGAAAATGGTGCTTGAACTGTGCATTTTTCTCACCTGATTCAGATGAGACAAAGTTAAAAATGTCTTAATGATGGATTTGTTTTTACAAACCCAGCTTTTCTCTGCAAAAGACTTTAACTAATGGACTGGAGTGATGTGGATTACTTGTGACGTTTTTATCAGCTGTTTGGACATTCACTGCAGAGGATCCATTGGTGAGTAAGTGATGGAATGCCATGTTTCTCCTACATGGTCTGATGGGGAGTTAAAATTCAGGAAATTTTCATTTTTGGGTGAACTTTAATGCTTTAGAAAGTTTTTGTGTGCAACTAAAGTTAAGGTGTTTCTGAATTAAGTTAAGTTGTCATTATTAGCTGTTATTGAGAAGTTAATGTAAAATGCAGAGCACTGATTGGTTCTTGTGGTCAGTCAGGATCATGATTGATAGGATCAACTAAACTCATGAAGAATGCCGATCATTGATTGGCTGATATGAGAAGAATGTGTCACGCTTGAATTATGAAAGCCAAACAAATGGAGATTAAATGGAGATCACACTACAATAATGCGACACAAAGAGAGCATTAGACATGCGACACTGAAGCAGACGGGAGCGAGACAGTAAAAACTCTGATTCTCAAGGCTGAATAGTGCTGTGATACCTGATGATATTGGTGCAGTCATATGCTCCACCGATCCCAACCTCAATGACGGACAAATCAACCTACACAGAGGCGGAGACACAGACAGAAGGTTAATAACCAGCATTTATAATAAAGGACAACGATCTCTGAGAGAAAATAATTAAACTTTGACATTGCTGAGAACATGATAACAGAGTACTAAAACACCAGCAGTAGATCACTATCAAATTAGTTGATTTGATATGTAGGTTTCATTACAGGCTCAACTGTTGTAATAAAATGATACAGCTCAGTAAAATTGCTCACCTTCTCCTGCAGAAAGATGTGAAAGGCCAAGATGGTGAGAAAGCGGAAATAAGCAGGCATGCTGCCTCCATGGGCATCCTGAAAAGTTAAACACAAAAGTTATGACAAAGAAAGCCTTTAAATATCACTCATATCACAGTTGTACATTGCCATTTATGAAGGATACATGGATGCAGATTTTCAAAGAGACATTTTAGGTTCTGCTGTTTGAACAAACGACACGGTTTCTTTCCTCACATGATTGACATGCTGTTGAGATTAAGCAATTATACGACCAAACGCCTCACATTTACACTTAACGCAATTAACATGGAACAGATGCAAATGTAACAGAGCAGCCAGCAGGAAACATGCAGTTCTTTCGTAGGAATTAAAGCATTAAAACTCAAGAACCAGATCATTGTTATTTAAAGCTACCACTTCTTCAGAAATGCACAAGTAAATCTTGTTTAATTTAATTTTTTCCCCAAAGGTTTCTTGCATTAAAAGCATTCATAACACTATATATGCAATTATTAATATATTCAAATCACAATCACTGTGATCGGCTAACCTCCACTTATCATCATATGTTATGTGTTCAGGATTGTGTCATAACCGTCATAGTTCATGACCGAGCCGTTTTTACCACTAGTTGAAAATGATCTGGTATATAAACAACTTGGGAAGAAGTTTGAGCAGTGAATGTTAGAGAATGCTTACATTGCGTATTGACTTTCAAATCGCATCCGTCTCACCTTTGTCTCCTCCAGTCGACAATACACCTGCCAGAAGTATTTGGTGAAAAGCTCTTTTCCTATTGGCTGCCCGTTGATTCGGATTCGCTCTCTCACTTGCACCAAATGAGGTGAACTAAAGAGAGAATGCAGAACACAAACAATACACAAATCAAGCTACGCAATAAATATAACACAGTCAATGTAATGACTTTACTACAGTGTTTGTATAAGCCCTAAAAGGTCTTGCTGTGAACAATGGTCAGTGATTATGTAAATCATTAAGCTTGAGCTAAAGTTCAACAAAACCTAGGACAAACTGATTACATCATTCACACAGCAATACTGACACATAGCTTTACTTTCTCCTCAAAGAACTGGTTTATTTGAGTGGACAGATCAAGCAAAGTTCAGCATGAACTCTCATACATGTGCGTGCATGAATAAACAGTGGAGTTACGCAACACTTACACTGATTTAAAAACCCTGCCGCTCCCACAATCACTAAAGAATGACTATAAACACGTTTATCTCCAAACACTGAATTATAATACCTGTAGAATCCAGTCCGGAAGCCATAGTTTCTCAAAATCTGTTCAGTAAAGGCACACGTTGAACCCTAAAAAAAATTATATGTTGAGCATTTTGTTGAACTTTTATAACTTCTTGGAGAGTTTAACTGCTCAGTGAACAGGTTTACCTTTCCTTTTGTTCCAGTTACGCGAATAATATTTAGACGATCAAGTTCTTCTACCTGAGGACAAACAGGACACATCAGTGCATTTTGAACGGTTGTTTACAAACATATTATAATTAAAATATGGATGTGAACATGTTTTAACAAGTCAAAATGAGGAAGAACTTGTTTTCACGATACAAAGCAGAGTTTAGTTGGTTGCCGATCAGTTAAACAGATTTTGACCATTTATAATGGATTTATAAATGTTTTATAATAGTTTTACAATTATAAGCATTATACTTTTTAAATAATTTGTCATTTATATTTTTGAGTGATTTGTTATTAATTTAATTGTTAAATAGGCAAGACCACAGTTATTTAAGCTACAAAAATATACCAAGCCTAAGGCAACGTAATTATAGAATTTATTAATTTTGTAATTAAAATACAGATTGGAACATGATTCATCAAGTCAAAATGAGTAAGAATAAATTTGTTATGAATCTTATCTTTTGTTTTGTGTCCATCAAGTTGCAAACAAAAAGATTTAATGTCTCTTTCATTTGTAAAATATTTAATTTTCCAAAAATAGGCATTGCCACAGTTATTTATTATACAAAAATATACAAAGGCTAAAGCAGAAATTTGATGTATGTATATACACACTGACATTTATCAATGCATTTAACAACAGTGATAATTAAATATTTAAATAGTTTTTACACAATGTTGACTTAAAAATATTTGAAAACAGAAATGGTTTATTATCCGCTCACTAAACTGTCAATCAAATCTCTTAATCAGCCAAGGATGAATTGGCCGAGACTGATATCAAAATTCACAAACAACAGCAGATTTATTGACATAAATAGTGGTCTATCATTTGCATAATGCAGTTAGTGTGATATAAAAGCCCTCCTACAGTCATAAAATGATTTTGGTCATCCCATTCACCCCACTCATGAGTATTTTAGTGTTGCTGATACCTTGAGTCCTGCCCGCTGAAGGAAGCCTCTCATGGCCTGCAGCTGGATCTCAGGATGCCCTCTCTCTCTCTTCACCTGCTCCAGAGCGCTGGCGTTCGTCTGGAGCGTGTTGAGGGTGCAAACCGCATCCTGGAACACATTCATAACGCTACAGGATCTCAAAGATTTCATGCCATCTCAAACACCAGGTCTGGAGCTCACGAAACTGTCATGTTTACATCAGTCCAGATTCATAACTCGCTATATCAGTGTAATTTTGAGCTGATATTCAGAGAATAGCCAGATGTCCATGTCAAGATTTAGCCTCTACAAAATGAGGTTTTACTAACAAAAACTGAACTTCTGAACTCTTTCATAATATTTAGTCAATGTTTAGCCAGAATATCTAGGTTTACGTAGTACAATCATATTACAACTGACAAATGAAAACTAAATAGGTTTTATTGCTGAATGTTTTGGTTGGTTGGTGGCAGTGATCAGATGAATCATACGAGGCAAAATATAATCGCATATATTCACAATCACTTATTAACAAAATAGAGCATGCTTGACTAGTAAAGTAAGATGAGGCAAATCTAGTCCTGACACCATAACAAATCTGGGGAAAACTCTAAGATATGCAAGTAGTTTAATAAATAGTAGAAATCATAACAAAAGTATTTTAATATTCACATTCTGCTACTATTCTATATACATAATTACATAATAACATAAAATATAAGCAAAGCATTCAGTAATTGTTATTGAACTTTTTTATTTCCCTTCATGTCCCATATTTCAGATATAGGTTTAATAAATTCAAAACTTTGACAAATTATCAAGTTTCAAAAAAATCTATATAAATAATCTAGATTTTTTAATCTTATTAAAGAAGCAAATTCTGCATTTTGTCAATATTCCAAATGTTAACAATTCCACCAATATATCTTTTGTGACACTGACTAATAACACTAAAAAACTGTCACCTAATTCTCTAATAAACAAACAAACAATAAAGATGATCAATAATGAATAAAACTGGATCTTTTCTACACTCTATGGCTGTCTGAGCACATGGCTTTTATGAAAGTATGCAGAATATATGGCAAGCTGTTGCTTACTTAAAATGTCTATTTTTATGTTAATTATTTTTTAACACTAGTATATAATCAAATTGTCACATTATTACACGATTATTCATTAAGTACTAGTACTAATTTCTTTGCTATCATCCAAAGAGTGACAGCTTTCTATAAATTTTTTATTGGTAACAACTTGCGCTTTGGTAACAGTTGCTTGTGACTAGAAGCAAAGAAATAAGTATTACCTCATACAAATGTTAAAAACACTCATAGAAAGTTTGTTATACGACTTGCCATAAGAATATGTATTGACCTCAATGGAATGCACTGTAGCCACGTGCTCATTACGCGGAAAAAAACTGCCGCTCTTTGATTTTAAACTAACGGCTGATGTAACAACTGTTAATTATGACTCAGCCGCGTGCGCTGGATTTGCCGCGTTATTAACCCAACAAATAAAACTTCCAACCAAAAGCCCACAAACTCAACAATCATTGTTAATAATTTCCACACAGTACGCATAACACATGAACGCAGTATGCTTTACCTGGTAGTCCATTCTTCGGAAGCGCGGAGCAGCTTTGGCGCTGGACAATCTCGCTGACAGCTCGGTGATTTTGGTCCAGTGTCGGTTGCGCGCGGAGATATCGCTACACGCGCGTAAACGCTCCAGCACGCGGAACAAGCGCAGCATGGTGACCCGTAGAGAGCAGGAAGCAGCTCCTAATTTGGGGTGTTTTCCTGTCAATACGGAGCCCCAGCGTCATTCCACGCCCCCTTCCTGCTCACCGGACAGATTTCCCTTTTGTTTACTATCTCCAGCGCGAGTGACGACAATTCGGCGCATTCGATTAAAGATGATTCGAGGAATTCAAGGCGGTTTGCAAAGTCAAGAAGCTGCAAAGCGGTTGGTTGAGTCACCGTAACATTTCCAGTTCGCTGTCGATTCATACCACTGTTTTAACCATTCTTCGTGTTAATGAGCTCAGAGAAACACGGCGCGCTACACAGGTGCTTGTTAAAAATCCGGCATTTCTCTGGGTTGCTTCTCACGTGTCAGCTGTACTGCGCATGCGCGCTCTCACTTATAACCACGCACTACCGCCACCTACTGGACAGAGTTGGATAGAAAAGCTTCATTTATAAATCAGCTCAGATATCAAGTTTGATTCAGCTTTTATAGTTTAGTATGTTTATTTTTTAAAGTAATTGAATTTCTCATTAGCAATTATAGTTTAGGAAATCCTCAAAACATATTAAAACATTCAGACTGGAAGGAAATTTAACTACTCGATGACTGTTTCATTGCATATTTTTCCATTTTAATTTAATTTTAAAAATGTAATCATTTTAAATGTGTTGTGACAAAATTATCTAAATTAATCTAACATTTATGCATGATAATATTGACAATCAGGAAGCAAGAAGACTATTTAAGACTAGATTATTCATCACATAACTACATGCATTTCCACATACTAAAATTCAAATGTTCTTAAAAAATATTTTTAACTGTTTGTGAAATTAATTTAGAGCAGTTTAATGACATTGTTAATTAGTTTGGGTTAATCGACTTCATTGCTAATAATATTTAAAGCTGCAAAACTGTACTTACAGTGTTCAAATAGTCTCGATATATAATCAAATTGACTGTTCAGTTCATTTCAATTATAGTAAACTGACTTAAAAATATTGTGTTAAATGTCATATAACTTGAAAATTAAATTGGTTAAAATAATTTTGATTAATGGAATAAAATATTTAGCATGACTTACTGATCAACACTGGGTTGCTCATTGATACAGTGACCCTTGGGTTAACAGAGCAGACGTGTGCTTGCATCCCATCACAGTGCAGGACAGTTGATGTGTCCAGCGGACAGAGAAGGTGAAATTCGTGAGAAAGGGCACATATCAGGAGATGATCAAAGAAACTACTAACGACCCTTATTAAAGTTGTACAATCATGTGATGACATTTAGTCCGGTGCGATGAGTCTTTTAGCTTCATTGCGTGCTAAATCCATTCCCGTGATGAGATCCTGAATTACTGAGATGGAAAATATGTGAGTTTCAGCTCTGGTTATCTTCTTGGAAGATGCTTGTGCGGTGATAGTGAGCAATTTAGATAATGACCAGTCATTCTACCGTTTATCCGCATGTAAACACGGGTTATCTGAAACATGTGCGTGAAGGCGATTACGAGGATGTCGAGATTTGGTCAGAGAAGTGCAAGAAAGGTGTTATGTTGATTTAGACAGGCAATGAAGGAGATCATTCCCGTTCTAAGGAATGACTTGAAGGTGAGAGATCACAAGGGCTAGAACACGACTCTGGCCTCTGGGCTTTTATCCAGATTAGGCCCAGACTCCCCTTTCACGTTTTGTTACGTAGAGCCATTTGGCTTTGACCTCAGAGGGAAAGTTTTTTTTTTCCCCCTTTAGTTAATCAGCAGGTGATATGTGTTTTAAATTAATTTATGTAAATATTTATCATTTTTGAACCTAAATGTATTCATATAAATGTATAAAAATCCATAAATCGGTAGTCGAGGGTGCCATTTAATGACATCCGCTGTATAAAGATGTAGTAATGGTCAAAAATCACAAGTTTCAGAACTATTTCCTGGAGTTTTTGTCCACAGAATGTTTTTTTTTCATTAGTGCGCATCGTGTAACGTTAAATGCGCTGTACGTCACTCCCTCGCGGCCTCGTTCCTGTCAAATTAAATATGGCGCTACCCTGACTAAATTCTTTTTCTAAGTATTTGTGCAACTTATTACGTTTTATGGCTTTAAATAATACAAAATAGCGTCATTGTGTGTAGTGAAGTATATATCCAACATATAAAAGCTCATTTGAGTGCATCACACCACTAGAAATAGGTTTAATAATTGCTTTAATTTGCCCATCGCCTCAGTGCTACAGGGACAGGGTGATTCCCTTTAACAGAAAAGCGATCAACTGTTAATCTCATTATTGCCTGTGAAGTCATAATCAGAGAGTAAGACAGCTTCCAGAAGAGAATTAAGGACAATAAATACAGCATCTAATAGAAATGATTTATGGAAACATCATTTCACACTACATATGTATCTTGCTAAAACAGTTCAGTCCTTGAAAATGCACAGGCAATGCGATACAATCAAAAGAAATGGAAGACATTATTGATCAGAGATAATTATGATAAACAGATCTATGTACAAACACTGATTTGGGTCTCTAAATTCAAGTTTTAACGACTGAGGAGTATATATGTTGTGATGTTTAAAAAATATTCTACACCAGATTTGCCGACTGAAATACCCTTGTGCTGAACATAAGAGAAAATGATCTGTCTTAATGACAGTATTTAAGTTCCCACACACACAAAAACAAGGAAATTTGCATATTTGCTGTCACTTGGTGCAGCTGTTCCACATTTATTGAGTCCTTACATCAACGTTTCATCTCAGTATAAAAGACGTCGCTATCTACAGCATTACTTCTTTTTTTAAAAAGTACAATACAAATATCCAGATAATAAAATCACCATAAATCATCTGCTTCATAGTAAATACATTGAACGCAATCACATTGAAAGTATCCGCCCTGTTATGGATTGTCATTTACGAACGAAGAAACAGATCTAGAGTTCACGTTCTTTTTCCCGTCACGTGACTTTAAGATGTCCGTTGACATCCGTGACATACTGCATAGAGAAATGCTTCACTCAAACACAGAGTGCCTGGCACCTACAGTCCATTATAAGAGGTAGAACTAGAAAATGGTATTCGTATCGCGTGTTTCCCACTTTTTTTAAGTGTCTTGTTAAGAACAGGAAAGATTTTTGTCTTTAAAACTGCAGTTTCCCTCATTGGGATAAATAGTTACGGCCACCATTGTGGTTTAGTAATAATATACACTTAAATACACTTCTAAAAGACTAAAGGTTTGAGTTCTCGGAGGAAAACTATGGAAGCCTGTTTATGCAATTGAAAAAAAATATATATAGGGTAATTGCAGCCTTTTATATCACAATTCTGAATTTGTTCTTGCAATTCTGTTTAAATCTCAGCTCTGACTTTTTTTTTGCTCAGAATCGTCAGATAGTCCGAAAAAGAAAAGTCGGAAATGTCAGCTATAAAAAAAAAAAAAAAATTGTGAAATAAGTCACAATTACCCTTTTTTTTTTTTTTTTTTTAATTCTGTGGCTTCCATAGAAAACTGAATTTGTTCATTGATATTTTTAGTTAATTTGATCTAATGTGCTCATTTGAATGAAGTGCAGTTATTTGGCCAAAAGAAAACTCAAACATCAAATTTGTTTTGTTTTATACATAATTTTTTTAAGACTAATTATGACATTCTGATATGCTTTGCTGAATAAAATACGGTTATTAAAGTTTAAAAATGATTGGAAAAAAAATCAGTCTGGACCCAGAACCTAAAAATAAATCGATACCAAAAATACATTTTTTTCAACTTTCCAACAGTTATGCTACCAAAACATCAGGAGGACATACTGAAGAGCGAAAACGAAATTCAATACAAAAAAAAACTCTTTGGTAACGAGTTTGTTTGTGCAGCTATTGGTTGTAGTGTTGAAATGGCATTTGTCTTTTTTGGACTTTAAAAAGAGACAATCTAGCAAAGTTGTTTTTTGTTTAGCTGATTGACCAAACCATCATCTGGACCTAAAGGTGTATGTGTGAAAGTGTTTTCAGGAGTGCTTAAAGAGACGTTTCGGAGGCTGGAGTTTTCCAGAAGAATTTGTTGTTTTCGGGGTCCAAATCGATTCTGATCTGAGGCACCATCTTCTTAAAGGGGTTTAAATCCTGACTAGGAGAGAGCGAAAGAGAGAGCTGTTAGATATGATTACAAAAACACAGCTGCACAGACATGCTTTATAAGCTGACTGGTCTGCCAATGCATTGCAGTGATTTTACCAAAATTAAGACTAAAATTAATATGGTAGTGCTGGTTCCATCAGCTTGACCAGCACTAACCACCATAAACCAGCCTGAGCCAGCATGGAATTCATGTTGATCTAAGCTGGATAATTATAGACATGCATGTGCACACAAGCTCACACAGATTTACCTTGACACAGTCTTGGAAAGGAAAAAGTGCTTTCCATCAGTAGGGAGTGAGGAAGGACATGGGCTTTCCTATAAGAAACAAACACATGTGCTGTTAACATACATACATGGAAGATTATCAGATCATAGAGGGTTATCATAAAGGTCTTATGATGCAGCTGAAAAGAAGAGTTGATTGGTTAGTGGTTAGAATTAAAAGAGGTAGTAAAGAACAGGAAATGCAGAGATAAAACCCATCAGGTTAAAGTCAACATGAGACAGTGTTTGCAACCCAAAGTTTACTTCTGTAATGTGACACTTTTGAATGAAACCGGATATTAAATGAAAACAATGATTCAGTTTTCTTGGGATTAAAACGTCAATTTGTGATTTTGGAGTTGGTAAAATGTTTTAATGTTTTTGAAAGAATCTCTTCTGCTCACCAAGGTTGCATTTTTTAGATCAAAAATACAGTAAAATCGTGAAATATTATTATAATTTAAAAGAACTGTTTTCTATTTGAATGCATTTTAAAATATAATTAATTTCTGTGATCAAAGCTGTATTTTCAGCATCATTACTCCAGTCTTCAGTGTCACATGATCCTTGAGAAATCAGTCGAATATGCTGATTTGATGCTTAAGAAACATTTCTTATCATTATCAATGTTGAGAACAGTTGTGCTGCTTCATATTTCGGGAAACTAATACTTTTTTTAGGATTCTTTGATAAATAGAAAGTTCAAAAGAACAGAATTTATTCCTAATAGAAATCTTTTGTAACTTTTTGTAACTTAATTCATCCTGGAGGAATAAAAATATTAATTTAGCAAAATAAATTCTAACTAAATGGGCTTCTGAAGGTTGTGAATAGGAATTGTTTTAAACGATGCATCATTTCTCCCACAATAATTAACAAAAAGGATCGTGCAACTGCTACGAACCTGAAATATTAATCGTTAAATTCCACATAATTCCCATCCCTATAGAGCAGAATAAACCCAGGCGCTTGGAGAGATTGAGAAATAAGGGCAAAAAGTGAATTGGTTTTAAAGGCGGATCAAGTTATTTCGCTAAAAGACAAACATTTGCAATGAATCACGCACGAAAGGACCAGGAACATGTATTAGGAAAGTAAATAGGGTCCATTTTGATTGCATGTTGACTTTATTAATACATACAGTACACAGAGTGATTAAGCATGTTATCTGTTATTGATCCACACAGACCAGGAAACCAAGCAACAGCATAAACAAAGAGAAAGACAGGATTCAGAGATGTTTTGTGGAGGAGCGCGTGTGACCACAGCCGGAAGAGAGGAGGCCATTATTAAAGTCGTTAGTAAGAGGACAGAGTGACGGCTGGAGCCCCTGTGCGAGGTGGAGGGAAACCCTGCGTGTTTACTCACGGTCTGAGGGCTTCTCCCCCAGCACTGGCTCCAGTTCCATGGCCTCCATGGAGATCTTTATGCTGGGAACGTTCTCATTGGCTGGAAAATCCGACTGTAAACGCAGGGGTGGGATATTCTTACCACTGCAGCTTTACTGAATCACTTGTTTCAAACACACACTGAGAGAAAGAGAGAGAGAGACTCACGTCGTTCATGTCGCTGTCAATGCTGCCTTTCTTTTTCTTCTTCTTCTTCTCGTCCTCTTTCTTCTTCTTGTCTTTCTCGGGCATGACGTCATCCAGGTAACTGAGATCGTGCTGCGAGAACACATAATCCATGGCCTTTCTCACCGCGACCAACGCAAGAATCTGGAAAAGAACAGAAAGAGATCTCAGTTGTGTGAAGATTAACCCGGTGTAGACTCGCATATGAAATAATAGTCTGAAAAAATTATTTTCCGTTGTTTTGGAAATGGAATGAGATAAATAAGATATACATGTGTTTTGATTGTTATATTTAAGTCATCAGGCTCATATTGCATGATATAGTTAGAATATGAAAACAGCTCAATTTTACTTATAAGCCCAAGCTGAGAAAAAATATGCAATTTGATGCTGTTTCTGACATTTATGTGGTCAAAAAGAAAGATGAAATGAGTCAATGAGATCTTTATAACAGTATTAAAAGTATTAGATTTGTCTAATGTATTACGCTACATGCATAAAGTGCATATAAATATCATTTTTCACTCATATGTTCAAATAATGTCTTAGTAAGATTATATTTTTAAATGCTTAGTTTTATGATCAAAACATAGAATGCAATGTAATACAATGATGTTAAATATAAGTTCCTCAAAAGCCTAATGATCATATTTTATATTATTCTAAAAAAAAAATGATGTATGGCTAATCAAGTAAACCTTAGCTTCGGTACAGTAAATGTTAAACTTCAAATATTAATTTAATAAAGATATAAAAGTTATGTTTACGTCATAAAAAATAGTAAAGATTTCACAGCAAAAAGACATACTAACCACAACCTAATTCATACTAAAGGCCTTTTAATGCTAAAAAGTATAAACTATAAGCCAGTTTTGTGTGCAATGCACATCAGCTGACCATTAAACCAGTGTATTTTGACTCACCATCACAGGAAATATGATGGCTGCTACTGTTGACTTCAGCACCCACAGCAGAGCCAAACACAGCACCTGTGAACAGACACACACATGCATCATGTATATACAGCACTAAAGCTATAGATCTTAGCTCTGTAGGAGGCTGAGCATGTCAGCACACACACACACACACACACCTGTATGAAGGTGAACAAGTGAACCCGTCTGAGCGGTACATGTCTCAGGTAGATCAGATCTGGCTGGTGTTTTGCAGGCATCAAAGAGAGCTGGAGACGATCCATAAACTACAGACACACAAAAAAAAAATACATTCATATCCTGTTGTCACAAAAATGTAAAAAAAATAACAACAACAACAGTATTTTGAAAATTAAATATAAAATTATCTAAGATAATTAAGTATATTTCAATTAAATTATCTTATTTAAATATATATTATGCAATATATGTATTCTATTAAAAAAAGTGTATAAAAATATCCCATTTATTCTATTTAAGTTTCTATATTTTAATAAAAAAATAAAACTACTTAAAATAATCTTATTACAATATATAATATATATGAATTCTACTTTAAAAAATGAAATGTAATAATTTTGTATATTATATACAAAATACATAAAAATCCAGTTGACACAAAATTGTAAAATAAGTAAATAATAACAATAAAATAAATAAAATTGACTACCATAATAAAAAATATAATATTTACATCATAAAGAAAATGTAGATTATTTCTGCTAAGAAAGATGGGAAAGGGTTGGGATGACTTGTGCATCAAGGTTTAACAGCAACCATCATTAAACAAATGCACATTTTGCACAAATCTGTCCTGAAGTGCTCTAGGTTTATCCAGGCATTTTACACAGTGAAAATCCTGCCTATGCCTGATTTATCCCGACTTTCCTGAACTCAGATCATGTTCTGGACTCGGTCGGGTTCCCAGGCTCCAGCGGAGATCAGGTAGTCAGTAAGATTAGGGTCTCTTTCTGCTGAACAGTAACATGACACTCGCTGCGCTGCATGAACTCACCTGGACACCATTGAGAGAAGCGACACCCATGTAGAGGAACACGCCATACAGGACGGGCATAGGGATGAACTGCAGGGATAAAACAAAACGCACAGTATTATACAAATAATATCACTTCAGTTTGTCTTCAAACACACAGAGCAATACTGTACACACATACAGAACCAAAGATTACACAAAGACAAAAGCAATATCCACCAAACACACCCCAAATCCAACCTGGTCAACATAATATGCTCCAAAGGAGGAGATTTGAGCAATGCAAACAGCTTATAATGAAAACGAATTGTTGTTATTAACAGAAAGCAAACAGAAATGAAACCCTCTACATCCTGGTCTGAGGTTTTTCCCACCCACAGGTCGATATCCTTTACCAAACTGTGATGTTTGCAAAGTACATGTCCAGTAGGGGACAGTAATTGCACTAGCCACTGAAAAAATATACCATTATACCATGGTTTATATACCATTATATACCATTATACCATGGACATCACAATTATATGCCTTGGAGACGGAGGCACCAACCTATAGGGAAAAAAAGTACTGTGCCAGTACCATGGTACAGTGACAGTAATACCACATTAAAGATAATAATTATAAAGAATTAACAAATGTCTAAATATTTATAAATAATGCATATTATAAATGTTTATATATTTAATACATCTAATGCATGTATATATACATGTTACCTATATAAACATTAAATATATTTATTTATAAATAATTAACATTTATTAAATATTATATTTATTGTGATAATATTTTAAATAATGCACTTTGTTAATATACATGTAATATAAACAATGTAACATGTAATATAAAGCCGTTTTAATACATGTAATATATATATATATTATGCTTTTTTGCTAATCAAGAATCATTTTAACCTTTATTTCTCATAAATGAATTTAAGAAATCAAGTTTAATGGAGTTGTGGATACATAAATATAAGCCCTATATTTATAACCCCTATTTAATTTACTTAAGACAAATAACTAGAATTGCTTAAAATACCCCAAGAAATATTTTGTAGACACAACTGATATTTTCTTAAATACTCTTCTGTTTACATCACAGTTATTAATTATGATCCTGCTATTTGACAAGCCAGAGCCATGAGTCATTCATATTTGTGGTCTGTTTTCCCAGAAGAGAAGGAAACTGATAAATATGTTTATGTGCTAAAAAAGCATATTTTGTCAACTTTTGGCAGGAAACATGAACTCAAAGCAAACACACATGCATTAAACACTATAAAGAGAAAGATGAGTTTTAGTATGCAGAAAGACAGTATAGAGTGAGTTCAAACCTTCAGAATGGGGGCCATGAGGACCGACAGACCCGTCAAAATAAACACCACTGTTCCTGTGACTCTCTGCTCCCTGCATGAGAAACAAGCAACTGATTCAAAACACACGTGACAATAAAGCAACACATTACTAGTCATAAACTGACATATCACATCATTCATTTGAGATATTCTTTAGATATACTCTTTTGTTGGTTTTGATTGCTTCTTATGTCCTCATTTGTAAGTCGCTTTGGATAAAAGCATCTGCTAAATGACTAAATAAATATTCAGTCATTCTGAGATTACATCTGCTTGAGCGATAAAAGGGGAGTATTGCCTCCTCAAATGTAAAAATGCCAGCCTTGTCAGTGCATAATAAATGTTGATGGATAATAAACTACTTCTGCTTTTCATTTTATTAATGAGTTTTGAGTAAATACTATAATTTTCACTGTGCAAAATAGGTGTTTATCTCATGTGATGCCATTAAATTGTATATACATTGGCATTATATTTACACCAGTGTTATTTTATTATCACTGATTCGCTATTATAAATTTTTTATTTTGCTGTTTTCACGTTAAGTTTAGTTCAAATTTTAGTCCTTTTTTGTGTTTTTATCATTTTTATCAGTTTTGCTTTAAATGTGTCTATATAATTACTAATATTTTTATTATCTTATTAGTTTGAGTTATTTTGGTAACATTACAATAACTAACATGAATTAAAAATGCAATTTTTTACAGCATTTATTAACCTTTATTAATGTTAGTTAACAAAAATGTTCAAATTAGTTCAGAGTACATTAACTAATGTTAACAGAAAACGTTTGATTTTAATAATGTACCAGTAAATGATGAACTTAACATTAACTAAGATTAATAAATGCTATATAAGTATTGTTCATGTTAACTAATATAGTTAAGGTTAACAAATGAAACCTTATTGTAAAGTGCTACTGTTATTTTAGCAATTCAAGTTAAAATAAAAAAGAAGTCAGCAACATTGGAAACTAGCTGAAATAAAATAGGTTTACTTTTTAATTTTTTTTTTCAGTTAATATTTATTTCATTTCAATTAACAAATATGCATTTTTATGCTTTTAGTTAACTATAATAACTGGGATTTACATTTATGCATTATATAATCTATATCATCCACATTCTATGTTGATTTTAGAAAATCCATACAGGTCAACTTTTCCACATTATGCTGGTTGTTGATGGTCTATTTATTGACATTATGCTGCGTAGCCCCGCCCACAGTGAAATCTCATTCGTCAAAAATGCTGTTCCATTTAATGGAATATTAAACTGGTTATGATTGGTTGTTTTTTTTTGTGAAGATGGACAAACCTCTTGATGCTGTAATCAAGTTTTTCCTAGTTAAAGAGTTTGACTCTTCCCCTCACCTGACTCCAAGGAATTTGGGCTGTTCCCCGGGTGCTGAGGTCTCAGTTTCCATCTTGATGGAGTCTATGTGTGCGATGGAGATGACGGTCGCCGCCACGTACCACGGCAGACCCGTGAACGAACACAAGATTATGAGAATGGAGACCCAGAACAGGTCCAGGTGATACCCGGCTCCCTTCTGCACTCAGAGCAAGAAAAATAACACTCGTTACCTGAAGTGAATGACTAGTTCTCCATATTAAGCACAGTAGTGTGTTTGAGATCTGATTCCTGTCTAAGAGGTGCAGCGGTGTAATCCTCTGACTATAAGCCCTCATTATATTCCACAACAGCCCCAGAGTCTGTGTAACATCACATCAGCCGTTTGTACCTTCAGCTTGTGCTCCTTGCGGTTGACGATGACCGCCGTGATCTGCTGGTCCATGAAGATGAGGATGGTGACCAGAAGAGCAGGTAAGAACGAGGCCAGGTAAACCCACCACGGGTTTCCTCCAAACGGAGGAACAAACCAACCACGATTTGGATTCGTCGGCTATTTAGAGTAGAAAAATACAGGATAATTAAAAATTTATATTTATATATATATATATATATATATATATATATATATATATATATATATATATATATATATATATATATATTTATTTTGAATATAATATTTTATTATATATTTTGCATGTTTATTTTGTTTCTAACGTTTTTATTTGAATGTATATACATAAAATTGAAATAAATAAATAAAAAATTAATAATACATATATGATATGAAGTACATAGACATTATATATACACACATACACTGTGTATTCACACACATTTAAAATAAAAATACATATTGTTTTATATTTGTGTGCATGCGTGTATAATATTTAATTATATATTTAAAATTATTTTTACATTTAAATTGCACACATATTTTATATAATATATATTACAGTAAATAGCCTACATATATGCATATATGCAAACACAAACTTTTTCTGTTAAGTATTTAAACATTTAATTAAATAACATATGTATATATATATACAGGTGCTGGTCATAAAATTAGAATATCATGAAAAAGTTAATTTATTTCAGTAATACCATTCAAAAAGTGAAACTTGTATATTAGATTCATTCATTACACACAGACTGATATATTTCAAATGTTTATTTCCTTTAATTTTGATGATTATAACTGACAACTAATGAAAGTCCCAAATTTTGAACCCCCAATTGCTCCCCGGGTGCCGCAGCATAAATGGCTGCCCACTGCTCCGGGTGTGTGTTCACGGTGTGTGTGTGTGTGTGTGTGTGCATTTGTTCACTACTCACTGCTGTGTGTGTGCACTTGGATGGGTTAAACGCAGAGCACCAATTTCGAGTATGGGTCACCATACTTGACAATACTTCACGACTTTACTTTTTGACGCGATCGACCCGAGTTCGCGCTCACCTTTTGCCAAACATTTTTTTCCCCTTTTCAAATCTCATATCGCTAACTTCTTAAATGATTGAGAATCATGATTTTTTGTTTGTTTCAAATAGGGATCACAATTCTCCCACAATTCTGAACAGATTGCTGCAGTCTTATACATTAATTTTAATTGCAAAATCTGCACCTCTTCTGTGGATAATATTATTTTCATAATGATCCTTACTCAAGCAGAAGTAGTTAAGTAACAGAGTGCAAATATTACTGGCCCATTTTGGAGTGAACTACATGTGCAAGTCTATTTCACATGTCACTGTTTTTGACAGGTAGTTCATCCTTTGCAGAGCTGCTTAAAAAAAAAAAAAACTGGGGGCATAAATTAAGAGTATACCCACTTCTCCAGGCACCACTACACCACTGTATATATATACAGGTCCTTTTCAAATAATTAGCATATTGTGATAAAGTTCATTATTTTCTGTAATGTACTGATAAACATTAGACTTTCATATATTTTAGATTCATTACAACACAACTGAAGTAGTTCAAGCCTTTTATTGTTTTAATATTGATGATTTTGGCATACAGCTCATGAAAACCCAAAATTCCTATCTCAAAAAATTAGCATATCATGAAAAGGTTCTCTAAACGAGCTATTAACCTAATCATCTGAATCAACTAATTAACTCTAAACACCTGCAAAAGATTCCTGAGGCTTTTAAAAACTCCCAGCCTGGTTCATTACTCAAAACCGCAATCATGGGTAAGACTGCCGACCTGACTGCTGTCCAGAAGGCCATCATTGACACCCTCAAGCAAGAGGGTAAGACACAGAAAGAAATTTCTGAACGAATAGGCTGTTCCCAGAGTGCTGTATCAAGGCACCTCAGTGGGAAGTCTGTGGGAAGGAAAAAGTGTGGCAGAAAACGCAGCACAACGAGAAGAGGTGACCGGACCCTGAGGAAGATTGTGGAGAAGGACCGATTCCAGACCTTGGGGGACCTGCGGAAGCAGTGGACTGAGTCTGGAGTAGAAACATCCAGAGCCACCGTGTACAGGCGTGTGCAGGAAATGGGCTACAGGTGCCGCATTCCCCAGGTCAAGCCACTTTTGAACCAGAAACAGCGGCAGAAGCGCCTGACCTGGGCTACAGAGGACTGGACTGTAGCTCAGTGGTCCAAAGTACTTTTTTCGGATGAAAGCAAATGGTGCCAGAGTCTGGAGGAAGACTGGGGAGAGGGAAATGCCAAAATGCCTGAAGTCCAGTGTCAAGTACCCACAGTCAGTGATGGTCTGGGGTGCCATGTCAGCTGCTGGTGTTGGTCCACTGTGTTTTATCAAGGGCAGGGTCAATGCAGCTAGCTATCAGGAGATTTTGGAGCACTTCATGCTTCCATCTGCTGAAAAGCTTTATGGAGATGAAGATTTCATTTTTCAGCACGACCCGGCACCTGCTCACAGTGCCAAAACCACTGGTAAATGGTTTACTGACCATGGTATTACTGTGCTCAATTGGCCTGCCAACTCTCCTGACCTGAACCCCATAGAGAATCTGTGGGATATTGTGAAGAGAAAGTTGAGAGACGCAAGACCCAACACTCTGGATGAGCTTAAGGCCGCTATCGAAGCATCCTGGGCCTCCATAACACCTCAGCAGTGCCACAGGCTGATTGCCTCCATGCCACGCCGCATTGAAGCAGTCATTTCTGCAAAAGGATTCCCGACCAAGTATTGAGTGCATAACTGAACATAATTATTTGAAGGTTGACTTTTTTTGTATTAAAAACACTTTTCTTTTATTGGTCGGATGAAATATGCTAATTTTTTGAGATAGGAATTTTGGGTTTTCATGAGCTGTATGCCAAAATCATCAATATTAAAACAATAAAAGGCTTGAACTACTTCAGTTGTGTTGTAATGAATCTAAAATATATGAAAGTCTAATGTTTATCAGTACATTACAGAAAATAATGAACTTTATCACAATATGCAAATTTTTTTAAAAGGACCTGTATATATATATATATGACATTCACTTTACAATAAATTTCATTAGCAAACATTATATAATTTATGCATATTATATAGTATCTACATTCAAATAGAAATATGAGCATCACAATTCTATTTGAAACTAAATGATCTATTGATCTGTTATATATTATATCATGTATTATGGTTTGTAAGCATTACTAATGAAAGTTATATTGATTCAGCTTGTGCCAATACAGATTTTGCAGTAACAATATGAGCATGCAGTAGCACACACACAAGTATTAGAGGTACTTGGCCACACACCACTTCCCTTTCCCTTTCCCATACACACCTTGAATTCACTCGGCACTATTAGTTTGGGTGTATCCACACCAACCAGCGCGTCCACACAACAGAAGATCAAAATGGCCAGAATAATGGCGAAATCACTGATCAGTTTTCGGACCTGCAAAATATAAACAATTATTCAGCATATGATTATGTAAAATAACATGCTTATTTTATTTAATAGACATTTTTATTAATACATTTATAAAATTGTTGTCAGTATTTTGTGTTGCTGTCAACATCAAGATTGTATATTATGATTAATATAAATGCATAAAGGAAATATTGGATGCAGTCACCACTTTTATTTTTTCACCACTTTTTTTGTTCACTTAAAATCAATATAAAACCATTTTACTTTAAAAATGTGCCGCTCAAAAAGTTCAAACAAAGCACGATATTCAATGAAAAAAAATAGGACAGGACTTGATCAAAGTAAAAATAAATAAATAAAACAGAATTTTTTATAATTATTAAAAATGTGAATTATATGATTTACAACAAAGGTTATAGTAACTTAAAATGTACATAAATCAAAAAAAATATTTTGTACGGGACAGGTACATGTATTACATATACGTTAAAAAAAAAGGGGGATGCAAAAATGTATAAATCAAAAATGCATGAAGGGAAAGTGAAAATTTTGATATTTCTTTTACTTTTTCCGTAATATTTTGCACGTCACCCAAAGTCAATATAAAGCCATTTTACTTATATATTCAATTCATTTTACAATATATTCAAGATATTAAATGAATATAGGACAGTACTTGATCTAAAATAAAATAAAAAAATAAATAAATGAAAAGCACGTTTAATAACTATTAAAAAATGTGAGTTACATGCTTTAGAACAAACGAGTTATAACACCTAAAAACGTATGTAAAAATAAAAAAAATACTGCATGCAAGATAGGTGCATTTTACATGCTTGTAAAAAAAGAGGATCTAAAAATGTTTAAATCAAAAATGGCACATGCAGAAAAGCTTATTAGTAAAATGTATGTTGCGTTGTTAAAAACAAATACATCACTGATCACTGACAAGAAATACACTATAAATACCAGAATCGAAAGTGAAAACTATAATCTCTAATTAGTGGCGATTAATGGAGATTTATGATGTTTTAATGAGTGCAGATTGGTAATATGCTACAGAATTTTTGGACGGATCAGTGATGGACTATTTTCCATTACAGCTGCCAAACCGAAATACCGCTTTAATTCAGAAGCAATGAGTTTCAGATTGAAGCTTAAAGCTGTGTGTGTGTGTGTGGGCAGAGTTTCCTAGTCCTGTGAGGAGGAATATCCTCATGAGTAGAGCATAAGCCAATTAAGATCCTCATTAATGAGTGCTGATGACGTGTGTGTGTTTGTGTACCGTAGTTGGGAAAAAGGGGCTGGTCTTGAACTTCTTCAGACCCATGGAGCAGGTGTATGTGCCGAAGAACAGAATGAAGGACATCAGTGTGATATCAGGGACATATTCACAGGCCGGTCCCACCAGCTGACCGCCCCACTCCAAACACTCAGAGCGAGTCAAAGACGACCAGGTCGCGTTCAGATGATGCTGCGCAGACACAGACATGAACAATTAGAAATAAAACAACCTTTCATTCTGTTTAAATATCATAAGTGCTGTTTTTGTGCAGTAACTGCCCATAAATGTACTGATGCTTTGTGGGTATTTTAATAATTTAATAATGATCAACACAAACCTGTCCAGTGCTGTTCATCAGAGCCTCCATTTTCTCCATGTACACAACTGAAATGTTGCCTTTTGAATCAAAGACACAAATTATGAGTTTAGTTTTATATTAAACCTGATGTTGAATATCAGTTCTCACTCAATCATTTTCTTAAGTATTTTTTCCTGTTTTTTAATGAAATATACAAGTCATGTGCAAAACTGAAAGAAAATGTCTAAAATTTAAAAGTAACTTTCTCAATAGGGTAAAAAATTATCTAAAAACAAGTATTAATGTTAATATATTACTATTAGTATATTATTATATTTATAAAATAAATAAATTAAGACAAAGAAAGAAAGAATATTGTTAAATTAAAATGAAAAAAGTTCAATTATAAAATATAAAATAAAAACATTTGTCAATTTTTATGTAAACATTGAAATATTAAATTGTTTCTCTGAAAACAAGCATTTATGTTACTATATTATTATTACAAAAATATAAAAATAAATATAAACATAAATAATTAAATAGCATGTAGAAAATGTAATGTAAATTGAAATGTGAATTGCTAGTGAATGCCTAGCAAAA